>NC_063335.1:99707679-99771290 GCF_021869965.1 Rhincodon typus | reverse complement strand
TATTCAAAGTACAATCTCACCATAGTTCAATGCAATTGAAGCAAAATAGTTTTGCTCCTGTACTCAAATCCTTATGTGATAATTTCTGAAGAAGGGTCTAGGCCCGAAACGTCAGCCTTCCTGCTCCTCTGATGCTGCTTGGCCTGCTGTGTTCATCCAGCTCTACACCTTGTTATCTAAGGAAATTCCCAAGGTGTTTTATACATATATAAAGCGCAAGAGAGTAGCTCAGGAAAGGACAGGCCCACTCAAAGACAAAGGAGAGAATTTATGCATCGAGCTGGAGGAAGTGGTTGAAGTCCTTAATGAAGACTTTGCATTGGTCTTCACAATGGAGAAAGACATGGTGGTTAATGAGTCTTGGGAGGGTCATGTTGATATTCGAGGGCAAGTCAATACCAAAAAGAGGAGATGGTGGGTGTTTTGAAAAGCATTAACATAGACAAGTCCTGAGAACCTGATGGGATCTATTTTAAAATGATGAGGGAGGCAGGTGAGGAAATTGCTGGAGCCTTGTATGCAAATTCTGTATCCTTTTTAGTCACAGGTCACAGTGGAAGAGAACGTAGGTGGCCTGATTAGTAACTTTGCAGATGACACAAAGATTGAGGAGTTGTGGATAGTGAGGAGGATTGCCGGGGGATACAGCAGGATATAGACAGGTTGGAGACTTGAGTGAGAAATGGCAGATGGAGTTTAATCTGAACAAATGAGAGGCAATATATTTTGCAACATTAATGCAAGAGGGAAGTATACAGTAATTGACAGAAACCTCAGTCGTATGAACAAACAGAGGGAGCTAAACGTACAGGTCTGCATTTCCCTGAAAGTGGCAACACAAGTGGATAAGGTGGTCAAGAAGGCATATGGCATGTTTGCCTTCATCTGTCAGGGCATAAAGTATAAAAAATAGCAAGTCATATTGCAGCTATATAGAGTGTAGACTACTTTTGGAATATTTTGTACAGTTCTAGTCAACAAACTACCAGAAGGGTGAGGAGGCTTTGGAGAGAGTACAGAAACATTTTACCTGGTTTGGAGGATATTAGCTTTCAGGATTGGACAAACTTGATTTGTTTTCAGTTGAGCATCAAAGAATGAGGGGCCGCTTGAAAGAAGTTTACAAAGTTATGAGAGGCATGGATAGAATGAACAGTCAATATCTTTCTCCCAGGGTAGAAAAGTCAATTATTCAGAGACATGGGTTTAAGGTAAAGGGAGGTAAGTTTAAAGGAAATGTGAAAAGAACGTTTTTTTATACACAGATTAAAAAGTGCCCTGCCAGAGGAGGTCATGGAGGCAGATGCAATAGCAACCTTTCAGAGGCATCGTGAAAGATATATGTATCAGCAGGGAACACAGGGTACTGGATTGTGTGGAGAAAAAGGTTTATAGTTTAGAAAAGCATCGAAGAGCCTGCTCCTGTGTTGTAATTTTCTTTGTTCTTTGATTACATTGTTATACCTCTGCGTTAGCTTTGTGCTTCATACACTCAGTCCCTTTGTGGATGCAGCTTTCTGCATTTTCTTTATTTAAATAATACTCTGTTCTTTGGTTCTCTCTTCCAAAATGAACAGCTTTTCCATATTGTACTCCATTTGCCAACCTTTTGCCCACTTACTCAGCCTATCAATATCTCTCTCTAAACTGTTTGTATCCCTCTTGTAACTTGCCTTTCCACCTATTTTTGTATCTCTTGCAAATTTGGCAACAGTACATTTGCTTCCTTCCTCCTTGTCATTGATATATATATTGTAAACAGTTGCAGTCCCAGCACTAATCCTGTGGAGCCCACTGGATGCTGGGCTGCCAACCTGATCAAAAAAAACTCTTATCCCCACTCGCTGCTTCCTGCCCATTAGCCAATTCCCTCTTCACACCAATAAACTGCATACAATACTAAGGGCTCTAATCTTATGGCATGCTTTTGTGAAGTACCTTTTCCAGTGCCTTCTGGAAATTCAAAAACAACACATCTTTTGGTTCCCCTTTAATCCACCACTTTACAGGACTGGTGTACATGCATACAGGGGTCCCTCTGATCCTTGGTCCTTCCCAGGTTCGTACTGTGTATTTTCTTGCCAAATTAGTTCTGCACCAATGCATCACGTCACACTTATCTGGTTTGAATTCAATTTGCCACTGAACAACATATCTAACTGGCCCTGTATCCACCTGTAATCTAGGGCAAGGCTATCCTCCTGAGTAAATAAAAACTGAAAGAACTGCGGGTGCTGTAAATCAGAAATAAAAACAGTTGCTGGGAAAGCTCAGTAGGTCTGGCAGCATCTGTGAAGAGAAATCAGAGTTAACATTTCAGGTCCAGTCAGCCTTCCTCAGAACTTTTTGTCCTGAGGAAGGTTCACTGGACTCAAAATGGTAACTCTGATTTCGCTTCACAGATGCAGCCAGATCTGCTGTGCTTTTTCAGCAATTTCTGTTTTAGTTTCTATCCTCCTGACTATTTACCACACCACTGATTTTTGTATTATCCACGGACTTACTAGTCAACCCTCTTACATTCCAGTCTAAATTATTTATATACCACAAGCAACAAAGGCCCCAACACTGATTCCTGTGGAACCCCATTGGTAACAGATTTCCAGTCACACAAACACCTCTTGACTATCATCATCTGTTTCTACATACAGCCAAATCTGCACCCAATGACCCACATTTCCTTAGTTCCCACGGGTTCTTTCCTTCATTATATGTGTCCCATTTTTGGACCTTATGTGTACCAGGATACTGTTTGATGTAACATTACTTTTTTTGAGGGCAGTATGAGAAGTAAAGTCCTAAATTGTTTCATAGAAGCAATATCAAAAATAGGGCATTGAGGCAAAATGAGAGGTTTGACCAAATAACAAATGATCATAGAATTTTATTTTACAGAACGAGGCTATTTGACCCATATGCTCCAGCTCCAGCTTCCAAAAGAGCTACCCAGCTAGACCCACTCTCCAGCCTTATCTCTATAGCCTTCTAAATTCATTACTTTCAAATATATTTCCAGCTATCTTTTAAAAACACCTGTAAAATCTGCCTCCACCACTCTCCCAGGCAGCACATTCCAAATCCTAACTACCCTCTGAATAAAATAGTTTCTCCTCATCTCACTCCAAGCTCTTTTGTTGGCAATCTTGAAATTCTGACCCTTAGTCACTGACATACCAACTGACGGAAACAACATATCCTTCTTTACCCTGTCAGAATTTTGAACACCTCAGTAAGGTCACTTCTTAATCTTCTCTGCTACATGGAGAATAAGCCAATTTTCTCTAATCTTTCCTTGTATCCCTCGTTCCTGGTATCATTGTAGTAAATCTCTGTCCAGGGATTTAACATCCTTCCTTAAATAAAGTGCCCGGAACTGAAAACAAAACTCCAAATGTAGTCGGACCAATGATTTGTAGAGGTGTAGCATCACTTCCTTGCTTTTATACTCTAAGCCTCTGTTTATGAACCCAAGCATCCTATAAGCTTTCTTAACAAGTTTCAACTTGCCTAATGACCTTCAGAGATTTTAACGCGAGAAACCCAAGTCCCTCTGTTCCTGTTCTCCCATCAAAGCTGTACCATTGAGCCTGTATTGTCTCTCCGTGTCTCTTCTACCAAAATCCATCACCTCCCATTTCTCTGCATTGAAATTCATCTGCTAGGTGTCTGCCATTTGACCTACTTGTCAATGTCCACCTGAAGTTGCTCAGAATGATCCTCATAATTCACTGTTCTCTCTAGCTTAGTATCATCGACAAATATAGAGGTTTTGCTCTCAACACACTTCTCCAAATTGTTTATATAGCTCAGAAAAAGCAAGGCACCCAATACTGATTGCTTTTAACTCGTCTCCAATATGAGAAATGCCAATCTATATCTACCCTCTGTTTCCAAACATTTAGCCAACTTCTGAACCATGCTGCCACGGACCCATCAATCCCAAACATTTCTAATTGGCTAACCAACCTGCCATGTGGCACTGTATCAAATGTTTTCTGAAAGTCCAAATATACAACATCCACTGGCTGTGTCACCTCGTCAAAGAACTCAATTAAATTTGTCAGACATGACTGGTCCTTGCCAAAGCCATGTTGCCTGTCTAATATTCACTTATTTTTCTCTCAGTGTATATTTACCTTATCCTGTATAATGGCCTCCATTAGTTTTCATACTACTGAAGTCAAGCTGACAGTTCTGCTGTTTTTTAGGTTATCCTTTGTCCACTTCTTAAGCAACGGTGTCACATTTGCAATCATCCAGTCCCCTGGGACTAATGCTGCATTCAGAGACCCCGGAAAATTTCTGTCAATGGCTTTGTGACTTGCTCCCTTAACTCTCTCAGCAATCTCCTCTGCATCCCAACTGTTGCCTAAGAAAGCCAATTGGAAAACAAAGAATATATTCCAAGTGGATTGGTTTTCTACAAGAGATAATCAATATGAAGTCATTTATCAAAACACCAGCAACGTAATAGAATTGAAGTGCCATTGAGGCTTTAACATGTAGCTCTCAGTTCATGAGTGATTTCAGTTTATCTTGCAGCTTATTGATTTAGCAGAATCACTCTTTGCAAAATTGTTTGATGATAACGTGCTTCTGGCCTATTTTATTCCTAAGAGGTTTAAGTGACTTATCAGCCTGTCACTTTGTGAGAACCAGCAGTACTCATTACTTTAAATTCATTTTTGCATGAAATAATTCACCTCAGCTTGGAACTGTGATGCCACTGTAGTTTTAAAGTACGGAGAATTTCCACCTTGTTTTGTGTTATAACACAGGGTCCCTACAGTATGGAAGCAAGCCATTTGGCCCTTTGAGTCCACACTGACACTCCGAAGAACATCCCACCCAGTCCCAGCCCCCTAACTATCTCTGTAACCCATGGCTAATGCACCTAACCTACACACTCCAGGACACTATATGCAATTTAGCATGGCCAATCCACCTAACCTGCACATCTTTGGAATTGTCATCTTCATTCTCAGATTCCTCCATGACATTTCTTTTTCTCCAATGATCTTGTTTGTCTCTATCTCTCTAACTTTCTCCTTAACTCATTGTGCACTTTGTATTCCTCCAATTCTGGCCACTTTTGCAAACCCCACACTCTGCTTTACTGTTGGCGGTGGTACATTCAGTTGTCTATTCTCTAAACTCTGGAATTCCCTTCCTAAACCTGTGTGCTTTTCTACCTCCCAGTCCTCCTTTAAGACGCTAAATAAAGCCTACCTATTTGAAAATGTTTGATCTTGTATCCTAACCCTTTTGCTCAATGTCAAATTCTGTTTAGTTCCCGAACCTTGAAGCACTTTGGGGATATCTTTATCATAATAAAGGTAAGTTTTGTAAAGAGCTACCCGGGGTATTTTGTTAAACAAATAATCAAGTAGATATTTCAATTCAAAATTGTGCAAATCAGATACTGCAGAGAAACAAATTTCAAATTTCATCCTCTTGAGCATATAATTCTGAGATGATTTCTCAGAAAGGGAATGATGGTGGCCATGGAGATATCAAGTCTGTCTTTATATAAGTTAGAACATTCCATCCAATACATAAGAGAATAGGGAATTTTATTCTCAGGTTTTTGTGCTAGTCTGCTATTATGTCTTTTTCTGGGCATTATATTAATCCCATTCTTTGTAGTAAAGTTATTTTCGAAAAGGGATCCGTTTTGTCAGGGATCACACAAAATGAATTACAGTGCATCACTGTTATACATTTCTAGATTGCCATTGATAACCGCTGGGCAACTGTAAAATGTGAGGGCTGATGCTATTTCATCTATTTTCTGCCTTCCCCCAAGATGAATGTCACATCCAAAGTGGCAGCAATCAGAAGAAACGATGTGTTAAATTAATATTAAAACAAAGTATTGTCGATCCTGGAAATCTGAAATAAAAACAAAAAAAAAAAGAAATGCTGGGAATAACACTGCAGGTTAGGGACAATCTGTGGAGGGAAATAGTTAACATTTCAGGGCATTGCACTTTCATCAGAATTGAACAAAAATAGAAATGTAAGAGTTCGTAAACCAGTGGTTCGTGGGCGATGGTGCAGCGATAATTTTGTCAGCAGGAAGTACAAAAGAGAAGATCCATAACAGGATGCAAGTGTGGAAAGATAAACTGACAAAAGGTTTCTAAGGTTTTGGAGTAGATCTGTAGCTTGGGTTGTGGGTGTTGAGGTTGGTTGGCTCGCCGAGCTGGTTTGTTGTTCCGCAGATGTTTCGTTACCGTGCTTGGTAACATCCTCAGTGCAGCCTCTGATGAAGCGTCGGTGTGTTTTCCCGCCTGGTTTTTAAACTCTGGGGTCCATTCCAATGGATTGCCTCACTTCTGGCTTTCCTCCGTAGTGGAATGTATATGGGGTCGAGTTCAATGTGTTTATTAATAGCATGCTTCATGGAGTGCCATGCTTCCAGGAATTCTCGTGCTTGTCTCTGCCTAGCCTGTCCCAGGATCTTGGTGTTGTCCCAGTCGAAGTCGTGGTTCTCCTTGTCCATGTGGATTGAGATGAGTGAGTATTGGTCGTGTCTTTTTGTAGCCAGTTGGTGTTCATGTACTCTTGTTAGTTTCCTTCCTGTTTGTCCGATGTAGTGTTTCTCACAGTCTCTGCAGGGGATCTTGTAGATGACATTGGTCCTGTCCATGGCGGGCAGTGGGTCTTTAGTTCAGGTGAGCACTTGTCGTAGGGTTGACGTGCGTTTGTGTGCCACTCTGATGCCCAGCGGTCGTAGAAGTCTTGTGGTGAGTTCTGATGTGTTCCTGATGTAGGGTAGTGTGATGAGTGTGTCGGGGCATGTAGAATCTTTCTGATGCTGTTCCTGTAGGCATCTCCTGACCCAGTTCTTTGGATATCCATTATCCTTGAACACTTGGAAGAGGTATTCCTCCTCCTGACAAAAGGTTTCATGATTCAAAAACCAAAAAGAATATTCATGCATGTGGTAAAGAGACTAATGTTATGTCCGGTTGAGGCATGAAAGGATACATAGCAGACCTCTGAGAGCAATTTGATTGGATAAAGAAAGTAACAACCCAGAAAACAACCTTGGCCTCAATGTTTATCTGTGATTTTTTTTTTGTGACCTGAAGTTGCTAAACTGAATATTGAGTTCAGAAGAGTATAGATTGTCAAGAAAAACAATATGAGAGGCTGCTCCTCAAGATTGTGTTAATGCTCATTAGAATGCTACAACAGATCATGGACAGCGAAGTCAGCATGACGGCAACGTGGAGAAATAAAATGACAAGCTGGCAGAAATCTTGGAGTCATGCTGGCAGTCTGTATGGTGCTGATTGCAAAGCGGGCACCCTGGCTATACCAGATCTCCCCACTATCACGGACCACATCATGAACAATCAAGTGAAAGGAGCCTAAGTTACTTCTTTCGATATCTCCACAAGTCCTGGTCATTTGCTTTCATTTGTGAAACCAATTTTCTGAACTTTAGCTTAAACAGTACTGAGGGCAAAATAACTCATGTTTTTGACTGAAAAGAAAACTTGCTGAATTAAATGTTCACGGGATAATGGCTTTGGTTCATTTACATTTATTGGATGAAAAGACTGTCTGGTCCATTAGGTTCTTGGAGCATGTGACAATTTATGCCAATGACAGTAGTTTCTATTATATTTGCTCCCTGAAGCTTACCAGGCTACATCTGTTGAGAAGATTTCTAAATTGTACTCATCAAGAAGGGTTGTGAAGGGTCATATTCCTTAGTTAATGACATGCAGAGAGGAATGACTGATTACTGCCTTCATTTAAGGTACACTACTTATTTATGAATTATTTCACTAATCCATGGATGAATCAGTTGGTGCTAACTAAAGGATGTGAGCAATAAATTCCAGAGTTTATTTTGCTTGGCTGAATATTGTTGTTAATTAAAGATTACTATACGGTTTTTTATTTTCTTATATTTTCTTTTCATCCATTTTTAACCTTGATATACTTGGGCCTAAGCCTGAGTCTCTTAATAATGATTCAAATATGCTAATCATCAACACCCCTGCAGCATCTCTCAACCTCTAGCATCTAGAAGGACAAGCTGCTTGGCAATACTGATGAAGACAGGCTAATATAGGCATTCCAAATTTGGATTTGCACCTTCCACTCCTTCATTATTTGCCTGAGTAGGTTCAACTGAGGTGGAGATATCACAGTTCAGCTTGCACTTCACCTCAACTGCTCAAAGATAAAGATGGACTTTGTGGTCGATTCCAAAACTAGTTGGAAAAATTAAATTTAAGGTGTAGAAGGTAATGTAATGGCATGCAATATTCCAGAACTGGAAGTCAAAGCCATGTTTGATGCACCAACACCAATCTCCATACATTGAACTTTGAAGTGGCTGTGCATGTGCGCAATTTAAAGGGAACATTACTGGCATGGATTAATGATTTGCTAACAGACAGAAAGCAAAAAATAGGAATAAATGAGTCATTCTTACATTGGTACACTTGGCTGGTCGGGTACTGCAAGGATCAATACTTGGACACCCTCTGAGGTGAGGATCAAAAGTAATATTTCCAAGTTTTAGATGATATAAAGCAAAGTGGGAATGTATGCTATTGGGACGATGTAGAATGGTTTCAGAGGAAAGTGGACAGGCTTAATGATTGGGCAAAATCATGGCTTCTTAAAAGAGCTGGCTAAAGAGCTGGAAATGCATTGGTGTTAATTTTCCAAAATTCCCTCAATTTAGTAAAAGTTCCGTCAGGTTGTAAAGTTGAAAATATTACTCATCTATTCAAGAAGCAGGGGAGGAGGCGTGGATAGTACGTTTGCAGATGACACCAAAATTGGTGGTATAGTGGACAGTGAATAAGACTGCCTAAGGTTACAAAGAGATCTTGATCAATTGGGTAAATGGGCTGAGGGGTGGCAGATGGAATTTATTTGGATAAATGTGAGGTATTGCATTTTGGTAATACAAACAAGGACAAGACTTACACAATTAATGGTAGGGCTGTGGATAATGTTGTAGGACAGACAGACCTAGGAATTCATGTGGGTAATTCTTTGAAATTTACATCACAGGTAGACAGGATGGTTAAGAAGGCATTTGGCATACTTGCCTTCACAGCTCAGACCTTTGACTAAACGAGTTTGGACACCTTGTTGAGATTGTGCAAGACATTGGCAAAAGGACTCTTCTGGAGTACTGTGTGCAGTTCTGGTCATCCTGTTATAGGAAGCATATTATGAAACTGAAGAGGGTTCAGAAAAGATTTATTAGGGTGTTGGCAGAACTGGAGGGATTGAGGTATAAAAGTTGACTGAAAAGGCTGGAGTTCTTTCACTGGAATGTAGGAAGTTAAGGGGTGACCTTAATGAGGTTTATAAAATCATGAGGGGCATAGATAAGGTGAATGACATGGGTCTTTTCCATAGGATGGTGAAGTTCAAAACTAAGGGATATAATTTTAAGTTGTGAGGAGAAAGATTTAAAGAACACATGATGGGCAACTTTTTTTAAACTGAGAGTGGTTTGTGCAATGAATGAAGTATCAGAGAAAGTGGTGGATGCAGGTACAGTGACAATGTTTAATAAATATTTGGATAAGTTTCATGAATAGGAAAGGTTTGGAGGGATATGGCCAAGCACAGGCAGGTGGGGCCAATTTAGTTTGGGAACATGGTTGGCGTGGACTGGTTGGACCGAAGGGTCTGTTTCCAAGGCTCTTTGACCCTATGAAACTGTAACAAACAGATACAGAAATTGCTGAAGAAACTCTGTGGAGATAAAACAAAAAACAGAGTTAATGTTGAGCCTCTTCAGAGGAGGGGTCACAGGACCTAAAATGTTAATTCAGTTTTCGCTCCACAGATGCTGCCAGACCTGCAGAGTTTCTCCAACAATTTCTGCTTTTGTTTGCTTCAGATCTTTAGCAGCTGCAATTCTTCATTTTATTTTACAGGAAACACTCGGCCAGTTAAGTTGTCAGCCACAGGGAAGGTGTTGGAATCAATCATTAGGGAAATTATAGCTATACACTTAAAATCTAAAAGTAATCAGGAAGAAGCAAATTGGTCTCTCAAATGGAAATTATGTTAAATCAATTTATTGAGGCTTTCTGGAGAAGTAACATTATTTGTTGATAAAGGCACGACTGTAGATCTACTGTACTTGGATTTCCAGAAGGGCATTTGTCAAGAACAAAGAAAACAAAGAACAGTACAGCAAAGGAACAAGCCTTAAAGGCTGTGCCGACAAATGATGCCTTTCTAAGCTATAAACATTTTGCGTTTATAATGTTCCTATCCTCTATTCCCTGCCTGTTCATATATCTTTCATGATGCCTCTTAAGCATTCCTAATGCATCCACTTCCATCCCCTCGTCTGGCAGCACATTCTAGGCACGTACCATACTTTGTATAAAATCTTGCCTTTCATCTGTCCTTTAAACTTACCTCCTTTTGTCTTAAACCTATGTCCCCTAGTAATTGACTTTTCTACACTGGAAGAAAAGACTCCAATTATCCATTCTATCCATAGCTCTCATAATTTTATAAACTTTTGTTCAGTGACCCTTCATCCTTCAAGGTCAACTGAAAACAAACAATGTTTGTCCAATCTCTCCTCATAGCTAATACCGTCCAAACCAGGCAACATTCTGGTAAACTGCTTCTGTAACATCTCCAATGACTCCACTTCCTTCTGGTAGTGTGGCAACCAGAATTGTACACAATAAAGTTACCAAATAAAGAACATTACAGAAAATAAAAAAAATTATAGTCCAGAAAAAACATGCTAGCACAGATAGAAGATCAGCTTGCTAGCAAAAAACAGGGAGTATGCACAGTTGGTCATTGTCTGTCTGGCAGCATGTGACAAGTAGATTTCCACTAGGAAACACTTAAAATCTATATTAATGACTCAGGTGAGGGGAGAGAAGGTGTGGTAGCTAAATTCACAGATGGCAACAAAGAGTGGTAGGAAAGTATATTTTTTGATTGTGTGGCTAAAAATCTGGCACTCGGAGTAAAATATAGGAAAATGTGAAGTTGTTCACTTAAGGAAGAATGAAGTTAGCATTCAGGTCAACATGTAATCAAGAAGTCTAATGGGATGTTATCCTTTACTAAGAGAGGAATTGAATATAAAAATAAGGATGTCATGCCAGTTAAACAGGGCATTGATGTGACCATATCTTGAAAATTGAGTGCAGTTTGGTGTCCGTATTTAAGGGTGTGTATAAAAGGGTTACAGTTCACAGGAAGTTCACTAGACTGAAACCTTGAATGAGTGAGTTTTCTTTTGAAGGTAGAATGGGTTGTCTGGATTTTTATTTCCCTGGTGTTAAGATTAGTTTATAAGATCTTGAAGGTAGGGCATGGTGGACAAGATGGATGTGGAAAAGATTTTTTTTCACGGGAATCAATCTAAAGCTAAAGGACAATGTTTTAACAATAAGGAATTATCCTCTTAAAACTGAGTTGAGGAACTTTTATTTTCGTGCAACTCTGAAACTCTTTGCTCCAAAAGATGTTGGACTTGGATCATTTAATATTTTCAAGACAGACATAGATATATTCTTGTTAGGTAATCTAATCAAAGGCTATTGGCAAATGTATTAGTTGAGGGTAAAGAGGAATGTGAATTTGAAACACAAATAGTTTTTCAACCATGATTGTATTCCATAAATGAATAGTTGAATGTTCTACTTCTGCTCCTATGTCTTATGTTTGTGCATTTATGTTGTGACAAAATGTGCCTTCAAGAGGGAATTGTTCTGTCCTGTTTGTCTGAAGGGAGTTGTTGTAAACCTGGCAGTGAGTTGTCTGCTGCATTGGAAGCAGAGAAAATAGCCTCTTTAAAAAAAAATAGTAAAAAGAAGTGAATAGGTGGAGACAGGCTCACACAGACCCAGGATTTTAGCTTTTACTTTCAGTTGTCGAAGTTGGGGATTTTTGAAGTTGAATCTGTTCAATACAGCTCTCTCTCTCTACTGCTGCTGCAAAAGCTTGAGGCCTCTCTCCGCTGCTAGATTCACTCTGTCAATATTCCTTTCTCCTAGAATGGAGGAAATTGCAAGTGAGAGAAATCTTTTTGCTGAACTTGCCTTACCCAAGGGTGTGTTTGAGATTTTGCTACATTGTAACAGTTGATAAGTAGCAGTTAAAATATATATTATTTTGTTAAGTGTTTCTATATAATTAAAGATATTTTTTGTTTGTATTTTAACTGTTGTGTAAGAATAAATTGTGTTTTGCTTTAAGCCTAGTAGTTTGACCAATCAAATCACATCTGGAACACAGCACCTTACACTTGCCTTTAAATAAGATAAAAGTTAGAGTGTAGGCTATCTCCTTGAAATGTTTTGATGGGGCTTGGTATGGTCCATAACAATATGTGTGTAAAGAAATCTTAAATTGTCATAGAAACTTCAAAGTAATTAAAGCCAAAGAAAGGTCAATGAGTTTAGCTGCTTTGTTTGCCTTGTGGAAAGAAGGTAACAGTGAGACTGGTGAATATGCAGAAAGTGACTGAAAGAAATTGCTTGCAAATGTACTAGTTGAGTTAAAAAAAAGTTAAGATAAGAGTGATGATTCACTAGAATTGAGCGTCTGAAAAGATTGTTGCTTAGAAAAATGGTTCAATCTTTCTTTTTGCTGTTTATGTTAAGATGTTTCCAAATTATAATACATTTAGCTTTGTTTTTTATTGTAATAAACTTATACCACTTTATAAAAGTACATTAACAGCCTCATGTGAATATCTTCAGTGACTAACCACTACACTAACTAAATTGCAGAAATGAGAAAATTATGATCTATCAAGCTAAGTTTTACTCTGGAATCTGATTCTTCCAATGTTGCCGTCATCTGCAATCATAACAGAAGGGAGAATGGAGGTACTGGGTTACATCTTTGACAAGATTAGGACGTGAGAAGCATGCAGTGAGAGTGAGATAGAAGAGGCTGCCAGGACTTGTGAGGCTGGATTTGAAATGAAGAAGGGAGTAAACAAAAATAATACACATTCTGCAGCATGAAATGTTTATTTTAATAAATTGCCATATGGCAGAACATGATAAACTTGACAGACAAGCGCATAACGTTTGTTGTAGTCAGGGAGCTCAGTGGAAATCAATGAATGCAGCAATATTCTTTTAAACAAATCTGTGCTGAAATCAAGTGCTGAACTTTGGTCAATCTGCAAATAGCAGATAACAGAGAAGGGTTTAGGAATAAATAGACAGTGAAATTAAACAGTCAAAGCCAAAGAGATATGTTAAATAAAAATTTTGAAGGAACTTTTAATTGTACAGGAGTATTTTCTTGGAAAAAGATGATTCCTTAATTTATTGCTGCTGTGTTTGCCAAAAAAAAACATTGCCCATGGGCATGATTTTAAACCAATCCCCTCTTGTTGTAACCATAAGATGAGAAAAGACTGGTTGACCGCATCACCAAAGAATGAGACGACATCCTACCCTCTACTCAGAGCACTCAGGTGGTGATTTTGAGCTCCCAGTTTATTAAAGAAAGGCAGAAAACATTCATCCAGAAATATAAAAGTGCTTTAGCTACAAGCCAGTTAACTTACACTCTGGGAATATGAAGGATTTCAGCTCAAAGTTGTGTTGATATTTCATACAGATCACATCGCTTCCAATAAACATCAGAGTGCTGCCACCTTGGCTTTAGGGTATAACATCTGAAGGGATTTTCCCAACAGCATCAATCTTATTCTCTGTACTCACACAAAGTATTAGAAGTCCTGAGGAGCAACCCCAGTGAAACAACTTTGGTATCCACATGAGGGCCAGCTATCATTCTCTCGTGGGACTGGACTCATTCCCCCACCACCCATACATCCAGAGTTGCACAGGAGACATGACACGATAACTGCCCTCCCAGTGAAATGCTGCAATTGGTAGTCACGCCCTCTCGAGGTATGTGAGATTACATCTGAAGAGTCCCCAGTGGAAGCCCAGCAGCCTTCCACATTTCAAACTGTATCCAGGGATAAAGACTGTCAGAGCAACTGCAGATTACTAAGCAAGCTGACAGTAAAGGTTTGTACAAGAATGATTCGGATTTCCTAAATATTGACTGTAAGTCAATACATGAAGTCAGTTATTGCAGTAAATTATTATCTTTCTGTAAATGTTATTGGTGTTGTTAGGAACAACATTCATGAACATTGACTATAGGATAATGATCAGATGGTGAGTTTGAAATCAATGGTTACAAGGATGAACAAGTATTGGCTTATTGGAAAGGAAAGGGTGGGTCAGGTGACATTCTAGTGCATGGCTTGATCTCTGAGACCTCTGGCAGCTAAAAAGACGACTAGGAAGTCTTGTTCTTGCTCCTCGTCCTCTCAATGCTTTTTCTTCTCCCCCTCCTTTCCTTCTCCATTTCTTCCGGCCTTGGTGATAAGGTCTGGTCCCTCTGGCTAAATTATGGAACAGGAATTGAACTACCAGATATCTAGAGGTACAGTCAGCAGGTTCCTTTAAAACTCTAGAACAATCCTGACAGCAATACCATTGTTTGAGTGTGCTTTAATTTGTGGCACTTTTCATTAAGGAAGATCTAAGAAGACCCATAAGCCATATATGAAGGGGTCATCTTCCATTTCCAAATAGCCAGCCGGTACCCTTCATTCTAATTGGAATAGAGATGGATTGGAGGATGAGTTCAGGATGAATAAATTACATCAGCCAGGCAAACCCAGCATCATCCTCTGCTTCTATTTATAAGGGATATGCATGTTGGAGGAATATACTCCCTTTGGTTAAGAATGGTACTAGGTTAATGGTATGACAAACATAGCAACAGGAGTAAGCCATTCAGCCCATTGAGCCTGCTCCACCATTTAAAATGATCCTGGCTAATTACTTCGATGCCTTTTACACACATTCTCCCCATAACCCTTTATACCATTGATAATCAAACATTTCTCAAACTCTACTTTGAATGTACTCAAAAAGTGATCTTCCACAGCCCTCTGAGATACAGAATTCTGAAGATTCACTATCATTGGAATAAAAGAATTCCTCCTCACCTCAGTTCTAAATGTCTCTCAGTATTCCAGGAGCAGTCTGAGCAAGCTTCTATGCAATTGAAGCAATAGTTCATTATTCCTGTGCTCAAATCCTCTTATCATAAAGGCTGAAACTCTATTAGCTTCTTAACAGTTTGCTGCACCTATATGTTAGCATTCGTGACTTATTGACAAGGACACTCCTCACTTGCCTGAATGAGTGCAGCTCCAATAACACTCAAGAAGCTTGACACCATTCAGGACAAAACAGCCCACTTGATTGGCACCACATCCACAAGCATCAATTCTCTCCACCATCAGTGTTCAGTAGCAGCAGTGTGTACTATCTCCAAAATGCACTGCAGAAATTCACCTAAGACAGCACCTTCCAAACCCATGCTCCCTTCCATCTAGAAGGACTAGGGTAGCAGATAGATGGGAACACCACCACTTGCAAGTTCCATTCCAAGCCACTCACCATACTGACATGGAAATATATCACTGTTCCTTCACGGTCGCTGGGTCAAATTGTTGGAATTCCCTCCCTAATATCATTGTGAGTAAACCCACAGCAAGTGGACTGCAACAGTTAAATAAGGCAGTTCACTGCCACCTTGTCAAGGGCAACTAAGTACAGCAATAAATGCTCATCAGACACCAAAAACAACATCCCACAAATTAATAAAAATAATACACCCAAGTCTCTTTTCCCATTGACGCTTTGCAAACCCTTGCTATTCATGAAATGCTCTGTACATCTGTTGTTCTTATCAAATTAGAAAACCTCACATTTGTCCATATTATTCATCACGAAACCTGCCCAAATTCTCCCGAAAATGCTTTACATCTTTCTTACAACATCCTGCTTAGCTTTGTATCATCTGCAAAGTTGGACATGTTATCTTTGGTCCCCATGTCCAAATCATTAATATATGTTGTGAATGGCTGATCCTTATGCTACCCCACTAGTCAAATCCTACCTACACAAGAATGACCAATTTATTTCTGTTTTCAGTCAGTTAGCCAATCTTTAATGCATAATCAGAAACCAGGTAAAAACAGCATGAGTGCGCTGCCACAGCAACGTCCCACCCAACCCTTCCCATGACCAGCTCTTGCTCCAAGTGTGACAGAGTCTGCGGAAGTCACATCAGACTGTACAGCCACCTACGGATCACCCTGAGAGTGGAAGACAGTCTTGTCTTTGTCCTTGTCTGTGAGGGACCATCAATAATGATGATGAAGCATGTCAGTACATTCCCTCCTATACCATGTCTTTCGTTTTGATAATTAAGCTTCTGTGAGGACCTTACAAAACTTTCCATACCGCATCCATCGATTCCCACTTATCACAGAATCACTGAAGCATTATGGCGCAGAAGAAGGCAATTTAGCCCATCATTCCTACACCGGTTTGTTAAACGAGCATCGTTAGCTAGCATCAGTCTCCTGCTTTTTCCCCATACCCTTGTACATTATTTTTGTCCCAATAATCATCCGAAGCCTCAACTGGACCTGCCACCTCACTTCCTGGCAGTGCATTTCAGTTAGCTCAGTTGGCTGGATGGCTGGTTTGTGATGTACAGTGATGCCAGCAGTGCAGACTTAATTCCTATACTGGCTTACATCATCGTGAGTGTCCTGCCTTCTCAAACTTACCTCTTGCTTGACCTGTGGTGACCCTCAGATTCAACCCGCCTCCAGATGTCATGGTGACTCAGTGGCTAGCACTGTTGCTTCACACAGCCAAAGATCTGGGTTCAATTCCACCCTCGGGCAACTGTCTGTGTGGAGTTTGCACATTCTCCCCGTTTCTATATGAGTATCTTCCAGGTGCTCTGGTTTCATCCCACAGTCCAAAGATGTGGAGGCTAGGTGGATTGACCATGTTAAATTTCCCATTGTATCCAGGGAAGTTTATGCTAGGTGGACTAGCCATGTGAAATGCAGGGTTACAGGGTTAAGGTACAGGGTTGGGTTTCAGTTGGATACTCTTCGGAGGATCAATCTGGACATGATGCATCAAATGATCTTCTTCCACCCTGTAGGGGTTCTATGAAAAAAAAAACTATCTCTTTCTCATGGGACCATAGTGAATTTTATCAGGAAGTAACAATAATGCACCTGAACTGTGGTTAAATGCTCCTTTAACAATACTGCTGCAAGATCCTAACAGCTGTTAGCACCATGGTATTTTGGTACATTTGCAAAATAGCAAATAAGGTGCTAAAGCAAAACAATTTCTCAAAAGGGTCTTACATCTGAGGATTCTTATTTTTAGATGATAAGTTTCTTGCATACCTATTGGGACAAAAAATTCCAATATGATGCTTGGTCCATTTCTGTCATTGGGCATGTTCACGTATATAAATGTATTGGTACCTTACGTGCCTATTTTATGTCTCATGATAAGATTTAATTTCTCGGCAAATTTACCAAACTGTATTCTACTATAGTGTAGAAATCTGTCGTGTCTCTACATTATTCCCCGTAATATAATCACACAGTAGCTTTTCAGGTCTACATCATACCCGTGAATTGTCTTGGTAAAGGACAGCACAATGCTAAGATTATTGAAAATCATTTATTAAATTCTCTCCAGCAAAGAGAGGCCATGGGGTAACTGATCTTATACTTTCTGTGTGTATTTTGAAATAAAGACCCAAAAATTGCAAAAGAGCACATTGACTGGAATACTTACAGTAATGAAAATTCAAACATAAAAACAGCCCATAGCAATTTGGCTGATTTTTTTTTAAACCTGCTAAGTTTTAAATTTAATCTTTTCCTTCATTATTGATGTGATAATATTTGCATTCAAATTTCTATCAATGCCTTAAAATGCCTGAAGTACATTATGCAATGAAGAATACAGTCATATCACACTAGTCCAACACTTTCTTGCCTTGAACAAGGGATGTGGACTTTGCCAGCGAAGCCAGAATTTATTGCCAGTTACTAATTACCCTGCAAAAATTGGTGGTGAGTTGCTTTCTTGCACCATTGTAGGACTTCAGACAACACTTATGGTGCTGTTAGCAAGAGAGTTCCAAGATTTTAACCCAATGGCAGTGAATGAACAGCAAAATAGTTCCAAGTCAGGGTGATGTATCTTAGAAGGAATTTGCAGCTGGTGCCAGCCCCATGCACTATTGTCCTCCTAGGGTAGAGATCTTGGATTTTGAAGACACTGTTGTCGGTGTGTTACTGCATTACATATTGTAGATAGCACATACTGCTGCCTCTATGCATTGCGGGTGAAGAGAGTGGACATTGAAATCAGTGAATGAAGTGCCAATGAAGTGAACTACTTTGAATGGTTTTGAGCTTCTTGAGCGTTGTTGAGCTGCACAGGCATTGGGTTGTCCATTAATTCTCCACTGACACATGTTGTGTTTGACTGCTTTGAATGGTGTTGGCTGAAGGAATAATGTTGGCCTGAACACTGCTTTCAGGAAAATTTCACGAAATCTTTAAATTTGCCACCTTCAACAATACAACACTCTCTCTGTTCAGCACTTGAAAATTGGCATGATAAATTAGACTGTATGTGCCCATTTGTCAGGTAGAAATTGGAGTCAAGAAGCACTACTTCTAAGCTTTAAGGGTGATCAGATGGGTTCAAAGGAATTTTCTAGCTGGCTAAAATGTAGACTATGTCCCTTGCCTATTTAAATTGATTAATTATCAATCTCATTGTCAAGCAGGCCTAGAATCAGTGAGGAAAAGTATATGTTTTGTATAAATGGGATTTCCATAGTTTGGATGCAGGATGGTGTACCTAGAAATTTATTTCAACTGTTGTTCTTCCTATTTCTACTCTCCCAAAACACAATCTATCTTCGTTCTCCAATGTATCCATGTAACCTCTCCTGAACATAGTTCATACAATATTAGTTGCCAGATTATCACAACACGTAAATTATGTTTGAAACCTTTGCAATAGATGGTGGAGAAAATCTTTTAGAATTCTGGAGGTGATCCAGTCATCACAGTGAACTCAGCCTCCATCACTGAGCTTTTGTAGCTAGATTCTTGAAATTACTAACCCACATTGTTTATACAGCTGGTCCAATGGTGACACACATTGTACAGATGGTGGGAACTTGGCAATTATCAAACTATTCAAATTCAGAGGTGGGTGTTTTATTTGTAGTCATTACCACCTGCCATATCTGCACATGAATAATACCCGCCACTTGACAGTTCGAAATCGGATGTAATAAATGAAGCTATTTAATCAGTGAACTTCTAAAGTTATGGTGGATTGAATATCTGTGTCAGCTTCAGGACTTCAGATGCATTCTGATTTGTCTCAGTCTGATATTTGTGTTTCCGGCAGCCTTTCTAAGAGCTGGAACCAGATAGATAGATAGATAAAGACAGATACTGCTATAGAAACCCAGCAGGTCTGGCAGCGCCTGTGGAATCATAGAATCCTAAAATCCTTACAATGCAGATATAGGCCATTTGGCCCTTTGAGGCTGCACTAACCCTCTTAAAAGCATCCCACCCTATCCCCATAACCCCGCAGTAACCATGGCTAATCCACATAGCCTGCACATCTCTGAACACTAAGGGTAATTTATAGAACATAGAACATAGAACATAGAACATAGAACAGTACAGCACAGTACAGGCCCTTCAGCCCACGATGTTGTGCCGAACTTTTACCCTGATCCTAAGGTTTATCTAACCTCCACCCCTACGTTATACTACCATCCATTAGCCTATCTAATAGCCACTTAAATGCGCTTAATGAGGCCGACTCCACTACCCTCTCCGGCAATGCATTCCACGCCCCGACAACTCTCTGAGTAAAGAACCTACCTCTGACATCTCCCCTATATCTACCTCCATTCACTTTAAAACTATGCCCCCTTGCAATAGTTACCTCCACCCTAGGAAAAAAAGTCTCTGGCTGTCTACTCTATACCTCTGGTCATTTTGTACACCTCTATCAAGTCACCTCTCATCCTTCGTCGTTCTAAAGAGAAAACCCCTAGATCTCTCAACCTTTCCTCATAAGACCTTCCCTCCATTCCAGGCAACATCCTGGTAAATCTCCTCTGCACCTTTACCAACGCTTCCACATCCTTCCTGTAATGAGGCGACCAGAACTGGACACAATACTCCAGATGTGGCCGAACCAGCCTTTTGTATAGCTGTAGCATAACTTCATGGCTCTTGAACTCAATCCCTCTATTAATGAAAGCTAACACACCATACGCCTTCTTAACAACTCTATCCACCTGGGTGGTAGATTTCAGGGAACTATGGACATGAACCCCAAGATCCCTCTGCTCCTCCAAACTGCCAAGAATCTTTCCGTTAATCCTGTATTCTGCTTTCAAGTTTGTCCTTCCAAAATGAATCACCTCACACTTTTCAGGGTTAAACTCCATCTGCCATCCTATCAATGTCGCTTTGTAACCTAGAACAGCCCTCCGCACTGTTCACAATGCGACCCACCTTCGTATCGTCTGCAAACTTGCTAATCCACCCTTCCACTCCTTCATCCAAATCATTTAAAAAAATCACAAATAGAAGAGGACCAAAACAGATCCTTGTGGTACACCACTCGTAACTGAGCACCATGTTGAATATTTTCCGTCCACTACCACCCTTTGTCTTCTAAGGGTCAGCCAATTCTGAATCCAATCTGCCACATTTCCCCCTATCCCATGCCTCCTTACTTTCTGCATGAGCCTACCATGGGGAACCTTATCAAACGCCTTACTTAAATCCATGTATACCACATCTACTGCTCTACCTTCATCCACCTGTTTGGTCACCTCTTCAAAGAATTCAATAAGGTTTATGAGGCATGATCTACCCCTCACAAATCCATGCTGACTATCACAAATCAAACTGTGCCTTTCCAAGTGATCATAAATCCTATCTCTCAGAGCCCTTTCCATTAATTTGTCCACCACTGACGTAAGACTAACTGGCCTGTAATTTCCGGGATTATCCCTATTCCCTTTTTTGAACAAGGGAATGATGTTTGCCTCTCTCCAATCTTCCAGCACTATACCCGTGGACAGTGAGGACGAAAAGATCATCGCCAATTTAGCATGGCCAATTCACCTAACCTATGCATCTTTGAACTGTGGGGGGAAACTGGACCACCTGGCTCTGACTTCAATAACCATGAAGTGCTTCGAGAGACTGGTCATGGCTCACATCAACTCCAGTCTCCCAACCTGCCTTGATCCCCTGCAGTTTGCCTACTGACATAACAGATCCACAGAGGATGTCATATCCCTAGCCCTGAACTCATCCCTGGGACATCTGGAAAGCAAAGACTACATTATCCCCTCCAGACCGATCTCAAAACTGCATGACCTTGGTCTCAGCTCCGCCCTCTGCAACTGGATCCTCAGCTTTCTGACCCATAGGCTGCAATCAGTGAGGATAGGTAACTGCATAATAACAATCAACAAGGATGCGTCCTCAGCCCCTACTGTACTCCCTGTACACCTACGACTGTGCTGCCACTTCTGAACGAACGCCATCTACAAGTTCACTGATGACACCACCATAGTGGGAAGGATATCTAACAATGACCAGTCAAACTACAGAAGGGAGATAGAGGGGTTGGTGATGCAGTTCAATGAAAACAATCTGTTTCTCAATGTCAGCAAAATTAAAGAACTGATCATTGATTTCAGAAAGAAAGAAGGAGAACATGCCCCATCCACATCAACTGAACTAAGGTTGAGAAGGTTCCTTAGAGTGACAATAACCGATGACCTGTCCTGGACTTCCATGTAATATGACAGTTAAGAAGGCACAACAATGCCTCTTGCTCCTCAGTCGGCTCAGGAAATTTGGCATGTCCATAATGTCCCTCACCAACTTCTACAGATGCGCCATTGAAAGCACACTGTCCGGGTGCATAACAGCCAGGTGTGGCAACTGCTCTCCCAGGACCCGTAAGAAACTACAGAAGTTGATGTGCACAGCCCAAACCATTACAGAGGCCAACGATCCATCCATGGACTCTATTTAAACAGCTCGCTGCCGCGGAAAGGTGGCCAACATCATCAAAGACCTATCGCACTCAGGTAATGGTCTCCTACAACCTCTCCCGTCAGGCAGAAGTTGAGGAAGCCCGAACACACGCACAAGCAGGTTCAGGAACAGCTTCTTTCCAGCCGCTATCAGACTGTTGAATGGACTGTAGCCTCAAATAATGTAACCTGCAATGTAACCTGTATGTCCCTAAGTTTTTTTGACCTGTACATCCTTTGCTTGCTATGATTTGCCTTTACCACTCATAAACAAAGCTTTTCACTGTATTTCAGTGCACGTGATAACAAAATAATTCAATCAATCAATCAATCAACCAATCATGGTACAGTGCTGAATTTTGTGAAGTCAGTGGTGGACTGTTCTCTATGGCAGTCTCTTTCCACATTTGGATGGTATAACTGGCTTGGAGGGAATCCTGCAGGTGGCATAGTGTCCCCGTGTGTCTTCTCCCTGTTCTAAATGTAAGTGATTGTGAATTTAGAAAGTTTACATTTTCCACGGCAACATCTTTAATAATCGGAGTCCACTTGCCCAAGCAATCTTTTTTTTAATCTCATAGACTTCAATGTTGTTTTCCTTTTTAATACAAATTGTCCTGATGAGTTCAAGACAAAAATGTTTGACAAAGAATTTCATCAATACTCAAGTTCCGTCTGATTGAAAGACTGTTAGCTATCACCACTGGACTGATACTGGAAGTACATGCTATGTTTATTCCCACCATCACCTTCCCTCACCCTAATTCAAGTAATGCTAACCAGTCTGGCAAACATATCACCTGCCAATGCACATTCCTGTATTGCTCCTCATCAATTCATGTTTTCCGATTCGTCAACAGTCATGTGAAAAGGCAAACTGAATGGACAACATGGAAAAGTTATGATCCCAGCCGATTCCATTATCAAACATAGCAGATGCCGGTATGGAACTTGACTTCATCAAAAATATTTTGATTTGCTTTGGATTCATCAAAAAAGTCCCTCACTGAAACTAAAACATGTAAAGCTGCAGGTTGTGGTTTCAACAATAAGACCAAATTTTATGAACAAAAGAAACAAAGAACACATTGAATAAACCAAGCCATCTACTTACAATATAAATTCAAAGATTTTTAAATGTAAAATTATAATTCAAATTAACCCCTAATCACTTCTTTATAAATTGAAAAGAAACAAAACAGCTTTTGTGTAGCACTTTAAAGACCACTCTTATAAACGTCTCTGCATTGAAAACCTCGGTAGGTTTAAGTCATTTGTAACTTCAACTTTTATTCTGTCTCAAGTTAAAGTAGTTTTTGTCAACGCAGACTTGGTGGGCCAAAGGGTCTCTCCTGTACTGTATGATTCTGTGATAAACTGTTAAAAGAAATCACCATGGTGACACAAATACTTACAAGTTAGTGAATAATTTCAGACGCATAGAGAAACCGACAGTTCTAATTCAAAAACCAGAAAACCAAACTTATAAAAAATAATATTAGTATATAATAGATAACAAGGTGTGGAGCTGGATGAACACAGCTGGCCAAGCAGCATCAGAGGAGCAGGAAAACTGACGTTTCGGGTCTGGACCCTTCTTCAGAAATGGGGGAGGGGAAGGGGATTCTGAAATAAATAGAGAGAGTGGGGGAGGCGGATGGAAGATGGATAAAGGAGCAGATAGGTGGAGAGGTGACGGACAGGTCAAGGAGGCAGGGATGGAGCCGGTAAAGGTTAGTGTAGGTGGGGAGTTAGGATGGGGGTAGGTCAGTCCAGGGAAGATTGACAGGTCAAGGAGGCAATGATGAGGCTAGTAGGTAGGAGGTGGGAGTGGGGATTGAGGTGGGAAGAGCAGATAGGTGGGAGAAGGGACGGACAGGTTAGGGAGGCGGGGACGAGCTGGGCTGGTTTTGGGATGCGGTTGGGGGAGGGGAGATTTTGAAGCTTGTGAAGTCCACATTGATACCATTGGGCTGCAGGGTTGCAAAGCGAAATATGAGGTGTTGTTCCTGCAACCTTTGGGTGGCATCGTGTGGCACTGGAGGAGGCCCAGGATGGACATGTCGTCCAAGGAGTGGGAGGGGGAGTTGAAATGGTTTGCGACTGGGAGGTGCAGTCGTTTGTCACAAACGAACCGAGCGTAGGTGTTCCACAAAGCAGTCTCCAAGCCTCCGCTCGGTTTCCCCGATGTAGAGGAGGCCACATCGGGAACAGCGGTTACAGTATACCACATTAGCAGATGTGCAGGTGAACATCTGTTTGATGTGGAAGGTTTTCTTGGGGCCTGGGATGGGAATGAGGGGGTGGGGGTGTAGGGGCAGGTGTAGCACTTCCTGCGGTTGCAGGGAAAAGTGCCGGGTGTGGTGGGGCTGGAGGGGAGTGTGGAGTGGACAAGGGAGTCACGGAGAGAGTGGCCCCTCCAGAAGGCAGATAAGGGTGGGGAGGGAAAAATGTCTTTGGTGGTGGGGTCAGATTGCAGATGGCGGAAGTGGCGGAGGATGATGCGTTGGATCCGGAGGTTGGTGGGGTGGTACGTGAGGACGAGGGGAATTCTGTTTTTGTTGTTACTGCGGGGAGGGGGTGTGTGGAATGAGTTGCGGAAACACGAGGGACACGCTAGAGGGCGTTTTCGACCACTGAGGGGGGAAGTTGCGGTCCTTGAAAAATGAGGACATCATATATAATACATGTTTTATGTGATTCTCCTAAATAATTCTCCTCACAATTTAACATTTTCTTATTCACTCATGTACATGTTGCACCTCCTTTAAGATCTATGTCTGCATGGTGCAATCCCAGAGGCTTAAGTAGAGGAGGAGGAAAGATTCTCAAATCCCTGATATAGAAGTAAGCTACTATAGATGCTGGTAAATGTAAAATGCTAAAAATACTCAGTATCTAGGCAGAGGGCAACAGAGTTAATATTCTAGAGCATATCATTCTCTGACTTTTCATTGGAATGCTTCAATTCCCTGCTCTGAATGCTAAGAAGATTTTGTACACAATCTCTGTGTAATCCTTAAGAACCTCTCAAATTCTACCTTAACTGTATCCGTTAGGGGCAGACTCAGTTCTCAGTTTCCAACATCAGTGATAGGGAAACTGTTGGAAAATATTCTGAGAAACAAAATTAATCTGTACTTGGAGAGGCATGATCTGAAGAACGATAGCAAGGGAGAGCATATCTAACAAATTTGATTGAATTTTTGAATCAAAGATGATGAAGTGTATAGGTGAGGGTAATGCAGTTGATGTAGTCTGCATGGATTTCAGTAAGGCTTTTAACGAGCTCTCATGACAGGCTGTTTAAGAAGCTAAGAGCCTGTGGTATCAAGGGTAATTTGATCTAGACATGATTAGTTAGTTCATAGATGACATAAGTTGGCGTGGTGAACAGCAAAGAGGAAAGCCTTAGACTACAGGACAACACAGACTGTGTGGTTAGATTGGCTGAACAGTGGCAATTGGAACTTAATCCTGATAAGTGTGAGATGCATTTTGAGAGGACAAACAAGATAAGGGAGAACATGTTGAATGGTGGAATTTTAAGAAGTGCAAAGGATCACAGGGATCTCGGTGTGCATGCCCGTGGATCCTTGAAGGCAACAAGACAGGCAGATAAGATGGTTAAGAAGGTATTTGGGATAATTTCTCTTATTTCTCAAGGCATTGAATATAAGGGCGAGGAGGTTATGATGGAGCTGGAGTACTGCTGCAGTAATACAGCAAGAATATCATATGCAACTTCATTGCCACACTATCAGAAACCGGGCCCAGTTTTAAGGTAAGAGAAGAAACAGGATGTTTAGAGTGAACATGCGGTTTTACTTTCCTGGTATGATTAGGCTGCCAAAACACTTGCTTCCCTCAACACAGCAGTGTGGCACAATGGTCCTATTCTTCACAGCTTGGTGACCTCCAGCCATGCCTTCTTTTTGACAAAAATAAGTTTCTTCCTCCTTTGATGAAGGTGATTATTTCTCGATGTTTGCTCATCACCCTCTGAAATACATCAAGGAAGGCATCATTGGCATGGAGAGCAACATTTGGTCATCATCAATTTCTACTTTTCAGCTTCCTACTCTCAGCTCAAACAAATGCCACCTTTGTCTTTTTGTTATTCTTTCATAGGATGTGGGCATCATTGACAATTGACACAGCCAGCATGTATTGCCCATCTCTAATTACCCAAGACAGTAGTTGAGTCACATGTACGCCAGAACAGGTAAGGATCATAGGTTTCCCTCTCAGAAGGATACTAGTGAACCATATGGATATGTATAACAACTGACTGTGATTAGACAGTGTCTTTTGCTAGCTTTTTAATTCCAGATTTACTTTGATCTCAGTTTTCACTATCTACCACAGTGTAATTCAAATACACGTCTCAATAAGATAAGTTGGAGACTGTGGATTACCAGTCCAAATATCACTATGTCTATACCTCCCCATGAACCACTACTTCCCTTTAAAGCCTGAAGTGAAAACTGTGCCAAACAAATGTATTCTCACCACACATTGCCATGGAAGTTGCCACTTAAGTCAGCAACAAAATAGCGACGAGCCCCCACCACAACACATACCCCCGTCTTGCTATAGGACTTATTTACAGATTCTCATTCAATATGGGACACGGCATCTCAAGTGTCTTACTGGGACATTGAAGGCACTTTCTTCATAACCATTCTTCATAACCCATTTTGTTGTAAATCTTTGTACAATTCAAGCCTGCGTACAATTTGCTAGGGTTCTGACTTTATGGGTTACTTTAACCAACCACCAAAGGGCAACTAACAAGACTGGATTGACCTTATATTTTCCACTCCATTCAGGTTTGGTTAAAATTACTCTATAAATCTGACAAGAAGAGTCACAGCAGAATATTTTGCTTATGTAAATTATGCCAATAAAGTAGGGTGCACAGATGTAGCTGTATATATGCATGGATGAGTCAGATACAGCACTTTAAATCAAGAGGACACTTGCAATTCATACCCTGTTGTGTCAAGTCATACACAGAACATATTGATTTAACACACACCATTTTTAACTCATGACATGAATAGCAGTGAGTATACATTTTTCTTGCCTATATAATACCTCCATCCATCTGCAGGGAATCATCTGTCTTTAATAAGAAAGACATGCTTTCCTTACAAAGATGCTATGATAGAACCCAAGTTGATTTTTATGTATGAATGGGTTGCAGGTGAAGATTTGCATGGCTTGCAACCTATTTGCACATTCATTTCAATGATTTTAATCACGTTTAATGGCAATAACAATTTGACACCACTGGTGGTTTGGGCTTGGGACATGGACGTTGATGGGGTTACGGGGAGCTAGCTTCCCAACACGTTTACATTTATAGTGCATTATTCAAAGCTGTTTGTGAGTTCCTTTGGAAAATGTTTGAGTGAAAGCACAGCAATGTGAATTCTGCAGATCTGAAATTGGAAAAAACATCAGAAAATCACAGAATTGTTACAGTGAAAAGGAGGATATTTGGCCTATGGTGCCAGCACTGGTCCTGTGTTAATGTTTTAACTTAGTGCCAAACTCCTGCATTTTCCCCTCACCCAGCACATTGTTCCTATTTAAGTAAACATCCAACCCCCTCTTGATCACTTCAGTTGAACCTGCCTCTATCACACTTCCAGGTGGTGTACTCCATTCCCTAACTACCTGCTGTGTGAAACAAGTCTATTTTTCACCTGGCCTTAACTTCTTTGCAAATGCTTTAAATATGTGCCTTTTCAATCATCCTCTTTACAAGCAGAAACAGTTTCTCCCTATCTTCTCTGTCCAGACAATCAATAATTTAGGAAACTTCTATCAAATCTTATCTGTGCTTTCTCCTCTGCCGGGAAAAATGTCAGAACTTTTCAATTTTTCCTCATTGCCTAACTTCCCATGTTTCCCCTGTACATTTCCCGGCCCCACCCCTCCCCCAAACATAGCTATCTATCTTCTCCATTTTTCCCTCCTGCCCAGAATCGTACACAATACACCAGCTGAAGTCTCACCAGTGAATTCTACAAGTTCATCAAAACTTAACCATAACTTCCCTGCTCTTGTACTCTATGCTCCTATTAATGAAGCAAAGAATACCACATGCTTTGTTAACAGTTTTCTCTGTCTGACCTGCCACGGTTAATGACTATTGTACGTATACATCCATGCCTGTGCTCCTGTACAGCATTTACAATACACTTTTTATTTTATACACTATCAATGCTCTTTGTATCAAAGTGTATCACCTCACACTTTACGTTGAATTTCATTTGTCAACTATCACAAGTTTCATGCTTCTGCAAACTTTGAAATTGTCCCTGGTACACCAAGATCTATATATCTGGGACAAACAAGAGCCCCAATATAATCTCCTGAGAAAATCCACAACAACCCTTCTTCCAGCCCATTAACCATTAGTCTCTGTTTCATATCCCTTAGCCAATTTTGTAACCATGTGCTAACTGCCCTTTTGATCCCATGACCTATAACTTCCCTCATGTCTGTTTTATCGCATTGTTTCAAACTTATTTTGGAACATAGCAGGTCTGGCAATATCTCTGGAGACAGAGACAGAGTTAACTTTTCAAATCCAATTCTGAAGAATAGTCATTGAACTCAATATTTCTCCAGCACTTTCCACTTTTATTTGAGTGAGTGACCAGGCATTTCTATGTGCTGGTACTTAATTGATTTGAATGTCATCAAATATACTAACAAGGTTGTATCATTTTCTTGACAACAGGACAGCTGACTATCTCGATCACATGTCACTAAGGCAGAGGATTTTTTTCATGGATATATTCGAAAAGAAATATCCAGGGGAGAATCAAACAGTTACGGTTGAAAGACAGCAATGTTTGGGTGAGCGGGTGGTCAGAAAACGTAGTGGAAAAACATGGTAAATTGCACAATGAGGAAAAGACAAAGCTTCCTTATACTGGGAATGAGATAGAAAAGGTTGGCAAACCCCAAAGGGTTGAGACTATCATTGGACCTACCTCCTCTATTATCAATGGTTCAGGTCCAGTATTAGCATCTCGTGTCCAAAAAAAATGGCAGCGATAATTTAAACCAACTATACAAAATTCAATGTTAACTCTGGAAGGCTTTAATATGTGCATTGGAAAGATGACATGCAGTTCATCAAGTGTACATTGAGCTTTACTGGAGCAGTGTGGGAGGAGAGAATGGACAATTTATTTCTCAGCTATTTTTGGGATCCTGATCTAAGTTAGGCTCAGTCTCAGACACGGACGAAAACTGTAAATTTATCAGCAAATGGTTAATACTGAACTTCTCAGAGCTATAGAACTAACCTGGATACATGAAGTTGCGATGCAGTTCATCAGTCTAATTCACTGAATTGGCTTAGGGCAACACGATTCATTTTTCAGTACCACTCAACCTGAAATGTTACACCAATTTTTTGCTCAATTGGATAGGAATGGAGTGGAGGGAAAATGGGAAAAAGACATGAAATTGGCACTAGATGATTGAACCTGTTCAGGCACGATGGGCTGAATGGCCTCCTTCTGCTCCATAACAGTTCTGTGATTTTGTGTCAGGAAGTTTTACTGCGTGGAAAAGACCCTGCAGCCAATCTTGTCCATGATGATTGTCAAGTAACCATCTAATCTAGTCTCATTTTCCAGATCTTGACCCAAAACCTTGTATGCTATGTGCTTATCTAAAATATTCTTAAATTTGTGATATTTCCAATCTCTACCACCCTTTCAGACTGTAGGTTCCAGGTACTCTCAGCCTTTGGAAGAAAATAATCTCCTCTAAATTCCCTTTAAAAATCCTGTCCCTTACCTTAAATCTATGTAGATTACTGACCCCTCCACTCAGGGGAAATTACGCATCATAAACTACCCTTTCCCTGTGCCTCATAATTTTGCTTATTTTAAATGTCTGCCATTGCATTTCTATTGACCTAGTCCCTAACATAATTTACAGTTTACTTTAGCTCAGTTTGTTTTCATGCCCTCATAAATGCTCTTATTTAGGTCTAACAGACTAGTCTTGGACCAAGTCCTTTCTCTTTCTCTCTCAATCCAAATGTAAAATTTGATGATAACATTATTACTGTGATCTTGGGCATTTACTATGAGGTCATTAGTTAATCCTATCTCAGTGTTCAAAGTCATGTCGAGTATAGCCTGCTCTCTCGTTTGTTCCAGAGCGTGATGTTGTATGGAATTATGGAAACATTCTATGATCTCTTTCTATTCGCTGCATTTGGCCATGTCAGTTTCCAGTCTGCATGCTGATTAACATCTCCATGATTCTCACCATAGTTTTCTGAGAAGTTCCCATTACTTTTTTCTCTATATTTCATTCTGCTGTGTGGTGAATCATTAGAGACCTTTGCCTCGCAAGTGGCTTCTTTATCATTTCTTATCTTTATTCAACCACTTCTGTATTCTGCTTCCGGGACTAAGGTCAGTTCTCCCTACTGTGTTAATGTCATCATTAATAAACACTCCTGTATATTTTCTTAACTTATTGTCATTCCTAAATGTTTTGTACATTCAATATTCAAGAACCTTCTTCTTTTTAACTGTAGAAAGTGGGATAAATGCAATGAAAAGAAAGATTCAAGTGTCTTTAAAAGATTGAAGCAATGTTGACAAGAGTTTAGCAGATAAAAAAAAGAGACATTATGAAACAACAACATGGCTTACTTACCAAAAGGGTGGAGAGTCTGTGATGCTTGCAAGTAATGCATTCCCAAGAGATACTTTTGTTTTGCATGTTAGAAATAAATCTGTTAAAAAGCATTTATTGATCTCGTAAAAAGTTGCAAAACATTTTTGCTTCAGTCAATCAAAGAAGAAAACCGTGGTTAATTAAAGGTGAGTTTGAGGACATTCATGAGCTGGCTATGTTGTCATAGAGATGGTTGGAACTTAGAGGTTTCTCTAGTTTCAATTTACATGGAGAGTTTTGCTGAGAGAACTAGGTACACTTTGCTTCTTGGGTGGTTTGCAGCTTGCTAAGAAAAGATGGTGAAAAGGTAGTTGATAATTAGATAGACCTGCAATGTTGTCAGAGTAGAATAAAACTAACATCCTCATAAGTCATACGGAGTGTGGGTGAGAATTTATTTCAAAGAGAACAAGATCTGGAATGCTGCCTAGTTTGAAACTGACAAAATAATCTATAGGGGGTCATCTAGAGAATTTCATGGCAAAGTCAGCAACAAACAGATGAGCTTGAATGGATTACATAAATAACCGGAACAAGGAACAGTCAAGCACAGTCAAGACATAGCAAATGGAAATTTTACCTCTGAGAATAACAACAGCTGAAGATTATTCTCCCAAGGGCTGTGGCATGCTGATGGGAGGTCCCTACTGAACATAGAGTAGTACAGTTCCTGTGCCGATCATGATGTTATTCTAAACTAATCCCATATGCCTGCACGTTGTCTGTATCCTTTCTATTCCCTGCACATATATGTGTCTGTCTGAATGCCTCCTAAATGTTGCTATTGTATATGCTTCTACCACCTTTCCTGGCAGTGTGTTCCAGACACCTACCAACTTCTGTGTAAAGCAGAACTTGCCTCACACATCTCCTTTAAACTTTCCCCACTCAACTTAAACTTATGGCCCCCAGTATTTGATACATCCACCTTGGGGAAAAAAGACTGAGTATCCACTCTATTCATGCCTCTCATAAATAAGTTTAAGGTTGATGCATCTTGTAAGACAATTTTTGGAATAAGTAAGTAAGAAGTAAATCACAGTCCATACCATAGTAATAAAGCACATCATTAAGTTAATAACACTTGTCTTTTTCTTTAATTCTTTAATATGTAAGAAAGTATTTTTTAAAGGAAAAGTGAAATATTGTCTAATTCTATTGTGTAAAATGAGTAATTTGGATTTCTCTTTCAATGTTAATGGCATCCAATTGGATTGTAACAGTATGATGTACTTTTGCGCACTAAATTACTTAACAAAGTAAATTAGACAGCGAGAAAGCTGATTGTTCTTGACAACCTAGGTCAACGTTTATCCTTCATATCAGAAGTTATCTTATTTTCATGCACTTGGTGTCCTTGATTCCTTTATTCCACTTCCCTTCAACAAAATAACTTGCCTGTTCTTCAACATGACAAAATTTTACTTCAATCACAAACTTCAGTAATAGCCTTACAACTCCTGTCTTTTTTTCCATCCTAGGTCGACTACATTTAATCTTAAAACTTTGTTTTCCTTACCCCTTCATGTTTGAGCCCCAGTGGAATAATGTTATTTTTATCAACTCAATCCCTCTCTCTTCATGATCAAATCAAGTTATTATTTCCTCTGTTCTCGCTCTGTATAACCAGCTAGAGCAGGGTTGCTTAGGTACCTAGGAAACAGATGGTGTTGTTTTAAGACCAGAAAATATGTTGAATTGAATAGTGCATAACTGTACTCCCCAGTGATTTTGGACAGTCTCAATTCATTACTCAGCTTAATGCAGTGAGTCAGAAATCAGACCTTTGAAGCAGGCAGATAACTATTCACTGACAAGAAACTGTTCGAGCAGCATGTGTGGAGGAGTAAAATGTTCCAAACTGCTTCACATTGGTAAAGTCAGTGTGCAAGCAAGACTTAGACAACAGGACTTTGCACATTGAATGCTAGATTTACAGCAGATTCACTGGCTTCAGCCAGGTCTGTTCAGTACAATAGGGATTTCAATTAGCTATTGTGCTTCTGGGAGACAGTGAAGTCTGATGGAAGTCAATAGAAAGATGGGGCATTAGAGGATGGCCAATTAGCTACCACCCATTTTTCACCACTGTTGTGATTAATAGCAACATTTGTCATTCTGTAATTGAATAAACTATTTATACATTGGGAGATAATGGACTAGTTGTACTATCATTAGACTAATAATCCAGAGACCCAGGTAATATTCTGGGGACCCGGGTTCAAATCTCACAATAGTCAATTGTGAAGTTTGAATTAAAGAAAAGGCTAGAATTAAAAGTCTAATGATGACCATGAAAACCATTCTTGATTGTTGGGGAAAAGTCCAATCTGGTTCATAAATGTCCTTTAGGGAAGCAAACTGCTGGCTTTACCTGGTCTGGCCTATTTCTAGCCCCAGAACCGTAGCAACATGACTGACTCTTAACTGCAATTGGAAATGGGCAATAAATGCTGGCATAGCCTATGATGCCCACATCCCGTAAATACACTTAAACAAAAAAAAATAGATTTACAGATAACCATTATGTCAAAGTAGCCCTTAAGGTAAAATGGAACAAAGCTGGACCTGGTATAAAATTCACAAAGGGTTTTTAGACAGCATATTCGAAACCCATGACCACTTCCATCTGGAGCAACAAGGGCAGCAGATACATGGGAACACCACCATGTGCAAATTCCCCTCTAAGACACTCAGCAGCTTGACTTGGAAATAGATTACAGTTCTTTCACTGTCACTGGGTCAAAATGAATTGTAATGGTTTCAAGAAGGCAGCTCATCACTACCTTCTCTGAAGGCAACTAGGGCTGGGTGGACACGGTCAAAAATCACACAACACTAGGTTATAGTCCAACAGGTTTATTTCAAAATACAAGCTTTCAGAGTCTTACTCATTCTTCACCTGTTAGTGAGAGAGGTACTATCAGACACAGCATTGATAAGTAAAAGATCAAAGGGTCATATAACGCTAAAGTTTAATTTGGCTCTGGGCAACAGCGTCACTTCAACTTTAGTTGTCTAAACTAAAATTGTCAAAGTTCCTGGGAATTAGTTTAAAACGATTGTTTTCACATTTTATTTTAAGATGCTTATATATTTTAATTATGGACACTTTCATGGTTTTTATGGTAAATGAAGCTCAGTAAATCAGGATGTATTAAACAAACCTGAGATGCTGTTAAATCTGTTTAATACATTCTGATCAATGGTGCGAACCTTTGATCTTTTACTTATAAATTCTGTGTCTGATACTATCTCTCTCACTGACATCTGAAGAAGGAGAGAGACTCCGAAAGGTTGTGTCTTGAAATAAACCTTTTTGGACTATAACCTGGTGTCGTGTGATTTCTGACCTAGTTAATAATAAGCATTGCAAAAGGGTATATAATTCTCAATTTACTCATAGTCTGAGTCCACCTTTTGTTGTTAGGAAGAGCTTTATCAGATCTCAAATGGCTTCATAACAAAGCATTTTGTAATAACTTGGGGCCATCTCCTGAGATTGTGTCAAGCACGTTGAAAGTGCACCTTGTGTCCTGTTCAACCATCAACACCAAACGTAGCAATAAAGGGTCATCCACTGGGCAGTTTTTACCAATATGAAAGTTCACACCAATGGAAACTACAAGCCTGTGTTAGATATGAGGTAACCCAAAATGAGATTAGTTAAGTTATAATATACCACACATAACACTTAAGTTTAATTTGGCTCTGGACAACAGTGTAACTTCAACTGATGTAAAGTTGTCAAAGTTCCTGGGAATTCTTTTAAAATGTTTGTTTTCACAGTTTATTTTGAGTTGTTTATATGTTTTAATTATGGACACTTTCATGGATTTCATGGTAAGTGAAGCTCAGTAAACCAGTATAAAGTACAAATTTGCATTGTGAATTACAAAACAACTTCTGACCAGGTGAACATGAAAAGGCCATTGGAAATGTTGGAGATGATCAGAGTTAACTGGAGAAATAAAATAAGGATTGTGACTCTGTACAGAGGGCACCATTTGATGAAAATGAATCTGGTTTAATCAGCTATAATGTGAAGCTAAGCAGTTTACTGTCACCATTGCTCTTTGAAACATATCTGGATGTCATCAAAAATAAAGCAGATGAAGCACAGAAAGGTGTCAATGTTGAAGACCAATTGATGAACATGAAGAGATTTGCAAATGACCAGGTCTTAGCAGAAGACAAACAAATACTAATGGTTATTGAATCAGAGATAGTAGGAACTGCAGATGCTGGAGAATCCGAGACAACAAGGTGCAGGGCTGGATGAACACAGCAGGCCAAGCAGCATCATAGGAGCAGAGAGGCTGACGTTTCGGGCCTAGACCGTTATTGAGGTTGGTTGGCTCGCCGAGCTGGTTTGTTGTTCCGCAGACGTTTCGTTACCATGCTTAGTAACATCCTCAGTGCAGCCTCTGATGAAGCGTCGGTGTGTTTTCCCGCCTGGCTTTTAAACTCTGGGGTCCGTTGTGATGGATTGCCTCACTTCCGGGTTTCCTCCGCAGTGGAATGTATATGGGGTCGAGTTCAACGTGTTTATTAATAGCCTGCTTCGTGGAGTGCCATGCTTCCAGGAATTCTCGTGCATGACTCTGCCTAGCCTGTCCCAGGATCTTGGTGTTGTCCCAGTCGAAGTCGTGGTTCTCCTTGTCCATGTGGATTGAGATGAGTGAGTATTGGTCGTGTCTTTTTGTAGCCAGTTGGTGTTCATGTACTCTTGTTGTTAGTTTCCTTCCTGTTTGTCCGATGTAGTGTTTCTCGCAGTCTCTGCAGAGGATCTTGTAGATGACACTGGTCCTGTCCATGGCGGGGAGTGGGTCTTTAGTTCGGGCGAGCACTTGTCGTAGGGTTGATGTGCGTTTGTGTGCCACTCTGATGCCCAGCGGTCGTAGAAGTCTTGTGGTGAGTTCTGACGTGTTTCTGACGTAGGGTAGTGTGATGAGTGTGTCGGGGTGTGTAGGATCTTTCTGATGCTGTTCCTGTAGGCATCCCCTGACCCAGTTCTTTGGATATCCATTATCCTTGAACACTTGGAAGAGGTATTCTTCCTCCTCTTGGCGTACAACCGTTGGGCATCAGAGTGACACACAAACCTACATCAGCCCTACGACAAGTGCTCACCCGAACTAAAGACCCACTCCCCACCATGGACAGGACCAATGTTATCTACAAGATCCCCTGCAGAGACTGCGAGAAACACTACATCGGACAAACAGGAAGGAAACTAACAGCAAGAGTACATGAACACCAACTGGCTACAAAAAGACATGACCAATACTCACTCATCTCAATCCACATGGACAAGGAGAACCACGACTTCGACTGGGACAACACCAAGATCCTGGGACAGGCTAGGCAGAGACAAGCATGAGAATTCCTGGAAGCATGGCACTCCACGAAACAGGCTATTAATAAACACATTGAACTCGACCCCATATACATTCCACTACGGAGGAAACCCAAAGTGAGGCAATCCATCACAACGGACCCCAGAGTTTAAAAGCCAGGCGGGAAAACACACTGACACTTCATCAGAGGCTGCACTGAGGATGTTACCAAGCACGGTAACGAAATGTCTGCGGAACAACAAACCAGCTCGGCGAGCCAACCAACCTCAACACCCACAACCCGAGCTACAAATCTACTCCAAAACCTTAGATACTAATGGGTAGAATGAATGTAGCACAGAGAGCTTATGGGATGAAAATTCATGTAAAAAAGAAGGTTATGAAGACTTGAAGAGAAGCATGTGGTAAAAGAGAGCAAGATAAATGACCAACAGCTGGAACAGGGATCACATTTTAGAAATGTTTCACAAACTATGTATTAAATTTCTCTGAAAGTCCTTTGGACCAATGGTCCTGTCAGTGATTATTTCTAAGCGTGCTGGTAGAGCTAAAGTAAGATACAGGCATACAGTAGAATGACCTTTTAAATGCGATAAAATAATAGAGTGGCAGCACGGTTACTAATCTATGTCTTGCTCTGTATTATGATTGTTGTGAACTGCATTACATCCTTTATTTTTCGATTTAAACATTATTACTCATCCTTTTCAATGACACAATGGTCCACATCTGCTCAGTTTGTGCCTCTATGTTGTGTCGAAAAATGTGCAGGTTAGGTGGATTGGCCACGCTAAATTTCCCATAGTATCCAGAGGTTAAGTGATTAGCCATGGGAAACACAGGGCTGCAGGAATAGGGAAGGGGATGGGTCTGGAAGGGATGCACTTCAGAGAGTCAGTACAGACTCAATGGGTTAAATGGCCTGTTTCCACACTGTAGGGATTCTATGATTCTATATTTTCTCTACAGACAACGATACAACAAACAATACCCACATGAAACGCATCTACACTACAAACCTACTTAAAATGAAGCAGTTCGGAAGTAAAATTAAAGATATTACTAAACATGTATTAAGTCTCTCCAAGACAGACATTCTTTCTGGAAATGAGGAACTTGTTCCCATTTATGGTTTCAATTTTGGCGCGCCCTCAAAACACATTAAGTTAATTACCGAGTTCAAATTCCTTCATTGCCAGTTATCTTATCACAAACCAGTTTCCACTGGCCCTGAAAGCGTGTTGAGCAGATCTGGTCCAAGTATATTGTGGAACATCGAATAACCTGACAAATTTTCATATGCCATGCAAACGGCTGATAGTGTTGCATAATCTGAAATTAAATCCTGGTCTGCATATATGTAAGAGAAAACAAGGTGCAGGGCTGGATGAACACAGCAGGTCAAGCAGCATCATAGGAGCAGAGAGGCTGACGTTTCGGGCCTAGACCCTTCATCAGAAAAAGGATATATGTAAACCTATCAAAGGGACTGGAGTAGGACATACTCAACAAATGTAATTTCATTGACAAAATGTATGCTGTGTTCAATGAAGGCTCCAACTTTATACATATAGGACTTGCCACTACATATGATCAGACAGCCATGCTCAAAGGCAAGTTGCAACGGTGCTGTTTGGACTTGGAAAAGGTGTCAACCTGTGTTGTGACATAAATGATAGAATTCATCCTCATGGATCACTGCGTTAACTAATACATGAGCTACCTAACACGCAAAAAAGTGATGTCCCTTTACACCCTATTCTATTTACGCCCAACTCTGAACAATATAAATTTGCTAATTGTTGGGTGAGCTTTTGTATCCAGCTCTGAATGAATTTTCCAATGAGGATAAGTTCACTTTTGTGAAGATCATACAAGACCTATATTTTAAGACCATCAACATTTCTTGGATATTGCTAGCTGATTTACCAGCAGGCCACTCAAAGAAGCCAGAGCCATTTGCATTATGTTACCATATCGTGGTGATCTGGATGTGTCACTGCTGTCTGAATCTGTGTTCATTAAACTCACAAACTCATGAAGTTGAGTTCAGCTTCAGACACAATGTGTGCCCAAGTAGATGACATTGCCATGGGAGCCCATTCAGACTAGCCTTTGAAAACATCCTTTTTTGAGTACAACTTACATGGAATGACCACTAATGTCTTACCCCTTACACATTTCTGATAATGTAGATAATACATTTGCAAGATTTGAATCTGCAGCTGCACTAAAGAATCTCTTTATACAGCTTAATAAACTCCATTCTGTGCTTAAATTTACCTTTGAAATGGAGCAATCAAATGATCTTCCCTTCTTTGGAGTATTAGCTGAAACATCTACTAATGGGTTCACAACTACTAACTACCAAAAGCCAAGTTCATTGATCAATAAAGACATTGAGATTCCTACAGTCCCAAGGGCAACAAGATCAATCTTATTGGCAAGCTTGTGAATAGGGACTGAGTTGTCTGTACACCACGCAGGTGTGATGCTGCAATAGGGCATATCAAAACAGCCCTGTGTGATAACAGATATCCTGATCAAATTACCACTCATTGAATACTATAGAAATACATGAAGGGGCCTACATCAACCACTTTTGGTCCTGAGCAGTGCTCATTTTACCTTAGATTGTATTGGAAGAGGGAAATGCCTCAAAAGTGCAAATAACAGTTGAAGCTAGCTGTCTCACACAACTACTATGCAGTAAATCCACAAGTGATTTTTCTCCACTAACAGGATGTTGCCATCAAGCTAAAAACACACTTTGCCTCCCACACATGAGCCTTCTGAAGAAGGGTCCCTAGACTTGACATTAACTTCTTCTTTCTCTCTCCACAGATGCTGTCAGACCTGCTGAGTTTCTCCAGCAATTTCTGTATTTGTTACTCATATGAGAAATGTGATGTATGAATTCCAGTGACAGTGCGATACCAACTATGTAGGTTACACATCCCAATGTGGACCATATCAAACAACATATCCTATTGTCCACTTGCAGCATGCGGTTTGCCAATTATGTTCAACCAGCCTATATTTGCAAGCCACAGAAAATTATATCCACTAGTAAATATGATGCAATTATTAGAAATCATTTATGAAATAATCCAGACTCTGCTAAGAGTTATATTGGAAACCAACTTAAGAACCTAAGCAGCCAGGCTCATACTACGATGCATGTTTAGGCAAAAGGAATATTCATTAAAACAAAAGGATTCATGGAGACATTCAATCTGTGTTACACCCTCTTGGTATCGCACTGAGTGATCAGAACCTATCTGCCTGGTCTGAGAAACTTTTATGAAAACTAAGATTGGCAGGGTAGCTGCTGACTTTGCTGCATCTTCAATGATGGTTCAACCAATTTTCACCCTCTACTTATACAGTATGAAATGGTGTCCTCTTCCTTTTTAAGTCTGTTTTAAGCATCCCAGTTCTTATTAATACAAGACAAAAAGCTTCAACCTCGTGTCGTCTTTTAGCACTTAAAATGCTGGAAGTACTCAGCATGTGAGAATGAATGGCTCTGGACCTGCCTCAATGCCAAAACAGCACTTTTCAATGTAATAAATTACATCCTGTGTGATTATGACAAAGGCAAAACTTTCTCCCCTTACTCAATCTTTCTGCAGCATTTGACAGAATTGACCATATCATTCTCCTCCAATACTGCTCTGTCACCATCCAGTCAAGAGGGAATATTCTCACTTGGACCCATTCTTACCTATCTAACTGTAGCCGGAAAATCACTTGAAATGACGTATTTTCCTGCTTCCATACCATTACTTCTGATGACCCCTTTGCCAGGGATCAATTCTTGGCCGCCTCCTATTTTTCATCGACATGCTGCCTTTTTCAACACAATCTGAAAGCAAAATATTTGTTTTCGCATGTATGTTGATGACACCCAGCTCTAGCTTACCACCATCTCCCTTCAATCTTCCATTCTTGTTCAGTTATTAGACAGCTTATCGGACATCCAATACTTGAAGGCAGCAACTTACCCCAGTCGAATATTGTTAAAATGGAACATTGGTTCCTAACCTCACCTCAAACTCCATTCCCAAGCTATCAACTCTTTCCCTCTCCCTGGAAAAAATCATATGAAGTCAGTCTGCTTTACAACATTTGATCCTAAAATAGTTTCAGACCTCAACTTTTTGCCTTCTCTCAGGCTGTCATTTTCCATTCCTGTATTGTCACTCAGCTTCCGTGTGAGCTCATCTGTTGCTAAGAAACTTGTCAGTGCAATTGTTAGATGTAACTATTTCAATGCAGTTTTGGCTGGTTTTCCAAATTCTACCATCTGTAGATTTGAGGTCACTCAAAACTCTGACACCTGTGTCTTTACTCACAGCGAGTCCCATTTCCCTTACCATTCCTTTGCTCACTGGCATACTTCTGGCTCCTGGTCAAGTATTGCCTTAATTGAACAATCGCATCCTTGTTTTCAAAACCCTCCATGACCTTTCCATTTCCACTCACCTACCCCACTTCAATTCCACAATCCTGCAAGATATTTGTGCTTCTTTAATTCTGGACTCGTATGCATTCCCAATCATAATTGCCCCATCATTGACAGCCATTCCTTCAGTATTCCAGGCTCCATCATTACATGTTTCCTTGTATTTTCCTTACCTTACTCCTTGAAGTTAGTTCTGAAGATCTACATTTTTGAACAAGTTTTTGGTCATCTGACATAAAATGTCCTTCTCTATCTCTGTGTCAAAGCTTTGGTTTATAATGCAGTGCCTTTGTTTCATTAGGTTCTGAGTGCTAAATAATCTGAAATTAAAATGCTATCAACCATGACGCATGAACTATTTCTCTCTCCACAGATTCTGTCTTACCCACTGAGTATTTCCAGTATATCCATGTTTTAGAATAGAATCCCTACAGTGCGGAAACAGGCCCTTCGGCCCAACAAATCCACACTGATCCTCAATGCATCTCACCCAGACCCATCCCCCTATAACCCACCTAACCTACACATCCCTGAACACTATGGGTAATTTAGCATGACCAACCCACCTAACCTGCACATCTTTGGACTTTGGGAGGAAACTGGAGCACCCAGAGGAAACCCATGAAGACACGGGCGAACATGTAAACTCCACACAGACAGTTGCCTGAGGATGGAATCGAACTCAGATTCCTGGCGCTGTAAAGCAGCAGAGCTAAAACCACTGAGCCACCATGCTGCAGCAATTGCTGTCAAATGCATGGTAAATGAAATTCAGTACAATGTTGATAAATGTGAAGTTATCCACTTTGGTAGCAAAACCAGGAAAGCAGTTTACTATCTGAATGGTGATTGTTCGGGAAAAGGAAAAGTGCAATGAGACCTGAATGTCATTGTACACTTTTTGCTCAATGTAAGCATGTAAATGCAGCAGGCAGTGAAGAACACAAATGGGATTTGATTTTCATAGCGAGAAGACGTGCAGATTAGGTGGATTGGCCATGCTAAATTGCCCATAGTGTCTAGTGCAGGAAATGCAAAGATAAGGGTAGGGGGTGTGTCTGGGTGGAATGCTCTTCAGAGGTTTGGTGTTAACTCAATGGGCCAAATGGCCTACTTACACACTGTAAGGATTCTAGGAGTTCTATGATATCTTCTGTACAGAAGCACAAATGTCTGCTGCTGTGGTACAGGGCCTTGGTGAGACTACATCTGGAGCATTGTGTGTTGGTTCGGTCACGTTCTCCAAGGAAGAATGTTCTGGCTGTGGAGACAGTCAACAAAGGTTCACCAGACTGATTTAGCAGGACTGACATGGAAAGAGAGACTGGACTGGAGTTTAGTAAAGTGAGGGGAGATCTCATACAAACCTATAAAATTTGAGAAGGACTACTCAGGATAAATTCAAAATGGATGCTCCCAATAACTGTGGAGCCAAGAACAAGGGGTCAGGAGATAGGGATTAGGGATATACCAATTAGGACTGAGATGAGGAGAAATTTCTTCATCCAGAAAGTGGAAACCTGTGGAATTACTAACATCACAAAGTAGGTGTGGCCAAAACATTTAATGTTTTCAAGAAGGAGTTAAATATAGTTCTTTAAGCTAAAGGCATCAAAGGGATGGGAAGAAAACAGGAGCAGGGTACTGAATTAGACGATCAGCCGTGATAAACTGGAATGTTAGAACAGGCTCAAAGGGTTGAATGGCCTACTCCTGCTCCTATTTTCCATTTTTTGTACAATATGACAATTTAACTTCTTCGATTGATTATATTTCAGTATCTTTATTTGTTTTATCCTGATTGTTCTCTCCATGGGAGCCACCTGACCTGCTGAATTTAAATTTTTATTTCAGATTTTCAGTATGTGCAGTATTTGGCCTCTATTTTCCCATGGTGCTATTTACCTATTGAGCATGCTTCTTACTGCAAGTCAATTGTACAGAGCTTCAGTGCATCAAATCTAATCCTATTCACAGTCCTGGATGCTCCAGAAACCTATTTTCCCAAGTTGCTAGTTTCAGCAAAGTACACAAGCATAAGGGAAGTGGTAATAGGAAGTGAAGGAAAAAAAATCCTTAATTCCTAGTGCTTCCCACAACACAAAATTCCAATTAACCAAATTACTCATTTGCAGAACAGTGGTAGTGTTCCTGCCTCTGAGCTAGAGGCCTGGGTTCAAATCTCAGTTGCTTCAAAGGTGTGTCACAACTTCACAGGTGTCACTTCACCTGATGAAGAAGCAGCACTGTGAAAGCTTGTGATTTCGAATAAACCTGTCAGACTGTAACTGGGGTGTTGTGTGACTTCTGACAACTTCTGAAAACAAGTCAATTAAAAATATCTAAATAATATCACCACGTTGCATAGACGTCATTACTTATATCATTGGAAAACGGAGTTCCCACATTTATACAGCTATATATGGATATTTAACTCAACCAAAACAAAGTGACCATTGTCTATTTCCATTGTAAAAGTGTCTTTGCACCATACTAAACATATATTGCTGACAGAAACATGTGCTCATTTAATTGTTTGTATCTTATTCAAGAGCAATTCACTTGTATGCTCCATCACATCTCTCATGCAAGGTCACAAGTTGACCTGCAGTAACAAACTTGCTCATTAGGTAAATAGCACTAATGTTAAGGTCAATTACCTTTTGGACTGGATACTCTTTAAGTAGTGTGGGATTCAAATTCAACAGTGACTTGTTGTTAATAATTTTAAACAACCCTTTTCATATTTGATATGTCTAGAGTGTATGGGAATTGCATTCACCCCTTCTAGTTCAGAGGTAGAGGCACGAACATTGTGCTGCAAGACCTGCAGGGTGATTTGTTACAATTATATTCAATAGAAAAAATGCTAACCAAAATCATTCAACTCATACAGTGAAGAAATTATATTTATATTACTGCATCCATTATAAATGGTGACAACTTTATATCAGTATTAAACTTTTGGAAGCAAAGCATTGAAAGGTTAATATAGTCAACTGTTAGGAAGGTGGAAGAAATGTCAAGTGCTCCCAGGATGAGGCATTCCACTCCCGTACATCTCAGTTGTCCTCGTTTTTCAAGGACCGTAACTTCCCCCCCTCAGTGGTCAAGAACTCCCTCAACCGTGTCTCCCACATTTCCAGCAACTCATCCCTCACAACCTGTCCACGCAATAAGAACCAAAAAAGAATCCCCCTCGTCCTCACGTACCACCCCACCATCCTCCGGATCCAACGCATCATTCTCTGACACTTCCGCCATCTGCAATCCGACCCCATCACCAAAGACATTTTTCCCTCCCCACCCTTATCTGCTTTCCAGAGGGACCACTCTCTCCATGACTCCCTTGTCCGCTCCACACTCCCCTCCAGCCCCACCACACCCAGCACTTTTCCCTGCAACCGCAGGAAGTGCTACACCTGCCCCCATATCTCCTCCCTCATCCTCATCCCAGGCCCCAAGAAGACTTTCCACATCAAGCAGATGTTCACCTGCACATCTGCCAATGTGGTATACTGCATCCGCTGTACCCGTTGTGGCCTCCTCTACTTCGGGGAAACCAAGCGGAGGCTCAGGGACCGCTTTGCAGAACACCTATGCTTGGTTCGCAATAAACAACTGCACCTCCCAGTCGCAAACCATTTCAACTCCCCCTCCCATTCCTCAGACGACATGTCCAGCCTGGGCCTCCTGCAGTGCCACAACGATGCCACCCGAAGGTTGCAGGAACAGCAACTCATATTCCGCTTGGGAACCCTGCAGCCCAATGGTATCAATGTGGATTTCACAAGCTTCAAAATCTCCCCTCCCCCTACTGCATCCCAAAACCAGTCCAGCTCGTCCCCGTCTCCCTAACCTGTTCTTCCTCCCACCTATCCCCTCCTCCCACCTCAAGCCGCACCCCCATCTCCGACCTACTAACCTCATCCCGCCCCCTTGACCTGTCCATCCTCCCTGGACTGACCTAACCCCTCCCTAACTCCCCACCTACACTCACCTTTATTGGCTACATCCCCGCCTGTTCGACCTGTTTGTTTCCACTCCACCTATCCTCTCCTCTATCCATCTTCTATCCACTTCCCCCTCTCTCCCTATTTATTTCAGAACCCCCTTCCCCTCCCCCATTTCTGATGAAGGGTCTAGGCCTGAAACGTCAGCCTTTCTGCTCCTATGATGCTGCTTGGCCTGCTGTGTTCATCCAGCTCTACACCTTGTTGTCTCAACCACTAGAGGGATAGTATGCCATTTTCACATTCACAGAGAATGCTTTCCACTTACGGTGTCCTTTTTACCTGGATATGATATCGCTGATACCTGAATCATATGTGGAAATATATGCAAAATGCATATCATTCTTATTTACAACTTAATGCTTGAATTTAATTCTTATGTTTGAACTTGATGTTTTCCTCTCTTGCACTGCATGCTGTTGCAAAATGATGTGATGCAATATGATCATGATTTGATGCAATGGGGCTGCGCTCAATATTCTGATCAAATTAGTTGGAATGTGTACATTCATACTGTATGTATACTACAGAATGTATACTACATTCTGAGTGAAATTTCTAACCGACAATGACGTAAGAAAGCATACGTACTGTAATCTGAAGCCCACTAGAAATAGAATTAGGCTGCCTGAGCTCTGTATCCAGCAGAAAAAGGGAGAGTCAGTTCCAATTTTGGCTGAATTTAAAAGACATTTTCAAGGAAGTATGGACACAAAATGAATAGATTTCACATGTAACTATCTCCTAACCCCATGTACTTTCCTTTAACTATATATTTTGAAGCAATAAATTCATTCAATAAAAATGCTTTAGGGAGTTAGTAACATACTCAGCAAGAGAGAGCATGACACTGTCATATTCTTGAGCTCGTCATACTGCTAAAGAAATTTGCTGAGGTAAGGAAAATGTTGAGCTAAACCTTATGTGCTTTTCGCTAAGTAGGATTTGTTGACTAGGGTTTCTCAGCACAAGGCCTAGCAAATTTCCTTACTGCATCTTACCAAACTCGCTTCATTAACTACCCAGGCCAGCTCTCTCACCTAATTCCAGCTCTATTCGATCACTCACGATTCCTCACTGGATATCACCTGAAAGGCCAACATCCCTGGCACCAGTGGCATCTTTAAACATTGCTGTACTCCTGGACAAGCACTGGTAATCTTGCTTTGCCCTTCACTGGCAGTGTCATGGCACAGCAGTCACATAGTCACACTGCTCGTGGATTATAGCTGATTTAAGTGACACTCACAAAGACAACCTTAGTCACTGTTTAAGCACTGGACCACACAGTTTAGCTGTTCTTAGCTACTTTCTGTCTCGACGCTGTCTCTGTCCCCGATGCAGGCCCACAGTTTGCCATTGTCCATTTGGGGAATTTCACAGACAGGCAAGCAATTGGACAATTCTGACAATTCCAAACATGACCTGTTATTTAAGGTCAGCAAAAGTAAAAGCAAACAAAATGGTTAGAAGCTGCAGTTCATCAGCACAATGAAAACAATATACTGCCATCGTGACCAACGATTATTTTATAGACTGTCTGCTGTACCAGGCTGTCATTTACTGGAACTGGGTGTCCATCAGGTCCTGACTGGCTTGTAGCACCCGAAACAGTGGAGCCCTGTCTTCCACAGGAAGATTTTCCTCAACGTCCCTCGTCCACTTCCTCCTCCTGCTCAGAAGACTGTTCCCAGTTTCTCCGCATCTTTAATATTGCCATGTCATCTGCTCCAATTGTACAGAGCATAACAGGCCAGGTTGATGGAGCACATCCTGTCCAGACGTTACTGAAGGGACGTCTTCCTGCAAACCAGTGAACCATATCTTCATCAGCCCTATTATCTGCACCAGCCAAAGCCTTAGCCAAAGCATGAGTGGCAGTGACCTTGTGGCCTACACCATCCAGGGGTTGCACAATGTTATTATCAGTCCTGGCCACATTGGGAGGCCCTTGCCCCTCAGTAATTAGTGTTGTAAGGCCTGGGCCCTCAAATGTACCAGAGAGTGACCCAGAATGTAGGGATCATGCAGCTGTCCAGGATAGTGATCACAGTTCACCTGAACATTAATGAAATGGAATCCCCTTCCAGTTGATGAACTTTGTCATGTTGTGATATGGCTTCTCAGTGCTGCGTGTGTACAGTTGATGACACCCTATACCTGGGAGAAATCAGCTACGTTTCCAACTGCAGCACTGACCTCATCACGGGGAAACAAAATGAACTGCTGTGATCTTGCACAGATGGCATTGGTCACTGTCCCGATGTATTTCTGGAAGTACAACTGAGAGATCCCACATAGGTCTCCTATCATTCCCTTGAAGGAATCACTCGCATTGAGTGTTCAGAAGACAATGGCCTTTCACTCCTGCCACTAAAACAGCTGGAATAGAACTGTCACAATGTTCAGGCGTACAGAGACTCCATTAAAAGTAAGTCTCACTCATCCTTAGGAAACTGTCACATATAAGAACACCTGGCCCTCCTATGGCCTCAACATATCCTAGTGAAAGAGCAAATTACTGCAGATGCTGAAATCTGTACTGAAAACAACAAATGCCAGAGATCACAACGAGTCAGATAGCATCCTCAGAGAGAGAGCAAGCTAACATTTCGAACCCAAGTGACACTTCATCAGAGAGCTTGCTCTCTCTCCGTGAATGCTATCTGACACAGTGTGATTTCCAACATTCGTTGTTTTCAGTATCCTTGTGAAAACCTGAAGCTGAGACTTTTGACTGAACTGGGGACACCTTCGACTCCAGAGCAGCTTTTTGGTAGCTTGGGTTTCTTATCAGCCCTGATCCTCCTACAACACATGCACATTCCTTAGAAAAGCAGCGACAGTGACAAACATCCCACCAGTGGCTGGATACATCACTCTTGCTAGTAATGATCAGTGTTGGGAACATAAGGAACAAAGCAAATTCTTAACTCTGAGAACAGTTACTGGTGGCATACCCTGCAGATGAGAGTTGCACACTCTTCTCCAGATAGTGAGACATACTGCACCCTAATAACAAGGGCCATCTCTCCATCATTCATTCAGCTTCACTGTTCGCGTTTGTACCAACTTGCTGTTCCAGCTCCATGAGAATTATATGACAACAAATGGTCATGCTCGCTGAACTCCAAATACTTCCTGTCCCAAATCTACATCAACCATCAAACCTATCGTTGCATTCTGTAGAGTTTATTGTGATACCTGCATGGCCAATCAGTTCCACCTCCCCGAGCTCCCATGCAAGTTTCACAAATTATGCATCACTTTTGGACAGTATCTACTTCCATTTAAGTTATTGCCAATAACTTCTGCATCATTGAGATGCCAAAGTTCAGTTTGCAAGTATCAACGGAATGGTGCAAATTGCCTTTTACTGCATTTGCCTCTAAACATGTTCCCTTTGCATCCATCATTTTTTGGACAATATAATGATTGTAAATTAAATGTAGCTGAATTTTGCAAGTTTGTGCTTCATGTATTTGTCCCTTTAATGTTCAAGCATCAGTATTTGTGGAGCCTGTGCTTTTATCTATCAAAGTGTCACTGAATCTGCCCACCTTGGGCATTGTCTAGACATTTTTCAGTTGTATCACAGAATCCCTACAGTGTGGAAACAGGTCCTTCGGCCCAACAAGTCCACACCGACCCTCAGAGCATCCCACCCAGACCTATCCCCCTATAACCCACCTAATCTACACATCCCTGAACACTATGGGTAATTTAGCATGGCCAATCCACCTAGCCTGCACATCTTTGGACTGTGGGAGGAAACCGGACCACCCGGAGGAAACCCATGCAGACACGGGGAGAATGCGCAAACTCCACACAGACAGTCGCCCAAAGGTGGAATCGAACCCAGGTCCCTAGCACTGTGAGGCAGCAGTGCTAGCCACTGTGCCACTGTGCCACCCCATATAATGGAGCAGATCTCTGACAGCCTTTTTTGCAGCTTCCTGACTGACAATATGTGGTTCCCCTGACTGGTTGGGATGGCCCTGCAGGATGGCCTGTTACCTACTCCCTGGACTACAGTCAGACATACACCCAGCCTGTGACTAGCTTGGCTGATGACTGACCGTGGCCAAGATCCTGGGCTGAGTGCCGACTGTACCTGTGATTGATGGCACCAGGACTAGTAGCAGATCCCCTTGACTGGATGAGGAAGAGCCCCCATATTCTTGCCATTTGGTTGGATAAATATGCAGAGTGATTGCCGTGCAATCAGCCTGCACATGTTGTCGGATTGACATCTCAGCGTGCTGTACAGCAAGATGTTACCATCTCCTGGATGGATCCTTATCAACAAACATCGCAAGTAGTCTGCCTGTGTGACTAGACAACAGAGCACGCCAATGTACCAGTTCTGAGAGGCTTGTGTCCTGACTAAAAAGCCAAAGTAAGGTGAGGCATTGTTGATGCGAGCATGTCGGCTGATGCGATGTGAATTGCACTAAGATAGCAAGCGAGCAGCTGTGAGATTTAGTCTGGCCCATGAGCTGGGTGCCTGGCCCTGCAAACAAAATGTCCTTGCAGCAGCCTATTAGTGTTACTTACCAGTGAAATGGGTCTCAACTTCCAGAGTCCTGCAAGTGGATTCAGAGAGGTTTCATGAAGAACTTGAGGAGTTGGACATTATCAGATGCCATTGTTCATTGACAACTGGTGTGTGAGGTTTGTGCCAACGAATGTAGTTACATGGTGACCAACATGGAGGCTCTTCTTAGTGGTGAGATGAAGTCACCAGCTACCCCCTCTGACTTCCATATCGAGAACTGTCAGCCTCTAGCTTGCTTAATTGGTGGTATGATAGAAAGCTACATATTAACGAGGTGAGATTGGCAGCTGATAAGCAACAATCCCCTTTAATGGGTGACTCGTACCACCTTGTGAGAATCTCACCTTGACCTCTGAAACTCAGTTAAAAGATGCAGCAAGATGATCCCAACATTGGAAAGGCCCTTGGCTGACTTGTCATTTGATTACGCCACATTTCCTCCCAAAGCCCACTTCATTCAGGCCCCTGTAAGACTTTTCTCAGTAAGTTGATTTAAGAAATATCTTGGTGTACCTTCATCCTGCCTTAGGGCTGCAAGAGAGAACAAGATCATGTGAAACTGAATCACCTCCTTCTTGTCTCATTCGCCTGTCACACAATCAGAATACTTACACTTCAGTCACCAAATGCATATCAGCGTTATGATGTTTTCAGACTGGTTCAAAGTTCATGTAACATTAGCCTTTGCCTTCAGCAATCTCTGCTACTGAAACATCTGTGGAGTACAGGAGTCAACCTGGTGCTGATTGTAAAAAAAACACAGGCCTCAGCTGTGACGAATTGTGACTTGCCATTCTGTTCCTCGCCTCTCCCACAGAGCTGAAAGAAAGGCAAAGATTTACATAAATTTAATCTGATGTTGCGTCTCTGGAAGGGATCGCTGGAAGAGAATTGCATTCAAGTTATCTATTTTAAATGTCAGCTGCAATTTGTTTGCAACGTTTCTTGCCAACCATGGCAATGATGTCTTCAGACTGCTTTCCCTCCTGCTCCTCAAAGTCATCTAAATGTCAGGATCCTGCTTTTGCATAGCTCTGTTTTCTCAGGAATTCATTAAGGTTGTAGAGTCATAGAATTTCACAGCACAGAAATAGGTGAATGGCTTTGCAACATTTGAACAACTTGCTAACTATCCTTAGACTTTTTCACAGAGAATGTCATGCTTTTTTTAATGTAGTTCCCTTCATTAATTAAAATAAATCATTTGCATTTCATAAGGAGAGAGAAGGAGCAGCTATTAAACTTTATTAAACTTCCCATGATGTGAGTTTTCCGAATTGAGATACTTCAGAAAGAAAAGAATAAAATAACATTAGAAATCAAAAAAGGGGTGGATTTCAGGGTAATAATGGCAAAGAGCAAAGAATGCAGAACTTTTATCAACTGTCACTGGTGTGTCCTGAGGGATTCTTCCATACTTTATGTTTGGCATTGCAGCCCTGTTGTCCAAGAATTATTCTTATGAAACTTACTAACTCAATCAGGAAAGGGCCTCCAAGCAAGAGTGCTTTGCCTGTTGTCAGGATTAATATTTGGTGGCATTTTGTTGGCTATGTAAGATAATAAATTGCCGTGGAATGTTATCTCGCTAAAAAGCTTCACCCCACAGATGAATGAGTTACTGCCAATATTGATGTAGCGTAGGATCAGATTGCGGTGTTCATTTTGATTTGATCTGTGCCAGAAAGTGCAATCAACATGAGATAAAAAGAGTTTGTTAAATCAAAGACAAAGAAAATATCACATATGGTGTTTTTCAAGTTGTCATGAAAGAGCAAAATCTTTCACAGCCAACCATTTTCAAGTACTGGAGGTTCCCATATCCTTATTCAGCATTATTCCACTTTAACATCATGCAAATGATTGAGTTTGTACTCTTGATATTGGATCTTCCATTTTCACGTCTCTTTGCCTGAGGCATGAGCATTTGTGAACCAATTAGCGCCATTTTGAAATAATTTCAAGGTGTTTGAACACACTTGAAGAGACAGTGACTTTTTCTGAAAACCATGCAGTGTTATTTTGTGTGATGAATATCGGTCCCACAGTAATTTCTTCAAGAGTGAAATTAAAATGAAGTGAGTGATGTGAAGTGCAGGTTCATAGTTCCTTGAAAGGGGAGTCACAGGTAAACAAGGTGGTGAAGAAGGCGTTTGGTACGCTTACTTTCATTAGTCAGTACATAGTGTACAGGAGTTGGAATGTCATTTTGCAGCTGTATAGGACATTGGTGAGGTGACTTTTGGAATACTGAGTTCAGTCCTGGTCTCCTTGTTGTAATAACGATATTGTTAAACTTGAAAGGGTTCAGGAAAGATTAACAAGGATGTTGCCAGGATTGGAAGGGTTTGAGCAATAGGGAGAGGCTGAATAGGCTGAGGTTATTTTCCCTGGAGTGTCGGAGCTTGAGGGGTGACATTACAGAGGGTTATAAAATCATGAACTGCATGGATAGGGTGAATAGACATGGTCTTTTCCCCAGAGTAGTGGAGTGCAAAACTAGAGGGCATAGGTTTAAAGTGAGATGGGAAAGATTTAAAAGGGACCTGTGGGGCAACTTTTTCACACAGAAAGTTGTGCATGTATGGAACGAGCTGCCAGATGAAGTGATGGAGGCAGTTACAATTACAACATTTAACACGCATCTGGATGGGTACATGAATGGGAAGGGTTCAAAGGGATATGAGCCAAATGCTGGCAAATGGGGCTAGATCAGTTTAGGATATCTGGTTAGCGCAGACGAGATGGACTGAAGGGCTTGTTTCTGTGCTGTATAACCTTATGACTATGACTCCATAAAGCCTGGATTTTTATAGAGCTAATATAAATATACATTTCCTAACTCTGAAATCCTAACTTATTTTTGAATTCCCCAGGTGAACCCTGTTGAGGTTTCACATAAGGTGAGACGAATTTAAATTTGCTTTCATAAAAACATAGGAACTAGGAGCAGGAGTAAGTAATTCAATCCCTCAAGTCTACTCCACCATTAACTACAATCATGGCTGATCTCATCTTGTCCTCAACTCCACTCTCCTACCCGCTCTCCGTAACCCTTCAACCCATTTCCAATGAACATTCTGTCTATCTCCTCTCAAATTTACTCAATGTCCCAGCAGTCTGCTTGGGTGAATTCCACAGATTCATGAACATTTTTTTCTGCATCACTTTATTTCCACGGCATTGGGCATTCTTTTGGTGAAAGGTACAGGATTCGATCCTTATCCTGCAGGAAAACAATTCTGAAATCTTCTGACTGATTTTGGAACTTGACTGTGGCTTGCTTTCAAATTTGCAGCAGGTAAAGCAGAAAGGCCATTTTAAATTTTGTAAGAAACGCATTTATAATCCACTGGAATTTTGCTTTTTTAATACTGCAGAGCACCCAAAAAGGGAGAGAATTGCAAAGATTTACAGCTCTGTGAGAAAAAGAAATGTTTCTTCATCTCTATTTTAAGTGGGTGACCCCTATTTTAAAACTACGCCCCAGTTCTAGATTCCCATGTGAGAGCAAATATCCTTTCAACATCTACTTGGTCAAGTTTTGTCAAAATCATATATGTATCGACTAACTCACCTGCTACCCTTCTAAACTTCAGAGGATATAGACCTAAGCTGTCTAGCCTTTCCTTACAAGGCAATTGGTCCATTCCAGGTAGTAGTCTAGTAAAACTTCTTTGAACTGCTTCCAATGAGTTAGCATCCTTCTTTAAACACAGTGCCAATACTGTATACAGTACTCCAGATATGGTCTCCTGAATGCCCTATATAACTGAAGCATAACCTCCCTACTCTTGCATTCAATTCCCCTCGCAATGAAACATAGTATTCTATTAGGTTTCCTGATTACCAGCTGTACCTGCATATTAACTTTCTGTGATTCATTTACCAGGACACCCAGGATTCTCTGCGTCTTAGAGCTCTGCAACCTGTTGTCATATGAATAATATGATTTTTTTTATCCTTTCTGCCAAAATGGGCTTATACACTTGATGGTAAGGTCCTGGGGAGTGTTGCCAAACAAACAGACCTCGGAGTGCAGGTTCATAATTCCTTGAAAGTGAAGTCATTGAAAGTGAAGAAATTTAGTTTGCTTTCCTTTATTGGTCAGTGCATTGAGTACAGGAGCTGGGAGGTCATGTTGTGGCTGTACAGGACATTGGTTAGGTCACGTTTGAAATGCTGCATTCAGTTCTGGTCTCCTTGCTATAGGAAGGATGTTGTTAAACTTGAAAAAGTGCAGGAAGGATTACAAGGATGTAGTCAGAGTTGGAGGGTTTGAGCTATAGGGTGAGGCTGAATAGGATGGTGCTATTTTCTCTAGTGTCGGAGGCTGAGGGGTAACATTAGTTAGGTTTATAAAATCATGTGGGGTATGAATACAATGTTTAGTCAAGGTCTTTTCCCCAGGGTGGGGGAGTCAAAAACTAGAGGGCATAGGTTTAAGGTGAGAGCGGAAAGATTTAAAAGGGATCGAAGGGGCAACGTTTTCAGCAGAGGGTGGTGCATGTATGGAAGAAGCTGCCAGAGGAAGTGGTGGAGGCTGGTACAATTACAACATTTAAAAGGCATCTGGATGAATATATGAATAGGAAGGGTTTGGAGGGATATGGGCCAAAAACTGGCAAAAACTAGATTAATTTAGGATATCTGGTCTGTATGGATGAGTTGGATCAAATTGTCTGTTTCCATGCTGTGCATCTCTATGACAAGTTCAAAATTCCCACTTTGTACTCTATTTGCCAGATCTTAGCCCACTTAGCCAATCTATACACTCTGTGGACTCCTTATGTCCTCTTCACAATTCACTTTCTTACTATCTTTGTGTCATTCACAAATTTGGCTACCAAATCTTTGATCCATTCATGACAATCGTTTATGTAAATTTCAAAGAGTTGAGGGCCCAGAACTGATCCCTGTGGTCTACTCTTGATGTCATGCCAGCCTGAAAAGTGTGTATTTATTGCTACTTAGATAGCAAGAAATACAGACGCTGGAGTCAAAGTGTGGAGCTGGAGGAACCCAGCAGGTCAGGCAGCATCAGAGGAACAGGAAAGCTGATGTTTTGAGTCGGGACCCCTTCTTCAGAACTTATTTATTCCAACTGTCTGTTTCCTGTTAGCCAGTTAATCATCTACTAAAACCTATATTGTTAACACCAGCACCCCCAACACATTGTGAGTGTTTATTTTCCTCAATAATTTTTGATGTGGTATCTTTTTGAATAGATTTCTGCAAACCTCAATACAATGCATCCATTGGTTCCCCTTTATTAATAGCACAAGTTACTTTGTCAAAGGACTCCAATAATTTATTTCCTGTTGAAAAAAAAATGCTGGTTGTGCCTGACTACCTTGAATTTATCCAAATGCCCTATTATAAATCTTTAATAATGGTTTCTAACATTTTCTCAGAAATATAACGTTTGTTTTGATCACGTTGGAAAAGAAATCACAACATCATTTCAAAATAACTTTAGTGCCAACTCAGCCATGAATTCATTCCAAACTAATTCAGAAATATGTAATAATTTCTTCTTCGCTTAATTCACACACAAAAACACAATACACACAAATTTATCGATGCACACAATTTTTCTAAATTAATGCATATCTTTGAAAGTATTACATAACTGCAAACATGTGCATCAATTCAAGAATCAATTTCAAATGTAAGGACTATTGCTGATGTTCTATTTGACCAAAATAAAGAGTGGATGTTGTAAACTTCATGTATTATGCTGGTGTTTGACCTACTGCAATGTTAGAATGGACACAAAATAGCGTTGCCTTGTTTTGTTCTCTTAGTTGAAATTTGACACTATTAGCCCAATGTCCAGATAAATTCCTGGTGAGGAACCCAGAACAGTGAGTGGCAGGATAGGATATTCTCAGTATTGAACTACTAAGAACTGACTTTCAAATGACAGGATTCTTGCATCCATTCATTTGGCCTGTGAAGATGGGAACTGTCCACCTTCATCCTATGGCAGATGCCTGGTGTTGCAAGGGGGTGGAATCAAGGTCACGGAGTCATATTTCCTGTTCAACAAGTGTAGAAAAAAGGGAGCTGTATCCTTAAGCTGAGCTATTTTGTATATATAGAGCCTCAGACTCTGCAGCTACAAGTAAGATGTCGTCTTTTACCATCCTCTGCATATAGTAATGTTAAATAAAGCCCGTTGTTATTATTTATGACAGTGTAGGTCTTAAAGAAAGTATTGATTTTACATTGATGTAAAGCAAGCATGAGCTAAAATATCAATCAGTGTCCTTGAAGTGGGGTATATCTCCTTCATGAATTCCCAACAGCAAGGTCAGGATGTCTGCGTCCAGTGGGATTCTTCAGGAATCAATGTTGCAGCCCTTGCTGTTTGTAGTTTTTGTAAATAATTTAGATGTGAATGTAGGAGGATTGATCAATAACTTCACAGATGATACAAAAATTGATGAGGTGGGAAACTATGAACAGAGTAGCCTTAGACTACGGGAGGATAAGGGCCGACTGATCAGATGTGCTGATCAGTGGCAAATGGAATTTAATCTAGATATGGTGATACACTTTGTTAGAACAAATAAGGCAAAGAAATTTTTGATAAGTGGTAAGACCCTGGGAAGCACTGAGTCAGAGGAACCACGATATGCATGTAAATATCATGTACACATGCAAGGTGTCAGGGCAGGTGGACAAAGTGATTAAAAAGGCATGTGGTATACTTAGATAACAAGGTGTAGAGCTGAAGGAGCACAGCAGGCCAGGCAGCAGCAGAGGAGCAGGAAAGCTGATGTTTTGGGTCTGGACCCTTCTTCAGAAATGGGGGAAGGGAAGGTGGAATTTACAAGCTTCAAAATCTCCCCACCCCCGATCTCATCCCAAGACCAGCCCATCTCGTCCCTGCCTCCTTGACCTGTCCATCTTACCTCCCACCTACCCGCCTCTCCATCCTCACTGACGAAACCCCATCCCAAATCCCTACCTACACTCACCTGTACTGGCTTCACCCCGCCTCCTTGACCTGTCCGTCTTCTCTCCACGTATCTGCTCCTCTATCCACCTTCTATCATCGCCTCTCCCTCTCTCTATTTATTTCAGAGCCGTCTTCCCCTCCCCCATTTCTGAAGAAGGGTCCAGACCTGAAACGTCAGCTTTCCTGCTCCTCTGATGCTGCCTGGCCTGCTGTGTTCATCCAGCTCTTCACCTTGTTTTCTCAGACTCCAGCATCAGCAGTTCCTACGATCTCATGTGGTATACTTGCCTTTATTAGTCAAGGCATAGAGTTTAAGAGCAAGGAAGTTATGCTGGAACTATATGTGACTTTGGTTAGGCTACAGCTAGTGTATTCTGGAATCCACATTATAGGAGGATGTGATGGCACTGAAGAGGGTGCAGAGGAGATTTATGGGAGTATTGCTTGGGCTGGAGAGTTTTAGTTATGAAGAGAAATTGGACAGACTAGGGTTGTTTTCCTTAGCGCAAAGGAGATTGAGGGGAGACATGATTGAGATGTACTAAATTATGAGGAGCATTGATAAGGTACGCAGGGAGAAATGTTTCCCCTTGACGGAGGGTTCAATTAACAGAGGGCATGGTTTCAAGGTAAGGGGCAGAAAGTTTAGAGGAGATGTGAGGAAAAACCTTTTCACTCAGAAGGTGGTGGGAATCTGGAATTCACTGCCTGGAATGGTGGTCAAGGCAGGAACTCTCATGAAATTTAAGGGATATTAAGATTTCACTTGTAGTGCCAAGGCATATGTCCGTGGGTCAAGTGCTGGAAAATGAGATTTGAATAATCAGGTATTCTTTTATTAGCACAGGCTCAGAAGGCTGACAGGCCTTTTTCTCTGACATGGATCTCGATGACACTATGAATCTATGACTCTATAAATGACTCAGTCACAGAATGACACTTTATTTCCTATTTTCATTCACTTCCTGCTGTTATCAGGCAGAACATCCGAATACACTGCCCCCCACTCCAGGCAAAGCACTCTGAAGCAGGAGCACATCAGGGAGCTGACCCACCATACAACATCTACACAACTTCCACAAATTCCCACTTCCAAAGATGCCTTCCCAGGCCTTGGAAAACTCCAGTCATTGCTTCAATGGAAGTTAAGAAGACTTTAAAATATTACGGTTATGCTTCAGATTTTAGTTTAGGATATTAAAAAAAATCACTTTGATGACAGCAGGGTAAATTTATCAAGCTGATTACTTATCATGTAGAAATGTTCCTACTCCTTTTTACACACATAACTACCACATTTTTCATTCATATCAGCTGATATTTGTATCCTTCATCATAGAGAACAACATATCAGGATATTTACCAATGTACAAAGACTGCATAGCACCCTGATAGACATAAATAGAGGAATGACAATGACTTAGAACCATAGAATCACTACAGTGTGGAAGCAGGCCACTTAGCCCATTGAGTCCATACCAACCCTCCAAAGAGCATCCCACCCTGATCTAACCTGCCCCAACTCTATTCCTGTAGCCCTGCATTTCCCATGGCCAGTCCACCTAACCAGCATATCTCTAGACTGTGGGAAGAAATCGGAGCACAGTCATGTGCAGACTCCATGCAGACAGTCACCTGAGGATGGCGTTGCTGGGAGCCACTATGCCACCCACTTGGCCCAACTAAACAAGCAGAAGAACCTGCAGTCCAGTATTTTTGATCAAGGAAGACTCTGGAAGGTTAGAGAGGGACCAGCAAAGCCAGCAGGGAATGGGCTACAGGAATAGAATTGGGGCGAGTTGGATCTGGGTTGTCCGCTCTTCGGAGGCTTGGTATGGACTCAATGGGCTAAGCAGCCCGCTTCCACACTTTAGTGATTCTATGGTTCTAGGTCATTGTGTTAACATTTTGGGCACATGACCCAGATTGGCACATGAGATGTCCCTGCTGTCCGAATAAAGTTATCCTGTTTCCTTTCTGTCTTTTAGTTGATAACGTAGAGGGATGGCCACATATCTTCTACTTTCCCCTGCATACCATATTATGGTAGCAGCATTAATTGCATTTATTTGGTAATTTAAGAGCTTCAAGAGATGAAGGGTGAATGAACTTGCTGATGCCATGTAGAGAATATCCTGGGGATTGGTGAAAAGACAGTGGGTTAATCACCGTTTCTGTGCTGCTTTTGCCTTCAAATGTGCCAGTGGAGGAGTGCAGTGAAAATAAAGCCCTTTAAATTTATATATGAGCTTCCCAAGTATTTACAGTGTTTCAGTGCATTTTACAATGAACCCTTTCTTGTGCAGGAAAACACCACCACATGTTTCATTCGTAATAGTGTTTTTGTTTTGAGGGAGAAATGTTTGCCGTGACATAAATTAAAGAGGGACAGAGTGTTAGGGGTTGTCATTGACTGTGGACATGAGAAGCAAGCTTGAGAGCTGAATTCTGAGTCACAGATCCACGTGTCAAACCTCATGGAAAATGATGTCTTTACTCCCATTCTGTTACATTTTGTACATCATGTGTGCCCATTGGATTGCGGTTTTGCAGGAAAGCAAGCTGAATGGTACAATGTGACCCTCAGACAGAAATAAAACTTAAATCCTAAGTAAAATAAAGTATTTTATTCAGTAAGGTGGAAAAAGCATTCCTTGTTAAGGAGATTACCCACAACGGTCCTTATGGCACAATCTTTTTGAGTTGTGAAGCTGTGCCAGTTGATTTTGCAGCTGGTGATGAGTTTTTCTGAGGTCTATCAGTGGCATCATTTTTGTGTCCTTTATTTCCAGGAAGGAATTAATTAGATCAGAGCAGAAAAAATGCTACAAATACTCAGCAGGCATGGTAGCAATTGTAGACAAAGAAACAGTTATCATTTCAGGCCTGCAATCTTTCATCAGAAACCAATAATGAGAAACATTTCAAGATGCCAATGTCCTGTGCTAATCAACACACTAATTTTGATTTTTTGATTAAATTTAACTTACTTTTGCATTAGCTATATTTGTAATTCAGCCTGTAAACAAAGAATTGACAAAGCATTTAGCAGAATTGATTCAAAAAGACGTAAACAGCAGTTAAATGTCTAGAGAGTTCTTTATATTACAACAAAACCAGCTGAAACCATGTGTAACAAAATTGTTAACACTAGTAGAATCTTTGGATTTTTTTCCAATTAGGGCAAACTCAACCTAACAAAACTTGTCTTCAGATTATTTTTTCTAATGTAATTAAGGTATCTCTCCATTCACCCTAGTGCTATTTAATAATTGTTAAATAAACTGGGACAAAATGGGCATCTGTTCACCAAAAAAAATGAGCAGTGGATGCTGGACAACTGAAAAAAAGTAAAATCAAAAGTCATGGAGAAACTCCAGCATTTCTGGCAGCATCTCTAGAGAGAAAAACAGAGTTAACACTTCAATACAGGCAAAGTTCTGTCGAATGGTCACTGGACTCGAAATGTTAATTCGCTGTTTCTCCTTCCACAGATGCTGCCAGACCTGCTGAATTCCTCCAGTGTTCTCTGTGTTCACTTGAGATTTCCAGCATCCACTGTACGTTGCTTGTATTCGGTAAATAAACTGTTTAAAGATCTCAAAGCCACTCTCTCAGCTATTGAGAGAAGGTAAGAGTGTTAGCTTGGTGGGAGAGTGAGTAGGACAGCAGATGGATTGACAAGAGGGTAGTGTGCCAGATGGGTGTGGTGCTATGGCTAGGGGATAAGGGATAGAATGCCAGGCAAGTGAATGAGGAGTTAGGCTGGGACTTGAGTAGTTGAGGAGGTTCAAACCAACAGTGCAGTTTTGGCAATCAATACTTCCTAGTGTAAGAGATGTGCAGGACAGGAATCTCAATCTCATCCCAGTCATGATTGACTATATTTCTTAAAAAAAAGACATTTTGATCTTTAGAAAAGGGAAAACCTGCACATTAAAAGGGGCTGACAGACAGCCAAACTAGTAGTTTCAGAACAGATAAGCAGGTTGGGAGGAATCTGGTCTCATTTCCTCTCGGCAATTTCCCATCAAAAAGTCAGAGTGAGGAGGTTCACTGATGATTGGAAAATGGTTAGCATTATCCTCAACACCTCACTGAAGAAGACCTAAACAACATCCAGGCTTGTCCATTTGTAACACCCAAGGGCCAGCCAATGAACATCTCCAACAAGAGAAAATCTAACCATCATCCATTTCAATGGCATTATGATGGTTGATTTTTTTTGAGATCTTGTAAGCAGCTGAACACCCCTGGAATTCACAGGTCACTGATACTCTTTTGGCTCTCTCTTTGTCAGAGATAGACAATGTATTTCTTTAATGGCACACTTGACACAGAAACATAGAAAATAGGAGCAGGAGTAGGTCATTTGACCTTTTGAATCCACTCCACCATTCAAATGATCATAGCTAATCATGCACCTCAGCACACTGTTCCCTTTTTCTCCCTGTACCCTTTGATCTCTTTAGCCCTAAGGACTATATGAATCTCCATCTTGAAATCATTCAATGTTTGGTCTCATCCGCTTTCAGTGGCAGAAGGCTTCACAGGCTCGCAACTCCTTGGGTGAAGATATTTCTCCTCATCTCAGTCCAAAATTGGTATCCTATACCTGTGCACAGACCGAGTACTTTTTGGGCTACTTCCGTTGCTGGATTCCGTCAGATACGAGCATCATTGATTGCATCAATATAGCTCACCAAAGGACCCGGTAACTGTCCAGTGAAATAAATGATCAAGAAAGACCTCCATTCCCCCAATGTCCAAGTGGTCTGTGGCCTCAATAAAAGCTTCTTCCATGTGTGAGTGTGCTCACGTTCCTGCCAGCTGCCATTATTCTTTCATCCTCCATTATGTATGGCCTAAAATCTTCATTCCAATTCAAAATATGTGTGAATGGATCCAAAAGGACAAGAAATGATTTGAGGGGTTGGACACTGATACCTCTACCGAAATATCAGACAGAGGTGATACAACCAATGTCACCAGTTTAGAGGTAATCATTAAACATGGTATATCCAATGGACATATTGGATATACCATGCTCTATTTGGTGAATGGAAAAATCAATTACAGAAATAGCATCCCACAGATGATGTGAGAGAGAACACATTTTACTTTAGCACAAGAATTGTTACTCTGCCCTCATGTCATAACGTGAATAAAGTGAAATGTTCTAAATTGGAGACAACAAGGTGCAGGGCTGGATGAACACAGCAGGCCAAGCAGCATCATAGGAGCAGAGAGGCTGACGTTTCGGGCCTAGACCCTTCATCAGAAAAGGGGGAGGGGAAGGGGGTTCCGAAATAAATAGGGAGAGAGTGGGAGGCGGATAGAAGAGGGATAGAGGAGAGGATAGGTGGAGAGGAAACAAACAGGTCGAAGAGGCGGGGATGGAGCCAGTAAAGGTGAGTGTAGGTAGGGAGTTAGGAAGGGGATAGGTCAGTCCAGGGAGGACGGACAGGTCAAGGGGGCGGGATGAGGTTGGTCGGTAGGAGATGGAGGTGCGGCTTGAGGTGGGAGGAGGGGATAGGTGGGAGGAAGAACAGGTTAGGGAGGCAGGGACGAGCTGGACTGGTTTTGGGATGCGGTAGGGGGAGGGGAGATTTTGAAACTTGTGAAATCCACATTGATACCATTGGGCTGCAGGGTTCCCAAGCGGAATATGAGTTGCTGTTCCTGCAACCTTCGGGTGGCATCGTTGTGGCACTGCAGGAGGCCCAGGCTGGACATGTTGTCTGAGGAATGGGAGGGGGAGCTGAATTGGGGTTGGTGTAGCAAGCTACATGCTTACAAATCCTGCTTTGCCACTGACATTTGCACCAGTCTCCATAAACGTTACCATTCGCACCATTAAAATGAAAATAAACTCAAAGCTATAAACTTTTACAGTGAGCACATTCCGTAAAATGAAAACCTGTCAATTGAGATTATACTACAATAACATTTTTCAAGGCTCTCAGACATTGTGGTGGTCTGCTGTGTTCTCCATAGCATTGCTTCCCATACAGTTGTGGGCTTTGAGGATTGTGAGACCTTAGTCACAAACTGCTCATTGGGGTAGAAGTGAGAGGAAGAGATTAAAAAATGACTGAGGAAGTGAAGTCCAAAGTAAAGGACGCTGAACATACAGGTACCCCTACTTCACAATGAGGTTGTAAAATAATTCAACCCAATCTCTCAAGTAACTAAAGTGATAATGAGGTGATTGAGTTTAAAATTGCACAAGAGGGTAACCCCCACCAAGCCAGCTTCCAGAGTATCTCAAACTTAAAATCAGGGTCAATAGTAAGATATTATTATGTAAATCAGAGTCTGGACACAAACCAAGGCTTACATTTACAAATAAATAATTACCAGGCTATTACATCTGAATGTACTTGATGGTATTATGGTAGTGTGAACTTAACTTTAACTTCATAATGAACACAGTGCAATGTTTTATGAATCCTGAATTAATATGATCATAATTATTTATAATTTCAATTTCTCTTGAAATGTGATCCTTCCTCCTCTACCTGGGTATTATTTTAATTTCTTCGTTTCTGAATATTGAACATAGGAATATGAAGAATACCTCCAAATGAAATGCCACGAACAAAAAATGACACGAATGCTTCTACGTTGCACATCCAGCTGATATTAAAATTCAATCATCCTAGGTTGCAAAAACAAGATATGAAAAAAGATATCAGACTAAAAACTTGAAATAACTTACAAACAATGGATCAAAATCAATTTTAGTCTTGTGGTGTAGCAACAACTAACCTTTAGTGACATTTACCATGATTCAGTAATGACGAGATCAATTGCATTAAAATGACCTTTATGGAAGCCCAGGAATATGTCTGATCAAAAGCAACACAGTTCACCATCAACATAGGCTTCTGGGTGAAATGTTATAACTCGTAGCTTCTTCCATAATCCATTGACATATCGTCCAATAAGATCAGTTAAAGGGCAAAATGGAGGCTGTTGCAATATGACTTTATCAATGGCTACTTCTTTTTAGGAATTTCATTTGAGTGTAACACTAGCAGGCTTCAGGCAAAAACAAAGTTCTGGAGTTTTGCTTACTGAGACAGGAGAATTTCTTGGCTCGACAAAGCAGATTTTTCATAATGGCTCCCCTATGTTGTGTTTTTAATCTGTTGTGGGGGTGAGAAGGTTTGGTGGTGGGGTGCTGGGGGAGGGGTGTTGGGGGAGTTGTAGGTGGGGATGGCAGAGAATGACTTGGATTAGAAGTTTAAACAAATGACCCCAAAAGAATTAAGGAGGTCACTGGCGACAGTAGCTGTCTAGCCAAAGGCTAGAGGAGGATTTAAAACTGTATCCGACATTTAAAAGTCAAGGCTAAAGCTGGAAACATCATTCAAGGTGTCAATCTGGACCTCCAATACCACCTTATGCTACCCCTGTCTCTCTCTCTCTCTCACACACACACACACACACACACACACACACACACATACACTCTCTCTCAAACACACAC
>NC_063335.1:99660595-99707669 GCF_021869965.1 Rhincodon typus | reverse complement strand
CACACACACACACACACACACACATACACTCTCTCTCAAACACACACTCTCACACACTCTCTCTCTCTCTCTCACACACACACACACACAAACACGCACACACATGCACACACTCTCTCTCTCTCTCTCTCTCACACACACACAAACACGCACACACATGCACACACTCCCTCTCTCAAACACACACTCTCTCTCTCACACGCAAACAAACACACTCCCAATGCCCCACATGTGCCCCTCATCCACAACAAATTCCCCCTCATACCTTTCATGCAATGGTTCTCACCTGTACCCAAACTCCATGGCCCCTCATGCCCCAATGTTAAGTATGCCCCTCCAAATAATTTGAACAGGAGTAGCCATACAAATACTGCAGCTACAAAAGTAAAAGTCAGCGCCTCAGGGTTTTCTGGTAAGTAAGTCACATTGTCTCCTGTTCCCTGTTGACACTTCACCGTCTACAAGGCACAAACCTGAAGTGTGCTGGAAGACTGTCCACTTGCCTTAATGACTGCAGCTTCAATAACACCCAAGAAGCTTAATATCACCGAGGACAAAGCAACCACTCAATTGGCACTTCTTTGGCCCTTTCACCTTTCAGTTCCTCCACCTATGATCTTCTATGTACCATCTATGAACTTCAACAACTCACAAAGGCTCCTTTGACAGCACCTTCCAAACCCACATCCTCAACCAAGTGAAGGACGAGGGCAGCAGATACATGGGAAAACCATCACCTGCAAGTTTTCCTCCCAACCATTCACCATCCTGACTTAAAAATAAATCACTGTTTCTTCAGTGTTGTAAGGTCAAAATCCTGGGATTAACTACGAATGTACTTAGCTCCTGCATGCTAAGCAATTCAAGAAGGCAGCTCAAAATCATCTTCTGCAGAGCAATCATGAACGGACACTGAATTATCTCCCAGCCAGTGATGCCCACACCTCAGGATCTGAATTATATAAGGAAGCCGCTCTAAAGGGGTAGATTGGCTATTCAAAGAAGTCAACAAAGTTCAGACCTGCTCTTACCAGGTATAATCTCTACATTTAAGCTTTCACTCCAAGGCTGCCAGATTCCCACTTGATTAGAGGCAACTGATGATTTAAATACCTCTGTGAACCACACATCGATAAATCCCATCCCGTACCTAACTCCAGCTTCCACGAAAATGTGTTGTGCAGCATTCAAGATCGCAATTTGTCATTTCCTGGCTTGTCCATTATTTTTGTTAGAATAAGGAGGCTCTCAGTCTTGGTGAAAATCCAGGTTATCTACTTGTTATCTACTCTAAGTTAACAATTTAATGCTGTCCTCATGTCATTGCCTCCCACTCTAGAGGTTAAGTGGCTAACCCTGATCCATCGCCCAAATACTTGCAAGGTGCATGATTCAGAGATTTGGCTCAAAATATGACTTGTTCTTCTTATGACTGAACTTGAGATTCCTGCTTCATTCTTTAATTCCAATTTATCACTTAATTTCAAGATAACCTATAATCTTATATTTAAATGTGAACAACTGTCCAGAAATATCCTGCACACAACAAGCAGAAGACATCCAACTCAACACCATGGGAGCACGTCCACATGCATGTTCCCCTCCAAGCTCCCCTCAAGCCTTAGAACTATATTGTTTCATACTTTATGATTTGTTTCCTGTGATATTTACTTACTGAGTCATTCACGTTGTTTTCCTTTGGGTGAACAAATATTCTGGCAATGAATTTGTCATTCCTTCACTGTCACTGAGTCAAAATCCTGGAACTCCCTTCCAAACAGCGTTGTGCATGTTACTGCATCACAAGAACAGCAGGGGCTTAATATCTTCTCAAGAAAAATTAGTAATGGGAAGCAAGAGCTGGCCTAGCCAGTGATGACCATGTCTGGTGCATTGAAAAAGTGACCACAATCGTAGAATTGCCAGACGTTGTACAAACAGCTTAGTATTATAATTTAAAAAGGAAAATACTGAAGCATTTCAACAGGTCTGACAGCATCTGAGGAGAGAGAAGCAGAGTTAATGCTTTGAATCAGGTATTCTTCAAACATATCATACTTGTCAACACCATTATCCACAATCACGTAGAATGAAATAAGATCAGTTATTTTACACAAAACCAGAAATTGCTGGAGAAACTCAGCAGTTCTGAGAAAGCAGAGTTAACACTTCGAGTCCAGTTCAGAACTGATGGTAGGAAGGGAAGTTTGGTATTTAAGGCAATGATAGAGGGTGGGAATTTTGGAGGAGATTGGGGGAGGATGGCGGAGGAGGTGTGGGCTTGGGGGTGGTAGTGAATGGGTAGGTGGAGATGCATCCCAGAGAAACAGAAAGAAGTTCAGGCAGTCAAAGTATCATTCATACTAAGCTAGGGAAGCAGAAAATGGGGACAAAGATTAGGTGAAAGTGGGTTGGCTACACTAAAAGCAGCCATACCATGACAGGGCCTAGGGTGTAAGGCACTGATAAAGAACATGGAAGGAGGTGTTCAAGATCTGAAATTATTGAACTTGATATTGGATGCTGAGGGCTACAGGGTCCCCACACAGCAGATAAGATGTTATTTCACTCTCCTCTCATTCTTAATAACGTCATGTAATAATGAAGTAGGCATTTCACAGAAGGATGTCTCTTGACCCGTTATATCCCACCTAGTTCTCTGTAGAAGCAATTCATTTCACCTATCTCCCCTCAGTTCTACATAATCTCTTTCAGATAATACTGTAATTCAATTCCACTCTTGTATGTCATGATTGAACCTGCTTCCAACCTGCTTTCAGGCAACACATTCCACATTATTAACATTAGCTGAAAAATAGTTTTTTGCCATTTCATCCTTACTTCATTCTCAATTCTTTTAAATTCCTTCCCTCTGTGCTTCATTTTGAATGTAATCTAATGCTGCTGCCTGTACTTCAAATACTGGTCGGGAATACCTTAAGCTGTGGGTGCCTGCAAGCACTGTCCCTGAAGTTGCTTGCCACCATCTCCACGTAAGGCTCTTCAAATCATGTGCAGTAACAGCATTTTATTTGCACCTGTACATTGTAAGCTCCCAAATTCAGCTCTCTAGTATATTGTCCAGGAGCTCTCGCTTCACATGTTCATTTTAGACCAGCATGTCCCAAACTATTTCCCACTTGGACCCCATTCTGAGGATTGAAGACTGATGAGGACTGAGGAGGGAATTCTGTGAGAGCAAGCTGGAGGGTGGTGCTGCTGCTAGGCAGTGGAAGCCTGTCTGATAGTGCAGGAGTGTATCTGTTCTAACTCAATCAGAGCACCATGGAGGATATTGGTGCCTTGGAGCTGGCGACTCTAAATTTCAGTTTGTGACCTCATTTACAGCCCTAACCCTAATTTTAGGAAACCCTGTTCTAGCCTAGTATCTTGTCTCTTACAATGTGATGTCGTGGTATCAGGGTCAAATCATCAGTAACATCTTTATGATTTATACAAGTCTTATTCTGTCACAAGCTGGGCTTTCTGCCAATGAGAACAGTTTATCTCTATCTGCAAAAAGTGCTGGAGAATCCCAGCAGGTCTGCCAGTATCTGTGAGAGAGAAACAGAGTTAACATTTTGACTCTAGTTTGTGACTTTTTTCAGGAACATCATATTGGACTCAAAACATTAATTTTGTTTTTCTCCTCTCTCCACAGTTGGTCTCAGACCTGCCATGTTTTTGCAGCACTTTCTGAGCATTTTTTCTTCGGATTACTAGCATCTGCATTATTTGCGTTTATTCTTCCCAAGTCTCTGTCCAAATCCCTTATGATTTTGAACTACTCTAACAAATCCTTCTCTATCAAATTCCCTTCTCTAAGGAGAACAGTCCCAGCTTCTCCAATGACCCTTATCCCTGTATCCATTCTAGTGAATCTTATCCGTGGCCTCGTTAATGTTTCACATCTTAGCTAAAGCATGACAAAATAAAATGCTAACTTTATTTTTGTCATTGATAGAATCCTACAATCATTCAAATGCCAAGTGGTTGAGGAATCAACTGATTCACACAGGATCCTATTAAAGATTATCTGATTATTTATTGCGGTTTGATAAGCTTTGCAGGCTTATCTGTAAGCTACATTTTCTTCAAGCATGAATTTGTGATGCAGAACACCCAAGGAAAGCAACTCAATGACTCAACAAGTAAATCCCCCAAGTAAACAAATCGTAACATATCAACTTCTTTCACACAAGCTGTTACTTTTACAGTTCTTCCAGATCAAGTCACAACTCCCACACATGTGAACATCTTGTTCCACAAACAATCCTAACCCTGATTGAAGGAACCTCCTTAAAACCTGTGGAGAGAGGAATAGAATTAATGTTTCAAGTTCAATATGAATTGTCTTCAGAAACTCTGAAAAAGTGTCATGGCGGACTTGAAACATCAACGCTGTTTCTGTCTCCTTATGATGGAGGGAAGACAGTTAATTAAGCTACTGAAGATAGTTGGCCTTTGGACACTACTATGGGGAGCTTCCTGGAGCTGAGATGACTGACCTCCAACAAACACAACCCTTTTCCACTTTGTTCAGATATAATGATGGCAGGGGTTTCCCCCAGTTCTTACTGTCTGCAGGTTTGTCAAGACTTTTTGATCCCACATTTGGTCAAATGCAACCTTAATATCTAGGGTGATCACTCTTTGATATTCACCTCTTCTACCCACGTTTGAACTAAGAGTCCGTGCATACATAAGTTACTAGAGCACGTTGTTTCTCTACAGAGTGCATGCTTGGTAAATGGGCATGAAAGTACCAAGGGTTGACATGCTAGTCATGAAGTGCCAATGTGTATGGGTGAGAACATGATTTAGCATTAGGTGGCATGAGGGTTGCATGGAAAGTAGATGGGAATGAAGAAGTGTGAAGTTTGAAAACTGGCAGATCGTAAATATTAGCAAAAGGCTGGGATAAAATCCTAGCTACCTAAGGATAGCCTTTTACCCAGTCCAGCTGGGCAATTGACTATTCCTGTTGTTGCCTTGGATTTGATTTCAATGGTGGCATGTCTGACACTATCCCACCTCCACTTCTTCTCAGCTAAAATTGGATCTGACGGGGCACTTTCCAAAGCAGCTCTGCCAAGTCATTGCATGTCCAGAGTTAGTGGTGGTAATAAATTGAGCAAAGTTGCAAACTTGCTATTAGTATCAGTATAGACAGTGCCAAACTGTTCAGAGGTTGAATGTCTCATATAAAAATCTGGGAGTTGGATATTAGTTGAAAGAACAATATCATCAGGTTAATAACCTTAGAAACCACTTTTGAAGAAACAGCTTGGATGGCTTTTAAATATGAATGTAATAAAATCAAAAAAACTGTGGATGCTGGAAATATGAAACTAAAGCCGAAAAAGCTAGAGAAACTCAGCAGATCTGGCAGCATTTGTAGAGAGAAAACCAAAGTCAATATTCTGACGAAGAGTCACTCAACTCGAAATCTTAACACTGCTTTTCTCTGCACAGATGCTGCCAGATCTATTGTGTTTCCCCAGCACTTTCTGTTGTTGTTTTAGAAATATTAATGTTTTGCTTAATAGATGGCATAAACCAGTTCTGACAACGTATGTTCATCATTTTTTTTGCTGTTCCCTGGAAGGATTACGATTTTAAAATGCTATCAGTAAGCAATTTGCTCATACCCAGTCAGGTAAATGGGTGGATATACAGCCACAATGTGTTTGCAATGTAAGAGTGGAAGGCTGGCTGAGATTTGGACCAGAATCACATTAAGATGAACCAGTTGAGCTGCTGATTCCTATTCACATCAATGGGCAGTTTGTCCATTTGAGCTGATTGAATACCAGGCAGTAGCAGAAAGGTAAGCACTGGAGGGTCAGCAGGTGTGTCGGAACTAATCTCCAGTGGAGTATGAGAAAATAAATAATAATAAGCTCGAACTTTGTCTGTTTCTTAGTTATATTATTTGCATTTTGCAAATATTTTTGCAGATTGCAAACATCTCTACCTGACTTTCCTAACAAACGTTTCTTTCTTCTTTCCATTCTCTCACTCTCTCTCTGGATTTAACCTTGGCTTGGAGCCAAGCTAACACTCAGCTTGAGTTCCCTGCGTCACCAGTCCTCCGCACTTCTGTTACGTCTTTAGGCAGATGGAGAAAAAGAAGTTGTTTGAAGATGAACAAGCTTCCTGATATTGGTGCTGTTGCCATTCCCATTTTATACCAGGAAATAAAATCCAATTTTGATTCACAAGACTTATTTCAATTTGCTTCTACTTCCTAAAAACCAGCTTATCAATTTTGTTTAGCAGAAACTGACCGTAATAGAGCCATCTTCGACTATCCCAGCAATTAGCGCTTCAATACTACTCCACCATATTCACTAACCTGGAAATTTACTTTCCATTTCTGATTTATAGTCATAAATAATTGCTTGGCAAATATAGTCAATATTTAGTTATAATCTTCCAAATTTTTTTTTAGATTCTGGAAAGATCCTAGCCTTTCATAAAATGGCAAATATAACATATTTACTCAAGAAGGTGGAAGGCAGAAAGCAGGAAACTATAGCCAGTTAACTTAGCATCCAATTAACAAAAGTGCTAGAACTCATTAATGTTATAGCAAGATACTTAAAAAAAAGTCACAAAGCCAACATGGTTTGTGAAATGGAAATCTTCTTCAATTAATCTAACAGAGTTTTTTTTTGATGAAGTAACATTTACAGTGGATAGAAGGTATTGGATAAATATTGACAGACAGGTCATAAATCATAAAGCCATATGAAAGGCTGCTGCAAAAAGGGTACATGGTGTAAAAAGTAAGATATCAGTATGGAAACAGGATTGGTTACAGATGAAACAAAGATAGGTAGAAAAGTAAATTGTTGGGAGGTATAGAGAGTTTGCAAAGGGATATGGACAATTTTAGTGAGTGGGCAAAAAAAATTGGTAGATGGAGTGTAACATGGGTAAAAGTGAAATTGTCCATTTAAGTAGGAAGGAAAGGAAAGCAGTATACTACTTAAATGGAGAGATATTGAAACAGTGGTACAGAGAGACATGGATGTCCCAGTACAGAGAGTCATAGAGTCATATAGCATGGAAACAGACCCAAACTAAACTAGTCCCATCTGCCTGCTCCTGGCCCATATCCCTCCAATCATTTCCTATTCATGTATCTATCCAAATGTCTTTTAAACGTTGTAATTGTACCTGCACCCACCTCTTCATTAGGAAGTTCATTTCACATGCAAATCACCCTCTGTGTAAAAATTTGCTTCTTATGTCTTTTTTTTAAATGTCTCTCCTCCCACCTTAAAAATGTGTTCCCTACTGTTGAAATCCTCCATCCTAGGGAAAAGACAACTGCCATTAACTCTATCTATACCTCTCATTATTTTATAAACTTCTATCAGGTCACCTCTCAACCTCCTATGCTCTTGTGAAACATTGTTATACAAGTGCAAAACCTGATTAGGAAGGTAAATTAAATTGCGTTGAAGGCAATGGGCCTACTGCTGTGTCATAACATTCAAGGCATTGAGCCTACTGCATGAAAGTGGGGCTAGTGCTGGCAGTAGTTTACTTCTGACAGTATAGGTATACAAAATGATCAGAGGTATAGATAGAGTAGTCAGCCAGAGACTTCTTCCTAGGATGGAGGTAGCTATTATGAGGGGGCATAGTTTTAAAGTGAGTGGAGGTAGATATAGGGGAGATGTCAGAGTGGTCGGGGCGTGGAATGCATTGCCGGAGAGGGTAGTGGAGTCAACCTCATTAGGGACATTTAAGCGGCTATTAGATAGGCATATGGATGATAGTATAAGGTAGGGATGGAGGTTAGATAGACCTTAGGATTAGGGTAAAATTTCGGCACAACATTGTAGGCCGAAGGGCCTGTACTGTGCTGTACTTTTCTATGTTCTATGTTCTATAAACCTGATGGGCCAAAGGGCCTCTTCTGTAATGTATGATCCTGTGATTCTGTGTTGTCAGATATTGCAAGAGGAATAGAATATAAAAGTAGAGAGGTTTTACTGCACTGTACAGGGTCGATGTTGAGTCCAGCGTACATATCAATTACAGTGTACAACTGACCCACAGAAATGTGTTTAACTCTTAAATGACCTCTAAAATAGCCTAGCAAGAGACTCAATTGTATCAATCTGCTACAAAGTCCTGAGCTAAGAAATATATCAGATGGATCACCTGGCATTGATTGAAGCAGCAGAAACAATGTGGCAACCAAATGCCTGCTGACTCCATATACCAACATCTAGGGGCTTGTGCCAAAATCTCACAGCCTCATCGATCCACAGTCTGATATTGTTTGTAACCTAACATTCCATGAATATGACTAGCCAAACTCCACCGCCACCATTCTCTTCTCACTGTCATGACAGACCCAACTGGCAATCCTTAACATTGTCTCCAGATCCCATGAAATGTCATGACAACAGGTTAAATGTGGGCAAAGTAACTTCCAGTTAATTACCACATCTTCCTTCCCATCCCAAGCTGATGAATCATACTCTAACACATTGAACACCTGTTGGAGGAGGTCTGGAGGGGGCAAGGGCACAGAGGAACTCTGGGTAGTGACTTCAATGTCCATCACAAACAGTAGCTCAGTAGATAGTAGGAACTGCAGATGCTGGAGAATCCGAGACAGCAAGGTGCAGAGCTGGATGAACACAGCAGGCCAATCTGCTCCTATGATGCTGCTTGGCCTGCTGTGTTCATCCAGCTCTGCACCTTGTTGTCTCAGTAGCTCAGTAGTACTACTATTGACGGAACTAGCTGAATCCTAAAGGGTGTTGCTGTTAGTCTGGGTCTATGGCAGGTGGTAAGGGGAAGCAATAAGAGGGAAAAGTCTGCTTGACCTCATCCTCACCAACCTGTCACAGATGCATTCATCCAGAATTACAGATGCTAGTCTTTAGCCAATTTGATTCACTTCATGAGTTATCAAGAAATGGCTGAAGACAAAGGACACTGCAAAGACAATGAGCCTAACAACGTTTGAGTAGTTGTATTGAAGAGTTGTGCTCTAGAACTAACCATGCACTGAGTAAGAGTCCTTGAAGAGCTGAAGTCCTATCATCGTAATGAGAATACCTCCCATTGGGTTGGGTGACACCAGAGCGCTGTGAGCACGGAGCCCTGGAGCAGTACATGGGCTGTGAGCCCAGAGCAGCACAGGGAAGATGCTCCACAGCAGCACGTGGGAAGCAGACCCAATGCAGAGCGCAGGCAGTGAGTCCTGGATGAAAACCAGTGCATGGGGACAATCCTTACCTTAGAACTTACCTTAGAGCACTGTAATGTTAACCCCTTAATATTTTCCTATGTTTAACTTATTTTCAACTCTGTAATTAAGAAAGTACTTCTATTCCTCTGCTGTATCCATGAATTGTACCTAAGTACTTGTACCGCTCGTACCTAAGATGACCCCATAAGAAGGCAGACATTGGAAAAACTTTTCACTGTACTCCTACAATAGAGTACATGTGACAATAAAAGCATATTGTATTGTCATAATGCTGAAGGGGATAGACTGTGAACAGATCTAACATGTCAAATCAATGCATCATTAAGGTACCGTGGGGTATCAGCAACATTAGACTTGTATTCAACCACTTTCTGTAACCTTATGAACCGAAATATCTTCCACTCTTGCATTTCCATTGAACCAGGAGATCAATCCTGATTCATTGAAGAGTGCAATATTGGGAGCAGCACCAGCTTTACCTAAAAATCAGTTGTCAACCTGCTGAAGCTACAACTCAGGACTATTGTGTGCCAAACAAAGGAACCAACATGCAGTAAACAGTGCTAAGCAAAAAAAACCCTATTAGATCTACGTTCTGCAGTCATGCCACATCTGCTGTGAATGGTGGTGGACAATTAAACAATTAACAGGGGATAGAGCCTTCACAAATATCCCTATCCTTATTGACGGGAGTCCAACACATCAGTGCAAAAGATAAAAATTGAATTATTTGCTTCTATTTTCAGCCAAAAGTGGCATGTGAATGATTCATCTTGACCTTCTCCTGAGGTTCCCAGAATTACAGATGCCAGTCTTCAGCTAATTTGACTCACTCCCTGAGTTATCAAGAAACGGCTGAAGACGTTGGATACTGCAAAGACAATGAGCCTTACCAACACTTAAGTAACAGTACTGAAGACTAATAATAAACAGAACTAACCATACCTCCAGTAAAACTGTTGTGGGACATTTAAAACATTGATACATACCTATCAATGCAGAAAATTGCCAAGCCATGTCCTTTGCGCAAAAAGCAGGGCAAAGTGAATCCGGTCAGTTCATGCCCTATCAGTCTACACTCAAACATCAGCAAAGTGATGGAAGGGGTTAACAATAGTTCTCTCAAGAGCCATTTGCAAAGGTATATTCTGCTCACTGAGACTCAGTTTGGGTTCTACCAGAGGTAGCACATCCCAACCACATTATAGCCTTAGTCCAAACATAAATGAAAGAGCTGAACTCCAAAATTAACATGAGTGACTGGCCTTGACATCAAAGTAGTATTTGATTGAGCGTGATGTCGAGAAGCCCTAGTGAAACTGGAGCAAAGAGGAATCAGGGTGAAAACTCTCTGCTGCATGGAGTCATTTCAGACACAGATGAAGATGGTTTCGGTTTTAGACATCAGTTATCTCATCACCAGGACATTTCTACAGGAGTTCTCAGGATAGTTTTCATGTCCAGCCATTTTCAGCTGCTTCATCAATAGTATTCCCTCCATCATAATGTCAGAATTAGGGATGTTCGCTGATGATTGCACAATGTTCAGCTCCATTCATGACACCTCAGATACTAATGTATCTCTTGGCTTTTCTTTTGAGGTGATCGAGGGTGCAAGTTTTACAGGTGCTGTCAGAGCAGCTTTGGTGATTTGATACATTGCATATTTTAAATGGTTCACACTGCTGCCATATGTGTGTAAGTGATGGAAAGAGGGAATGATGAATGATGTAGTGCCAAACAAGTGGACTGCTTTGTTGTAGATGCTGTTAAGCTTCTTGAGTGTTGTTAGAGCTGCACCCATCCAGGAAAATGAGGGGTATTCCTTCTCACTTCTGACTGGTGAGTTGCAGATAGTGGAAAGATACTGAAATAATCCATGTCCAAATGCAATAAGATCTAGACAATATCCAAGATTGGACTGTCTCGTGGCAAGTAACACTTGTGACATGCAAGTGATTTACAAAATCAGTCTCCAAGAGCAGAAAATCTAATTATCACTTACTGATGTTCAATAGCTGAATTTCCCCAATATCAATATCATGGTGTTATGGACCAGACCAAAGCCCCTCAAAATATATTGAGAAGATAGCCTAGACTCCAACATTTTCTTATTTTCAAAGGCAAGTATAAGGCGTTGTGTTCTGGATGCAGTTTGATGGGTCAAATGACAAGACGTAAAGCAAGACACACTCTAACAACACTCAAGAAGATTGACACCATCTACAACAAAGCAGTCTGCTTGACTGGCACTACATCATCCATCATTCCCTCCTTCCATCACTGACACAAATATGGCAGCAGTGTGAACCATCTAAAATATGCAATGTATCAAATCACCAAAAGTTCCTCTGACAGCACCTTTAAAACCTGCATCCTCGATCACCTCAAAGGACAGTACATCAGTACAAAACAACCTGCAAATCCCCTTCCAAGCCACACACCATTCTGATTTGAACTATTTAGCTCCTCCAGCATAGTCTCAACCAAAATCTTGGTTCTCCCTTTCAAACAACACAATGGATTTCCCTACATTTCCAGGACTGCAGTGTATCAAGGAGGTGGATCACCAACATCTTATCCAGGGCAATTAGGGATGAGCAATAAGTTTTGGTCTAGTCAGTAACACCCACATCACATGAATGAATATAAAAAAGCTTTGATCTCCTTATTCAAAAAGCAATATTCTTCCTCTCAAAACAGTTCGTGGAAGTTTCATTTGATCCATTCCTGAGATGAAGATTCTGTCTTGTAAAGAAAAATAGAACACGTTAGACCTATAATAGAGGGGGCAAGAAGAATGAGAGGCAATTTTATACAATCATTTGAAATCTTGAGAGGATAGGATAGTGTGGCTATCCAAAGGATATTTCCTCCTGTGGTGGAAACTAATGTTCGGTGACATAGATTCAGACTAAGTTGTCTCCTTTCAATACAGAGATGAGACTTTTTTTTCCATCACAAGCTCTCTTGAGTGTTGCTCCTTTCCCCAAAAGGTTCTGAAGTCTGGGACTTTAAATTTATTCAAGACTGTGTGAGCTAGAATTTAGTGGACAGCGCAGATAGTAAAGTGGAACTAAGTTCTCAACCAGATTTGCCAGTGACTTATTGAATGCTAAATCAAGCTTAAAGGACCAAATATTCTACAAACCCTTTGTTTCCACGCAAATAATTTTATCCAGCGCTCTACCTCAAAAGAAGATAGCAGCTTCTACAGAAGAGTCTCAAATAGCAACAAAATCAGATACCAAACAGAATAATTGATTGTGAAGAAGCTAATTTGCAGTTTATTATTTACAGGGTGACGCATATTGTCTGTTACTGAATAATGATGCATTGTGGCAATCTGATTCCAAAAGGTCTGCCACAGAACTATATGTTCCAAATGACTTTTGGCTACACTATCCAAACAAAGCAATCTAAAACAAATAGTTTGTAAATTTTACAAGGCAAAAATGTACAGTGCAATAAATGTCCTTGATATGTGGAACATTTTTCCTACCAGCAAAACGTCATTTGGAAATTGATGGGTCCAATAGCACAGCAATTCAATTCTATCAAGTCCAGAAACAAACAATGGACTGCAGAGTCACAAAAAAGTCAGGTAATGACGTTTTTTAAATTATCTCATCAACCTGCACAGAAATGTTATAACATACCTCTGGAGCAGGTGGAATTTGAACAAAAGCTGCTTGGCTCAGAGGTAGGGACATTAGCAATGCACCACAAGTACCCCACAGGTAACAGCCATCTCTAATAAAGCACTTTATCCATATCTGAAATTCCAAGGTAGTACCATAACCAGGTCCCACACTATGAAATCTTTGAGATCACCATTGATTAGAACTGAACAAAGTCAGTCAGCAAAATATTGATGAGAGCATCCCCAACCCCCCATAAACCGTATGCCAGACTTTCTACTCCACCCATATGTCATGGCCCCTCATGGCCCCCAGGTCAAGCAATGGCACTTCCATACCCATTCTTCCAGGGTCCCCCTTTCCCCTCCATCAGTCTCCACATTCAAAGGATCACATCCAGCTGGGTACTACCACCAAACACATCTTCCGCACCCTTTAGGTCAACATTTTTCATTAACCATTCCCACTGCAACACCCATGTCTGTTCCTCCATCACTCCTAACACTTCCTCTGGCCTCCATGCCATCTCCCCATGCAATCACAGAAGAAGTAATGCTTGCCCTTTCACTTCCTCCTTCCTCACTGCCCAAAGCCTCAGACGAACCTCCCAGATGAAGTAGCATTTTGCTTGTATTTCCTTCAATCTGGTCTTTTGCATTTGCTGCTCACAAAACAGTTGGTACCTTTCTTCAGTGGCAAGACCAATTGCAAACTGGGTGACCACTTTGTGGAACATGTCCACTTGCTACATAATAATGATCCCTAACTTCCAGTTTCTTGTTATTTCAATAAACCACTTTCTCCCATGTTAACTTTTCCATGCTGGACCTGCTGCAGTCTGCAAACTCCTCAGGCACTTTGCAGCTTCTAGGACTCAACATTGAAATCAATAACTTGAAACTGGGGTAGCACGGTGGCACAGTGATTAGCACTGCTGCCTCACAGTGCCAGGGACTCAGGTTTGATCCAACCTTCGGGCAACTATCTGTGTGGAGTTTGCACATTCTCCACGTGTCTGCATGGGTTTCCTCTGGGTGCTCCGGTTTCCTCCCACAGCCCAAAGATGTGTAGGTTAGTTTGATTGGCCATGCTAAATTGCCCGAAGTTTTCAGGGAGGTGTAGATTAGGTGGGTTATATGGGGATGGGTCTGGGTGGGATGCTCTGAGGTTCGGTGTGGACTTGTTGGGCCGAAGGGCCTGTTTCCAAACTGTAGGGATTCTGTGATAAACTCTATGAAAACATGACCTCATTACAATCCTCCCCCTCGGCCATGTCTTGTTTGTGCCTTGTTGTCTTTACGATCAGCAGAATGGACCCACATTCTCTTTTATCGCAACTATTCTTTACACCTATTTTACATCTCTGTATCTCCATTACCACTCCTTTTCTTTTCCTATGGCACCCTCACCAAATGTTCCACTTGTTCCTCTTCGCTCTTTGTCAACAGCATTTTTTTTTATCTATTCCTATCAGTTCTGAAGGAGAGTCATCTCAGACTTGAAACGTTAACTTTGTTTCACCCTTCACAGGTGCTGGCAGACCTGCTGAGTGTCTCCAGCACATTCTGTTTTTATTTCTCCAAGTATACACTCTGAACAGAAGCAATAAAATTTATCTTAATAAAGCACATATGAAAACATTAATTTGTTCATTCATTTCTAACTTTCTACATTCTTAAAAAAATTGCTTTTATTCCAGCTTTATAAAAGAATCAATCATTCAGGCTCTTTACACACATGGGAACACCATTACCTCTAAATTTTTATGCAGACCTAAATCATCCTTGCATGGACCTTTTTTTGCTGCTTTTTTATTGTTCCTGGGTCAAAATCTCTGAACTGACTACCTGACAACATTGTAACAGAACTTTTAGCATACAGAGGGCAATGATTTGAGATGAAGTCTTCTCAAGGGCAACTCAGAATAGAAAATAACTGTTGATATTTTTTTCTGACATATACAGGCAAAATATTTTCCTGAAACAAACACAGATCAGTATTTTGCAGATGCAAGAGTTGGTTAACCTGAAAAGGAAACCAGTGATTGAAACAATAAGAAGTACAGGAGATACAATGAAACATAATATGATATATGGAAACTTAGCTTGCAAATAACATGGAGCTCATTTCTCAAGAAATGCTCCACCAACAGTGGTACCTATTGTTAACTAATGAAAGTAAACGATGAATAAACTACATACATACATCCAACCACTATTACCTCCTGTATGCAGCTTCCACATTAATGTTACTCCTATAATAAGGTCAAGCCTAAGTGGTCAATTCAACTACTTTACAGTATTTAACACAACTATGAATCATCTGAATGTTCAGGGAAGGGGATTTTTATGCATTATAATACCATACATAAATAGTATTGCTTCACCAGGTTGGTTTCTGGGCTAACATGCAGCCTTAGTGCCCTCTCTTGGATAAAAATCACACTAGTTTTCTTTATTGAAAGGTAAGATCAATTATGTGTACTTTATGCATACCCTTTCATCTCCCTCCCACCTCACAAGCAAAACAGGTCTACTGATGACAAGTTCTATTTGCAAGGGTGAGACACACACACTGACCCTGCTGCTGCTCCTGGTCCAGTTATCACATCCCCATCTCTGCCCGTACCCACCAGCCCCTGACATGAGCACAACACTGCTCTCTGGAACCCAGGGCCCTGGTTATTTGCCTTAGTGGTAATACCTTGGATGTAGGCACCTGACTAACCATATCAATGTTTGAGTGAGCAACCATGTCAATGTTCGCATTACCTGCGAAATTTGTTGATGTATATGGATTGCTCAGTACTGTCAACACCTGATCACTTTCTCAAGGAAAAGAAGACATGAACTGAGTAGTTCATATTCAAGCCTGTGCCATGCTTAATTCATCCATCAATTTTAAAGATTCGATCCTAAAATCCTCATCATTGTTTCAAATCCTTCCATGGCCTAAGCCCACCCATAAGTTGTTGATGCTTATTGCGTGATGTTATTGATCAGGATATATAGCATGGAGGTATATACATACCAACCTCACAATGTATGGCCAAATTGACAACGAACAATTTTCACAGTGCCAGTGAGACTGCAAGGCATATTTGCACTATATTTCTGTTTAAATTAAGTCCATTTCTGTAATTTCATACTTTGGACAATTTTTTAATTATTCTTTCATGGAGTGTGGCTATCACTAGGTCAGCATTTATTGCCCATTCCTAATTGCCCAGAGGGCAGTTAAGAATCAATCACATTGCTGTGGGTCTGGAGTCACATAAAGGCTCGACCAGATAAGGATGAAAGATTCCTTCCCTGAAAGGCAAATTAGTGAACCAAATTGCGTTTCCCCAACAATCAACAGTGGCTTCATATTTGACTCTTAATTCTAGATTTCTTTCTGTATTTAATTCAAATTCCATCTGCCATTGAATGATTCAAACCCAGGGTCCCACCAGAACATTACTAGGGTCTCAGGATTAATCGTCTAGCAATAATACCATCAGGACATTGCCTACCCCTAATTAACATGAACATCATGCCCATCTATTTTACTTACTTTTATTCACTCATGGGATGACGGCAGAATGTACAGAGATTTGGAGAAAAGCGGGAAAATGGTACAAAGTATGATGCATGTTCAGAAAGACCGCACAGATAGAATAGGCTGACTAGCCTCTTTCTGCACTGTAACAATTCTGTTGTTCTGTGATTTAATGGTAGCATATTGGTTATGTCACTGATCCAGTAATTCAGAGGACTGGCCTGATAATCCAGAGAAACAGGAATTTACATCTAATTGTGGCAGTTCTGACATTGAAATTGAATTTTAAAAAGAACATGAAAATGAAAAATTGACATCAATAAAAGTCACAACTAAACTGTGAGGTTATCATGAAATTACAAGTAATTCACTAAAATCCTTTGGGTGTACAGCCTACTGTTTGCAACCAGGCTGGGCTATAAATCAGTGCAATTTTCTAAATTCTTAACATGGTTTTCTTCAATGATATTGGAGTATTCATATTGATTCATAGTCTACTTAAGCATTCCATCTTTTTTTTAGAAACAGCTTCTTAGGTGTAAGAATGATGCTGCCCTTCATTTGAAAAAAGTTTAAAGGGTAAGGATTCTTCATCTGTAAAGAGAATGGATACTAAACTGAGTAATTAATCACTCAGATAAAATATAATAGAGCTGGCAGTTCAGGTGATGTGTTTCAGCTGCAATATGTGGGAGCTTCTGGACACAATGGTCTTCAGCATTCTGAAGCAGAGTCACTGAACCTGAACATTAACTCTGCTTTCTCTCCACCGATGCTGCTAGACCTACTGAGTTTTCCCAACAATTTCTGTTTTTCTTTCTCATTTCCAGCACCTGCAGTTCTTTGTTTTTTATTGCTTACTGTCAAACACATTTGTAACTGGAGCTAAAATGTGAGCTGCAGAAATATAACCACATCTTGAAGATCATAAGACAATAATACATGAGATTTGAAGTAGGACATTAGGGCCGTAGAGTTTTTTCATCTTTCAATGATATTAAGACTGATCTAATACTACTCCAGTACATTTTCTTCCTTTTTTTATTACAACCTTTGGTTTGCTTACTAATTAAAAATCTATCTACCTCTGTCTTGAATACATTTAATGACCTAACCTCTCCACCCCTCTACAGTTAAAATTCCACACTTTCAACATCCCCTTCATCTCTGTCTGAAATACGTGACCCTTATTCTGAAATAATGCTTTCTGGTCATAGACTCTCTCACAAGAGGCAATAGCTTTTCCACATTTAGAGGCTAGAAATACTGCATCAAGTAACTCACCCGCTGACTGCCCAAACCCAGTCCATCATCTGTAAGGCACAGTCAGGAGTGTGATGGAATACTCCTCACTTGCCTGGATGGGTACAGTTATAACAACATCAAGAAGCTTGACACCATCCCGGACAAAGCAGCCTGTTTTTGATTCGTGCCACCTTCACATGTATCCATTCCCTCCACCACAGATACTCAGCAGCAGCAGTGTGTAATATTTACAAGATGTACTGCAGAATTCACCAAAGATCCTGAGACAGCACTTTCCAAACACAAAACCACTTCGATTTAGGATAAGGTCAGCAGATACATGGGAAAACCACCACCTGAAAGTTTCCCTCCAAGCCACTTACCTTCCTGACTTGGAAATATAGTGCTGTTCCTTCATTGCTGCTGTGTCAAAACCCTGGAATTCCCTCCTTACTGGAATTGTGGGCCAACTTTTAGCACAAAGACAGCCGCTGCTCAGCACCACCTTCTTAAGCGCAAACAGGGATGGACGATAAATGCTGGCCAGCCAGTGATGCCCACAATTGAAAGCAAAAGCTATCAAGTACTCTAAGAACATTGTATGTTTCAATAAAGTTGTCTCTCATTCTTCTAAACTCTAATTGGTAAAGGTCCAAACTACCCAACCTTTGTTCATAAAACAGTGATTCTATACCCAATATTAGCTGACTGAACTTTCTCCAGGCTGCCTCCAAAACCAGTATATTTTTCCTTAGATAAAGAGCTTGAAAGTGTTCACAGTATTCCAGCTGATATGTGCCATGTATACTTTTAGCAAGTCTTTCCCATGATTATAGAATTCCCTTTGAAGTACAGGCCAGCAGCTGATTTGCTTTCAAGGTTACTCATTTAACGTGGAAATTGGCTTCTTGTGATTCATGCACGAGGACTCAAAAATCCCTCTGCTCTGCAGCTTTCTACAGTTTTTTTGCCATTTAAATAATAGTTGGTTCTTCTCTTCTTCCTGCCAAAGTGCATAACCTCACATTTACCCACATTATATTCCGCCTGCCAAGTATTTGCCCACTCACTACATCTAGTTTTATCCTCCTGTAGGTTCTTTGTGTTCATCCTCACTGCTTGCCTTCCCACCTACAAAATTGTGTGACAGTCACATGAGAAGTCAAGTGAGACCTTTCTTGATGTTGGAAGCTTCAAGTCATATTTCCCAACAGAGTTCCATATGTCAAGACGAGATTTTCACAAGTGAGTTTGAGAAGCCTGTAAATGGAGATTACTGCTCATCATCATCCTCATTACAACCTAATCTCATCATATTAGCATGCAGATTCCCATCTTACTACTCACTGGACAGAAATTAGATCGTATGAACCCTCTGCTAATTAATGCATGGCTCTGAGGTTCTGCTCTTCAACTTAGTGCCTAGTCCCTCATACTGCCTGAGCAGCATATCTATCTTTGACCAACAAGTCATTGGTATCAACATAAATTCGCATTTTAGAATGCGCAGTAAGGATATGAGGGCCCAGGGAGGGCCAGTGGAGGGGTATGAAGTGGCATGGAGGGTATGAAGGGCCACACAGGACCAGGCTGAAGGCTTAAGAGGTGGTATGAAGGAAATGAGGGGTTTTAAATGCATAAAGGGCCACTGCATGGCATGACTAGAATAGAACATTTATTGTCGCGTGCACTCAAGTACAGAAGTACAGGAGTACAGTGAAAAGTTTACACAGTCACCCTACATGGCGCCATGTTAGTTAAAAGTACCTAGGTACAAATCTTAGATAAAAAATAGAAAAATAAAAGAAAATAAGTTACATTACTTGCAGTTATTCATAGTATAAGTTCAAAAAATGAGAAATAAAGTTAAAAAGAAAAACATCACAGTCTTTCCATAAAGGGCCTGCAATAGATTGGTGCCGGGGTCTTCCACACATAGTCTGACTGGGCTCACAAGCCGCTGACCACCAGCACCATCCCCCAGTCCAACAAACGCTCCGCTCCACTTCAGCATCCAGTCCACTGGCTGTCCCTGCTCCGCACAGGCTTCCAGCCCACTGGCCATTCCCACTCTGCTCAGGGCCTGCTGACCATCCCACTCCACTCAGGCCTCCAGACCGCCCCACTCCTTTCCTCCAGCCCACTGTACATCAGGGGATAGCACCCAAAAAGGGGGAGAAGGGGAATAAAGAGAAGGAAACGGGAAACAAACAGGAGTGGAGGAACTCCACTTGAAGCATCCTACTCCACAGTCATCTTGACTGGAAGGACTGAAAGGTCTGTGGAGCCATTAAGGGTAGATGGGGGTCATAGCATGGCACATTGAGATCATGGATTAGACCAATTAAACTAATGTTTCAAAAGATTCACTCATCCAGACTATGGTTCACTAGACCTTTAAGGTGCCATGAGCTAAGAGTCACTTAAAGTTGACTTGACTCAATGAAAGTTGTGAAAAATGTCTATTCCAGCCATGGTTCAAGCCAAAACAGGAGACCAGGGTGCAGGATCACCACTAGCGCCAGCCCATACCCTTATCTGGCACTGCCGAATGCTGAATGCCCTGGGAAAGTGGTTGAGAATTCCAGAGTCGGTAATTGGGTGGCATTTCCACCCTCCATGGGTGTTCTTAATCCATAAAAATCCAGTGCATGATTTTAAGTCTTTCACTCTAACCAGTCTCCTCAAAATTTGACAAAACTCCTTGCAGCCCCCTCTGTTCCGCAGATAACTCCCCAGCCTATCCAATTTGTCCCTGTAGTTAAAATTCTCCAGCCCTAACAACATCACTGTAAATAATCTCAGTCACCTTTCTTGTGTGATCACATCCCTCCTGTAATGACTTCCACAATTAAGATAATATGAGTAAATCAAGGTTTGCTTTTGACTTGGAATACAAAGCGAAATATTCTTCCACCTGTATCTTCAATATGTCCTTCTTGTAACTAAGTCAGCAAACTGACTGTGACATTCTCCTAAAGTAAATTTATTGTGACAGTAATTACACAATTCATCAAGAAGGAAAACAGTTGCTGTCAAATTTCTGTACAAAGCTTTTTTTTTATTATGTACCTTGGGACTGTTAAATGATAATTACAGAAAGTTATTGAGAATCCACTTGGTCTACATCTCTGATGAATATAGGAATGTTAACCTTAACCATCTTGTACATGTATAAATAGCTATGATAACTCAAAAGCTTGTTAAATCTGTTAATAATCCAACAAGCATTCATTACTTTTTTCTAACATTCCTGAGAGCCTTCTTCGAGGTAACATAACACAAAATGAGACAAATTGAAACATGTTGACTGCTTTGATGTTCAAAGCAATAAGGAAAATAAAAAAAAAACAACTATGTTAAAACCCACTGGAAAACCAAAGATCCAGACTTTCCTGCTAAAGGATCCTTGAGCAATGTAAAAATAAAAAGAAATTTAAAAGGAGGAAAAGAGTTAATTATGGAGGAAGAAAATGCCATTTTGACAATGGAGGAAATCCAGTCATGAGAACAGCTCAAATTGATAAGAAGGAAGTTTCGGATAGGGCTGTGATGACATTGATCGGTAGTCAGGGTGAAGATTTACATCGACGCAGTCACCACTACCAAACAGTAGTTTGTGGAGGGAGCATTGTCAAGGGACAGTTAAACCCGAAACACTACTTCACTGTTTCCTTTGCTCCCTCTTCCTCTAATGAAAAAAAACTCACTGTGAGGACCACAGCCATGGAATGTGAGTGGTCTTGCCCTGCTGCAGGTGTCTACAAGGGAGAGAGATGATTGGTGAGTAGCGGTAAGGCAGGTAAGTCCTTACAACTTCTATTGCTTATAGTACATTTTTTGGCTTCTGACCTGTAAGGGTCCAGGAAAGAAAGGCCACAGATAAATGGATTTAATTTAATCTAATATCAAGTATTGTCCAAGGTATCATTTAAAGAGGTAAATCATGGCAGGAGAGCTCAAAGTCTTGGTTTGCTCCTCTTGCTCCATGTGACAGACTGGGGACTGTCCCAGCCCCACCCCAGGTCAGCATGTGTGCAGGAAGTGTCTCCAACTACAGCTCCTGGAAGCTCGAGTTTCAGAGCTGGAGCGGCAGCTGGAGACGCTGTGGAGCATCCGTGAGGCAGAGACCATCATGGATAGCACATGCAGAGAGCTGGTCACACCACAGGCTCTGCAGGTGGGAAGGGAGTGGGTGACCACCAGGCAGAGCAAGAAAGATAGGCAGGTAGTGCAGGAATCTCCCGTGACCATTCCTCTGCAAAACAGATATACTGTTTTGGATACTGTTGAAGGGAATGACCACTCATGGGAAAACAGCAGCAGTCAAACTGGTTGCACCATGGTTGGTTCTGCTGCAGATAAAGTGTGCAAGGGCAATAGTTTTCAGGGATTCAATTGTAAGGGGAATAGACAGGCGTTTTTGTGGCCGCAAATGAGATTCCAGAATGGTGTGTTGCCTCCCTGGTGCTAGGGTCAAGGATGTGTCGGAGTGGATATAGGACATTCTGGTCATGGTACACATCAGTATAAACAGCATTGGTAAAAAAAAAACAGGGATGAGGTGCTAAAAGCAGAAATCAGGGAGCTAGGAAGAAAGTTAAGAAATCAGACCTCAGAGTTAGTGATCTCAGGATTTCCCAGTGCTATGTGCTAAATATGAGTAGAAATGACAGAATATATTGGATGAATACAGAGCTGGAAAGATGGTATCGGAGGAGGGTTTCAGATTCATGGAATTGGGACTGGGTCTGGGGGAGGTGGGACCTGTACAAATTGGACGGGTTATACCTGGGCAGGACTGGGACTGATGTCCTCGGGGTAGTTTTTGCTAGAGCAACTGGGGAGGATTTAAATGAATACATTGGGGGGATGGGAACTTATATAAGAAGTCAGAGAAGAAGGGAGCAAGGACTAAAACCAAAGGTAGAAAAGGGAATTTAAAAAGTAGTAGGCATAAAAACCAAGGACAAAATTCAAACAGGGCTATTGAGAAAAATGAGAGTGAGACAATGTTAAAAGAGACAAGCTTAAAGGCTTTGTGCCTTAATGTGCAGACTATTTGCAATAAAGTGGATGAACTAATCATGCAGCTAGATGCAAATGGGTACAATATAATTGGGATTACACAGACATAGCTGCAGGGTGACCAGGGATGGGAACTGAATGTCCCAGGGTATTCAATATTTAGGAAGGACCAGCAAAAAGGAAAAAGTGGTGGAGTGACATTGCTGGTTAAGGAGGAAATTATCATAATAGCAAGAAAGGATATCAGCTCTGACAACGTGGAGTCTGTATGGGTAGAGTTGAGAAATACCAAGGGGCAAAAAACATTAGTGGGTGTCATATATAGGCCCCCAAACTACAGTGGTGATTTTGGGAATTGCGTTGAACAGGAAATTAGAGATGCATGTGATATGGGAATATTGGTGATCAAGGGTGATTTTAATCTGCACATAGATTGGGCAAATCAAATTAGTCACAATGCCAGAGAGGAGGAATTCTTGGGGTGTATACGGCATGGTTTTCTTGACCAATATGTTGAGGAACCAACAAGAGTGCAGGCCATCTTAGACTGGGTACTGAGTAATGAGAAAGCAGATTGCCAATCTAGCTATGCGAGACCCCTTGAGGATGAGTGACCATAACATGACAGAATTTTGGATTTTGAACAACCCAAATTGCTGCTTCAAAGCTGTTAGAACAGTTATCATCACTATCAACAATATCCATCTTCTCCACCCAGAATTTTCTATTTTAATAATACTGCATTATGGGCTGAAATTCTAACTTTTCAAACTGCATACATTTGCAATGTTAAAATTGACCTCCATAAATGCAGATCTCATTCAATTTATAGGATCACGTTCTGAATTTTAATTGTCAAGTCACCACATTGAAGCTGCCATTATCGCCATTTTGCTCTTGAGCGAATTATGTTAACGTGCGCTCACCTCCATTTAACATTTGAAGATTATCTACTCAAAGAAATCAGCATGATTTGAGACCTTCAGCTTTATGCACACACAAAAGTCCTCAGTTAAATTTTGAAATCAAAATCAAGTTGCTTAACACATTTTATACACCCAATGGTCAAAGCAGGCATTTTATATTGCAAAAGCATCAATTTATCATGTCATGACTGGGAATGGCCTAAATTCATACATTATATACAACAATGAGACCAACAAAAATATCAAAATTTGAAAAGTGACATTATGGTTTAAACTAATCGGACTTAAACATTTATTTAATTCACAATTGGTCATCACTTGAATTCTTAAACAGAATGCATGAATTCAAAGTTTTGACAAAGATCTGTAGCTCGAGTTATGGGTGAGATTGTTGATTTGCTCGCTGAGCTGGCTTGTTCTCATTCAGATATTTCGTCACCATGCTAGGTGATGGCCACACTGCCATACATCAAGAACATATCGGAACTGACAACAAGACTCCTAAGACCACTAGGAATCATGGTAGCACACAAGCCTACAGACACTGTATGACAAACATTTATAAGGATTAAAGACCCCATTCCCACAACATGCAGAATGAATGTGGTTTACAAAATACCATGCAATGACTGCCACAAACATTACATTGGACAGACAGGACAGAAATTAGCCATCAGAATATATGAACATCAGCTTGCAGCAAAATGGCATGACGAACTCTCCTTAATATTGGTACACACAGACAATGAAGGCCATCAATTTTACTGGGACAAGGTAACCATAGTAGTCCAAGCCAAACATAGACACACACGGGAATTCCTAGAGGCATGGTTCTCCACCTGTAATGCAATCAACAAACACATAGAATTGACCCCATGTACAAACTCATGCAGATCAAAATGGAAATGACACTACTTACCAGAATGGACCAAACCCAAGTGGGGTAGAATAACATTGCTTCATTAGAGGCTCCACTGATAATGACACCTAGCTTGGTGATGAAACGTCTGAACAAGAACAAGTCAGCTCGGTGAGCAAGTCAACAACCAGAGTGCTTGAATCATCTTTAGGCTTGTGCATTCATATTATAAAATCAACACTATTTATAGCAGTGATGAGATTGCACATTGTTTGGCAAACTTTGTAGTATACACCACCGATCTAGGCATAGTGGAAAAATCTGGTTCAAATCTGCAGTGCTTCAATGTACCATCCTTGACACTGCATTGGAAAGTTCTTATTTTAAGTCCCAGTCCAGTCATTTTAGCATATAACTTCGGTATACACTTTGGTTCATAGTTGAAGGAATACTTCACTTTCATCAGATTTACCATCTTTTTGATGTATTGGTTAACTGAGGGCATAAAAATAAAATCTTATGATGCATTTGGAGAATAACAGCAGTGTACTCTCAGTATTTAAATCTCAAACAGCATCATTAATATGGATTATTTTGTTCTTTTCTGTTTAATTGATGTCTATAAGTAGTTGGGGAGACGACAAATTGGCTGCTGTAGTTCCTAAATCAATAAAGTGACTAGAGTCCAAAACAACTGCTTAAGAGCTTTGGGACCTACTGAGAACTTGCAAAATGCAAGATCTTCATTTCTTTTTAATCCAATCAATGCCAAAAACATAAGTTAATCAGGAAGATGGTAAAAGCAACCTTTTCAAGAGTGGTCTGATAAAAACTGACAAAAGGGTTCATGTCAACAGATACTGAGACCTTTATGATGCTTGTTATCATGTCTAGGAGAACAGCCAGATGGAAAACTCACCAAATTATGTCACAGATAAACATATTCCAGCTTAATTTCACACTGAACCAGAATGGGTTTTCAGACAACATATCCAGCAGAGTTTAGCTGGTAATAATTAAACGGGGCAATGTATGAGCTACCACACTGATGGAATGGTGTTCATAATGTTCTAATTTTGATGAGTTTATTTGGTGACAAAACCTTATCACACAATATTGAAGGACAGCCTTTCTTTCTCGAAAAAAATATCTTAACTCAGAACAACTAGTGAGGCAAGGGAGAGAAATCTCAATCTATCATTCATGAAAAAGGTCATGAGATGTTTGTCTCAGAGATGAAAACTTTTGATTAGTTTCTAAGTGAACTCAGCTTATAACAGGGCTAGATATGGAACATAAGAACATAAGAACTAGGAGCAGGAGTAGGCCATCTGGCCCCTCGAGCCTGCCCCGCCATTTAATAAGATCATGGCTGATCTTTTTGAGACTCAGCTCCACTTACCCGCCCACTCACCATAACCCTTAATTCCTTTACTGTTCAAAAATTTATCTAGCCTTGCCTTAAAAACATTCAGCAAGGTAGCTTCAGCCGCTTCACTGGGCAGGGAATTCCACAGATTCACAACCCTTTGGGTGAAGAAGTTCCTTCTGACCTCAGTCCTACATCTGCTTCCCCTTATTTTGAGGCAATGCCCTCTAGTCCTAGTTTCATCTGCAGGCGGAAACAACATCCCTGCCTCCACTTTATCTATTCCCTTCATAATCTTATATGTTTCTATAAGATCTCCCCTCATTCTTCTGAATTCCAATGAGTATAACCCCAGTCTACTCAGTCTCTCCTCATAATCCAACCCTCTCAACTCTGGAATCAACCAAGTGAATCTCCTCTGCACCCCCTCCAGGGCTAGTATATCTCCTCTCAAGTAAGGAGACCAAAACTGCACACAGTAATCCAGGCGTGGCCTCACCAGGACCCTATACAGCTGCAGCATAGCCTCCCTGTTTTTAAACTCCATCCCTCTAGCAATGGCAGACAAAATTCCATTTGCCTTTTTAATTACCTGCTGCACCTGCAATCCTACTTTTAGCGATTCATGCACAAGGACACCCAAGTCCCTCTGCACAGCAGCGTGCTGCAATTTTTTACCATTTAAAACATAGTCCATTTTGCTGTTATTCCTACCAAAATGGATGACCTCACACTTATCAACATTGTACTCCATCTGCCAGACCTTTGCCCACTCACTTAGACTATCTATATCCCTCTGCAGATTTTCAGTGTCTTCTGCACACTTTGCTCTACCACTCATCTTAGTGTCATCTGCAAATTTTGACACACCACACTTAGTCCCCAACTCTAAATCATCTACGTAAATTGTAAACAGTTGAGGTCCCAACACTGATCCCTGAGGCACACCACTAGCCACTGACCACCAACCAGAAAAACACCCATTTACCCCTACTCTTTGCTTTCTACTGGTCAACCAATCATCTATCCATGCCAATACATTACCTGTAATACCGTGCAACTTTATCTTATGTAGCAGCCTTTGATGTGGCACCTTGCCAAATGCCTTCTGGAAATCCAGATATACCACATCCACAGGTTCCCCATTGTCCACCATGCAAGTAATGTCCCCAAAGAATTCCACCAAATTAGTTAAACATGACCTACCCTTCATGAACCCATGCTGGGTGTTCCCAATGGGACAATTTATATCCAGATGTCTTGTTATTTCTTGCTTAATGATAGATTCAAACATTTTCCCCACTGCCGAGGTTAAGCTAACTGGCCTATAGTTACCTGCTTTTTGTCTACTTCCTTTTTTAAACAGTGGCGTCACATTGGCTGTTTTCCAATCTGCGAGAACCACCCCAGAGTCCAGTGAATTTTGGTAAATAATTACTAGTGCATTTGCTATTTCCCCCATCACCTCTTTTAGTACCCTGGGATGCATTTCATCAGGGCCAGGAGACTTATCTACCATTAGCCCCATTAGCTTGCCCAGCACTGCCTCCTAAGTGATGATGATAGTTTCTAGGTCCTCACCTGCTATAACCTTCTTGCCATTAGTTTTTGGCATGTTATTTGTGTCTTCCACAGTAAAGACCGACACGAAATAATTGTTTAATGTCTCGGCTATTTCCTCATTCCCAGTTATTAAATTGGCCTTCTTATCCTCTAAAGGACCAATGTTTACCTTCGCCACTCTTTTACGATTTACATATTTATAGAAACTTTTGCTGCCTGTTTTTATATTCTGAGCTAGTTAACTCTCATAATCTATCTTACTTTTCCTTATAACTTTTTTGTGGCTTTCTGTTGGCCTTTAAAGATTTCCCAGTCTACTAGTTTCCCACTACTCTGCTTTTTTGTTTGTGTTTTTTTTTCAATCTGATACTTTCCCTTATTTCCTTAAACATCCATGGCTGGCTCTCTCTTTTCCTACAGTTCTTCCTTATCACTGGAATATACTTCTGCTGAGCACTGTGAAAAATTGTTTTGAAAGTCCTCCACTGTTCCTCAATTGACTTACCATAAAGTTTTTGCTCCCATTCTACCTTAGCTAACTCCTCCCTCATTCCTTCATCGCCTCCTTTGTTTAAGCACAGGACATAGGTACTGGATTTAACCTTCTCATGCTCCACCTGTATTTTAAATTTGACCATACTGTGATCGCTCCTTCCGAGAGGATCCCGAGATGGAATCTTTATTCAGTTTTATTGAAGGTCATTATCATCATCAATCCCTCAAAACAGGAATGATATCCAACAGACTTCATGATTTGAGTTGGATACTCAACAGGTAATCTGGTACCAGGTACTTGGTACCTTCCCATGCAATCAGAAAAGGTATAACACTTGCCCATTCAGCTCTTCATTCCTCACTGTCCAACATCCCAAAACACCTTTCAGGCAAAGCAGTGTTTTTCTCATCTTTCTTTCAATCTAATCAACTGTATTTGCTGTTCACAATGTGGTCTCCTTTACATATTCAAGACTAAATGGAGAGTGAATAACATCTTTGTATAACATTGTGTTTCTTGCCTTTTCAATAAACCCCAAAGCTCTCATGCGAGCATAGAGTCAGAGAGTCATAGAGATGAACAGCATGGAAACATGCCCTTTGGTCCAACTTATCCATGCCAACCAGATATCTTCATAAATCTAGGTGTGGAGCTGGAGGAACACAGCAGGCCAGTCAGCATCAGAGGAGCAGGAAAGCTGACATTTCATGTCTGGACCCTTCTTCAGAAATGGGGGAGGGGAAGGGGGCTCTGAAATAAATAGAGAGAGGGGGAGACGATGATAGAAGGTGGAAAGAGGAGCAGATAGGCGGAGAGAAGACGGACAGGTCAAGGAGGCAGGGATAAAGCCAGTAGGTGAGTGTAGGTAGGGGGTTGGTCAGTGAGGAGAGAGGGGCAGGTAGGTGGGAGGGAAGACAGACAGGTCAAGGAGGCAGGGGCGAGAGGGGCTAGTCTTGGGATGAGGTTGGAGTGGGGAAATTTTGAAGCTTGTAAAGTCCACATTGAGACCATTGGGCTGCAAGGTTCCCAGGTGGAAAATGAAGTGCTGTTCCTCCAGCCTTCGGGTGGCATCGTTGTGGCACTGGAGGAGGCCCAGGATGGACATGTCGTCCAAGGAGTGGGAGGCGGTGTTGAAGTAGTTCGCAACTGGGAATCTGGGAGTCTATTTCTCTTTCCATAGATTCTGCCAGGCATACTGAGTTTCTCCAGCACTTTCCATTTTATTTCAGAAAGTCAGTCCTGCAGGTAGTTGTACAGAGAGGATAAGTGTTGCCTTGAGGAACAGGGGATTCTCAAATCATTGGTCTGCTCTCTGCCTTCACTTTTGCCATTTGTCTGCAACAAAGTTAAAGTGGTATACTCTCAGGAACGAAAATAGAAGTTGCTGGAAAAGCTCAGCAGGTCTGGCAGCATCTGTGAAGAAAAGAAATCAGAATTAACGTTTTGGGTCCGGTAACCCTTCCTCAGAATCAGTATTGGAGCTTAGTTGGTAATGAAAGTAAATAGGACAAATAAGTTAATGATCTATGTTGGACCAAATTCAGAGAAGAAGGGAACAGGAATGCTCTGATTCTGAGGAAGCGTCACAGGACCCAAAATGTTAAGTCTGATTTTGTTCTTCACAAATGCTGCCAGACCTGCTGAGGTTTTCCAGGAACTTCTGTTTTTGTTCCTGATTTATAGCATCCGCAGTTCTTTCGGTTTTTGTGGTACCCTCTTAATTGCCTTAAACAGCCACTTTGGGTCAATGAGAGATAAGCAACATATTCTCGCCTAGTTACGGATATCCACATCCTATGAAGGAAGAAGTTTATGACGGTTTTGCAACTGCCTGGCTAAGCCACATGTTATGTCTCCCCAATGTCAACATGTTCCTGGTTCAATGTGGCTTTACACTGTATATGGAGTAATAGAACAATGCTTTGCAGTTATATAGGATGGGAGAAACAAATTGGCTAAACGAAGTGAAAGAAGGTTTCAATAAAAGACAAATGGAACAATTTTAAAGGGAGCATATATGCAAATGCTTGAAAGTAGAGGAACTATAACTGGAGGGAAGATAGTGGAAAATGCTTATGGATCCATGGTGTTATGAACTCAGACGAGAAGACACCAAAAGAAAAACGTTATGCTAAATTGTAAAATGGCAATGGCTGGTCATGGCTGGAGTATTGAGCAAGAAAATAGATGGCCCCATTTTTTGGGTAAGGGCATTGAAATTTTAAAATTTCCCATTCCATTTTGATTAAGATGGTCAACAAAGAAATTGCTATAACTAGCATGTATGAAAGATTGTAGTACTGGGACAAATGCTACTTTCCTTTCTTAAATGCTACCTTGGACATCTGCACGCTTTGGGCAGGCAGCGTTATTTTGAAACCATCTTGTGCGACAGGTCTTCATTTCTGAAAACATATTTCTCCAAAAGAATATATGAAACTGGAATAAACTGAAGAATATTGCTACAATTAAATCAGAAAGTTCAATTCAAGGAAGGGATTCTAGAGTGATGGATGTAGTATTGGAGCTTAGTTGGTAATGAAAGTAGACAGGACAAATAAGTTAATGGATCTGTGTAGGACCACATTCAGAGAAGAAGGGAGCAGGAAGATTAATGCTCTGATTCTGGACCTGAAGATTTATCAGAAGTGCTTTAAGAACATTGAATGACCTCAAATAGGTGGTCAGGCACAGTGAATTAATCTTCACATGATGTCTTATACCCAAAACACTAGCATCTCATTCCACACAATGCATCAAGCACGCACACTGGCATTCAGACAACATCCAAATATTCCTCCATTGAAATAGGGTGATATGTTTTGCATTTTCCATATCAGACCTTCTTGAGTCAGGTTATTACTTAATGCCAGGAGAAATTGTGACTTTTGTGCCCTATAGGAAGTGAAGTAATTTATTCAAACTCATTTCATGCCAAAACATTACTTTCAAGTCTTCGAAGGAGGGTGGCAGGGGTGGTCTTCTGAAATAGAAGCAGTTTTGTTGCAGATTGATAGAATTGTAGGAGGCTGAGGGGTGATCTTATAAAGGTTTATAAAATTATGAGGGCCAAAAAGACAAGGTCTTTTTTCCAGGCGATGGTGGGGTGGAGTCCAAAACTAGTGGGCCTAGGTTTAATGTGAGAGGGGAAAGATTTAAAAGGGATCTAGGGGCAACTTTTTCACACAGAGGGTGGTACATGTATGGAATGAGCTGCCAGCGGAAGTGGTGGAGGCTGATACAATTACAACATTTAAAAGGCATCTGGATGGATAATTATGAATAAGAAGAGTTTAGAGGGCTATGGGCCAAATGTTGGCAAATGGGGCTAGATTAATTTAGGATATCTGGTCGGCATGGACGAGTTAGACCGAAGGGTCTGTTTCCATGCCGTACATCTCTATGACTCTATGACTCTTGTGCGTGGACAAAGATGTGGCCAATTGATTACAGTGAGGGGAAATGCAGCATTGCCCACTTTGGCAGAAGAATAAAAATGAGTCGATTATCCAAAACAGTGAGAGATTACAAAACCTTGAAACGTGAGGAATCTCAGTGTCTGAGTTACTCGGCATACAAGAAATAACCACTTAATATGGAATTCATTTATAATATAAATACGTATTCCAAGGTCAGGTCAATCAGAGATAAATAGCACAGCTTTTAAGCTAGTTAGTCAGTTGTAGTTATGTTCCCTAACTCTTTACCTGTGCCTTCCATTTATTTCCTGAGTATGACCTTAATTCAATTAAGTGCACAGATGACTTTATCGTTTACAAGACCTTCTGATTTGCTGGATGAGTTTTAGATGTATACAGATGGACAGATACCATAGAATCATAGAATTGTTATGCAGCAGAAGGAAATCATTCAGGCCATCATGTTGACTATCAAATGAGCACTCAGTAGCATTCTGCTGTTTCATCTCTGCTACAGTACATACTGTTCCTTTTCTTGTAATCATCCAATTCTCTTTTGAATGTCTCAATTGAACTCGCCTCCATAACACTCTCAAGCAATGCATTCCAGAGCCTAACTGCTTATTATGTGATGTCACTGTTATTTACTTTAGTAACCACTTTAAATCTGTGCCTTTTGGTCTTGATCCTTTCATGAGTGGGAAATTTCTCCCTATTTACTCTTTCCAGACAAAGTAACAATTCTCTTCCAAGGAAAACAGAACCAATTTCTCTAATCTATCTTCATAATTCAAATTTCTCAACCATTCTCATAAATCTCTTCAGTATTCTTTCCAGTTCCCTCCGATCCTTCCTAAATTGCAGCACCCAGAACTGGATGCTGAGGCTGAACTGGTATCTCACAAAATACATCAAGAACTAACTCTAGCTTTCTGTTGCAGAAGTTTGCAAATCACAACCAATGTCAACTAATTAGTGACCACTGACATAGATCACTAGCCTTTTCTTCATATTTTTAACCGGGCTGCTGATTAATTTCTGATTTACCCTTTGTCCTAAGGGCATTTACAAAAGTGATAAGCTACCTGATAGACGCTGTCAATCATTTTTTTTTAAATGCAGTATGAACGTTTGGTTTTATCCATTGAGATGACAAAGTGAAAAGCTTGCAATGCAATACAGAATTAAGATCAAAATGAGCAAGGCAAAAAAAAAGCCATAAATGTCAAGTTATTGAACGTATAATTCACAGATCATTATGTCTCCTCCACATTAGTTCCTTTCAATGCTGAAAGCATTAATGCGAGCATGATTGCTGAGGTTCACTGGCCATCCTGCAACAAATCATTTAAGTGGTTATTTCTTGTATGTGAGTTCAGATCTATTTGATTGTAAGGAACACTAATTCTGTCATCATCTGGCTGCCCATCATAAGGAATTAAGAGAATTTTATTTTTACTTTTTTTGGACTAAAGCGTCAAGACTAATTGCAGCATTCTTTTTATATTGAGTAATCTGGTGTTGGTTCAGCCTTCCTGTCCAACACTGCTTTAGAAAGCTCTGAACTTTGGCCCTAATGAGACCTTATGTTGTACAGTTAGCTCTGCATGCACTTAACATTCTTCTCCAACTTGTACCATATGTCATCCTGTCATGGATGAATGTCATCATAGAAGATGGCAGAAATTAGTTGCTGTAAGACCTGTGAAGTAACACATGCAGAGAGTGATGAAGAGGTGTGGGAGTTCTTTCCTGAACTTCAGTAACACACAGATTATCTGCCTAATTGTGAATTTTCTTGCATCCAAACCAAAAACAGCTCTTTTTACTGGGCACAGAAAAAAACTTTCTTATTTAATTCCACACTGTCACAAAGCATCATTGCATCTTTACATGCCTTTTGGTTACAGATTATGTTGATTATTATTGAAATACTTAGATCAGATATTTTCATAAAGTCTGATTATTACTTATTTGGCACAATGAGATAAAGAATGAATTCACATAATTTTTAGTCATGGGAATCACATTTACCAAACACCCAGTTTTGATGCAGCTAGCACATAAACCTTATACTCTCTGATCACCTTCATGGATTGGGTTTTAAGCCCAGTGCTGACTGTGTTGTTGCCAACTCCAGTTGCCACAACTGGAAGCATAGATTTAAATAAGGTTACTTTGAGAGAGGCTAAGTTCGAGAGGCATTGCTTCTAAAAATGCCAATAGAGGTACACAAAGGGAGAACAGATCTTTCTGCAGAGGGCTAGGAACCCCACAGACATTAGCTTCAAAGAGAATGTGGGCAGATAGCAATGGAAATCAATGCGAAGAGTCCAGGTCTGAGGATCTGGTTGCAGTGTTGCAAGAAGTTAGCCCCTTGTAAGTGATCAATTTTAGTGAATTAATCTTCAAATGCCAATTCCTGTGGACTGTAGAATTGTTTAATGCAGCAAACACCCATCACTTACTCATTCACCAAAAATCTTTGGCAATCTGGACTCAGCCAATGGACAAATTCTACCTCACCCTCGAACACAAGCATCATATTTGGATGTTGCAGCTTTCACATACTTCCAGCCAATGACAGGCATGAGCCAAACACATTGTGACACACCCACTGGCACACTGCCTACTAAAGGGAGGAGATGTTGAGGCAGTTGCATTTGGCATTGTAGAAATCATTCTTGATGACATATATTCCTGCATTACGGATCTTCTTAAATCCCTCACCCTGCAAACTGGAGTGAACTACAAGCTTCAGATAGTGTGACAGGCAACTCTTTCCGTCTAACCATTCTCCCCACCATCCATTTGTTTTTCACTATTCTGTCATGAGGTATGGGAGTCACTGGCAACACCAGCTTTTGCTGCTCATCCATAATTTCCCTTGAACTGTCTGACTTGCCAGGCCATTTCACAGGAGAGTTAAGAGTTAGCCACAATGCTGTTTATTAGAAGTTACATTTAAACGATACCAGCTAAGGGCAGAAGATTTCCTTCTCTTCTTATATTCAGCGTTGCAAGGAGTGACTTTTATTTAATAAGTCAGAGAACATTTATAAATGAAGCAACCATCTTGTGTCTCATGCAAATTAGTGGAAGCATCTGGAGAAAGATGACTGGAGAACAAAGCCCTGCCTTGCATAAAAATCATATGGATCATTTCATCAAATTGTTAATAGAAACCATCAAACTATCAATTACATTTTTCCCCTTTGTGTGTGTGTGTTAGTAAAAGAGAGTTTATAAAGCAATTAGAGTTTAAAGTTGTGGTGTTATCTGCTGACAGCTTATAACTGTTTACCAGTAGCTGCAGTTTACTTACTTCGAATAAATATTATTCTTTGTTAAGTCCAGAAACCTGGGCCATGCTTTTTATCAAACTAGATTTGGGAAACAGGTAAATTGTGGGATTTTATGTACTTATTCTAAAATTTTTCACTTTAATGACAATTCCAGGATTAACAGGGCTTGGCTTCCAATGCTCTATCCCAGGAAGTTGTGACACTTTCTGAAAGGACATTCGTGAACCACAGAGATTTTTTATAACCGTTATCATAAGTTTTGTGGTGACCAAGACTGAGACTCAGCTTTAATTCCAAATGTATCAATTGAATTTAAATTCCACAATCTGTGATGCGATTTAAACTCATGTCCCGCATGTTTTTAAGGGCGGAAAGCTGCAGAAGCTGAAAATATGAAATAAAAACAGAAAAATCTGGAGTAATTCAATATGTCTGGCAGCATCTGTGCTGAGAGAGAAACAGAGTTTACAGTCAAGCCGAATGACCCTTCTCACTTTCTTGTAGCTAAGACCTCATATGTGTGCCTCAAACCCTAAGCACAGCCCTAAACAGCCCACCTCCTCCTCCTTCAGATCTACATCTACATCTCTTCCATTGTCCTCTGTCACCATAACAACTTCCAATTTCCTGGCCTTAACTGGTTCCTCAAACTGTTTCTGTTGTTTCCAGCACAATGCTACTATAAAAAAAGTCTTCCCTTATCTTTATAGTATTTTGAAGAGATCATTCCCTTCAGGGCAGCCCCTACTACAATAATTCCAACACTCCAGTCCTATTTAAAGGCTTCTTCCCTTAATTTGTATATTACAATGACATGGGACTTTTGTTGGGTGAGGAGACCACCAGATAAACTGTGGCAGCCTTCCAACGGGCATAATAAAGGAGCTGACCTCCACTTTAGCCCATGAAGACACCCTACTGTGGCATTGGCTGTCCATTGGCATTGGTATCCCCTGCCTTTGTGGCTCATTGATTGGGTGGAAAGTGTTGAGGTTGGTCTGGATCGTTAATAGGGATCAGCCCGAACCACAGCCTCTTCATTGCCTTGGCACCAGTCAGATCTGGATTTGGGCTCACGACCTATTGAGGCAAGGTCATTTCCACCTCCTTTCACCAAATTGACAGGACCCACTGCCACCTCTAACATATCCGGGTGATAAAAACTTGCAGTACAAAAGGAGGGCACACAAAAATTAGCTACTGCTGCCGCTTTACGAGAGCTATCTGCTTAATCCTCTGTTTATGCTTTTATTTTCTCTTAGCCTGCCTTTTTCTTTTATTCTCAGGTATGTGTACAATTGCCTTTCAAAAATTGCTCAATGTGCTTTCACTACTATTACAGCAGTGTATTCCAGGGCATATTAACTTGTTGTTAAATCCTGTCAAATCACCAGCTATCACTCTAGGAACAACAGAGTCTTTCCTAAACACCTTCACAGCAATAACAAAATATTGCAGCCTTGTTTGCAACAGAATACAATAACAACTTTCCTTTATTTCACACATTTCACTCAGCAAAACTGTCACAGGATCATGATCGTTGAAGTTTAACATCAAATCACCGACATCAATGTTAGCACAGGTGACCAAAACAGTGTTTTTACGTGGCTAAGCTTAAAGAGTTAGGGTTTTAAATGAATGCTTAGGGGAGAGAATTTCAGAGCTTGGAGTTGAGTTAGCTGCTGGCACAACTGAGAATGCTGTGACAAAAACTGAAGATTCTCAGGGAGCCAGCAGTGGAGGAGTTTTGATATCTCAGAGGGTAGCAGAGCCCAAGAAGGTTGCACAAATAAGGAGCAGATCAAGGAATTTGAAATCAAGGTTCACAGTTTTAAAGATGAGGTGTTGTGGATCACAAGCTGATGCAAGGCAGGGAGCTTAGAGTGCCAAGACACCATTTCTCATGAAAGGAAACATTGACAACAAACACAGAAAATACTGAGAAACTCAGCAGATCTAGCAGATTTGAAGAAGAGTATTACTGGACTCGAAACATTAACTCTGTTCCTCTCACCACAGATGCTGCCAGACCTCTTGAGTTTCTCCAGCATTTTCTGTGTTTATTTCAGATTTCCAGCATCTTCAGTATTTTATTTTTATAAGAAACATTTATATTGTGTTTGTTTAGTTTGGTACTTTGTTGTTGATTCCAAGCAAAAGGGACTCAAAATGTGCATTTGCAATAAGAATTTAAACCTATCTTTAAGTAATCTGTGTATGACATTGTTAAAAATATACATTCTGCACATACGATAATAAATTTTGAAAATTGCGGCCTTGAAATCATTCTGAGCATAGGACTAAGTCTTATGAAGACAACTTAGCCTGTAGATTTAAGAAATTGGCTTGTGCTTTTTATCAGGCAATGTCATCTAAGTGCCATATAATTCTTCCCTGTTTTGAGAAGATTACAATGTGTATTTAGGCCTCCACTCTTTCATTTTATATGTTGCCCTCATTAGAATAAAGATTAACACAGTATTGACTCATCAATCTCACTAAGTACTTTCACCAGTAAATTGCTTGAAAGTCAAAAAATATAAAAAGTAGAAATGTTATTGTAATTCATATTAAATTGCCCAGTGTTGATCAAGCCACAGATCCATTTGGACAATGACTATTGATTCTCCAATTGGGTGTGATCATAAGAAAAAAAAGATTAAATTAGCTAACCCTCAATTAAAGATGCAGGTATCGTGATTAACCCATACTTTTAAATTCTGTTATAGGTAGCATCTTAAATCAATTAAATCAATCATCTTAAATGCAATGTATTTACTCTGAGGAGGTAGTGATATAGAGGTGATGTCATTGGACTGCCAACCCCCCAGGTTATTAGAAGACAATAATAGTGTTTCAAAATTACTCAATAATCAAAGGAAAAATGTAGGAGAGGAAATAAATACAATAATTATCACTAGGGAAAAAGGGCTAATGAAAATAATGGGGCTAAAGACTGATATGTCCCCAGGACCTGATGGATGCATCCTAGGATATTAAATGAAGCTGTTACAAAGACAGTGGATGCACTGGTAGTAATCTCCCATAAATCTTTTGATTCTTTTTCAGTATTATGGAGCACAGTTAAGAAAATGTGTCTTGTTAATCAACCCAGAAGACTGCTTCAAATGTCTGTAAATCAATTTTCCGCTGCACTTCCGTGGGAAATTGCCAACAATAGCCTTCTGAGCTGCGTTCAGTCATTTCCACTATTGAGTGAGGAGTTTCAGTCATCTCTTACTGGACTTGTTATAGGATATCAAAGAGGTCAGGTCTCCAGATTCTTTCAATAAAGGAGTTAATCCTCCTCTGGGTTCTAAAGTCTTTCCTTGCAAATTCTACTGTCAAAAGTCCAGTCAAAGTATTTCTAGCTTCATTTGAAGTAATGCATTTAGATTTATTTTGTATACTGGGGTGAAATCCCATTTACCTTCTCTTCTCTAGTCTGTGCAATAAAAAATTATATTGATGTAGCATCTTTAAAGTAGTTAATGTCTTAAGGTACTTCAAAGGGAAGCAAAAAAGCAAAATCTGACCTTGAAATAACTGAGGTAATACTAGGCAGATGCCAAAACTTTGGTCAGAGCTTTAAAAAATGTCTTAAAGCAAAAAAGAGAGGAGCAGAGGTTCAGGGAGGAAATTTCAGAATTTTAAGTCATAACTTTTCCCATAGTTAATTTCTTTCATACTTGGGATCAGATTGTTTTACCTGGTCTAATGCTGAGAAATATTTTATCTTTGCACATAACCATGCTTGAATACAAGGCTTAGAAATATTGTTCATGTCTATGCATTTTGACTATTCATCAATAAAGCATGTTATCTAAAATATTTAACTGTGTGGTGAGTCTTGTTTTTACAACTTGCTATCAAGCAAGATATTGCCATTCAGAATTTAAAACTTCTTTGGATTACAAAAAGGAAACAAAAAGGTATCAGAAATGGATTTGAATTTTTAAAACTGAAAGTGTGATGAATAGTCATTTTCTCAGCTGGGGTTCCCCAGGGTGTCAGTACTCTTTTTTTCCTTAGCCTAGACTCGGTATATGTCGTCAATTATAACAGTCCAATAACTCCCATCAGGGACTGATTAATTCAGTTGGTTTACTTACGTAAAAAGCACAACACATTATAAAAGTATGAAGCAGTTATCACAGCAAACTAACTAATGTTTGTGTGTGCATCTTGCAAATCCACAGGGGACTAAGAGGCAGAGTTCACAGCATTATATGCATTAAACACACGGAGTCCTTAAAGGTTAACTTCCTTAAAACAATGTTCACATACATCATGCAGTCTTTCAAAAGAAAGTTTGGCTAATTACAAAAAAAAAACTAAGCTTATAGGTTTCTGTAGCATATAGGTAATCTGCTGGTCCAACACTCTTTATGATGCAGGGCATCTGAGACATCCATGTAGATTAATGCACTTGCACTCCAGTCTCATTGATCCTGCACATGGAATTTGTGTGATAATTGTGGATGTTATGACTATATGCCGTTCACCTTCCATTGTATGTTATCAATTCAGCACAAAACCTGATTATTGGTTTGTGAATTAAGATAAATGGGTCTCATAGTCTGAATTTATCTGCGTAGCAGCAATCTGTATTTTTAGACCTCTTCAACTCTAACAAAGAAAGACTTCATGGGTTGAATCAATTTAGCATGATTTATTACTGTTGACCATGTGTTTTAACTGTAAATTAACTTGTTTACTGTCTCTTCAAAAGCAATAGGTCCCATCAACATGATATTTCCCACCAGTGTTCACTACATCATCATAATGACCTAATAACCAGTTGGTTACCCAGGATTAATTAATGCTGTGGGTGCAGTGGAGCATGTTACAAATTATGAAGCAGACATTGCAGCAAAGGAATGTGTGTGTCTGTGTGTGTCTGTGTGTGTCTGTGTGTTTGTTTGTTTGTCAGACCAACTGCCAGACAGAGTCACACCATTGTATACAGAGTGCACAGAGTCCTTAAAAGTAATCTTTCTTAAAGCAAGGAACACATACAAAAGTACATAGGTTACAATTTCAAACTTTACAGATAAAATCAAAACATGGTAGTAATTTGAGCTGTCAAATAGATATTGATGGGCTTCAAGAGGACTTAGATAAACTGGTGTAATGACCAAACGTGTACCAGATGAAATTTGTTGCACAGACTTGTCAAGTGGTACAATTTTTGCAGGAAGAATAAGACGCAGAGATAACCAGTGAAATTCTAAAAGGAATGCAGGAACAGAAAGATGTCAGGTTATGTGTGCACAAAACATTGAGGGTGACAGGGCAGGTTGAGAAAATGGTTGAAAGGTGAAATGGGAACTTTGACTTTGAAAGGCAAATAGTGCAAAAGCAAGTCAGTTCTAATGAGCCTTTTAGAAAATATTGCGGCCTTTATTGTAGTATTATGTGCAGTGCTGAGTGCCACGCTTTAAGATGGGTATGAAAATTTTATAGGGTGTGCAAAGAATATTTTGATAGGAACTTCAGTGAAATGAATTGAATGAAGAAACCGGGATTCATCTCTATTTTAATGAATAAACATTTGAGAAGAACTTTGACAGTGGTGTTCAAAATCATGAGAGGTCTAGACGGCACAAATAGAAAAAAAACTGTTCCTATTTGTGGAAAGGTTAAGAACAAGAGGACACCAGTATACAGTACTTCTGTATTCATTCACAGGATGTGGACATCACTGGCTGATCCTACTTTTATTGGCCAGACCACAGTTTGTAGAATCCCTACAGTGTGGAAACAGGCCCTTCGGCCTAACGCTGATCCTCAGAGCATCCCACCCAGACCCATTCCCCTTATAACCCACCGAATCTACATATACCTGAACACTACAGGCAATTTAGCATGGCCAATCCACCTAGCCTGCACATCTTTGGACTGCACGAGGGGGATTGGTCTGAGTGGGATGCTCTGGGGTTCGTTGTGGACTTGTTGGGCCGAAGGGCCTGTTTCCACACTGTAGGGAATCTATGATTCTATGAAACCAGAGCACCCAGAGGAAACCCACACAGACACGGGAAGAATGTGCAAACTCCACACAGATGGTCGCCCGAGGGTGGAATCAAACCCAAGTTTCTGTTGCTGTGAGGCAGCAGTGCTAACCACTGAGCCATTGTGTTAACCACAGAGTTAATCACATTGCTGTGGGTCTAGAGCCACATGGAGGTCAGACCAAGTAAAGGCACCAGCTATCTCTCCCTGAAGTACATTGTGATCCCGATGTTTTTTTTTCCCTATTAATGGTTTCATACTCATCATAATGCTCTTAATTCCAGATTTTTATTGAAGTTAATTTCCAACATTTGCCATGGTAGAATTTGAACCAGCGTCTCCAGAATATTAAGATAGAACGAAAAAAAAACTGTGAACGGGGGAGATCTGAAACCAAAACAGAAATTGCTGGAGAAACTCAGCAGGTCTGGCAGCAACTGTGGGAAGCAATTAGAATTAACATTTTGAGTCTGATGATGAATGAGATTCTGGTGAAGAGTCACCAGGCTCAAAACATTAACTCTGCTTTCTTCCCACAGATGTTGCCAGACCTGCTGAATTTCACCAGCAATTTCCATTTTTGTTCCCTAGAACATGATCTGGGCATCTGGATTAACAGGCTAGCCATAACACCATGAGATTTTTGCCTTCCCTAAAAGGGAGTGAAACGCACTGGATGGGAATTCAAACAGCTTTGTAAAGGATGACCATCAGAACTAAAACCACCATGAATTCTGACATCCAGCTGTATTATGGAGACAATGTCAATAAGTGACACAAATTCAGAGGCTGCACTACAAACCATCATCGGCATATTCACTGAGGTGTATGAGAGAATGGGCCTCAGGTTAAACCACCAGAAAACAAAGGCTGTCCATCAGGACAATACCGACCCCAAACCTCACTCCCCCAACCTTCAAAATTAACAACAAGCCAGTGGATAACGTGATTATTTCCCATACATTGGGAGCCTCCTCTCGCTGCTAGCCGGCTTTGATGATGACATCCATCGTCAACTCCAGGTTCAGGGTACTCGAAGTTTGAGACCTCACACCCAGCACCAAGCTCATGGTCCCCACCCTCCTGTATGTTTCAGAAACATGGAACACATACAGTGTGTGGGCTGTGAGCCCCGGAACAGCATGACAGCGAGCCCCAGAGCAGCATGGGGAAGCAGCCCGAAGGCAGCACATAGGCAACAAGTCCCATGTCGAGGTTGGCATGGGGGATGCCATCCTGGAACTTACGTTGCAGCAGCTGAGTTCCAGTGTGGAGTGGTCTGGGGCTTGGAGCAGAGTGGGGACGGCTGTTGTACTGGGGTCTGACGCGGGCGGTCAGACCACGTGTGGAGGTTCTGTGCTGAGCTGTTACACTGTAATGTCTATTTGAAATTTCCTACCTTTCCGTAACGTCAACTTTTTCATGATGTCCTATTTTCAACTTATTTTTTGACTTTGTAAGTGATACAACCACTTTTATTCTCCTGCTGTATCCAAGAATTTTACCTAGGTACTTATACCTAAGACGTTGCCAAAAGAAGGCAGACTTTGTAAAAGCTTTCACTGTATTCCTACAATGGAGCACATGTGACAATAGAAGGATATTCTATTCTATATTGTACAGCAGTCACCTCAAATCCCTAGAGAGTTATCACCAATGCTGCCTTCACAAAATCTGTCAAATCCATTGTTAGGATGGGCTTACCAATGTGACCGTCCTCTCCCTGGCCATTATCCCTGATGTTGAGGATTGGTCATGCATGGCCAGCAGTATTGAGAAGGCCACATTGTCCAGATGCCTCACACAGAACTCCCTAAACAAGTGCGTTACCTGAGCTGCATTGTGGTGAGCAATCACTAGGAGGGCAGAGGAAGTATTACAAGGACACCATGAAAGTCTCCCCAAACAAAAGCAATATCACCCCCAACACATGGGAATCACTTTTCCCAGAACACACAAAATTGAGTCAAAGCATCCACCAACCACTCCGAGTGACACTGAATGCAACACGTGGAGGCCAAGCACAAGCAGCAGAATCAGTAAAATCCAGAGCGTCCCACCCACTCAACTCATCAAACATCACTTCCCCTACCTGTGGCAGAGTCTGCAGCAGCTCCAGGATTGGACTATACAACCACCACAGGATATGACCCCAGAGTGGAAGCAAATCATCCTCAACCCTGAGAGACTGCCAAAGCAGAAGAAGAAGGGATAATCATCTGAAGAAAAACAAGTTGCAGGGTCAGGGGAGAGGAGAGGAGTTGGTTTTGTTGCTTTTGCAGAGAGTGTCATGACCATGTCGAGTTGAGTTGCATCTGTTTTGTCATAAGACAATGATTCTATCACATCTTTTGGAAAACATTAGAGCAATCTTAGGTTTATTCCTCATCTTGGATTAAATAAACAATCAAACAAAGCTCTTAGTATAATCTCCATAGAAACTGACAACCTTTAACATCGAGTTAACGGTGGAACTACTGAGAGATCAAGATTTCACAGTTTAAACTTTACACTCCTTGACTCAGGAATTTCTGTTCAAAAAGTTTGAATGCATTCTGCTGAATGCTACCTGGAAAACAGGCACTGCACCATTGAATTTTGAGACGAATAAAGGAATCAATTCTTTTAAATTTTGTGCAAAAACTCATTCCACAGTGGAGTAACCCATTTTGCAGCATGTCTTAAATTGAAATATTATTTCCAAAGTTTAGTTCAGCAATGAAATAATTCAGTGGGCTCCATTTGATCAATGGGAGATTTTTTCCTCCCAATTAAATAAAAATCAACAGAGGCATTATGATTGATAGCATACTTAGAACCAACTGTCAACAGCACAATGACATGTCAAGCTCTTAGCTCAACTCTCACAGAAAAGATTTATCACTCACAGTGAGGTATATAAGAGATACACAGTAATTGCTATTGACTCCAAAGTGGCAGAATTGTTAGTGAGAAAGTTTGCCTCTGCCTATTCGCCTATTCCCTGCGCTGGATATTTCGATCAAAGGAAAACTGATCAGTTCTGATACAAACGTGAATCTTCATCGTATAAAAGGCAAATGGTTTAACAGTTAATTGGGTGAAGTGTATCACTGTGCCATCCAATAGTTTGCTGTTTTATTCTCTGCTATATAGAATTAGCGTAAAAACACAAGAAAACATTTTTCTGAAGAAGGGTCTAGACCCGAAACATCAGCTTTCTTGCTCCTCTGATGCTGCTTGGCCTGTTGTGTTCATCCAGTTCTACACCTTGTTATCACAAGAAAACTGTGATCTGTAACTCCAGAGTGAATTCAGAAAACTCACCAGTTGATCAGATTAAATGAGAAAATGTATCTGAACATGAGCTGTAAACTTCTGATTGCTGAATTAGAATTGTGTTGTAAATTGCTGAAAAAAGTAATCAGGACTAATAAGGGTCTCTGTTCAGTTATTATTCTGTGCTTATTCCAGACAAGGCAGAAGCCATACATTGATGTGTATCTGCACTGCTGTTGGCCAAAAGAAGGGAAAATCATTCGGCTTACCTTATTTGAAATGCTGTTAAGCTAATAGCAATAACTAGTAAACATATAGCACATAAAACATAGCAAAAGAACATATTGCGCTTCACAGCAGTGTAATCACTCAAGCCAATAAAGAATGCATGGATCAGGTTATTTGAAAAGAGATGTTTTAAACAGCATCTTAAAAAGGGAGAGAGAGAGGTAAAAGACTTCAGGTTTGTGGAGAGTATTCCAATGTCGAGGACCCACCTTGCTGAAGGCAAGATTACCAAAAGGGAGGAGACAGAATACATAAGAGGTAGAGATGGAGTGGAGATTGTTGAAAAATGTCCATAACAGATCAGAGCAAACCAGGCAAATTATTATGTTTTTCTCTCCTCTGTTTCTCACTGGTTCTCATGAAAGGTTTATATATGAAGAAGTCCATACTAATAATTTCATGAGGCTCTGCTGGAGGTATGGGATGCCATTAATATTGAGCACATGTCTTAGAGTCTGGGCTGCAGTCTTACAGATCCATCTCAAGCCTACGTTTACTAAGGTTCCATGTGAAAATAACATGACCAAGCCCCCTCTATCTTCTCCTTCCACATGCAGTGCAATGCTCTTGTGATGAATTACTACAATTGACTGATCTTTTTCAAATTTCAACATCTCTTCTGGAGGTGGTCACTTTCATAGGGTCTTCCACATCTACATAAAATCAGGGTTTCAGCATGCAGTGTTTGAAGCAGGATGAAGATGTCAATGAGATCATTGTCCAAAGTAACATAAATAATTAGGCAAAAATGAAAGAAATGGTACCTACATTTTTTGAACTGAGAGACGAAGGATGGCAAACATAAAAACGATCTCAACCTGTAATCCGTTACCTCACCTCGCAGTGGTCAATATGTGTACCATCCATCATCACAATTTTTTTATTGTGTTTAGTTTTATCTCATTTGTCACTGACATTATCTACGATGTGTAGTTATTGTGCAAGGTGGAAACATTAGTCTTCAAGAGTTTATCTGCAGAACCACACATGCTTTAACTGATAGTGGTCTACTAATATTCGTTTAAGCTATATGAAAATTCATGTTAAAGTTGAGATTTTAAAAAAGTACTTTTGGAGGTTAAGGCTGAATTTAAGCATTGATAAAGAACCTCTATTTGGGGGCATTTACCAAATTAAGCATCCTTAGTTCATGAAGGCAGTTGTCTATATAAAATAGAAGCTATATTCAGTAATAGTAGGAACTGCAGATGCTGGAGAATCTGAGATAACAAGGTATAGAGCTGGATGAACACAGCAGGCCAAGCAGCATCAGAGGAGCAGGAAGGCTGACGTTTCGGGCCTAGACCCTTCATCAGAAATGGGGGAGAGGAAGGGGGTTCTGAAACAAGTAGGGAGAGAGGGGGAGGCGGATAGAAGATGGATAGAGGAGAAGATAGGTGGAGAGGAAACAGACAGGTCAAAGAGGCAGGGATGGAGCCAGTAAAGGTGAGTGTAGGTGGGGAGGTAAGGAGGAGATAGATCAGTCCAGGGAGGACGGACAGGTCAAGGGAGCGGGATGGGGTTAGTAGGTAGGAGATGGGGGTGCAGCTTGAGGTGGGAGGAGGAGATAGGTGGGAGGAAGAACAGATTAGGGAGGCGGGGACGAACTGGACTGGTTTAGGGATGCGGTAGGGGGAGGGGAGATTTTGAAGCTTGTGAAATCCACATTGATACCATTGGGCTGCAGGGTTCCCAAGCGGAATATGAGTTGCTGTTCCTGCAACCTTCGGGTGACATTGTTGTGGCACTGCAGGAGGCCCAGGATGGACACGTCGTCTGAGGAATGGGAGGGAGAGTTGAAATGGTTCGCGACTGGAGGTGCAGTTGTTTATTGCAAACCGAGCGTAGGTGTTCTGCAAAGCGGTCCCCAAGCCTCCGCTTGGTTTCCCTGTTGTAGAGGAGGCCACAACGGGTACAGCCGTTGCAGTATACTACATTAGCAGATGCGCAGGTGAACATCTGCTTGATGTGGAAAGTCTTCTTGGGGCCTGGGATGGGGGTGAGGGAGGAGGTGTGGGGGCAGGTGTAGCACTTCCTGTGGTTGCAGGGAAAAGTGCTGGGTGTGGTGGGGCTGGAGGGGAGTGTGGAGCGGACAAGGGAGTCACGGAGAGAGTTGTCCCTCCGGAAAGCAGATAAGGGTGGGGAGGGAAAAATGTCTTTGGTGATGGGGTCAGATTGCAGATGGCGGAAGTGTCGGAGGATGATGCGTTGGATCCGGAGGTTGGTGGGGTGGTACATGAGGATGAGGGGGATTCTTTTTTGGTTGTTATTGCGGGGACGGGGTGTGAGGGATGAGTTGCGGGAAATGCGGGAGACACGGTGGAGGGCGTTCTCGACCACTGAGGGGGGGAAGTTGCGGTCCTTGAAAATGAGGACATCTGAGATGTACGGGAGTGGAATGCCTCATCCTGGGAGTAGATGCGGCGGAGGCGAAGGAATTGGGAATAGGGGATGGCATTTTTGCAGGAAGGTGGGTGGGAGGATGTGTATTCTAGGTAGCTGTGGGAGTCGGTGGGCTTGAAATGGATATCGGTTTCCAGGTGGTTGCCTGAGATGGAGACAGAGAGGTCCAGGAAGGTGAGAGAGGTATTAGAGATGGTCCAGGTGAACTTAAGGTTGGGGTGGAAGGTGTTGGTGAAGTGGATGAACTGTTCGAGCTCCTCGTGGGAGCACAAGGCGGCGCCGATACAGTCATCAATGTAACTGAGGAAGAGGTGGGGTTTAGGGCCAGTGTAGGTACGGAAGAGGGATTGTTGGGTTTAGGGCCAGTGTTCCATACCTACACTGGCCCTAAACCACACCTCTTCCTCCGTTACATTGATGACTGTATTGGCGCCGCCTCGTGCTCCCACGAGGAGCTCGAACAGTTCATCCACTT
>NC_063335.1:99655287-99660195 GCF_021869965.1 Rhincodon typus | reverse complement strand
AGGTTGCTTCTGAAGTCCCAAAGGAATTTTTTGATGATTTTATCATTTCAACAGCTTCTATTTACACTCTTTCCCACAATAGGAGACATTTCTTCCTTATCCACTTTATCAAAACCTTTCACAATTTCAAAGATACCTACTAGGTCATCCTCAACCTTCTTTTATCAATGGAAAATAATATTGGGATGTTAATCCTTTTTGGATATTTATACCCACACGTTTCTACTATCATAGAATCCCGACATTGTGGAAAAAGGCCATTCAGCCCACCAACCCTCGAAAGAGCATCCAACCCAGAATCTACATTTCTCATGGCTACCCTGCCTACCCTGCACACAACAGGCAATTCAGCACAGCTAATTCACCTAGCCTGCACATATTTCGACTGTGGGAGTAAACTGGAGCACCTGTAGGAAACTCATGCAGACACAGAGAGAATGTGCAAACTCCACAGAGACAGTTGCCTGAAGGCAGAATTGAGCCTGGGTCCCTGGTGCTATGAGGCAGCAGTGCTAACCACTAAGCCCCACTGCCATCCCCTTGTAAAATATCCTTGTAAATTTTCTTGACACCTTCCTCCACGTCTCTATACCTTTATTTTTTAATAATATGATAACCAGAATTACATACAGTGCATTGAGTGTGGTCTAACCAAAGTTTTCAGTAACTTATCCATTTTTCGAATTTGTTCCTCCCGAAATAAAGCTTATTATTTGCCTTGCTTTCTCTATAAGTCTGCTAATTTGTGGTATAATGTTTAGTAATCAGTGTATTTTTGTTCCCTTATCCCTCCTATACTTGCCCATAAGTGACCTCTCTGTACTTCCCAGAAAAAACATATCACTTCACATTTATCTGTGTTGAATTTAATTGCTCAATTATTTGAACATTCTGTAAATTCATTAACCTCCTCTTTTAATTTGTTGCCTTCTTCCTCGGGAATGACTCTAATCTGGTATCAGCTGCACATATGAGGAGATTGTTTTCAAGTTGGTATGATCTGTAGCTGCCCAAACTAGCAGTCTCAGTAAATTTGATAACAACTTTCAAAATTATCTCTAAATAACATCTCAAAATTTGCAGCTGGGTGGAAGGGTGAGCTGTGAGGAGAATGTAGATGCTGCAGTGTGATCTGGACAGACAAACGCATGGCAGATGGAGTATAATGTGGATAAATGTGAGGTTATCCACTTTGGTAGCGAAAACAGGAAGGCAGATTATTATTAATTGAATGGCTATACTTTGAGAGAAGGGAAGTGTTCAATGAGACCTGAGTGTCCCAGTGCACCAATCACTAAAAGTAAGTGTGCAGGTGCAGCAGGCAGTGAAGAAGGCAAGGAGATAGTAAGGACTGCAGATGCTGTAAGTCAGAGTTGATAAAATGTGGAACTGGAGAAGCACAGCAGGACAGACAGCATTAGTTGACATTTCAGGTTTGGAACCTTCATCAGGACTCCTGACAAGAAGGCAAACTGCATTTTAGCCTTTGCAGCGAGAGGATTTGAGTTCAAGAACAAGGATGTCTTGCTGCATTAATGCAAGGTATTGGTGAGGCCGCACCGAGAATATTGTGTACAGTTCTGATCTCCTTTCTGAGGGAAGATGTTCTTGCAAGAGAGAGAGTACAGCAAAGATTAACACATTGATTCCTGGGATGGTAGGACTGATGTAGGAGGAGTGGCTGAGTTGGTTATGATTATTTTAAATGGAGTTTAGAAGAACAAGGGGGGGATCTTATAGAAACCTATAAAATTCTAACAGGATTGGACAAGTTAGATGCAGGAAGGATGTTCCTGACAGTGGGGGAGGGTCATAGTTTAAGAATAAGAGGTAATCCTTTTAGGACTGAGATAATGAGACATTTCTTCACCCAGAGAGTGGTGACCCTGTAGAATTCACTACCACAGAAAGTAGTTGAGTCCAAAAGGAAGCGACGCAGGAGATTGCTGGGACCCTGGCAGATACAGTTATTTTTCACTGGCCACACGTGAAGTGCCAGATGACTGGAATTTAGCTAATGTGATTCTTTTCTTTCAAGAAAGGCAGGAAGGGTTAGGCGAGGTAATTACAGACCAGTTAGGCTGACGTCAGTAGTCCGGAAATTGTTGGAAAGATATCTTAGAGACAGGATTAATTAACATTTGGAAAGGCAGGGATTTGTCAGGGGTAGTCAACACAGATTTCTTAAAGGGAGATCCTGTTTGACTAACTTAATTGAGTTTTCTGAAAGGTGACTAAATATATTGATGGGGGTGGGGTAGTTGATGTGGTTTACATGAACTTCAGTCTGGTCTTTGACAAGGTGACACATGGTAGGCTGGTCCAAAGGCTAAGAGCCCCTGGGATCCAAGTCAAGTTAGCAAACTGGATCCAAAACTGTTCTACAAATAGAATGCATGGGTGGTGGGTTATTTTTGTGATTGCAGCCTGTGGCCAGTAGTGTACCACAGGCACTGGTGCTGGGACCCTTGCTGTTTGTTATGTACATTAACAAGTTGGATGTGAATGCAGAAAGTATAATTAGTAAGTTTGCAGATGACACAAAAATTGATGGTATTGTTGATCATGAGGAGGATGGTCTTCAGCTACAGTCTGATATTGATCAGTTAGTAAACTGACAGAGCAATGGTAGATGAAATTTAATCCTGATAAGTGTGAGATGATGCATTTTGGGAAGTCTCATAAAGCAAGGATATACACAATGAATGGTAGGTCTATAGGGAGTACTAAGGAACAAAGGGATATTGAGGACCTTGGTGTACAAGTCCATAAATCCCTGAGGGTGTTAGCACAGGTAAACAGGGTGGTGAAGAAAACATGTGGGATGTTTGCCTCCTTTAACCAGGATGTAACTTTAAACGACTTTACAACTTTAAAACAGTGTTACAACTTATTATTGGTTTGGCTACAGGTGGAATACTTTGTGCAATTCTGGTCACCATACTGTCAGAAGATGTGATTGCACTGGAGATGGTGAAGAGGAGATTCGCAAGGGTGTTACCTGGGATGAAAAGTCTCAGTTATAAGGAGAGACTGGATACGATGGGGGAGATAGTAGGAACTGCAGATTCTGGAGAATCCGAGACAACAAGGTGCAGAGCTGGATGAACACAGCAGGCCAAGCAGCATCATAGGAGCAGGAAGGCTGACGTTTCGGGCCTAGACCCTGATGAAGGTTTGTTTTCCTTGGAGCATAGAAGGCTGGGGGGAGATTTGATTGTTGGAGTTTGTCAGTCGGTACAGACATGGTGGGCCAAAGGGGCTGTTTCTAGGCTGTATGACTCTTTGACTCTAAAAAATTGCATTTACAAGAAAGAGACAGATACAGCTCTCGTGGCTAAAAGGATGAAGGGCTAAAGGGGGAAGGCAGGATTAGGCTTTTGGGGGAAGGCAGGATTAGGCTATTGAGCTCAATGATTAGCCATAGTCATATTGAATGGCGGAGCTGAATGGCCTACTCCTGATCATTCTCTGTTTCTGTGTTTAAAAGAAAGCTGTAGACTTGGCAAGGAAAGAAAAAGTGTGCCTTCAGCCAATAAATAGATAGCATTTTTAAAGATATAGCAAAAGTTTAATGGACTGAATTGGCTCTTTCTGTGCTTTATGATTCAAGAGTGTGGTAAGAACCCATAACCATTTTAATCAGAAATAAAAGTGCTACTATAGGCACACAGGATTTCAGAAGAAGTTTGTCAGCAATATGCTGAGAGATTTAAAATTGATGCCTGGAAACCACTTTCTGCTATTATTTCACTGGGCAGCATTCACTGCATCCCAAGTTCCATATTGAGAGGATACTCTCACCTGAAATAGGCCGGCAATTTGAAAATCTGAAGGTAAGCTCTTTCCAAAAGGCCATTCCTCTGACATTGGAGAATAAGAAGGTTTGTGACCCTACTTTAAGGCTGTTACTACCATGATAACATCAGACAAAGGCAGCAAGAAATGATCCTCACTCTCTTCATTGGGAATTATAGCAAATATAACAGTCTGAAGCCTGTTTTACTTTCTTTCTCTGAGGGATTTATGAAATGAGATAAGGCAAAATAATAAGCAAACAGCTAATACAGTATTAATGACAGAAAAACTACATCTTGCTACAGGTTCACATAGACTTAAGGAATGGTTGATTGACCCAAGGGAATCCTATGTCATTATTAACTCCGATTATTCAGTGCTAAAACTGTAAACATCATGTCATTCAGACTGACAGGTTTTACCTATTTTAGAAACAGGGTGAAGCCCTATTTTTTTCCAATTTGAATTTATCAGCATTGGACAAAAGCTACAAGAGAAAAGATAAAGCACAAAGGTTTTCTGATTTCACATCTGTTCATGCAGCGCAGTAATTTCTCAAGTGACTTTTAACCAAACAGTGGGATCTTCACTGTTCACAGTACTGCTTGCGGTCTGTTAAGTTTGACTTGATCAATCTCATGTAATGGCTCACAACAGTGGAGAGACTCACTCCACTGAGTAAACATTTTCCAATCACCAAGTGCAACATGGAAAGCCAGCTCTTGATTTTGATTCCAGCAACTGAGGAAATCTTAAGGGAATGTGATGGCCCCATTTCACACTAGCATTAAATGTAATGCACTATTACTGATCATTTGGGAAGGGGATTGGCAGAATTTGCACAGGGTACAAATAAATATTTCCTTTGGACAATTAAAAAGCTTTTTCAAGTAAAGTTGTTTGAGCCACAGGCTGTGAATAAAGGCTACCAATCAAGTCTCCCAGTGGTCCACTGGGCATGTCACACATTGTTGAACTGAAAAGTTCAGATTAATTTTTGATTGCAGGCCTCAGTCAAGATGACCGATCTTAGCTGGGGCAACAGTGCAATATTATTCTTACATATATATATATATATATATATGTGTGTGTATATATATATATATATAT
>NC_063335.1:99602292-99655277 GCF_021869965.1 Rhincodon typus | reverse complement strand
TATATATATATATATATATATGTGTGTGTATATATATATATATATATATATATATAAACTTATTGCCTCCTTGCCCAACATTTTTCTTCACTGCAATGTCAGTTGTCTTTTTCTACTTTATCAATACAATTAGAGTTGTAACTCTTCAAAACCTTCCTGCCTTGATTTTGCACTGTCAGTTCCAAGAATGCTACTCCTTACTTTTAACAAGAATACAGTTGTACCAGACTTCAGCTAAATGTCAATTTTGGTGAGTTTTGTGGAGAATTTCTCTCCACAAAGTTGGTGTGTTTTCTTAAGATGATCTTCACAAACTCATTTCATCACCTCTACACCAAGCCCCTTTCGTTCTCTGCTCGTTGTAACTCTCCTACTTACCACAACCGGGGCATACTGGGATCCTGGACACCGGCACCGAATCCAGCGCCGGTATTCTGGAGCTGCCTGCATGGTTTGTGTCATTTGCCTCAAATATGTCAGACACAAAAATTGGAGCTCACTTTGCAAAAAAGCAACCTGCAAATTTGACAACAATGATGCTGGTCCTGCCAGTCTGGTCAAAGGATGCCACCTGGATAAGCACATATCCAGGTGGCAACCTGTGACATGGGGATCAGAACACCATGTAGTAATGCCACAAGATGGTCAATGACCCATTATGTTCCATGATGATATGGGCCATTATCTTTTCTCTGATATCCCACACTCATTCTATCTTCATTAATTCACACCTCCTCCTCACACCCTCACCAAGGCACATCATCTACCCTCTTATTATTGCATGCAACATCCTCCTGAACTCAAAGAACAAAGAACAAAGAAAATTACAGCACAGGAACAGGCCCTTCGGCCCTCTAAGCCTGCGCCGATCCAGATCCTCTATCTAAACCTGTCGCCTATTTTCCAAGGATCTGTATCCCTCTGCTCCCTGTCCATTCATGTATCTGTCTAGATACATCTTAAATGATGCTATCGTGCCTGCCTCTACCACCTCTGCTGGCAACGCGTTCCAGGCACCAACCACCCTCTGCGTAAAGAACTTTCCATGCATATCTCCCTTAAACGTTTCCCCTCTCACCTTGAAATCGTGACCCCTAGTAATTGAGTCCCCCACTCTGGGAAAAAGCTTCTTTCTATCCACCCTGTCTATGCCTCTCATGATTTTGTAGACCTCAATCAGGTCCCCCCTCAGCCTCCGTCTTTCTAATGTAAATAATCCTAATCTACTCAACCTCTCTTCATAGCTAGCACCCTCCATACCAGGCAACATCCTGGTGAACCTCCTCTGCACCCTCTCCAAAGCATCCACATCCTTTTAGTAATGTGGTGACCAGAACTGTACGCAGTATTCCAAATGTGGTCGAACCAAATTCCTATACAACTATAACACGACCTGCCAACTCTTGTACTCAATACCCCGTCCGATGAATGAAAGCATGCTGTATGCCTTCTTGACCACTCTATCGACCTGCGTTGCCACCTTCAGGGTACAATGGACCTGAACACCCAGATCTCTCTGTGCATCAATTTTCCCCAGGGCTTTTCCATTTACCGTATAGTTCACTCTCGAATTGGATCTTCCAAAATGCATCATCTCGCATTTGCCTGGATTGAACTCCATCTGCCATTTCTCCGCCCAACTCTCCAATCTATCTATATTCTGCTGCATTCTCCGACAGTCCCCTTCACTATCTGCTACTCCACCAATCTTAGTGTCATCTACAAACTTGCTAATCAGACCATCTATACCTTCCTCCGGATCATTTATATATATCACACTCGCTTTCACTGACCCCATTCCTCCCAGGTAACTAGCTCTGCATGACCTCTGCACCACCCATTCACTCAATCAGGGGATCTCAATACCTCTCTTCTCCCAGCACTAACAGTTGTGGCACTGACTTTCATCTCATTCATTGCCTCCCTCTCTCCCATTTCAGGAGAAACTAGCCCATAGTGGAGTGCAGAAATTCAGAACTGTGGCTGTGGTAACTGGCACTCAGCTATTGCCACCATTGAGGAGAAGATCCTGCCCAAGTCCTTATTGGTGAGGACCATAACCATTAATGTAGTGATGCCAAAAATCTCTGTGTCCATTGCATGCCACTCTCCAATTTCCGCAACAGTGGATGCACTTTCAACGTGACTGATTTTTTACCGCTTATTCACAGCATGTTCTATGTCTTGTCTCCTGTAGGTACTGATGGCATCTGCACAGTTTTGGGAGCTAAAAGGTCGGCCTCACAATATGTTCTCAACCTCCAGTTCTGTGTAAGATGTCAGAGATCTCATAAAGGAATACCTCCTGCAACAGTGTAAACTTCAGAAGTTTAACAACTGCATTGAAAGAATCAGCAATAACTCCTTCTGGAATAAATTGTTCCTTGAGATGAAAGTGACTGAAGAAACTGTTGTAAAGCAATTAAATGCAACATGCTAATTAACCATCCCTGGAAAAAAGGAGTCAAAGCAACATAAACAAGCTGTTTCCTGGAAGAGGGGAGGTGACATTGCTTGATAACCTGCTGCCTCGTGACAAATGGGCAATTAAGACTTTCTGCAGAAGGAATGTCCTGATGTAAAGGGGTAAGCTGCAGGACAGGCTGTTTCAAACAGACAGCTAACACCGAACATAGTAAAGAACAGGGAACCGCTTCTGATAAGAAGGCAAGCTACAGACTTGAGGACTCCAGAAGCATAACCAATGTTGGGAATGAAAGAATCTAAAAGATCATCAATAACAACACACCATAAACTTGAAAGAGAGAAAATTGCATAAGAATCAAACACCAGAACTCTCCCTTAGCAGATTTGAAGCACAACGCTGCACAAACATTGAACCCTGGACCCTTCCAGAGACAGATGCTGTTGGTTGGAATCATAGCTAAATTCCACCATTAATTGGGTAATAGCCAAGTTGTGTTGTGAGGCTTAACTTACTCGCAGGGTCTTATTTCGGTTGCTACATGCAATAAAGTTTAATTCATTGTTTCAGTACTTCATTGTTTAATAAGTACTTAATAAGTAGCCAAATTAAAAGTAATTTGTGGTGATTTACCCATAACACTCCTACGCCACACACCAGCTCTGATACTGACACCCTGGTGGGTATTTTAGCCAGACTAGAGGCAGGAGTCAATGTTGGGGAGAACACCATTGCCATGTCTTCAGTGCTGGTTGAGGAAGAAATGGCCTAGGTCACTGTCACTCAGAGGTCTGCCAGACACTAAGCTCAAACCCAGGCAGGGGAGGGCCTCATAGTATTGGTTTTTGATGACTTCATACGAATGCACAACAGACACAACAGCAACAGGCAGATTTGTCAGAAGCATTCAGCAATCTGAAACAAGGGTTGTTGTACTGCGCCAATGTTGTTTGCACCATACTGCCTCTGGCATGCAGTATCTAGCTGCCTCCATGGGCAGGTTGGTGGTTGCCTTGTAGACCCAGCTCCAGTACTCTCAGCATTTACTCATTTTCTGCGCTGACGATACTCCATCAGCAAGGCAAGAAGGTGATGACAGGTTGTCCTTGCTGCAGATGCCTTTTCCTCACAGGAGACAGGATAGGTCACAGGACACTCCAGAGGTGGCCAAACCTAGTCTCTCCATCCTCGCTACCACCTGCAGCCTGGTAGCAGTTCAAGCTGAAGAGAGTGCAACTGCCTGTGGGCAGGATGCATTCAGTATGTCTGGGTCCTACTGCTGTTAGAACACACACTGATGTTTCATTATTCTATCCTTTTTTTATCAAGTTGGGTTTGGAGCTCCGAACTGAGCTGATAGCTGAACACGATCTTTGGACTATGACCAGAGGCTTGTTTTTTTTTTTAGAAAGAGTACAAACAAAACGTTAGCCTGGCCTTCACTGTCCCATGATAGATCATTCCCAAGTCACTTGACTGATATTGGAGGCTGCATTCAACTGATAATGGAGGCTGCACTTGATAGAAATTAGAGATTGCTCTTGACTGAAATTGGAGGTTGCCCTTGACTGAAATTGGAGAGGGGCCCAACTGAAATTGGAGACTGTTCTTGATTGATATTGGAAATTGCCCTTGACTGATAATGGAGGCTGCACTTGACTTACTGTGCCAGGACTGTGCCTGTGACTGCCCTGACTAAAGGCTTTCTCCCTTGACTTTACTGTGAAATGCTCCCATTAGATTTTGGTGCAGCATATGCAGTGTGTTCAACTTGTACATTGCTGGTACATGGTGCAGCTGTGAGAATGATGTCACATGGTGCCTTTTAGGAGCATGTCCATCGTCTTGACTAATGACCATTCTCAACCAGGACAAGTTTCCTGACTTGCATTACAAGATAAATCAAAATTAAATATTGTGAATATTTAAGGTCTGGCCGAATAGGCAAAACTCAAAGAAGCATGTCAAGACAAAATAGTGACGCAATGAGCATCCAAGCACATTCAGAGGAGCAAGCAAGGCTCCCTAGGATGTAGACGGGTGGAATGCATGAGCTGGTATCTGTTTCTGTGCACCAAGTGTCCTGGCAGCAACATTGCAATGACAGCATACTCTAAAGTACAGCAATGAAATGGAGAACTGTCTCATAAGTGGATCAGAAATGAGCCATGAGGGTGCAGTACAGCTGCTATAGGTTCCTTGTCAAAATTCATGGACAGGGAGGAATTGTGCAGTCACTGTCCACAGACTGTGATCTGAAAAGTTGGGCACTGGTCTCTAAGATGTTGGGGAGCAAGCAGTGAGCTGAATTTGCCAGGTAACTGCTCTCACTTTCACGTCAGGAATTTTCAGTATCTGGCGGGTGAGAGAATGGGAAACTGCATATAAATGAAGTGAGAGTCACTAATAATGAGATATTAATCCATATGAATGCATGTAAATTGGCCTATCACTGCTCACTAGTCAGAATCTTATCACACCTTCCAATACTTGGTTGGAAAATAGGATGATTTTGTGAAGTTTGTCAGTGCTGATCTTGTGATTTTCCTAACATTTGTACCAATGCTCATATCATTCAGTGGCTGGCAAGATTCTACCCTTGGTGTAATGTGATCTTTCTCTGTCCCTGTGCCGATGCATTCAATGCTGCTGTCTTATTTCTACTAAGACATGCTATTACTAACTATCAAAACTTATGATAGCAAAGAATGAGTCCATTTGACCTATTATGTCTGCGCCAGCTCTTTCGAATGCCAATCTCGCTAGTCCCAGTTCACTGCTCTTGCTTTTTTCCCTTGCAATTTATTTTCCTTCCAATATTTATTCACTTCCCTTTTGAAAGTTATTATTAAATATTTTCCTATCAGGCAGTGTATTCCAAAACTTGTTAGGCTATTGCAGAGGGCAATTAACAGTCAAGTACATTATTATTGACCTGGAGTCACATGTGGACCAGACTGAGTAAGAATGGAGGACATCTTTCCCCAAAGTGCGTTAGTGAACCTGTTAGGTTTGTGTGACAATCAGTCATATTTTCATGAAGACTAGCTTTCAATTTCAGATTTTTAAAAATTAATTCAATTTAAATTTGATTGGCTGTCATGGTGGTAGCCTGTAACCATGGAGCTTTTACCTGGGCTCTGGATTGGTCATGTAATTGGCATAACAACATTATCTCAATTACCACCTTACCTAGGTCTACACAGAACTGATAGGGTATTGTACTTTAGAGGAGGTAGCTTTTGGATGAAAATAAAGCAAAACCCCATTTATCTGTTTGCTAAACATCCATTGTAACATTTGAAGAAGAGATCAAATCCTCTCAGTTCTGAGACCATCACATTTGACTCAAAACATTTACTCTTTCTTATCTCTTCACAGAAAAACGATCAGAACTGTTGAGAATTTCTAGTGTTTTGTGATTTTTTGTTAGAGATCAAGGGTGTAGAAAAGATTTACAAAGATTTGGCCAGGGTTGGAGGGTTTGAGCTATTGGGAGAGGCTGAATAGGCTGAGGCTATTTTCCCTGGAGCATCACAAGCTGAGGGGTGACCTTATAGAGGTTTATAAAATCACGAGAAGTGTGGATAGGGTGAATAGCCAAGGTCTTTTCCCAGGGTAGGGGAATTCAAAACTAGAGGGTAGAGGTTTAAAGTTAAAGGGGAAAGATTTAAAATGGACCTGAGGGGCAACTTTTTCGCACAGAGGGTGGTGCAGGTATGAAATGAGCTGTCAGAGGAAGTGGTGGAGGTGGGTATATTTACAACTTTTAAAAGGCATCCAGGTGGGTACGTGAATAGGAAAAGTTTAGTGGGATATGGGCCAAATGCTGACAAATGGGACCAGATTACTTTAGGATTTAATGAGTTGCACCAAAGGGCCTGTTTCTGTGCTGTACAGTTCTATGAATCTATGACTGTGACTCTAAGTGTCTGCAGTATTTTGTTTTTTATATCAATTTCTCTCAATGTTCTGTGGACAATTTTCTAAACTTGAATATCTTTTATGGCCTCTCATTACAGTTTATGAAATGCAGAATATTTGCTGAATTGATATAATTAATTCGAGACAAGTAAACACTTTGAGTTGTTTTTAAGAGATCTGATATAACATGCACTATATAAACGCCAATGTTTCTTTCTTCTCTCTGCATCTGATCTTTGCTCAAATTTATCACATCATTTTCCATTGTAGCATATTCTTTCTCTGCACAAATGTTCTCTTAACAATGCACAATGGTATGATTTGGCCCACTACTTAATTTATCTTCCATTCAGCCTAAATGAATAGTCTTACACCATAACCCTTGACCTACGAACTGGTTAAGAAAGGACACCAATCTAAGCAAATATAGACTAAATGAAAGATTTCTCTGTTTGTTGGGTTTTGAAAGCTTTCAGCTGTTTTTGAATATGCATATTGATTGATTGATTTTATTGTCATATGTACTGAAATACAGTGAAAAGCTTTGTTTATGAGTGGTACAGGTAGATCACAGCAAGTAAAGGATGTACAGATCAAAAACCACTTAGCGGAATACAGGTTACATTATTTGAGGCTACAGAGTTCATTCAATGTTTGATAAAGGCCAAATAGAAGTTGTTCCTGAACCTGCTAGTGCATGTGTTCGGGCTTCTGTACCTTCTGCCTGACAGAATATTTATTAACAGTTTCTTTGGAATCGTGGGGTAGAGGGGTAGAGTTTTTACAGGGAATGGAAAGCAAGATTGGCATTGCATGTGGAATTTTGTTCCCAAAGAAACAACGTGAGATTGGTCAGGATCCCCACCACTTGCATCTTTCAAACTGGCAGGTTCCAAGAGTTTCACACTCTCTGAAGTGTTGAGTAAGTTGCTTTATTTATCCCAAAATGTTACCAAATATAGTTTTAATCAAGCAGTGTCTCTTCAACAGCCAATGCACTTACTTTTTTAAGCTATCAGCACTTGCAGGGTGATTTAGGGGAGTGTGCATTTGGTAGTTGACACTGACAAGCTGGAAAGTCTTTGATCAGTGAAACTGAAGAGTTGTAGCCATGGCCAAGAGAGAAGCTGAAATGCTTGACAGGCAATTGCCAATTCTTGGAAGTCATTTCACACCTGTCTTATGACATTTTTGCCAAATAAGATGCAGGAATAACGTCTGCAGCCATACTTCAACAGTTAGAAGCAAATGGACTGATTAGCGATAAATAGCATGGTTTAGTGCAGGGGAGGTCATGCCTCGCTAACTTGATTGAGTTTTTTCAGGAGGTGACAAAGATGATTGATGAAGGAAAATTAGTTGACATTGTCTACATGGACTTCAGTAAAGCCTTTGACAAGGTCCCTTATGGCAGACTGGTACAAAAGTGAAGTCACATGGTATCAGGGTGAGCTGGAAAGATGGATACAGAACTGGCTTAGTCATAGAGACAGAGGGTAGCAATGGAAGAATGCTTATCAGAACGGATGGTTGTGACTAGTGGTGTTCCACAGGGACAAGTGTTGGGACCTCTGCTGTTCATGATCTACATAAATGATTTGGAGGAAAATGTAGCTGGTATAATTAGCAAGTTTGTGGATCATACAAAGATTGGTGGAGCTATGGATAGTGAGTCAGATTGTCAGAGGATACAGCAGGATATAGGTCAGTCAGAGGCAGGGCAGAAAAATAGCAGATGGAGTTTAATCCAAACAAATGTGAGGTGATGCATTTTGGAAGGTCAAGTATAAGTGAAAATTATACAGTGAAAGGCAGAATACAGGAGTATTGCTATGCCAAGAGATCAAGGTGTACAGGTCCACAGATCTCTGAGGGTGGAGGTGCAGGTCGATAAGGTAGTAGAAAAGGCTTATGGCATGCTGGCCTTCATCTGAAGATGCACTGAGTATAAGGATAGACAACTTATGCTACAGCTCTACGGAACTTTAGTTAGGCCACACTCAGAATATTGAGTACAGTTTTGGTCACCACACTACCAGAAGGATGTGGATACTTTGAAGAGGGTACAGAAAAGGTTTATCAGGATGTTGATAACACAGTGTGGAGTTGGAGGAACACAGCAGGCCAGGCAGCATCAAGGAGCAGGAAAGCTGACATTTCGGTCGGAACTCTTCTTCAGAAAAGGGGCATTTCTGAAGAAGCGTCCCAACCCAAAACATCAGCTTTCCTTCTCCTCTGATGCTGCCTGGCCTGCTGTGTTCCTTCAGCTCCACACTGTGTAATCTCTGACTCCAGCATCGGCGGTTCTTACTATCTCTTCCCAGGATGTTGCCTGGTATGGGGGATTTTAACTATGAAGAAAGACTGGAGATACTGAATTTGTTTCACCAGAACACAGGAGGTTGAGGGGCGACCTATTAGAAGTTTATAAGATTATGAATGAAATGGATAGATTGGAAAGCATGAGGCTTTTTCCCAGGGTGGAGGGGTTAATTACTAGGGGACACAGATTCCAGGTGCAAGGGAGGAAGTTTAAAAGAGAAGTGCAAGGCAATTTTTCCATACAAAGGGTGGTGAGTGCCTGGAACATGCTGCCAGAGGTGGTTGTGGAAGCAGACACAACAGCAGCATTCAAAAAGCCTGGACGCATACATGAATAGGAAGGGAATAGAGGGAAACGGATCCTGTTAGTGAGGATAGTTTTAGCATGGAAGGCAAAATGTGTCTCTTCAGGGAGGGCCCAAGGGCCTGTTCCTGTGCTGTATTGTTCTTTGTTCTTTCACCTCTGATTAAGGGTAAGATGAATAACAATGTGACAGCACCAGCAACAGGAGCACCTTCTGCCTTCCCCTGAGCCACATGTCGTTCCACATAGTAGAGGGGATGGATGCTAAGATCTGGTGCAAGGATGTGAAACCTACGACTCCGGGTCTACAAGCAGAGGATCAGCTCTCCTGCCATATAAAGTAGTAGTCCATGAAGGAGGAGCTTCCCATATCTGATCATTGCAATTATCTGCAGCTTCCAGGAGTAAGACCTCCATCCTATTGGGCCAAATGGGACTATTAATGCCCATGAGATTCCTGCCTCACACCAAGGTTGCATGCTGTCTTCACTTTTGCATTATAATTTGAGTGTTCAAAATGGCCTTGTGTGGATAGCTGGACAGGAAACCTCAGTGAGGAGTAACCCAGAGGCATGGCTGTGAAATGGCGATAAGATGTTGCTGAGTATGAGTGTTACCTGTTTAGGGAGAGGTGTGAAGTGCCTGGAACAAGAGAAATGAGTGGAGCAGCAAGGTATTTTGACCAGAGTAGAACTGTGCTGGAGAATTCTGTAAAAGTCAGATTGAGGAGCATCATACCAATTACCTGACTTCACTAACTAAGAACCTGGATCCTTTAGAAATCAACTTCAGGGAAGACACCTCCCATGCTCGTTTCCTTGGTCATTTCCATCTACTCTTACTTCTCTGGAGAAGGTTCCCTTTCCTCCAATCCTTGGCAGGTCTGTGGGGGCTGTCGGGTGCAGGATTGAGACTGTGGAGTGATGGGAGTGGATTGGGTGTATGCCAGAGACTGTGACACCAGGGAGGGGTGAGTGGGTTTACTTCTGACATGTACAGAGTTGAAGTTTTTGTTGAATTTATCCTTTCATGGCATGTGGATATAGTTGACAATGCCAGCCATTTATAGCCTGACCAGAATTGTCTTTGAGTGGGATACGGAGCTGTCTTCTTAAATTGCTGCGGTACAAGTGTTATCAGGACAATCTCAATGAGAAGTGAGTTGCAGGATTTGGTTCGGTGACAGCAAGGGAGCGCCAATATATTGTACCAGTCAGGATGGTGTGTAGACGCACTTACTCTCATGAATCTGCTGTCCTTGTCCTTCTAGAATGTCAGAATTTAGAAGGTGATGTTGAAGGATCCCTGGAGAGCTGCTGTAAGACAAATGTGGCTGTAATTATCTGCGTCTGTTCTAGCTGTCACTTTTCAAGAATATAAGTACCCCCTAAGTGTGTTTCTAATCAACTTGTACCTCCCAGTGTCCAATGATGCCCATAAAATGCTGATCAGTAGCTTTCAAATCTCCTCTTCACTCACATTCAGTACTCTGGGATAAATGATATCCCTCCGTGGGGATATATGTGGATTCAACCACTTGAAATGTTTTATTACAATAGTCTTCATTGCACAATTACACCTCACGTTTCATGGGCATATGCCATCATGAGGAGTACTGTTTCATTCATAACACAAAAAGAAGTTACAACACGGATTGAAGGCATTAAGCCCTTTGTGTTTTATCCCTTTCTTTTACTGAAGCAATCCAAAATAAGCCCACTAATTGACCACTATCCTCACTCTCTTGTATTTTACAAAACCATACAAAGATAACCTGTTTCTGTGCTGTACGTTTCTATGACTCCATAATCTAAAAACATTGGGACTTATGTTTTGGATAATACAGTGTGGAGCTGGAGGAACACAGCAGGCCAGGCAACATCAGAGGAGCAGGAAAGTCGATGTTTCAGGTCAGGACCCTTCTTCAGAAATGGGGAGGATGAGAGGAGCTCAGAAATAAATAGAAAGAGGAGGGGGTGGGGCTGGAGAAGGTACGTGGGATGGTGATAGGTCAGTGCAGGTAGGGAGTGGTGGGGATTGGTCAGTGGGAAGGTTGGGGCGGATAGGTGGGAGAGAAGACGGACAGATTGTGTTAGGTCAAGGAGGCGGAGATGAGAGGGAGGGTTGGTCATGGGATGAGGCTGGGGGTGGGGAGATTTTGAAACTGGTAAAATCCACATTTAGGCCATTGGGCTGTAGGCTCCCAAGGCGGAATATGAGGTGCTGCTCCTCAAGTTTGCGGGTAGTGTTGTTGTGACACTGGAGGAGGCCCAGGATGGATATGCCACCCAGGGAATGAGGGGGGAGTTGAAATGTTTCGCGACTGGAAGGTGTTGTTTGTCACGTACAGAGTGCAGGTGCTCTCTCTGAGCCTCCACTTGGTCTCACCGATGTAGAGGAGGCCACATCGGGTGCAGCAGATGCAGTAGACCACGTTGACGGACTTGCAGGTGAAACTCTGTACAATGTGGAAGGTTTGTTTTGTGCCTTGAATGGAGGTGAGGGGGGAGGTGTAAGGGCAGGTGTAGCACTTTCTGCGGTTGCAGGGAAAGGTGCCGGGCGGGGGGTTTGGTGAGGTTAGTGGGGAGTGTGGAGTGGACGAGGGAGTCGCAGAGAGAGCAGTCCCTATGAAAGTGGGGAGGGAAATATATCTTTCGTTGTGGGGTCGGAATTTAGGTGGCGGAAGTGGTGGAGAATGATACGTTGGATTTGGAGGTTGGTGGGGTGATATGTGAGGACAAGGAGGATTCTGTTTATTTTTATATTTGTTGGGAGGAGCCGATGTGAGGGCAGAGGTGTGGGAAATGCAAGAGATGGGACTTCTGTTTTCTTTCTTCCTGGTGAAGTTTATATCCAAAATTTCCATTAGTACTTATAAGATCCAGACTGCTATGCTGCACTTTGATGCACTCAGCTAGTAATTTCTTTTCTATTCATTTGTGGGATGTGGGGGTCGCAGGCTGGCCAGCATTTATTGCCCATCCCTAGTTGCCCTTGAGAAGGTGGTGGTGAGCTGCCTTCTTGAACTGCTGCAGTCCACCTGCTGTGGGTTGATCCACAATGCCATTGGGGAGGGAATTCCAGGATTTTGGCCCAGCAACGGTGAAGGAACAGCAAAATATTTCCAGGTCAGGATGGTGAGTGGCTTGAATGAGAACTTGGAGGTGGTGCTGTTCCCATATGTCTGCTGCCCTTGTCCTTCTAGATGGAAATGGGTGTAGGTTTGGAAGGTGCTGTCTGAGGATCTTTGGTGAATTTCTGCAGTGCATCTTGTAAATACTACACACTGATGCTACTAAGCGTCGGTGATGGAGGGAGGGATGCTTGTAGATGTAGTGCCAATCAAGTGGGCTGCTTTGACCTGGATAGTGTCAAGTTTCTTGGGTGTTGTTGGGGCTGCAATCATCCAGGCAAGTGGGGAGTATTCCATCACACTCCTGACTTGTGCCTTGTAGATGGTGGACAGGCTTTGAAGAGTCAGGAGGTGAGTTACTCGCCGCAGTATTCCCAGTTTCTGGCCCTTCTCTTGTAGCCACTGTGTTTATATAGTGAGTCCAGTTGAGTTTCTGGTCAATGGTAACCCCCAGGATGTTGATAGTGGGGGGTTCTGTGGTGGAATGTCAAGGGAAGGTAGTTAGATTGTCTCTTATTGGTGATGGTCATAGCCTGGCATTTGTGTGGCACGAATGTCACTTGCCACTTGTCAGCCCAAGCCTGGATATTGTCCAGCTCTTGGTGCATCTGAACATGGATTGCTTCAGTACCTGAGGAGTCATGAATATTGCTAAACATTGTGCAATCATCTGCGAACATCCCCACTTCTGACCTTATGATAAAGGGAAGGTCATTGATGAAGCAGCTAAAGATGGTTAGACCTAGGACACTACCCTAAGGAACTCCTGCAGAGATGTCCTGGAGCTGAGATGATTGACCTCCAGCAACCACAACTATCTTTCTATGTGACAGGTATGACTCCAACCACCCACTGATTCCAGTATCGCTAGGGCTCCTTGATGCCACACTCAGTCAAATGCAGCCTTGATATCAAGGGCTGTCACTCTCACCTTACCTCTGGAAGTAATAGAAATGTGCCATTAATACAATGCCCAAGAACTAGTATCTCAGAGGAAAATATTTCACTTTTGGACCTGATATACCTCTATGTTACATCTGCATGCCCAATTGCCCATGCCAACTTCTCAGGTGAGAAAGTGGGAAAAGCATACACCTTCACTCTTTTCTTGTACTCTTATGGTCTCTCTAGAATATGGAGAGAGCTCTGATGGTCTGAACAAACAAACTACTTGGATGTAATGTGATGGAAAGTCAGAATTATTCCTGTATTCTTTTCCTGGGTCTTTACCAAGTTGAAGCCCCTTTGCTGCTGTGTTCTTTGAAAGTTGGGGCTTAGGACTGTGCTAAACCCCATCAGGTGGTGGAACTGACAACCTACAGTTTAAAAACTTTTGCCAACTTTCAAATGTAAATCCTTCCTTCAGGCCAGAGAAGAATAAATAAGGCTGAGGTCCATCTATCCACTGTTCTTGGGTCACAACTTGGATATTCAAAGCCAAAGGTATTGTCAATTCTGAAAAGCCATATAATCCTACCTTGATTTTACTGCACCCTCAAGCGGCAGTACGAAACAGCAAAAATCCTTCTGTATAATGTCACAACTCACTTGGAAAAGTGAATTATTATTCAAACCCCCATTACACCTGAGATCGCCAAAAACGTTTAACATTTAATCAAGTCTCCAATTTACCTGTCAGATGGACTTAGGTTAACAGAAAATACTGACCATGTTTCTGTATTTAACATGAACAACTATTAATACAAACAAATAACTTATAATTACAACAAACAGAAATATAAATGCATGACTCTATTAGCTGAAACTCTATCCTCATCTTAAATAGCACACACATGCATACATACCAACACATACACAAACAAAAATGGTGATATGGGTGGAGGGAAAAATCCTGGGGAAACACAATTCAATTGCACAACTCCTCATGATTCAATGAGGTGGTCCCTTTTGTTTCTTCCAAGTCCTTCTGATCTCCAATCTCCTTATTTCCAGATCCATTCAGTTCTTGCTGAAGACCTAGGGTAGTTGACAAGTATATTTTTTGGTGCTTCAGTCACAGGTTATAGCAAATGGTGGGAGAGATTAACTATCTTTCAGTTCAAGGTCACTTTATTGCACAGAGAGTAAGAGAAACTGTCTTTGCTGCAGTCTGAAAACTTCTGTACTGTTTACACACATCATCTCAGCTCCAGGACATCTCTGCAGGAGTTCCTCAGGGTAGTGCCCTCGGCACAACGAGCATTCGTTGTAAATGGCACATCATTTACAAGGCACAGGTCAGGAGTGTGATGGAATGCTCCCCACTTGCCTGGATGAGTGCAGCTCCAACAACACTCAAGAAGCTTGACACTATCCAGGTCAAAGCAGCCACTTGATTGGCACTACATCTACAAGCATCCACTCCCTCCACCACTGACACTCAGTCGCAGCAGTGTGTACTGTCTACAAGATGCACTGCAGAAATTCACCAAAAATCCTCAGACAGCACCTTCCAACCACGACCACTTCCATCTAGAAGGACAAGGGCAGCAGATATATGGGAACACCACCACCTCCAAATTCCCTTCCAAGTCACTCACCATCCTGACTTGGAAATATGTCGCCGTTCCTTCACTGCCGCTGGGTCAAAATCCTGAAATTCTCTCCCTAATAGCATTGTGGGAGGAATGCAGCGGTTCAAGAAGGCAGCTCACCACCACCTTCTCAAGGGCAACTAGGGATGGGCTAGGAATGTTGGCCAGCCAGCTTCGCCCACATCCCACAAAAATGAATAGAAATAAAAACACAAGCTTTCTACCAGCCCAGGAGCTAATCAGGAGCTGTCGTTGTACTGGTGACTCCTGACCACCACAACTGGCTCAGATTGCACAAACCGAAAGGCAACGTCTCTCTGAGTGAAGCTAGCTCTGTACACACATTCATGGTGGCATGGAGTCTTAGACGTTTTCCTTGAACAAAACAACAATGTAAACAACTCACAATGAGTTCTGGCAACTTGTTTTTCAAAGTACAGCGACTCCTTCCACAGTCCTTGGTGTACATCAGTATCCTTTTCCCATTTTAATCCATGATCCAGAACAAAGGAAAATAAAAAAAATGTGGTCAATACAGCAGCAATAAAGCAGCAAACTGATGCAAAGTTAATCTGTAGAAGCCAGAAGTTTGCTTTTATGTGATTTACATTGTGTTTGCTAATTCAAGTTTCTGTATTAACTTCAGTTTAATTGTTGCACTTATGCTTCCCACTTAAAAAGTCATTAGTTCAAGGTTCACTGATCAAATATTTGAAATAAATCAGGTTAATCCTGCCAACTGGAAGTCAGTAACATTTGCTGACATCTGTTTAAGTAGATTCAGGGAAAGAACACGATTAGGCGAACTTAGCTACCGAAGCAGACAGATGCATTTAACAGGGGCTGGGTGTGGGATCAGTCTAATCTGGTGTAAATTGGTCACTGGTGAAATTTCAGCCCCACAGTTAGATTTCCCTCAGTGATCATGGCTACTCTGGAAAAATAAATCTTGGGGATTTAGGCTGGGAATCGATACAGAAGCCTATGGAGGAAGCAGGGAGAATTTCTTTTGGGTGGGGAGGGCAGCTTGGCAGTTTATGGGACAGATTTATACAGCAGACAGCACACAAGGGAGGAGGGGTTGCCATGAACTCTTGGTGTGATGTCCTAGATATGACACAGCTCCCCTCCCTAATCCCAATGATATATCCCCATCTTTTCTCTGCATGGACCATAAAAGGGACCTGCACACAATCATATTTTGGCACATTAGGGGTGCTTCATTCAGCTTAATAGATTTGCGAACAATGACAATTGACCTTTAATTTTTCTTTTACATTTGGTGTGCAGGCTGCCAATTTCAGGGTTAACAGCTGCAGGCTGGGTGGGAAGCTAAGTCGCTTGATCTATTTAATGTGTCCCTCCTGATAAAAAGTCTCTGGGGTATATAAGATCCAGACCCAAATTTAAAAGCCTATTGACCCTGTCAGTGTAAGATCAAAAGATGAACAGAGGCAGGTCATTCAGCTTATTAGCTCATTGATTGTGTACTGCCATTCAATGAGATAAAGCACATGATCCAGGGGACCTTAGCAAGTTGGCTCCAAAATTGGCTTTGTAGTAGGAGACAGAGTGTGGTGGTAGAGGGCTGTTTGTGTAATTGGAAGTCAGTATCCAATAGTTGACCACAGGGGTCAGTAGTAGATTCCTTATTTTTTGTGATATATACACCACACACACATAAATGATATAGATTAGGGCAGGTGATGGCCCAATGGTATTATCACTGGGTTACTAATCCAGAGACCCAGGTAATGTTCTGGGACCCGGATTTGAATCCCGCCATGGTAGATTGTGGAATTTGAATTCAATTTAAAAACAAATCTGGAATTAAGAGGCTAATGACGAGCATGAATCCTTTATCAATTGTTGGAAAAACCCATCCAATTCACTAATGTCCTTTAGGGAAGGAAATCTGCCATCCTTACCTGGCCTGATCTACAAGTGACTCCAGACTCACATCAGTGGGGTTCACTCCTAATTGCCTTCTGGGCAATAAATGCTGGTCTAGCCAACGACACCCTCATTCCATGACTGCCTAAAAAAGGAAAAAAATGAATGTGACAGAGGGATGATAAGTAAGTTTGCAGATAAAATGAAGAGTGGCCAGAAAGTTAACATTGAGGATAAAGGTCTTAGATCACAGGAGGATATAGACAGGTTGGACAAATGGCAGAATGACCGATGGAATTTAACCCTGATAAGTGTGAGGTGGTGCACTTTGGAAGAAATAGCAAGATGGGGTTACTCAATGAATGACAGGATACTAGAAAGCTCAGAGGAACAGAGGGATCTTGTGGTGCTTGTCCACAGGTACTTGAATGCAGTGTTGAAGGGTCAAGAACAAGGCTTAATTTTAAGGTGAAAGGTTTAGAGGAGATTGAGGAATATTTTTTCACCCAGACGGTGAATGGAATGCACGGCCTGGGAGGGTAGTTGAGATGAGAAACCTTTAAAAACTTCTTGGATGAGCACTTGAAATGTCATAATATGCAAAGTTATGGGCAAAGTGTTGGAAAGTGGGACGAGTGTAGATTTAGAGTGGTTTTCTGTCAGTGCAGGCTCGATGGACCAAAGGATGTTTTTGTATAATTCTATGATTATGGCTGAACTGATAATCCTCAACTCCACTTTCCAGCCTATTCCCCACACCCCGGTTTCTCTCTCCATAGGTGCTGCCTAATCTGCTGAGTATTTCCACCATTTTCTGCTTATATTCCAAGTTTTTCATTTGCTAATTCACTATTGTGCAAGTTAGCTCTGCTCCCAAGACTGATTTTACCAATGTAGCTCTTAAAATGAAGTATTGTACTGAGGTTCTTGCGATTCAGCTACAGACTATTTCAAGACACACACCAATACATTTCAGAACTCTCCAGAGTTCTTCCTAAAAACAAATCCATCACACTGGAATCATACTGTGCAACAAATGGCTACCATATTTGTTGACAAAGCAAAAACAAAAATCATAACTTCAAAGATAGGGATTACAGTCATGCATGAGCGTCTTTCATTTAAATATATTATTAGAGGACAAAGACTGGACAGTTCCTTTGCACAAGGTAGCAAACAGAAAGGGAAAAGGAAAGCAAATACTAATTTGAAAATTCTAAGGTATTGTTAAGTTGATTTTTTTAAAACTCTTGATTATAATTCCACTTACAAATTGGTAATATTGCTTTGAGATTATAATGATGAAGGACAGAAAAAAGATTCCATCTTGTATCAGTTCTGCATCGGTGCCACATTACACAGTGGTCACTGACGTGAAATTATCAGCAGCAGATGAACTGGGAACTTAATCAGCCTCAGCTTTAATGGGCTGCAAAGTATTTATTTAACGTCTGAGGCATTTCAGTGGGATTTTCTGTCTGACCATTGGCGAGACTCCAGTGACCTCTTTTATGAGAAAAGATAGAGGCTTTGTAAATACTTAATTTATGCTGATTGCTTAGGAGCCAGGCTATTTAAAAAAAATGAACAGTGCTATGCTTCAGTGCCAGTGTTTTTTTCTCTGCCGCATTAATTTAATGTACAATTAAAAGAGCGGTGCTTGGGCATCACCTACAGGGCAATATGTTAATAACAGGAACAAAATTGATGTTGCAATACTGTACCTAGAAGGAGGACCAGTAAACTTACACTTCTTCAGTATGCATCAACTGAAAATAACGAAATCATCGACCTGATATGTTTGCTTTGTGATGTTGCCTTTGCCACACCATTAACAACTCCTGTGTCCACCGAGGTACTTCATAAATAATTTTAAATTGTAGCTTGTGGGAAAAAGACCTAACACTGCCTAATATGAGAAGCCCCACTCCAGCACAACTGGCTCTTTGTTGTAATCGTGAGGCTTATTGGCAGTGACACACACACACACACACACACACACACACACATTGATGTATACAGAATCCAATGAGGGTCTGATTGCCAATGGAGACGCTATGAGATTTTTCTTCTATCATTCCGTCAGACTGAGGGAATGAGTGTGAGTCTAAATCACAAGCTAGCTCCTGTTCAAATTGGGACTTTGATGGCCTGGATGGCTCAACTGCATATGGGGCTCTTAATTTCTACACTAAAAAAAATCAGAAGACCTCTGTGATTTTGGGATTTAGTTAAGCAGCTCATAGTCAGTTCAGAAAGCAGCCATTTAGTCCAGTGTTAAAGTTTCAAGTCTGGTGACCCTTCATCACCAGAATTAAACTTCGAACTCTGCTTTCTTTCCAAAGATGCTGCCAGGCCTGTTGAGTTTCACCAGCAATTTCTGCTTTTCTTTCAGATTTTCAGCAACCACAGTTCTTTGTTTTATTTTACAATAAATTGGCTCAGTGTGCTCCGCAGTCCATTTGAAAGAGATATACAATTACTGCTGTTTCCCGAAAAGCCTTTTTTCATTTTCTTAATAAGTGCATATCCAATTTCCCAAATTAATTTTAGATTCTTATCTACCGTACAAGCTAATGCATTCCAGATTATGACAACTTGGACGTGAAAAAAATCTTCACCGTTGCCTGCCTTTTTTACAAAGTATCTTAAAACCATGTCTTCCAGTTACTCACTCTTTCATCACTGGAAAAGGTTTGTTTCCATACTTACTCTGGAAGATCTCAAATTCCTTTTTGACAACCTTTCATATTTTAACATCACTAAAACTGACCTCCATGGTAACTTAGCACATGCTCTCTGTTTTTTCCCTTGGGGAACACTGACGAAATTGTGGAAGGTTTAGTTGGCATATTGAAACATGTCATGCGCACTCTATTTACAGCCAACAAGGTCTAGAGACCTACTTTAATCCCAGAGGTTCTGGCACAGAGGCATGGGCATTAAATCCTGAACAATAAACCTCTTTGTTGTTGCTTCCGAGGAGAAGCTTATTGTAGTAACTATCACTTCCTTCTCCTTCCATCAATATCTTCCATTCACTTTAGGTGAGAAGCTGAACATTTCTTGGACTCATTCTTGGTTTCTGCTAAAATAAAATTCGAAGACAGGAGTAAAGTCTTCAAATCAACTGACACTTTAATTATCTTCCATGTTTACAAGTTCTAGCTGTCACACACAAACTGGAAGCCCTCGGCAAGGACACACAATTAACGCTTTGAATATGTAAGTGTATTGTTTAACTGGTTTTAAATTCCAAACAGAAATTTGCTGTTTCTCATAAACCCGATTTTCCATCAATTCTGGGTTCTGAACTGAAATTCCTGCCAAAAATTCTGATGCACTACATTGGGCAGCTGACCTGTACAGATGGGCATGTCACAAAATGTAATCCTCAATCTCTCCACCTGTAACCTAACACGCTTCTCCATTTTTGCAAAACTTGTGAATCAGGCTGCCAAACAGTGAGTTGCATTTCAACTTGGTTGGTGAAAGCAAATAGATTAAAATTCACAGCCTCATCTATCTGCAAGGCATTTTATGACTGTGTTATAAATGTACAGTACATGTAATTCAGCTAAATTGCAATTCTGGGGTCTGCAATATTAGCTTGTTTTGCTAGTCTATAGAAATGGCAGCTTTGGGAAATGCTGAGCATTCAGTTTTGGCACAGTTACAAGATGGACCACACAGACAAAAGCAAGATACCTTCCAGAGATATAGAATCTAGTTTTTCATTATTTTGCTTCACAGTGATGTTCTGCCTACCATAATGCTAGACTTTTTCTTGAGTCCTTGCAAAATGTATGCCTTTTAAGTGGAGCTTAGGGAGTTTACCCTGATGTAATGGGGACTGACAAGTGGTAACAAGTGGTGGTGCTAACGTGGTGGCAGGTGGAGGAGTTAAAAAGTAGATAGAACATGCTGCTGCAAAAGGGTTAGGGGAAGGGGGTAATTTTTTCCTAAGAAAGAGATATGGACGTTGATAAATACTATGACTGAGATCTTAAATATAGGGAAAAGTTAATGGTGGGGACATGAATATAAGCAGCAAGGACGGAATTGGAATAATAGATTGGCAATGAGGTCCAGCAATTACAGTGACATGAACATGTGCTGCCAGGGTCAGGTATGAAGCTCACTGACCCATTATAAACACATTGAGACTGAAAAGTTACTCCTTAAACTTGTTGAAGCTGACTTACCATTTAAAAAAAAGGCTTGCATTCACAGAGATTTTTTCATAACCCCAGGATGACTCAAAGCATTTATAGCCGAAGAAATATTTTCGAAGCATAGTCACGGTAGTGTAGGAAACTGAGAACAAAAAATGCTGAAGATCACAGCAGGTCAGACAGCATCCATGGAGAGAAAGCAACCTAACATTTCAAATCTAGATGACTCTTCATCAGAGCTGAAGCGAAGTGTGGAGTGGGCAGCATTTATGTTATAGTTTTAGGGCTGGCTGTGGGGGTGGTGGGGGCAAATTTTGAGAAACAGCAGAATGACAGTGACCAAATAAACTGTTGATTGAGCGATAAATACTGGTCAACTATATGCCTCCATGTAAACTAAAATACTGTGGATGCTAGCAATGAAAAATAGAACCAGAAAAATGGGGAAAATATTCAGCGACACTGGCACCATTGATGGAGAAAGAAAACAGAGTTAACATTTTGGGTCTCTGACCTGTCATCAGAACTGGAAGCTGTCAGCCTTCTTACATCTTACTTCAGTTCTTAGGCTAACTAAGGCTTGTGAAATGAAACCATTTTGAGTCTTGCTGGAGTCCTTTTAAATAGAAATCCTCCTGCTCAGGGTGGGCAATTGCCTCTTGATATTATTGCTGAACTGTTAAGCTAGAGAACCAAGGCAATGTCCTGGGGACTTGAGTTTGAATCCAGCCATGGCAGATGGTGGAATTTGAATTCAATAAAAATCTGAAATTAAGAGTCTAATAATGGCCGTGAAATCATTGTTGATTGCTGGAAAAGCATAACTGGGTTTACTAATGCCAAGGAAAGGAATGGAAGGAAAATGCCATCCTTGCCTGATCTGGCCTACTTGTGACTCTGGGACCCACAGTAATGTGAGTAATTAGGGATTGGCAATAGACGCTGGCCTAGCCACTGATACCCACATTCTTTGAATGAATAAAATCAAACAGTTGTGGGTCATTTTATGTTGGTAATCTGCTGCAAGAAATTATGAAGCAATTTCCATGGCTGAATCAAACAGCCTCGACAAAACATGATCTGACAAATATAGGTTTCCTGATCCATGAGCATTTTCCCCTCTCCTATTGTGAGGGGATCTGTAAACTAACAATTCAGCCCATTATCTTTGTTTCGTCCTTCATAGATGCTGCCAGAACTGCTGAATCTCTGTAGAATTCTCTGTTTCTGTTGCAGAATTTCAGAAGCTTCAGAATTTTATCTTTGGAGAGATTCATTTCCATTTGGAGTCATTATATTCCATGCACCTATTGGGTCATATGCACATTTTGAGCAGAACTGTGTGTATACCACATTTGTAATGGTGTTACAATGGAATACAGACACCAGGCAGGTTATGTTCTCAATCAGTCGAGAAAGCTGATTGTGGATTTATTTTGTAGCTCTCCAGCTACCACCTTTCTCCACTTTACACAAATGGACAAGTGTTCAAGGAAGAAAACCCCAGCAGCTACTTAAACATTTTTCAGATTGGTTGCCGATTAACTTCTGCATGTATCTGTGAATTTACAAGTGCTTTGTGCTTTCTACAACTGTATCAAGTTGCAAAGCTCTGCACTGAGTGATGTGGGAGGTGTTGAAAAGGTTTTCTTTGCAGACTTCAGGGCTTTTGCATTAACTAATAACTCCTGAACATGGATGCTGTAATAGAAATTCTCCAGAAGTATAGCTTGAGATGGAGAGTAATCAGAGCCCCCGTAGAGCAGCATAAAGCTGGAAGATGGAGAAGGGGGTGAAGAGAGAGTAGACCTTGTAACAGGAGATCACATTTACTCAAGACCAATTCTCCTACCTCAGAAATAGTGAGGACCAACGTGAGACATCTAAGTTTTAATAAGGACATCCTCGCTGCAGTAGAAGTAGAATCTCAAAGCAGGATATTGTCATTACCAACTGTCCATCAGTTTAAGGATCATATCTCCCCAGGGTTGTGAGATTCTGCCATGGGTCTTCATGTGATGAAACAGACCAATCCTCAACCCACCATTTCTGGCATATGGGGCAGGATGCCCCATGTAGTAGTGGCATCTGGAGTGCAGGACTTGTTTCATTTAATTTCCTTCTATGGCATGATGAACTACACTTTCAGTGGTTGTCCTTCCAGGTTTGAGATGGAGAGATTTGCAATGTCTTGCAATTTTGCTGTCCACTGTTCTATAAGAGAGGTCAGTATTGTTCTCTGAAACAAATATAGAGAATCCTACAGAGATCCAATAGACCTGGCAGCTTCTGTTGAAAGAGAAACAGAGTTAACGTTTCAAGTCCAGTATGACTCTTTTTCTTCAGTCATACCAGATTCAAAACATTAATTCTGTTTCTCCCTCTGTAGATCCTATCAGACCTGCTGAGTTTCTCCAGCATTCTCTGTGTCTGCTTCCAACTTCCAACATGCAAAGTGTTTGCTTTAATTCATTGTAGCTGTCTGTTTACTTATAGCATGTTACATTTCATTGTCTTTGGTCAAAGGTGAGCAGACAGAGAATGCGCAAAGCTTTTCTGGGATTGTATCTTCTTCATTACACGGGGTGCCATTCAACGCAAGGACTTGACTTGATAGGCTGTGCAGATCAATTTTATCCCATTCTGGAAACAGATTAAATGCCACTTGACTGCAGTCATATGTTGGCATGTTATGGCGGTTTGTGGTGCTGGCCACAAACTGATAGGTAGCTTTCTGGATTACAAGAATTTATTTGCAGAAAACAAGGCTGCTGTCTCCAGGGTGTAATGCAAGCTGTATATATGTCACCTTCATATAATGAAAGCAATGCTCCCATATAAAATGCAACAGAGCAAACCCCATGGTTCTAAAGCTACACTACTAGTGAACGGACCACTCTGGAGTCCCATTGAATTGTTCATATTAGTCTTTTTTTTCACTCAGCCCTCACCTCCCCTCATTCTCCAGTGACCTGTCACTGTTTTTCAATCTCGCAGGCAACTGAGGTCAATTCGAAATGAGCAATAACTGCTGTCCCAAATGGCGACATCCACATCCCAAGGGAAAAAACCTTTACACCATCCAGAACAAAACATCTCATTCGGTTGGTACCCCATCAACATCCAATGTTCAGTCCAATCACTTCTGACACAAAAACCATGGCAACAATTTGAATCATTTAGAAGCTGCTCTTTAGTAATACACTTAGGATCCTTCCACAGTGCCTTCCAAACAACTTCAACCAACTAAAAGGACTATTAAGATCAGATGCAGGAGTAGACCACAATATGCAAGTTCTATGCTGAGGCACACATTACCCTGACTTGGAACAATATTGGCATTCCGTCGCTGTTGCCTGCTCAGAATCCCGGAAGTCCTTTTCTAACCTACACTCCAAGAACTAAAGCAATTCAAGAAGGCAGTGCACAGTTGTGTAAGCAAATTGTTCTTAAAGAGTTAATGCTGAAGCTGCATTTAGTTCTATTCAGTCTGATGATATCACAAAGTCTTCGAGTGGAGGAAAGAGTCTATTACATGGTGCTAGTGTGTTTCCTTTGGCTCCTAATAGGCCCTTATACCCTTATAAGAAGGAGGATTGGTAGCTGCACTTTACCTCAGCTACAAGTCACCAGTGATCAGTACCATAAAATAACAGAATCACAACCCACCTTCTCAAGGACAGTTAGGGATGGGTAACAAATGCTGGCCTAGCCAGTGATGCCCACATCATGTGACTTCTTTTTAAACTCTGAACTTTAGCTAATGGAAGCTAGCTTCATGTAATTAGATTTTGGGCTCCCTGCTGATGTATTTAGTGCTGGTTGTGTGAAGGATTCATTGAAATGAACAGAGAGAGGTTGCCAGGCTAACTGCATTACATTGAATGAGGATAGTTTAATCATGCACTGTAATCCCCATGTCTGTTTTGAGGGCTTATCTAATTTAGACCCCAATAAATCTAGGGATGGGAATCATTCCGGTCCAATGCTTTCAAAAACAGTTACTTCTTGTCATATCCTAATGATGATTTAAGAGCTCCCTGTTAAATAAATTAAGCAATATTAAGCAGCAACAGTTTCTATTCCATGAAGATTAGATCACAAGTATGCACCAAAGAGAAATTCTGTTTGAACTAATAAGCTTTAGCCACAGAGGTGAGAAAGTCTAATTTGATATTGACTCATTGAATTGAATATGTCAGTTACAGTAGTGCCTCTGAATAGATGTGTAGCACTTTAAAATTTGTTTCATTAAGCTAAATAATTATTTTTAAAAATACATGATATTTCTCTTAATAAATAGCATGGTAGATTCATATTTTGTAGAGATGTTTATAATTTAAAGCTTGCTGTCATAAGTAAACATTAACATTCAACCTAACAATAGAGTAATTTCACCATGTAATATGTTGGTTCTGTTAGAAGAAAGACAGAAAACACATGAAGGACAAAGAGTATCTCAGACAGAAGCAGACCATCTGTAGTTCAAAGATAAGAAACTTCATTGTGTTGAATTTGTGCAACTGCACATTGCAGTCCAGAGTTTATTTTATGTTAACTAAAAATGTGTTAATTGGATGTGGGTGTCATTGGCAAGGCTGACATTTATTGCCCATCCCTCATTGTTTAAAGGGCAGTTAGGAGTCAACAACATTTCTGTGGATCCAGAGTCACATGTAGATGGGAAAGGTTAAAATTGGCAGATTTCCTTCTGTCAATTACATGAGTAAACTGGCTGGGTTGAACAGATAGATATAGATATAACAATAAATTCTATTTTTACTGCACTTTTAATGTCAGAAACCATCTCAAGTTGCTTCACAATGGCATTATGGAATAAAATATAACACCAAGTCACTAAGGAGATATTAAGTCAAATGACCAGAAACTTGGTTAAAAAGAAAGACTTTAAGACTTGTCTTCAAATTGGAAAATGAGTTAGAGAGGTAGAGATGTTGAGGGAGGGAGTTGTAGATCATAGAATCTAGGCAGCTAAAGGTATGGCTACCAACGATGTAATAATTAAATCAGCATGCTCAAGAGGCCAGAATTGCAGATATCTCAGAAGGTGTTGGACAAAATAACAGGGATTCAGATGGGAGAGCCCATGGAAACATCTGAAAACAGGATTGAAAATATATAGAACTAGGAGTTAGCAGGTCTAAAATTGTAGTCAAGGTAATAGGATTCAAGGAGCGTTGTAAAACAAAAAGAGAATTCAGAGATGGAATTCCAAAATGTCTGAAGGCACTTTAGGTCATATAATAGATAATGAAGAAGGTTATCTAAGACTGCAAAGGGATCTTGATGGGCCAGGGAATGGCAGATGCAGATTAATTTAGATAAATGTGCGGTGTTGCATTTTAGTAAGACGAACAAGGACAGGACTTACACAGTTAATAGTAGGCCCCTGGGGAGTGTTGGCGAACAGAGAGACCGAGGGGTTCAGGTATATAGTTCCTCAAAATTTGCATCATAAGCAAACAAGATAGGAAAGAAGGCATTTGATATGCTTTCCTTCATTGCTCATTGGGTATAAGATTTGGGATGTCATGTTGCAGTTATACAGGACATTGGTGAAGCCACATTTGGAGTACTGTCTACAGTCTGGTCACCCCACTTGAGTATTTACAAGGATGTTACCAGGACTGGAGGGTGTGAGTTAAAAGGAAAGGCTAGATAAACTGGGACTTTTTTTTTTCCCTGGAATATGAGGGTTTGAGGAGTGACTTCATAGAAATTTATCAAATCGTGAGGACCAGAGATAAGGTGAATAGCAAAGGTCTTTTTCCCAGGATAGGGGAGTTCAAAACTAGAGGGCATAGATTTGAAGTGAGAAGGGAAAGATTTAAAAAGGACCTGAGGGGTAACCTTTTTACACAGAGGGTGATGTGTGTATGGAACGAGCTGCCAGCAGAAGTGGTAGAGATGGGTACGATTACAACATTTAAAAGACATTTGGAGATGTACATGAATAAGAAAGGTGTAGGGGGTTATGGGTCAAATACAGAAAAATGGGATTAGTTTAGTTTTGGAAACCTGGTTGGCATGGACGAGTTGGACCAAAGGGTCTGTTTCAGTCCTGTATAACTCTATGACTCCATGAAGGTTGTTTGAAGTGTAGTTATTGTAATATTTTTAAATAGGAAATGTGATGACCAATTAAAGGAGTCACTAGACTTCAAAAATATGTCATTTGTCCTAAACTGTTTCCTAATGTTCTGAGGACATAAAAGAAGTACGCTCTTCTTTGAAATAAATTCTGAAGCCACTAATTGTAGCTCAGTGCCAGGTTATTCTCTTTATTGTCTGTGATCCTAAACCTCATTGATGTGATGTGCATTGGAGGCATTCCATGATACATTGGTAACAACAACAAATTGTCATCTTTTTTCTTTTGTGACTTGGAACACTAAAACATTTTCTTTTCCAAGGCCGGCTCAAATCTCTTGTGAGTCTTGGAAATTTGCGATTTGACTGTCTTTTTGTCAATGCTTAGTATTCAAGTGCCCTGTGTTTGATCATGCAAATCTGTTTTAGTATTGATATGTACAGTGCAATTGGTTAAAACTGGGTGTAGACTCAGAGAAAGGTAAACAGTCTGTGTAAGTTGCTGGAATCGAGGACATTAAGCATGGAGCAGACATTTTCAAGCCACATGAATAACGTTTGTTACACATATTGAACCTGGGATAACTTCCATTGTGGTGTTTATTCTCCTCACACAAAACACAGGAGAACTCAAGCAGGCAAGTTGACTTTGTCTTTATTCAAACAATCTCAGTCTCAGACAGGCGAGACAGAATTATGCCTAATGCTCTGTCACGCTCTGCTCCATGAATGTCCCACATCTGTCCCACATCTCAGTCTGATGACTGTCCGATACGTACAGAAAATCATCAACCTTTATACACATGTACCGTCTACATTTCATTCTTGTACAATGCACAGAAATCTTCCATTTTTGTTTGTTCTCTTATCCTCCCTGCAGGAAGTTGTTTCTGCTCTCGTTTGCTCTCAAGGTTGATACAGGCTTCAACATGTACAAGTTTCCTCTACAGTCATGGCTGACGTCTACACTTAGGGTGTTCAAGGTTCATGCCTGTTAACATGTGCCTTATAGCAAGTAGCTTGTAAGGTGTTGTCTTATTCCCATTATAATCCCTTTTTACAAAATCTTATTTACTGAACACTACACTGTGTAGCTCTGGGGCTTATACAATATACAACACTTACTGGTAACGTCAGTTTATCTGTATTAGTTAAGAGCTCTCAATTCCTCCATTGTATTAAGGTTCCTTAATGAGTTTTGACCCGTGTAAATGATACTTTTGCAGAATGAATTTCAGACATAACCTGTTAATCGTTGTGATTACCCCATGTTGCTGCAGAAAAAAAAAGACACATCTAATTTTGAAATAAAGTCCTTCCCTCTTATAGGAAATCTTTCTGTGAGATATATTATTCTGTCCCTTCACTGCAATCATCCCTTTTTACCAGATTTAGGTTCCCATAAATACTGACATCTAAAATGAGCTGAAGGTCTGAAAATCTCACCACAAATGACAGTTGTAATGCATTTCCCTTTCACTGCTGTGACAACTCCCAAGCATTCTATAATTTTTATTTTCAGCTCTCAGGGAATGATTTTCACTTTGGCAGATTGTGTAAAATGAGCAATATTGAATTATTCACCCATTATACAACACAACTGATAGTCCTTTCCATTGAAATCTCTGGGAAGAGAGATGAGAAGAGCTTTATACACGCAGCTAATTTAATACTGATTTTATATACCATTACTCAAAGTTAAGATCAAAACATTATAATTTCAATCATAAATTAGATTTAATCCATAATTCTTCATAAACTCTCCTGAATAAGAATAAAACCTGCAGACCATCAGACATTGACTTTTGCATCAACAAACCAACAAAGGCAAATTCTATCCATTCAAGCCTATAAAATATCCTTTCCAATAATTCATGGGAACTTGTACCAAAATTGGGAAAGTTGTCCATACCAGGCTGTAGTCTATCATAGTCATTCTCACACATTCTTGCATTCAGCCAACGTCTCAGACTCCTCCTCTATCACTATTCCTGCAGATGTTACAAAAGGACATAACAACATATGAAATAGGAGCAAGAGTGGGCCATCTGACCCATTGAGCCTGCTTTGCCATTCAATAAGATCATGGCTGATCTTTTTGTGGATTCAGCTCCAATTACCCACCCACTCACCATAACCTTTAATTCCTTCACTGTTCAAAACTCTATCTATCTTTGCCTTAAAAACATTCAACGAGGTAGCCTCAACTGCTTCACTGGGCAGGGAATTCCACAGATTCACAACCCTTTGGGTCAACTCAATCCTAAATCTGCTCCACATTATTTTGAATTCTATCCCACTGACAGGACTTACTTATGAGAAGTAGTAACACAGAGGTTAATAGTTGGGAGGAGATGCCTCTGGGAGATTTCAGTGTTGACCCAGGAGCCCACAAAGTCTCATGGTATCTGGTCAAACATGGGCAAGTAATCCTCATGTGATTGTTGCAGTGTTATGTCTCACAGCTTGTATGTCAGCATGTCTTTAAGAGATGTGCTCATTATATCATCACTGCATTATAGGATGTCATAGCATCATTGAGGTCTACAGAACAGAAAAAGGCCATTTGGGCCCTCAAGTCCATGTCGATCAAAAACAACTGCCTAACTATAGTCCTGAGTGTAGAAAGATTGCTTACTCCATCTTACCTTGGATCACTTAAAGCATGACACTCAACTAGAACCATAGAGTCTTAGAGTCATAGAGGTGTACAGCATGGAAAAAGGGTCTTTTGCCCAACTCATCCACACCAACCAGGTTTCCTAAACCATGGAACCATGCTCCAGTGTTGCAAGTGAATATTCTTATATTAACCCAAAGAAAAACACTTACGTAAGGAATGTAATGTTTGTTCACAATAGTTAGTTCGAATAACTTCAAACTGAAACACAAGCTGAGTACCAGGATGATTGCAGACATTGCTCAAGAATATAGCAGGTCAAGCGGCATCTGTAAAACAGATTTAAAATTTTGTGTCTAGTCACGCTTTTCCTCAGGGAAGATGATATCCATATGACAGATTATTTTTCTAAATGTCCCACTTTTCAATGACTTATCAATACAAAAATCATATTTGTTGCTGATACATAAATGCTATTTTCTCTTGTTTTCTTCAGCATTCCTGATCATATAATGTTGTACAACAGCCTGTAATACTCTAGCAAACTGTGTCAAGATGTGTACTTAGTAGGGAGTGATCCATTATCATGTTATCACCTCAAGATGCGTGCTCAAAAAATTTAGCAAAACTTATGGTGTGCTCTCTCAAATCAATGCTCATTAACTGTCAAGTAAGAAGGCCATACTTTTGCAATACATGCTACATTTTCACTTTGGCAGATTGTATAAAATGAGCAATATTGAATTATTCACCCATTATACAACACAACTTATAGTCCTTTCCATTGAAATCTCTGAGAAGAGAGATGAGAAGAGCTTTATACCAGTGGAGAAGGGATTACCATCCTCAGCACAACTTATACTCATAAGGCAAGCATGAACAAACTCATCCAACAGCCAACTGTCTAATCAATCCAAAACACAGGATATTCTACTGCAAAGACAGAGAATGAAAGTGATACATGATGAACAAACAAATACAGAACAACTAAAATGGCACTAAGACTGACAGTTGGAAATACCAGTGCAAATACTTGGAGACCAATGAAGATTTCTCAACTATGCAACTAGCACAGATCATACAAAGTTATTTTCATGTTCATGGCATGGCATGTCAAAAGAACAGTAGCCAGCTCAGACCAGTGGATGGTGTGTCAATCATGCATGAAGAGACGGAGGAAGAATGCTCTGATGAACATGATTTTGTAATGATATTGGGTGACAACAACCAGCAGCAAGACGCTAAGTTATCAAACATGTGTGATAGAGATCAATGCGTGCTTTCCAGACAGGTATTTAACTAGCAGATCAAGATGTGCTGACAAATATCCAAAATGTTAATTTGAAGATTGAAATGTTAATCTTGTGAAATTTGCTTGAATAATTATTAAATTGGTAACACATGCCTGTGTCCACCCATGTCACGGGAGTTAAGATAAAGATTGCTGCATTAGGGAAAACTGTTTATTGGAGGCTTGCTGACAAAAAAACACCTACTACTCCCCCTCAACTGAACAATCTGTTCTCCTCACACTGAATATTATGCAAGAGTCGAACCATCTCATTTTCTAATGCAACAGTGTGAGGCTGACTACCATTAAACTTTTGGATGTTTATTTTCTCGGTGGATGGGATATAAGCATTTCTGGCAAAGCCACCATCTGTTGCCCATCAGTAACTGTCCTGGAGGAGGTGGTTGTGAACCACTGCAGTCCTTGGGATGTAGAAATGTCCAGAGTGCTCGTAGGAAGGAGTTCCAGAAGTTTGACCCACCAACATTGAAAATTATAGTTTACCATCAGGATGGTGTCTAGATTGGAGGCGAAGTAGCAGGTGGTAGAGTCCCCATACGCATTTTGCCCTTGTACCTCTAACTGATAGGGGTTCAGGGCTTTGGAAGGTGCTGGTGGTGAAAGCTTGGTAAACTATTGCAACTCATCTTGCATATACTGCTGCCACCTGTGCACTGATGGTGAAGGGAGTCAATGTTGAAAGGGGTGAATATAATTCCAATACAATGATCTGCTCGGTTCTGGATGGTGTGAAGCTTATTGAATGTTCTTGCTCTGCACCCAGCCAGGCAAGTAGAGAGTATTTCATTATACTTATCCCTTGTAAATGGTAGACAGACACTGGGAGACAGGAGGTAAATTACTCATAACAGAATTCCAAGCCTCTGACCACAGTATTTATATGGCTAGTCCAGTTCAGTCTCTTGTCAATAGTATGCCCCAGAATGTTGATAGCTGCAGATTCAGCAATCGTAATGCAATTGAATGTCGATGGTTAGATTCTCTATTACTGAAATGGTCACTGCCTGGCACTTTTGTGACATAAATTTACTTGTCACCCAAGCTTCAATGTTGCCAAGGCACTCATCACTCAAGCTTCAGTGTTGCCTGGGTCATGCTGCATTTCTGCACAGACTGCTTCAGTAACTGAAGATTCGCAGATGATCAATAATCAGTGAATATCTTCACTTCAAATCTTATGATAGAGCGAAGATCCTTGATGAAGGAGCTGAAGTCAGTTGGGTTTAGGACATTACTCTAAAGGCCTCCTGAAGAGATGTCCTGAAGCTGAAATGATTGACCTCCAATAATCAAAACCATCATCCCTTGCACTAATTGTGACTCCAACCAGCAGAGTGTTTTCCTCTAATTTCCATTGACGTCAATTTTTTCTCAGGCTCATTGATGCCATATTATGTTGAATGATGCCTTGATGTCAAGGACAGTCACTCTCACTTCACCTCTGGAGTTCAGCAGTTTTGTCCATGTTTGGGCCAAGTTTATGAAGAGATCTTATACAAACCTTAAATGATCACTCACCGGAAGTATCATTTAACAGTCATATTTTATATTTATTTTACTGTTCCCTATATACTTCTCAACATTGGCAATCTAAGTTGTTGGAGAAGAAGAGTCCAAAGCTCCATTCAGCCTGTTCCATACAGTATAGTGTAACTGAGCATCAATTGAGATCCTAATGGAGGGCCAACGTTTTACTGTAAGTACGGCATGGGAGGCCACGACACCAGCTATGGCCAGCTTGGTCTAAGATTCCTGTTGGTTTTAATGCGGCCTCCAGAGAATGGATAAGTGCACAGCAAGTAGGGAGAAGGTCAACAACCTTTTATATTCCACCAAAGTAAGCACAACAAGCTTCTCTTTTCTTCCTCACACTGGCTCTATATTTGCTAGTACCGTTCTCACTGTCACATGCAACATCTTCCCTCACTCTCTCATGCTCACTCCAATTCCGTCCCAACTACTCAACCTGCAAGGTCCCTGCATTGCCAACTCACCTACTTGTGACACCAGGACTATGCTATCCACTTCCCATCTCACTCAATCTCTCCCTTTCTCTCATTGTAGGAGAAAATGGCCCATTATAGAGCTGAAGGGAGGGCAACATCTATTTTCAGTGAGGACTGGTCCTGTGCAGACTTCAAAACCTCCATGTTATACCAATTAAGAAAGAAGCAAGATTGCTGTGCTACTCTCCATTTTATCCCCTGTGTGAATGTACTCTTGATATGCCATAACTTCTACCTTTTGTTCACAATGTATTTTCTCTTTTGTCTCCGGTAGATGCAAATGGAATTATCAAGGTCTCCGCAAGCCAAGAGACCAACGCCACAAGACATGTCCTCCTTAACCTCTGAGGAAACCACACAGATGGCACTGGTAAGGCTGTCTCCAGCTCAGATACACATACCTTGGTGGGAATGTTAGTTAGATAATTTGGAGGGGTAGTGGACAGTGAAGAAGGATACCTCAGAGTACAATGGATCTTGATGAGGTGAGCCAATAGGGTGAGGAGTGGCAGATGGAGTTTAATTTGCATTTTGGAAAGACAAATTGGGGCAGGATTGAGACACTTAATGGTAAGGTCCTGGGAAGTGTTGCTGAACAAAGAGACCTTGGAGTACAGGTTCATAGTTCCTTGAAAGTGGAGTCATGGATCGATAGGATAGTGAACAGGGTGTTTTGCATGCTTGCCTTTATTGGTCAGTGCATTGTGTATAGGAGTTGAGAGGTCATGTTGCAGCTGTTTAGGACGTTGTTTAGGCCCCGACTGGAATACTATGAAATTCTGGTCTCCCTGCTATAGGAAGGATGTTGTGAAACTTGAAAGGGTTCAGAAAAGATTCAAAGAATGTTGCCAGAGTTGGAGGTTTTGAACTATAGGAAGAGGCTGAATAAACTGGGGTTATTTTCCCTGGAGCATCAGAAGCTGAGGGATGACCTTATAGAGGCTTATAAAATCATGAGGGACATAGATAGGGTGAATAGATAAGGTCTTTTTCTCTGAGTGGAAAAATTCCAACCTAGAGAGCATAGGTTTAAGGTGAAAGAGGAAAGATTTAAAATGGTCCTAAGGGGCAACTTTTTCATGTATCGAATGAGCTGCCAGAGGAAGTGGTGGAGGCAGGTACAATTACAATATTTAAAAGAATCTCAATAGGTATATGAATAGTAAAAGATTAGAGGGATATGGGCTAAATGCTTGCAAATGGGACTGGATTTATTTAGGATATCTGGCCGGAATGGCCAAGTTGGACCAAAGAGTCTGTTTTTGCGCTGTATATCTCTATGATTCTATGATTCTATCAGAGCTAGGAACACATGCAAGTGAAAAAGTCACTAATATGTCTCTGCAGCAGGTCAAGGAAGAAAAACCCCAAGTCACCGGCACTCGGAAGACTGAGGAAGACCAGGCACTTGCTGAGCCCCTGACAGGAGGATGACCCCATGGCATACGCAATTCATGTCTTCATTGAAATGCACAAGCTGTCACAGGTGCAGCAGGCATGGCTGAGCAAACTAATGTATAGGTTGCAGGACTGCAGCAATGTTGGTAGGATCCTGCTGCCTCCAGTGACGGAGATTAGTGCTATGAGAGAGAACCAGGTACAGGTGGATAAACACAGACCTACACGCCATCACTCTAGCTATTGGTCTTCAGCATCTTCAGCAAGGCAACAGGGGACAAGGCACTTCAGTTCACTCCAGCTGTTCTGTATTGGTGTCTGTGTAATGTTGTTGCCCTTTGGTGCCCCTTGTCACAGACTGAAATACTTAGCCTGTCCACTCCAGATGTGGTCACAGTCACCTTCAGCCCCATTGCGCACTTGTAATTTACAACGTCATGGAAGTAAACAGCAGTTGCTCCTCACAAAGTGAGCCTCAGATTCAGCCTTTTACTCGTTTGGGGTACATTACTCCAAATGTACGTAATCCTTTATTGGTAGCCCTCCTCATCAACCCTATCAACATTGATCTTTTCCATGTTCTCAAACTACACGCCTACCTAGATTTTCATTCCGCTACCTTACAAACCCCAGCCTCAGGCCCATTGAAACAACAAGCCAGATATAGCAGTGCACTGTCCTCTTCAGTAGGTCAGAGTGCTGCAGACTGTCAATGACAAACCCCATCCTCCCACTCCCAATAGCACTCTCCCCAAAACTCTATCATATCCCCCTTTATATATTGAGTTCCCCTCATTCACAATTGCTATCCCCTCTGTACCTCAGCATGCAAGGCTCTGGTGGCCTCCCAGTTGCAGCATTGAAGCACCAAAGTGCACTGTAAGGGTATCAATGACACGCCACGATGATGCAGTGAGGCTGGTACATGTCAAATGTTCATGCCATTGGACATGGGGTGCACATTGTGGCTGCCCATGAAGCATGTTCTGAGGTGCTGGACCCTAGTCTTCAAGAACAAAGTCTGGAGACACAAGCAGCAAGCAGGAGTTACTCCTGGTTTCTGTCTGGTGGATGGGGGAACGTGGAATTGCATTATAATGTTGAGATTGTTAATAATGAGATGTTAATGCATGCCAATGATTTGGGATGCTGCTGTCTGCACATCTAGTGATATTCCTAGCTTTTTGTTATGGCCCATGTTGTTAAGTACATGGGAGGAGTTGCCACATTGTCTCATTACCAAAAGCTCCATGTATCTTATGTATCATATCGATCACAATCAGGAACATGTTGAGTTCATTACTGAAAGTGTGAATGTGCCAACAACTTGTTCTTAAAGGTCAATGTACTACGAGAATACAAGGGAGGTGATGGCTGTGTAGTATTATTGCTAGACAATTAATCAAGCGACCAGGTAATGCTCTAGGGACCTGGGTGCAAATCCCAGCCAAAACAGATAACTCTTAATTTTAAATTAGAAATGGGCTGACCCAGTCAGCGATGCCCACATCCCGTGAATGGATAAAAAAATTTCCATGACATCTAGCCTGGTTCTATCTTGGAGATAGTAGGAACTGCAGATGCTGGAGAATCTGAGATAACAAGGTGTAGAGCTGGATGAACACAGCAGGCCAAGCAGCATCAGAGGAGCAGGAAGGCTGACATTTCGGGCCTAGACCCTCTATCTTGTATCACTTATATATGTGCCCAACATTCTCCCTAACCTACACTATTCAAACAGCCTATCCATGTAGGAACAGTCTTTTCTCTTCTTTACTTTAAAAACTCCTCAGTCATCCCTTTTCTACACTTCAAATTCTCTAAGTTTATCGTGGTAACAAAGTAATTTTAAAAACAAAAGAAACCTAATGTTTCTAATCTGGAATTTCTCCAGGGTCTTTATATCATAGTTGATGCAGGAGGGCCTGAACAGTATTCCTGACATGTAAAAGGGCTTTTAAAAGGATCATATTTGCACTTTTCTTTTTTACATTACATAATCCCAGCCTGATATTTTAATGTTCTGGTTTCTTTTGCTACTGATCATAATGATTGAGGGATTTGTGTACTCTAACAGATGTCTCTCTTCAGCTCAAAGGCCTTAGTTCAGAACACAGCAGCATCTTAATCAGCCCTACTCACATGCACACCACACGATTTATCTACATTGAATGGCATCAGCCAGATGGACATCATTCCTCCATCGCATCCCAATCCAACTGCAGTTATTTCTTCCCTTCTGCGGTTCAACAAACAAAACTTTTCTATCATCCACAAACTAACTAGATGGTTCCATATTCATTTCAATGCAAGGAGTATTATAGGTAAGGCAGATGAGCTTAGAGCCTGGATCATTACATGGGGCTATGATGTTGTGGCCATTACAGGGACTTGATTGAGAGAGGGACAGGACTGGCTGCTTAATGTTCCAGGGTTTTGTTGTTTTAGATGAGATAGAGATGAAGGTAAAAGAAGTGGAGGCATTGCATTACTACTCAGAGAGGTCATACTGGAGGGCTCATCCACTGAAGCAATGTAGGGCTCAAAAATAAGATGTGCGCAATCACTGTGATAGGTTATACCATAGGCCCTCCAACAGCCACCAAGACATTAAGGAACAAACCTATAGGCAGATTATGGAAAGATGTGATAAAAACAGAGTTGTCATAATGGGTGACTTTAACTTACCCAATATTGACTGGGACTTGCTTAAAGTAAGAGGCTGAGACAGGGCAGAATTTGATAAGTGAATCCAAGAAGGTTTCTTGAGATGATATGTGGATAGACCAACTAGAGAAGGGGCCATGCTGGACCTTTGTACTGGCTAATGAGCCTGACCAGGTGACTGACCTTTCAGTTCGAGAGCAGTTTGGAAACAGTGATCACAACTCCTTCAGTTCTATGGTAGCTATGAATAAGGAGAAGTCAGGACCTTGTGGCAAGACACTAAACTGGGTAGGGCAAATTACGTCAGTATTAGGCAGGAACTAGGCAGTGTTAATTGGGAGGAGGTCTTATCAGGTAAGTTCACATTTGACATGTGGGCACTGTTTAAAGGCCTGCTGATGAGAGTTTATGATGGCCATGTTCAGTAAGGAGAAAGGACTAGGATGGCAAGGTAAGGGACTCTTGGATAACAAGGGACATCATGAACTGAGTAAAAAGGGAAAAAAGAAGAAGCATATGTAAGGTTTAGGAAGCTAAAATTGGACAGGTCCTGTGAAGAATTAGAAGAACAAACGGTGCCATGAAATGACCTTGGCAAGTAAGGTTAAAGAGAATCCCAAGGCATTCTATGTATACATTAAAAACAAGGGGATAACTAGGGAGAAAGTAGGACCAGTCAAGGATAAAAGAGGGAGTTGAGCTTGGAGGCAGAGGATGTGGCTGATGTCCTAAATTAGTACTTTGCATCAGTATTCACCAAAGAGAAGGATATGGAGGATTGTGAGAATTGTGTGGAGAATACTAATATGATAGGACTTTTTGAGATGAAGAAAGAAGTGGTGTTGGGTCTCTTGAAGAGCATTAAGTTGGATAAGCCTCCACCGATGGTATTCTACCCCAGATTATTGAGAGAGGCAAAAGAGGACATTGCTGGGGCTTTGACCAAGATCTTTGCATCCTCGTTAGCCACTGCAGAGGTCCCAAAGGACTGGCGAGAAGCTAATGTTCTTCCTCTGTTCAAGAAGGGAAATAGGGGTAACCCAGGAAACTATAGACCAGTGAGTCTCACATCGGTAGTTGGGAACTTTTAGGGACAGGATTTATGCACATTTGGAAAAGCATGGCCTAATTAGGGACAGTAAGCATGGCTTTCTGCAGGGCAGGCCATGTCTTACTAAATTGATTGAACATTTTGAGGAGGCGACAAAAATGATCAATGAGGATAGAGCAGTAGGTGTTATCTACATGGATTTTAGTAACGTTTTCAACAAGGTCCCTCATGGTAGACTCATCTGGAAGATTCAGATGCATGGAATCCACGGTAACTTGACAGTGTGGATTCAGAATTTGTTTAGAAGGCAGAAGGCAGAGGGTAGTGGTGGAAGGTTGTTTTCAGGCTGGATGTCCGTGACTAGTGGTGTTCCAAAGGGATCCATACTGGGACCTCGGCTGTTTGTGATATATATAAATGACTTGGATGAAAATGTAGATGGGTGGATTAGTAAGTTTGCAGAATGATATGAAAAACAATGGAGTTGTGGATAGTGTACAATGTTGTCAAATTATACAGCAGGATATAGATCAGTTGCAGATATGGGTGAAGAAATGGCAGATGGAGGTTAATTCATGTAAGTTTGAGGTGCTTCACTTTGGGAGATCAAATGTTAAGGAAAAGTATATAGTTAATGGCAGGATCCTGAATAGCATTAATGTACAGAGGGATCTTGGGGTTCAAGCCCATAGTTCGCTGAAAGTGGCCACACAAGTAGATAGGGTGGTAAAAAAGGTGTACGGCATGCTTTATTGGCTGGGGAATTGAGTGCAAGAGTCAGGATGTCATGTTGCAGCTTTATCAGACTTCATTGGGCCACACTTAGATTATTGCGTTCAATTCTGGTAGCCACATTACAAGAAGGATGTGGAGGCTTTGGAGAGTGTGCAGAAGAGGTTTACCAGGATGCTGCCTGGATTAGAGGGTATGAGTTATAAGGAGAGGCTAGAAAAACTCAGGTTGTTTTCTCTGGAGCAGTGGAGGCTGAAGGGAGAATTGATAGAATTCTATAAAATTATGAAATGCATAGATAGGGTTGAGGGTCAGAATCCTTTTCCCAGATTTGAAATGTCAAAAACTAGGGGGCATGCATTTAGGTGAGAAGAGAAAAGTTCGAAGGGGTTGTGGGGGGCAAGATTTTTACACAGAGAATGGTAGGAGTGTGGAACGAGCTGCCTGGGGTGGTGGTGGAGGCAGATATGATAGAGGCTTTCAGGTAAGTATATGAATATACAAGGAATGGAGGGATATAAACCAAGGGCAGGCAGAAAGGACTAGTTTAATTTGGCATCATGTTTGGCACAACATCGTGGGCCGAAGGGCCCATTCCTCTGTTGTACAGTTCTATGTTCTCTACGTTCTACATTCCTCAATATTTTCACGTGTTGAACTGTTGTTTCAGCTGACATACAAAACTGTTTATTTTAATGTTATTATTTCTTGTACTGTAAGTAGATTTTCTGAAACAGAAGATTTGCTTTGCCACAAACTCTCTTGCCTGTTCAGCACTTTTGTTGAACTCACAATTTCTCAGCTTTGAATACAGGACTGATTTTTACTCACAGTATGAGCTGCACCACTGCCCTCAGGCGATTATAGATCGCAGTCATGTTCTCATGTCTCATGGTCAATTGCCTGCCCAACAATGGAGAGAATGGGCTCAGGGGAATGAATGTCGGACAGCAGGTCACTGGAGGAAGATGAAGGAATGGATGCTGATACTTAAGGAAACTGTCATCAATTGATTTTTGTCAGGATTTTGCGATTGGAAAGGGGGAGGAAATCCAAGGTCACAGGAGGATTAAACTTTCATGGAGCTTTCTCCACCCCCTTGCCTTGTAGGACAAGGACTCAAATCTCGGGCTTCTCTCAGGTCTTGCTCTTCTTCTCACTAACCACTGCAGTATCACCATAGAAACCATCAGTTAAGATAGCAGTCGGAGTCTGATGATGGCACCGATTTGTATATTTTAAAGAAGAAAAACCTTCGTTTCATGTACATTCTTGTCACCTTCTCAGATTTCAAATCAAGGCCAGAGAAAGGAAGAGGGACGTCAGAGTTCAGTCGCAGGAAAAGTTCAGGAAACTCTCTCCAATAATTTTAAATGTTCTTTGCCCAGTATCCACCAATTGGCAGCATTTAAATATCCCCTTAAGTGTTTCTAATTTGTTGAATCATGGAACCTCACAGTATAGAAACAGAACATTTCATCATAAAGGCTCAGCCAGCACATTTCTCCCAAAGAATTACATAAGTTAGCATTTGTTCATTCTCCATTCCATATAATGATAAAATCACACAGAAAATTACAGAACATTTGGCATCTGTTCCTCCTCTGTTGCTACTCCAGCTTTGTGAAAGAGCGAACAGAATATTTCCAATGAATATTCCTCATTTTCATTCAGCTATCAAATTGCCTTTTGAAATTATTTGTAGTGTTGGCTTCAACAATGATTTATGGTAAACAATTCCGCATTGTAATTATTCACTGTTGAAATTTATGCTCTAATTTACCATCTCATTCCTCTTCTTCACTGATAATATGCTAGTAAATCCATGCTACACCTGTTCCATTGCCTTTATAGAATTTCTAAATGTTACTCGAAGCTGCACACATCTGCAGGTCTCACTAAGTTCCCCTGCAAGTACAGCACAATCCGTCAGCTTTGATGTTTTAAAATCATTCTCTAATTATGGGCATTGCTAGCAAGGCCAGCACTTTTTGTCCAATCCTAGGTGCCCTTCAAAACATGGTGCTGAGCCAACTCGAACTATTACTATTTGTGCAATGTGGGTCTTCCCACATTGCTATCAGATGGTGAGTTTGAAGACTTTTATTCAGCAACAATGAAGGAAATCGATAAACCTTCAAGTTAGATTGATGTGTGGCTTTGATAGTAACTTTGAGGTGTTGCTGACAACATGCATCTGCTGCCCTGGCCCTCACAAATGCTCAAAGGCTACGGAGGCTATGGTTGACATGCCTCTGGATCTGATAATCAGCAGGCTAATGGACTTAAGGCTGCATCGACGGGAAAGTTTGCACACAGCAAAGAGAAGGAAGCTCTCCACAGAAAGCCCTTACTCTCCAATGGATTTCAAAGAGCACTTCTATACCCACCTCATTCAGAAATAATGACTAAGGAATGCTGGTGAATTCCCTCACCCTCAGGTAATTTGCCATGCCCACATCATCAAACCATCATGAGGAACCAAGGTTAGTTCTTGAAAATAAGGCCACATTAGCCCAACAGCACTCGGCTACACAAGGTCAAGGTGTGTTCAGTGAGTACCATGACACTCAGAAACATCATGGATCGAATCAGTGGGGGTCTTTAACAATGGTTCTGCTGCTTTATTCACTCAGGGAGTGCCCTATTAAACTCGCTGGAGAGTGCCTCTAAGTCTGTGGTGGGCTGCAGCATTTTTCACAATTCCATCGTGATGTGGGCACACCTGCTGCTTACCACAATAATACTGAAGACTTGTGTTCCGGATCTAGCCATGTTTTTCTAACGCTGCTACAACCATTGCATCGCACCAGCAAAGTGAGAAATTGCCCAGGTTGTCGTGTCCAGGAAAAGCTGAACAAATCCAACTCAGCCAACTACTGTTCTGTTAGTCTCCATCATTAGCAAAGTTACAGTGTGTACTTTCAACAGTGTTCTCACATAGCACCTACTGAGCAATAACCTGTTCACTAATTTGGGTTCCACAAGGGCCACCCAGCTCCTGGCCTTGTCACAGTCTTGGTTTAATCATAGACAAAAGGAGGTAAGGTGAGAGAAACTGTCCTTGACATAAGGGCAAAATTTGACTGTGTGTGGCAACAATGAACCCAAGCAAAACTAGAACCATATGGAATCAGAGGAAAAACATTTCACTAGGTGGCGACATTCCTCACACAAAAGAAGGTGTCTTGGCTAGTATCCTCGGCACAACATCTTCGGCTACTTCATCAATGACCTTTCTTTTATCAAAACGTCAGAAATGGGGATGTTCACTGAAAACTGCACAATGTTAAACTCTGTTCTCGACTCTACAGATACTGAAGTAGTTCATGCCCTTAAGCATCAAGACCTGGACAATAAAAACCAAAAGAACTGCAGATGCTGTAAATCAGGAACAAAAACAGACATTGCTGGAAAAATTCTGCAGGTCTGGCTAAGAAGTTTTGAGGAAAGGTCACCAGACCCAAAACATTAACTCTGATTTTTCTCTTCACAGATGCTTCCAGACCAGCAACTTCTGCTTAAGTCCTGGATGATGTTCGGATTTGATCTGACAAGTGGCAAGATATACTTGCATTCCGTAAGTGCCAGGCAATGATCATTTCTAGCATAAGAGAATCTAATCACATTGCTGTGACTCACTGGGGTAGCGGACTAGAAATCAAGCTCCATCATTCTTGCAGTCATCACAAAAATTAAAGATTGTAAGGGAAATATGCAAAATCTCCAAACCACATGATTTTTGGACCCAGGTTGTTAGAAAGCATAGTCCAGGTTTCCATACTTCTCAATAAATGACTATTCATGACAGGTCATCCGATTCTAACTACAGACAAACATTTAAACTAAATTAAGTAAACTCTACAAACTGAATCTCTAAATCCATCATATACTCCCCCCTACACACACAGTCAGACAAACATAAACTGGGGAAAAAATGCCTTGGCAGAAGGAAAGCAGTTTCATAATCTTTGTTCACAATTTCTGTCGGGTTGATAATTGTTGATCCAAAGGTGTCACTTTGACCTGGTTTTTTCCAAATGCTTCCACTGGCTTGTGAGAGGTTCAGTGGGCTGAATGGCCTACTCCTGTTCCTACGTCACCGACTCACCATTGTTGCTCAGGAGCAAAAAAAAAAGTTGCTGGACGAGCTCAGCAGACCTGGCAGCATCTGTGGAGAAAAAAACAGAGTTAACGTTTCGGGTCTGGTGCCCCTTCCTCAGAACTAGTTATTATCCCATGGGGATTCCATGATCCCCAGTTCTGAGGAAGGGTCACCACACCCGAAACATTAACTCTGTTTTGTCCTTCACGGGTGCTGCCAGACCTGCTGAGCTTTTCCAGAAACTTTGCTTTTGTTCCTGATTTACAGCATCCACAATTCTTTCGGTTTTTATTCACCATTGTTGCTCCACTGTTCCCTACTTTCTCATCCATCACCACCAACAATAAAACCTTTTCAACTCGATGCCAAGGCACCCTCAGAGCTTTTGAATTTCTTTGGAGAATCTGGGACCAGGGAGACAGTCTGTCGTGATGCAGGGAATGCTGGAAATGAGGTCTTGCCTACCAGTTTTAAAGCACACCTTGATGTGATTCAGACCAGATCAGGACAAGGAAATCAGTCTCATGTTACAACAGTTATAGGGTTTAATTACAAACTAGCCAATCTGTTTTGCAAGAAAATTGATTCTTGAAAACTCTATGCATTTCTTATGTGACAAAGTATGTGGGTGGCGATTCTGTACTCTAGTGGTTGTGTACTTATGTACTCAAGTACACATGACAATAAAAATCTAACCTAATCTAAGTACTGCTAGAATCTGATCCTTTACAGTTTGGATTTTGCCAGGACCATTCAATTCCACACAGTCTTGGAACAAACATGAACCAAGGAGCTGAATCCCAGATCTGAGGTGTGAATCACAGCCCTTGACATTTAGGAATATGCCATCAAGGAGCCCTGGCAAATTGAAGTCAGGAGGGAAATCTCTCCACTGGTTAGAATAATATTTGTGATTGGAGGTTAATTACATCCACCCAGGACTCCACTGCAGGGATCCCTCAGAATAATGTCCTCAGTCCACTCATTTTCATCAATAACCTCCCTTTATTGTATGCATGAAAGAACAGGTCTGAAGTCTGAAACTCCTTAACTTAGAGTGCTCTGGGAGTACTTACCTCACTTAGACTGAAGCAATTCAAGAATCTCGTTCACGACTACATTTTTAAGTACAATTGCAGGTAATAAATAAACATTAGTCTTATCCGTGACGACATTCTATTGTTGAACATAAAAAGATGAAGCCGTACTCTCTAATGAAAGGTTATTGATCCGAACATTAACTCTATTTCTCCCAAAGATGATGCCTTACTGGCCGAACTTTCCCAGTATTTTGTTTTATTCCACACTTTGTGTCAGTTATAGAATTGAAATTGCCTGCATAGGTAAATGAAAGAATGAAAGTATCATCCAAATCCTTAGCAGTGCAGTAAAATTGCAGCTCGCCCAATGTGTCATGCAATCTGCATAGGCAGTTCAATGAGCTGATCAAAATTACTGACAGTTGGTAGACTAGAATATGCAAGAGAATTAGCTGCTGGAGGGTTTAAATACTCTTGGGAGTTGGGCAGAGAAATGGAAAATGAAATTCGTTGTGAATTAATACAAAGTGGTTAATATGGGATCAAAGAAATCAAAAATGAGAAGAAAATCACATGCAAGGAAAATAAGAAAAGGCCTGGGGTTCTGACTGATGATAAAAAAAGAACACATTCATTAATACTGGGTGGTGGTAATTATTACAAAATCCCAGACAAGGAGCCATCATTAATGCATTGAGAAAGAGTTATGGGTAGGTAGCTGTGTAGGACTGGAACAAGAATGTTCCACATGCCCCACATCCTTCTCTCAACTTCAGCTGGAGTGTCGCTGACTCTTCCTTTCCCTTCCTAGACTTCACTGTTTTCATTTCTGGGGATACACTGACCACCAATGTCCATTACAAGCCCACCCGACTCCCACAGTTATTTCAAGAAATTCATTCTATTCTTCCAATTTCTCCATCTCCTCCTGTACTTATTTCAATATGGTCTACTGTATTTGCTGCTCACAATGCGTTCCCCTCGATATTGCAGAGACCACAGACTGGGTGACTGTTTTGTGAAACACCATTACTCTGTCCATAGGAATGACACTGATGTTCCAGTTACTTACCATGTCAATAAGTCACCTTGATCTATATTCTCATTGCAATGTTCCAATGAAGGACAACACAAGCTTGAGATACAACTCCTCATTTTCCACTTAGGCACTTTACATCCCCAAGGTCTCAATATTAAATTCCATAACTTCAGAGGCAGGCTACATGATGTCTGTTCTCTATTTTTCTGATATTTCACTCCCTACCAACACCCACCCCTCTCCCCACACCACCACCCCAAATATCCTTGCTTGATTTGTGTCCCATTATGTTTCTCTCTGTAGACAGGACCTATTCTCTCTCTTTCATGCCTTAATTTACACACATTTTACATCACTTCTTATACCGTCTGTTCCCTTTGACTCTCCACTGCCCCTGTCAAAAGTATTAAAAGGCCCATTTTCCAATATCTTTCAGTCCTGAAGAAGTGCCTGACTGGACTTGAAACATTGTTTCTCTTGCCACAAATGCTGCTGGACCTTTTGCGTCTCTCTAGCATTCTCTGTTTGTTTTAGGAGTTCACAAAAATAGCGCCAGCCGCACCCAGCTTGGGGTCCAAATACTTGACATTGTCTCCTCACTGAATATTTTCCTAAAAGCCTGCTCATATTGCAGTCAACCAGAATGCATTGTGCCCAGTTGCAGTTAGGTGAGATCTAATGCTAAATGTTGCTTAATTTTCACGCTTTGTGGCCAACCCACCAAGTTCAGTGCAAGTTTAATTTCTTACACATTATGTTTGAGGGAGGGGTGAGAAACAAAAAAGAAAATAGGAAAAGAGCGCAACATTATATAAAGAATAAAACTGCCTGATGACCATCCAGGGGTAAGATCTAATAAAATTTGAATTGTCTACGTGAGTACCATTCGACAAATGTTCAGTGCCAAAGGTCCTACTTATTGCATTGTGTAGCACAACAGGTTGAATATTATACAAAATTTTAATAAAGTGTTTACATTATTATATCAATATCTCCCAGCAGATTTCAAATGTTCCATGGTCTGCAATTATACTTTTTTTAAAATCATTGAGACTCATCACGAGTGCTAGGTATTGGAGACTAGCACATCCCCCATTGTTGCTGCATCAAGCCTGTTAGGTGACAAATACAGCCATTATATTCAATGGCATGATGCTCATGCAATTCAAATGCGCAAGTGTGTGTTATATTGCATGAATGCAACAAATATAACTTTTTAGCAAATTTAACCCAATTCTCTATTCTGTCTATTTCCTGGCAGTTACTTGCAATTACCAATCTGGAATTCTTTGCATTCCTGAGGGTGTTTTTGGGATAATACATGATTGCTGTCTTATAATTTTAGCGGCCTTCCAAGTTCTACAAAACACTGCACCTACTTCAGAGCCAAGCTGGAGAAAGCTGCTCCAACTGCACAGCAGATTTTTACCAATGTGATATGCATAGTTTGAGCGCAATGAGGCATGAAAGCAATAGTGATTACATTCCAGGCAAGATAAACACCGAAGCATTTGAACAGCAGGTTTTCTGCTGCTAGGGGCACATGTATCTTTACACATTTAGGAAAGTGTTTGGACAGGAAGTGGTGCCATCCTAATGGTGCAATCAATGGAGTGGAGGCAGCGTCATGGCAAATTTAACCTTCTGTTCAGCATTATCAGAGAGGTCAAGTCAAATCTAGAGAGGAGGTCGGGGTAATCAGGTCCAGTATGAATGAAATTGACTGTATGGACAAGAGAAACTGTTCTCCACTGATTACAAGTAAGGTAAGTTTTTATTCAAAAGTTATCTCCGGCTGTCAGTCTTCGGAGAATACTGACCTAGCATGAACAGAACATGAAGCCAGCAGCTGAAAATGAATTTTAGGTACAAGTTTGAAGGTAGAACTCGTGACGAAAACTCGGAAGGCTCCTGGAATCTGGAAGATGAACTCTGGATAACAGGCATTAAAATGTGCACATCCTCCACCTGAAACACTGAGCGTTTAGATTCCCATTCATACCCGTGCAAAATCAATAACTTTAGCTGTTCACGCTTGGCATTCTTCTAGTATTGGCTGAAGTTGCAAAGCCTGCAGATTGTTCTGGACAAGCATGCAGAGACGTCTGGAATAAATTTGCAGCGCCTTTTCCTCAGGAGGACTCATTTTCTTTGAGGAATAAGGAAAATGACGTTTAATCCGTTTATCATCTCTACACTAGAAGTGATAAGGTGAAGATGCCATAAGGGCACATGGAATGAGACAATGACATTCCCGTTACATTTTACGTAGTTGGCTTGAAGTTTTTCTCAAGTTCAGTGTCTCTAGTCATTTCCCCAGGAGTTAGGCCTGGAACACTCACACCCTGAGATTTTTTCTTGCTTGCTTATAGGACAAAAGCTTCACTGGCAAGGCCAATTCTTATCGCCCATCTCCACCTGCCCTTGAAAAGCTGGAAGTGAGCTACCTTCTTGCAGTCTCCTGACCGGTGTGGCAGTCTTTCAGCTGAGCATGGTGCTCTCAATTCAATTTGATTCAATTTCTTCAATTGTGGCAGTGATATAGCTACACCGAGAGTGCTATTAGGGAGGAAACTCTGGGATTCAGATCCAAAATCACATAGAAACTATGACATAATTCCAAATCAAGATGGCGTGTGGCTTGGGGAGAATCTTGCAGCTTGTCATAATGTCAATGCTTACTGCCCTGTCCTTCTAGATCTGACCAATAGGTATGTAGTGACCAAAGAGACCAAACAGAAAGCCTTTACCATTGTCAGACATGGCATATGCAAGTGAATCAGGGCTCCTTTATGTTTCTTTTTAATTATTTTCAGAATCAGGGTAATATGGCAAGAGCTTTTCTCAGATTTCTCTGTCATTGGCTGTGCTGCACCATACCATGTCGGACCATCGAGACCACTTTTAATAAAATACTCCACCCAGTATAGTAACAGGCAGTGCTGGGAATACTCAGCTTGTCTGGTAGCATCTATGAAGAAAGTTAACATTTTCATTTGAACATGACCCTTCTTCAGAATTCTTGTTTTAATTTCTGATTCCATAAACTAGGGAAAACACTACTGCTGCAGAGATCGTTTGTAATGAACTGAGCTAAGGTGAACAGCAGGAGAAAAACTGCTCTCATCTAAACTCTAAATTCTCTGTTCTGAAATCAAAGCAAAATTAATTGCAGAATGTGTCAAAAAAATCTAAAGTGTGAACATCTTATTCCATTACAGAGGAGGCGATGGCCTTGTGCTATTATCGCTGGAATGTTAACCCAGAGGCCCAGATAATGTTCTGGGGACATAGATTTGAATCCTGCCATGGCAGATGGTGGAATTTGAATTCAATAAATATCTGGAATTAAGAATCTAATAATGACCATGAATCCATTTGCAGCAGGAGGCATTATTATTGGTTTAAATGTACCTACATTTTAATCTGTAAAAATACACATCATTTGGAGACTAAAATTAGTGATATAGTTGCAAGAACTGTTAAATAGAGTTAGCTAATACAATTTTATATACTGATCTCCAGAGGTAGATGTGTTTAAAATTATTTCCATTTGACATGTCGCTATTTGCCTTTTCACTTTATTTGCAGAAGAGGTAACAGTTCTTGAACTGTGACACTCTATCATTTCCTTAGTAATTGTCTTTTGCGATAAAAATGGAATTGTTTGGGTGGAATTTTCCTAGCTCCAGGAGTGGGAGGCTGGAAAGTAGAGGAGTGTATAAAACTGTGCGGACAGATCCCCAATATGTTCCAGTCACCAAAACATTTCCTGGCAGCAGGAAAGAGGTTGACAGCAAATTAGCAGAATTAAGACCCAATTAAAAGACCTTCATGGATTCACTGACGATTTGCCAATAATCAGTTGCCAATGTTGTACCATTACCCAAATTTGGACATCATTTTGATGGAAATAATAATTGGAAGAGCTACATAATGAGTGATATCAGAGTTGTATAGATATCAGATCAGACCACACGTACATTCCCAGCTGTGTTGGGAGCACACCTGATCCAGAAAAATGCTTGAATATTGAATTAGCTCAATCCACAGTGGCTTCAATTTTCCTTTAATATAAAGCAGATCACTCTCATACATTTCATATCCAGTGGCAATGAAGAACAGGCTTTTCAGGCACAAGGCTGCTGACTTCCCACAGCTGTAGCACACATCTGGTCTTGTCTGTTTTCTCGACAGAGGCTGCCTCACTTACTGATTGAGTGCTGCCTGGATCTTCTGTTTTGTTTAAGATCCATAATAATAGTATTGTCAGTATTCCCCTTTCACCAAAACAATTCTAAGCTTTATGCAGAAAATATTTTATGACCTTTAGGCTTTCCTCCAAATTTAACAATTCAATTGTCTATTCTGTTTTGTTTTCCATAAGGAATACTAAATTCCATGCTGGTTTAAGAATTTCAGTCAATTCTGATGAGCTGCACGTAGTGATGTGAATTTGTCTGCAGCAACCTGTTTAAGCAGTGACCTTAATCTTCATGTAATTATCTTATGCTGACATTTATAGATCCCTTATCCATTGTAAAACCTTGTTAACAGCTGCCTGCTGTCTCAAGGCTGCACAGTTCCGGAGGAGAAACCTGCAGGAGATGATCAAACACGGACCAAGTCGGGAACAACTGGGAAGGGGAGTAAGTTGGTCCTTTGCATTTTTTGTGTAATTACTTCTTTCTTTAATCATCTAATTTTGTCTCGCTGTCTGTCTCTCTGCCTGTCTCAATTTATCAGTCTACATATCTGCTCATATACTACCCATCCTAACTATCAATTTCCATACTCAAGGTTACAGCAAGATGCAAACAAAACAAATCTGTACCGACACAATGAGTATCTGTATACTCATGCTAAAACATTGAATTTGAAGACTGTTGATGTTTTAGCCCAACATTCTCCCTGTAGAAACGTTTATGATCAACATTTGAATAAAGGAGGAGTATGCCATTCAGTCCCTCGAGCCCAGTCCATCTTTTTGCATTATGGCTGAACATCTCCCTCAATGTCATATTCCTACATTATCCCCGTATCACTTCGTGTCATTAGGGATAGAAATCTTTCAATCTTTATCTTCAATGTACCTAATGACAGAACTTACACAAACCTTTGGGGTAGTGAATCCCATAGATTCACCATCATCTAAGTGAACAGGATCCTTCCCATCTCAGTCCTAAATGGATTGTCTTTTTTTCTGAAACATTACAATCGGTGCAATTTCCTTTCAGTTTCTGTTTAAGAATTCTGTTTGTTTCTATGAGATTGCCTCTCATTGCTTGCAAATTACACAGAATACAGGGGGTTCTCCTATAAATGCGTGTTCCGCTGACATGAATTAGCTATAACGCGATTGACGAATAGGGAAACGTTACTTCTAAAACGTGAACTTGTGTCGGCTATAACGCGATTCAGCATTTTTTAAAAATGCAGCTCATTGAAGTAGAAGACTGGACTCCAATGTTAAATTGACACTATAAGTAAAAAGTGAAGTATAGGTTAAAATAACATGAATGCTGTTAAAACATGCACCTTTTTCTGTAGCATTTTTGCCAAGATTTTGTTACTTATTTAATATGCAAGAAATTTAACTCGCTTACATAAATCATTTATGCCAAAAGTTGTCTGTGTTACAATCTGCTTTTTTCTGGCACTATTTCGAATACAATGTTACTCAGGTTTACAATGCATTTTAATCCTACAATTAACTTCAACGCCAATGGGCTACATAGGAAAGAAAGGTCAGATTCCTCTGCTTCACTTATTTGAAAATCTATCCAGAAATGTGTGCCTACTGAATGTCAGGTCAGATCAGCATTTAAATGGAGGAGGGAATTTTACTAAAAATTGCCGATGCGTCAAGTTTGGGGGAGTTTCATGGAGGGTGCTGGCTCTGAGCTCTATCTCACACAATTTTCGCACTGCCCACGTGTTTTGGATCATGATCGCACTATCATGCAGTATTGACCATTGCTGGTATTTCCAGCGGCAGAACTCTGTTTAAAGCCCAGCTGTCACTTCATTGCAAATACAAAGGTCAGATTCGTAAAGGTATTGCTTCTTTGCAGCATCACCTGTCTGATAAACTGTCAGTATAACTGCAGCTATAAGAATAAAGTGACACAGGTGAGGAAGAATTATGGAAGATATAATTGTTATGTGTCCTTTGTGCCCCTAACCCCTCTTTTCCTGTAGGCTCCATTATTTCTATAGCACGATTTTCTATAACGCAATGTTGTACTAGAATGCAACTACTGTGTTATAGCAGAACCGGCTGTACAGGCCCTGTTGCCTCAGAGCTCATCATCCCAGCAATAAACCTGGTTAACATCCACAGCACTCTCTGTATATCAAGTGTATCATTCCTCAGGCAAGGGGCCAGACTGTTCACACATCTCCTGCTGTGATTGCTTCAGTGCTCTGTACAACTGAAGCAAAAAAAATTTCCCGCGTTCAAATCCTCTTTGATAAAGACTACATACCATTCTCCTTTCGAATTGCTTGCTGCACTTGCATGCTAGCTTTCAGTGACTTGTGAACAGGGAAATCGATGGAGTCATAGAGTAATACAGCATGGAAACAGGCCCTTTGGCCCAAACTGGTCCATGCTGACTTTGGTGCCCACTCAGCTAATTCCAACTGCCTGCATTTTGTCCGTATCCCTCTAAACCCTTTCCATCCATGTATCTATCCAAATGTTTTTTTAAATGTTGCTATTGTATCTGCCTCAACCACTTTCTCTGGCAGCCCATTCCATATACGCACCACTCTGTGTGAAGAAGTTGCCCCTTAGGTCCTTCTAAATCTTTCCCTTCTCACCTTAAACCTATGCCCACTAGTTTTCAATTCCCAATCCTGGGAAAAAAGACTATATGCACTCATCCTATCTGTGTCCCTCATGATTTTACTGCTTTACACCTTAATAAGGTCACCCCTCATTCTCCTATGTTCCAAGGAATAAAATCCTATCCTGACCAACCTCTCCTTATAACTCAGGCTACTGGTCCTGACAACATAATTGTAAATCTTCTTTGCACAATTTCCAGTTTAACTATGTCTTTCTTTTAAAGAGTGACCAAAACTGTACACAATATTCCAAGTGCGGCCTCAACAACGACTTATACAACTGTAACATAACGTCCCAACTCCTATACTCAATGAAGACCAATGAAGGTCAGCATGCTAAATGCCTTCTTCACCACCCTGTCTCCCCGTGAAGCAGCTTTCAACGAACAATATACTTGTACTTGTGGTCCCTCTGTTCCACAACACTCCTCAGGACCTTATTATTTACTGTACAAGTCCTCCTTTGCTTTGACTTTCCAAAGTGCAACGCATCACACTTACCTGCATTGAATTGCATTTGCCAATCCTCAGCCCACTTTCCCATATGAACAAGATCTCTCAGTAATTTTTGATAACCCTCCTGGCTATCAACAATATTCCTAATTTTGTATCATCTGCAAGCTTACTAATCATGCCTTGTACATTCACAACCAAATCACTTACGTAAAATAACAAATAATGTCCCTTTTCTTTTATTCTTAAGTTTGTAATATTATCGTTCTCATAGCCGTTGTTGCCTGTTATTGACAATATATATTTTTCTTGATCATTTACTGATTTTAATTTAGATTTTCTTTATTGTGGTCACATGTAGTTGAGCACAGTAAAAAGCTTTGTTTGCAAGCGGTACAGGCAGATCATAGTAAGCAAGGACATGCAGATCAGAGGGTGTCGAGACAGAGTAAGGCATACAGATTACACTGCACAGGAGATGCACGAAGCAAGATCAACATGAACAAGGTCAATATTATTTAAAGTTAGAGCGTCTTTTTATCAGTCTAATAACAGCAGGGAAGAAGCTGTTCTTGAACTTGTTGGTGAGTATGTTCAAGCTTCTGTATCTTCTGTCTGATTAAAGAGGTTGAAGGAGAGCACTACCAGAGCGGGAGGGGTCTTTGGTGATGTTGGCAGCCTTTCTATGGCAGCAAGAAATGTAAACAGAGTCCATTGATGGAAGGTTGGCTTCCGTGATGGTCTGGGCTGTGCACACAAGCTTCTGTAGTTTCTTACGGGCCTGGGCAAAGCAGTTGCTATACCAGAGATAGTAGGAACTGCAGATGCTGGAGAATCTGAGATAACAAGGTGTAGAGCTGGATGAACACAGCAGGCCAAGCAGCATTAG
>NC_063335.1:99591411-99601892 GCF_021869965.1 Rhincodon typus | reverse complement strand
GCTGTGTTCATCCAGCTCTACACCTTGTTATCTCAGTTGCTATACCAGGCTGTTATGCACCCAGATAGTGTGCTTTGTATGGTGCTTCTGTAAATGTTGGTGAGTGTCCTTATGGACATGTTGAATTTCCTAAGCTGCCTGAGGAAGAAGAGGTGTTGTTGTATCTTCTTGACCATCGCATCTATTTGGAAAGTCCAGGACAGATTATCAGTTATTGTTGTTCCTAGGAACTTGATGCTCTCAACCCACTCAACCTCTGCTCATTTGATGTGGATGGGGGCATGTTGTCCTCCTTTCTTTCTGAAGTTTGTTATCTTTGCACGACAACACCAAGCCCTGTACCTCCTTTCTGTATTCTGACTCATCATTGTTTGATATCCATCCTACCACGATGGTGTCGTCAGCAAAATTGTCAATGATGTTCATTCACAATTTGGCAACAGTCGCGGGTGTACAGGGAGTACAGTAGGGGGCTGAGAACACATCCTTAGGGACTTCAGTGTTGAGGGTTATCATGGAGGAGGTGCAGTTGTCTATCTTCACTGATTGTGGTCTGTAGATCAGAAAGCTGAGGATCCAGTTGCAGAGGGCAGAGCCGAGACCAAGGTCTCAGAGTTTTGAGATCAATCTGGAGGGAATAATGGTGTTGAAGGCATAGCTGTAATCAATGAGTATATGTCCTTGTTGTCCAGTTATTCCAGGAATGAGTGCAGGGCTAGGGAATGATGTCCGCTGTGGCCCTGTGCATCAGTAGGCAAATAGCAGGGAATTAAGGTAGGCTGGGAGGCTCACGCTGACATGAACCATGACCAGCCTCTTGAAGCACTTCATGATTATGGAGGGCAGAGCCACTGGGCAGTAGTCATTAAGGCACATTGCATGTGTTTTCTTCGGCACTAGGACGATGGTGGTCTTCTTGAAGCAGGTAGGGACTTCAGCCTGTAGGAGGGAAAGGGTGAAGATGTCAGTGAATACCTCTGCAAAATGGTTCACACAGGATCTAAGTGCACAGCCAGGGACTCTGTCCGGGCCCATCGATTTCCATGGGTGGACTTTCAGGAAGACCGATCTGACATCCAGGGCTGTTGGGTCAGGTGACCCTGCAGTGACAGCATTCTCTTCAAATGGAGCATGGAAAGCATTGAGCGCATCAAGGAGGGATGTGTTTTTGTTGGCTATCTTGCTCGGCATCCCTTTGTATCCTGTTATGTTTTTTAGACCTTGCCACAGGTGGCAGGCATCTATATGGTTGGTTTGGGCCTCTAACTTTGTCTGGTACTGCCTCTTGGCATCTCTGATGGCTTTGCAGAGGTCATATCTGGACATGCTGTATAGGTTTGGGTCACCCGACTTGAATGCTGTACGTCTGGTCTTCAGTAGGCAGTGGATGTCTCAGTTCATCCAAGGTTTCCGGTTGGGGAACAGCTAGATTGATTTCATTCGCTCGCAGTCGTCCACACATTTGCTAATAAAGTCCATGACAGTGGCGCTGAACTCATCCAGGTTTTCTGCTGAGTACCTGAATACAGGTTGAGTCCACCATTTCCAAGCAGTCCCGGAGATGGTCTTTTGCTGCCATTCCTTTCTGTGAAGGGTCCTTCTGTTTCAGCTTCTGCTTGTAGGCTGGGAGGAGGAACACAGCATTGTGATTTGATTTTCCAAAGTGTGGGCAGAGATTGGAACAGTAGGCATCTTTGATGGTTGGGTAGCAGTGATCCAGGATGTTCAGTCTCCTATAGAAAGGTATACAAGCAATTATTGTCAGTCTACTGGCATAGATGGCATCAGTTCTCAATAGTTCAGTGAAGCAGAGCATGTTTTTCTCTCCTGCTGAGGTATGGAGCCTCAGTTAGTAACTTTTGGGTTTTCAGCTTGTTGCAGATTATGCTCAGGTGAGTTACAATTGGGAGCACTAAAATTAAACCTGGAATGAAAGTCCAAAACTATTTGGACTTCAAACTGTCCTGCTTTGAAATGATATCTTCCACTGACTATCATCATGGTACTTTCTAACTTACTGCTCCAAATGATTACCTTTACTTTCACTTGCCTTTTCTTTGACAATTCTCGTATGAATTGCAAATAAACACAATCAGCACAGCTGGTCAGAGAATAGTAAAGTAAATAAATTGCACCAAAAACAACCAATTGATAAAAATGTACAATAATAACTCACCAATAAAATATTCAAGTGAAGAAACAGCACTGGCCAATTCCTGGTTTATATCACACAATATGATACTTCATGTAGTAGACTCCAGATAGCTTCCAGGAAATGAAATTGGAATCTGATAGTGTGTTGTAATTAGTTGTGCACAGTAAGAGTTTATGCTCGTTCCAGAAAGGAATCTTGGGGTAGGGCAGTGGTAGTGCCCCTGCCTTTGAATCAGCAAGACCCATTTTCAAGTCCCACCCGCACTGGAGATGAATCTCAAAACACGCTGTTCAGAAAATATCTACGAGAGCCATTAGGAGGTCTCCTGTGGTGCAATGATAGTGTTCCTATCCCTGGATCAGAATGCCCTGGTTCTAGTCCCAGTTCTTCAAAAGATATTATCATAACATACCTGAACAAGTTGATTAAAAATATACACAAGGACAGTTGGGTGCTTTTAAACAGTCAATAAAGATAACCAGGAGGAAATGACTGGCATTGTCTAAGAAATTGTTTTTTTTACCATAACTTGTCCCATTTCCCTTACTATTGTTTCTATCTTTCTGTAACTATTGTCACTTGTACATATATCTGCATCAGAAATAATCCAAATGACATCATCAGCACCTTCAGGCCCATGGGAGCTTCTATTAAGTCATCCATAAAAGCAAAGCTGATGGTTTCAGTTGTCCATTTCCACCCGAATTATTCTAATCTGAAAGCCCTTATAAAAATCATTATCCTGTCTAAACACTGACCTTTCACTTTTCTGAAGAATTAATTCACCAATTTTTTTTAATGACTGTTGTCAACCAATATTGAGTAGATAGAAGAGTTTGCGAAAATGAGCATAGACACGTAGATAATGAATATTGGAGGTGATGTTCAAGTTACAGTGGGTAGAGAGGGTTGGGATATAATTAAAACTGAAGGTTAAGTGGAGCATCCATCTTTCTAACTTACTCACCACCCCCACTCTAACTGATTATACAAATTAATTTGATTATGGTTATTAATGTAAAACAACTCCCTTTGAACAGATCAGTCCTATTGCCAAAGTTTTACTAGGTCATTTAAAACCTCCACCAGAACAAATTAATTATTTCTTGACTCATTTATACAAGTTGTATTCTGGATCTCCTCTGATAACTTATTTTACAACGGTTGTGCAAAAGAGAAATGTTTTCAGTCTTTCCCAACCATATTCCACCTCCTAATTCTTTATTTTAAATTTGAAATAAGGGCAGCCAAGATAATCCAAGCTACCAACATAATTCAGATTGCTATTCAGGCACATTGGGACCACTGCAATATTGAGTAAACACCTTTCAGAATAAAAGAAAGACCACGGCTGCTTTTGTTCTCTCTAATGGACTTAAAATGTCCCATGGGATTATTTAAGGGAGAGAGTGGGGGTGGTTTCCCTGATGCCCAATATTCGTCCTTCAACCAACATTTGTCCACCGGATTAGTTATTCATTAACTCAATGCTGGTTGTGGAACCTTGCTGTGCACAAATGATCAGTCACGTTTTCAAAATTATAATAGTGACTACATTGCAAAAGGAATCATTGGTTGTTTGGAAACCCTGATGCAATGAAGGCCAGGCTTTTCCTTCATTTTTAAAATTTCTAATGGATGGCATTGCAGAATATCCTGTGATATTTTAGGCCAAAGGATGGTAATCATAGAGTTTCCATTATTGACAGCACCAATAAAAGTCCTTCCCTTGTTCTGGCTACGGAGGGAGTGCAGACTGACTCATGGGATGGCAGGACAGATGTATGAAAAAAGACTGGACTATATTAATGCTTTTACAGAACTGTATTCACTACAGTTTAGAAGAATGAACAGGATCTCAGAAATCTATAAAACTCTGAAAGAGCTAGAGAGGGAAATGCAGGAAGAATGTTCCTGTCTCCAGAAAGTCCAGAACCAGGGGTCACAGTCTAAGAATATTGGGTAGGCTATTTAGGTCTGAGATGAAGATAAATCTCTTCATCCTTAGAGAGGTGAGCCTATGGAATTCTCTGCCAAAGAAAGTGGTTGAGGCCAAAATATTGAATGTTTTGAAGAAGGTGTTTGATATAGTTCTTACAGCTTTAGGAATCAAGGGCTACGGGAAGAAAATGAGAACAGGTTACTGAGTAGGATGATCAGCCATAATCATATTAAATAGCAGAGCAGGCACAAAGGGCTGAATGGCCTACTCCTGAATCTGTTATCTATATTCCTGGTACCATCCTCAACTGAACTTGTCATTTAGTTAAACCAAGTTAAAGATTATGAAATTTATGTCACCATTACGTGCCTTAAGTCTTACATTCACATCAATATGTTAAAAATGCTACAATTACTGAAGCAACCTGGGTTACTGATTCATTCGCACTCTTGAACTTAGTTTCTGACAATTTCAGCAAGGAAACTATCATATAAAATGTTCAAATGCTCCATCTACACTTCTTGTTGCCATGGAAAAACAGCCAACATCATCAAAGACCCTTCCCACCCGTTTATAATCTCTTGCAACCTTTTCTATCAGGCAGAAGATACAAAAGCTTAAACAAACATACCAAGAGCTTCAAGAACAGCTTCTTCCCTGCTGTTATTAGACTTCTGAATGGACCTCTTAAATTTTAAATCCAATGCTATGCTTGCTTTTGTACACCTCCTGTGCAACCATAACTTTGTATGCTTTGCTCTGTTTACCCTATGACCTGAATGTACTTCTATGATATGATCAGCCTGTATTGCATGTAAGCCAGAACTTTTCATTGTACATGAGTATATGTGACAACAATAAATCAAATCAAAATCAAATCAAATATCAAATTGAAATGAATATGTCAACACTGATAACCATTTAATATTCATCCATATTCTAATGATCAGAATCCTGTCAAAAACAACTCCAGTTTAATATCAACAAAATGAGTGATTTGGGTTAAAATAAATGTAAATACTGTTTAGATTATTAGAGAAATATTAAATCTGAAGCTATAAGAAACGCAGAAAAACAAGGTTTCTTTAAACATTTATGTGTGTACCCACTTATTTGTACTTATTTCAAAGCAACATTCTCAAACATCATTTGTCCTGCACTCCCCAAAGTGATTGAAAATGTAAACTACTCTATAGTTCCTTACCCTGTTAGTGTACTCAAAATCAGAAGATATGCTATTATGCGAATCTTCTGCTCAGGTCTAATATCAGAATATTATCTGTTCCCTGTTGAAGAATCAGTAGAAAAGATATTACAAAGAAGAATATATGGAATACAGCAGATAATTTTCCTCACATTGTTTTCTTAAATCTACTTTGACTTATTTACTAATTACAGACTTTCTGTTTTTTAAGGATACCAAAGACATACATAAGAATGTGTGTCAGTACACTGCACATCATATATTATGAAAATCATAACAACATCAATTGATTGTTTTCAAGGGACTCCCAATGGAGAAGAGCTCAGAATCCAAACTTGAAAATGCATCCAGTAAGCTCAGCATCCTCAACCTCAACCAATCAAAAAACAGAAAAGGCCTGAGTGCAGTCAATATGAAACACTCAGCAACCAGTGATATGGACAGCTACAATGATATCTCCTTCACCATCAACCCTCATGTAGACTTAAACTGCTGCACATCACCAAAGTCATATCAAGAAGCCAAAGATGAATTGAAAGAACTTCCCCCTAAAAAGCCCATAAAACTTGCTCCATTAGCACTCTCGGAAGAGGTCAAGAAAGCCCAACTTGAGAAGCTTAAATACATTCGAATAGAGGGCAAGTGGGCTGCAGAGAAGCTGGCTTCCACAGGAGAAATTAGCACTGAACATCAGCCAAAAAAAGAGAGAAATCACAAACATCTTGAAAACTTGACGAAGATAAAATTGGCTGAAAAAGCATATCTAGAAAACCAAAAAAATCCAAAGCATCTACTGCAAGAAGTACCATTTCTTCCTGCCAATATCTCAAATTCAATTTCCCACCAGACATTCAAAGAATCACCACTTCTGAGCAAACCCTTGCTTTCCAAAACTACAAACATTAATGCTAAATCTGTAGTTAGTCCTGATGAACAGAGGTATATTCCTGAAGAAAATCTTGTGCCCTCACTCCATCCTGTAAGAGGGAGAATAAAGTTAAGACACAAGAAAGACTATGATAATGGAACACATGATAAGCCTAAGCCATTAAAACCATTATGATTAACCTTTAGTAATGGCAACGTCAATGAAGAACTAAATATTGTAAGCCAACAGACAACTGAGGAACACTGCAAAGCAAATAAGCTATTTAGCAAAGCAGCCAGGAGAAAATGGACAAGGAAATCTAGTGAATAACAGACCTAATTTCATCAAATTGAAAGAAAACAGGCAAACAGTGGTCAGTTACATGCTTTGAGGCATTGCCAGTTGTGTTTTGAGAAATTGCTTTGCACAGGAACATTAGTTAAATAAATAAATTACAGCAAAATGCTGAAAAAAATAATTATTGTATTGAGGAAGGAATTGAACTTATGAAGCATTATGGAAAAGTTTGTCTGCTGTATGTCAGACTTAATATTCTATGTACATTTTCCATTTCATATTTTCCATAGATTGCAATTGATTGTTTTTGAGGTTGAATGACTAAACAAAAAAAAACACACTGTAAATGACAAATCTGAATAACAAAGAAAAGGAATTTTGAATATGGTGAAAGGAAGAACATTGGGACTGAACTATTCCCATTGGAAAGCTGATCATCCACATCGGAAGTCATATGTGAATATATTAGATAATGACAACACATTTAAAATTTCAGCAAGTCTATTTGGTCCATATGTCATGAATATGCAAGTTAATTTTGAATTCTGTACTATAATCATGGAGTTCCATTATTTATGTGCACCGGAATAGACATATGCCAGGTTGAAAGTGGAACTTCAAACATTGGTATACATACAGTGTCTTGCATGAAATTAAAAATAGGTAGTGCCAAGTGGACAGATGGTACAAAGGTGAATAACAACGCAGAATCGTTCAAAGATATCTCCAGGCATTTATCAACTGTGTTAATTGCAAATGACATTTAACCCTTACAGTACTACATTTCATTCTGTCTTGACCTTGCTTTCTTGTTGCAAAGCAAATACTTCCTTATAATTTTATAGGCCAAACTAGCTAGCCTCCAAAAAGGGCCACATGGATTACAATAAAAGAACAACCATCGATTACAATACCTGCAGAAAACAAACTCTGCCCTGTGAATTAACTCCACGGAGGCCGGACTCCTGTGTTACCCTTTATTTACATGTGCACAGTATAGGACTCTGACCAGCTAGCTCATAGCCAGTCCCTAAACTGAGGTGAATCCCTGAAATTCTTGTTTATATCTGTCAGCCAGGACTCCCTGATTGGCCCGGGTTAACAGTCCCAATCAGGGAACTCATGCTCAATGGATCCACCTGGCCACCTCATTCCAATCACTACACACTGCCTGTTAATTTGTACAGTTGCTGGGTTTGGTTTGTTCAGTTGGTGGGATGTTGCGAGGCTGAGTGATAGCAACAGCGTGGGTTCAAATCCTACACCAGCTCAGGTTGCCAGAAAGGACACTCCTTCTCAACCTCTCCCTTTGCCTGAGGTTTTGTGACCCTTAGATTAAACCACCAATGAGGGAGCAGCCCTATGATGATTTTACCCATAATATGGTTGTTGCTTGTGGCCAGTGTTATTTGCAATGTTGACTGGTTGCACACTTAAGCCAGAACAGCAAAATCTTATGTCCTAAGAGGCTAACACCATGTAAAGGTCACTTACTCTGCTTATAGCTAGTCTGCATCTCTGAAACTGAATGTGTCTTTTTGTTATTCTTTTGCAGTAAGTGGGTATTTACTGTCTTGCCCTATTTGTCCTTGAGATGGTGGGGGTGAGCCAACTTTGTGAACTGCTATGCCCCAAGGGGTTTAGGTATACACAGGGTGTTCTTTGGAAATGAGTTCCTGGATTTTGATTGAGAATCATGGCAGAAGGAAATGTTCAAAGTTATTCTGCTACTGACTTGGAATAGACACAAGGATATTATAGCATTAAAAACAATGAACTCCATGGTTTTTTTGACACTACACTTAGTGCAGGAGGTGCAGAGGAGGAAAGATGAGTAATATTGACAAGGGAGCAAGAGACCCACTGGGCAATCTTTCAGAAGGTGAAACTAAAATGTTGCAGATGTTCAAGATCTGTCACAAAAACAGGAAGTGCTAGAGAAACTCAGGAGATCTGGTATCCTGTGTGGTGAGAAAAAAAAAATCCACTCTGATTCTTCTTCAGTGTTTAGCAGTATATTTAAACAATCAAATTACAGTATTAATGTAATAACCAGCAGAGAGTGGGGATAAAGGGGTCTTTTTCAAGATGACAGCCAGTGACTAGTGGAGAGCTGCAGGTGTCAGTCCTGGGACCACAGCTATTCATGTTCTACATAATGATCTGGACAAAGGAACTGAGGGAATTGTTACTAAGTTGCAGATGACACAAAATAGTGGAGGAACAGGTAATGGTGAGGAGGCGGGGAGGCTGCAGAAGGGCTTGGACAGGCTAGGAAAGTGGGTAAAGAAGTGGCAGATGGAATACAATGTACCAAACTCTGAAGCTATGCACTTTGGTAGGAAGAATAGGCTATTTTCTAAATGGGGCAAGTTTTCAGAAATCTGAAGCACAAAGGTAAATATCTTCTTGGATCACTGGACCCAGATTTACCCCACTGCCCACTGATTGTGCCCGACTGATATTGGAGGCAGCTCTTGACTTATAATGCTGGGCCACTCTCTACCTGAAGAATGTCTCTACCTGAAGGACTACTCCCCTCGACACTGAGACATGGCTGTTTGCTGGAAGTGCATGGAGGGTGTCTGGCAGGTAGGCAGTTGGCATATATTGCTGGTGTAACAGTGAATAATCAGGGTGCCATAAAGTAACTTGTGCATCCTGTTGACTGGTAACTGCTGACAACCACAACAAACTGCCTGGCTTTGAGTTAGCTGTAAGAGACAGGTTGCATAGTGGTACTGTAAGAATTTAAGGTGCTGCTGAGGGGGCCAAACAGCAAGAAAATGCGAGGTGGGATGTCATGAGTGTTGATGTAGCCACAATGTAAGCAAGCTTTAAGAGATTGGGAAAGAAGCCCTAAGATATACCCTTGTCCAGTCGATGAGCTGGGGGGTTCTGTAACAGCTCACAAAGAGTCCTTGCAGCAGCAATCCAATGGAGGGTGTCCGTACTCTCCAAAAGGCAATGTTGATGTGCAGAACCATCAGTGGATCAGAAATGTACCATGAGGGTGCAGTGAGGCTACTATGAGTTGGCTACCAAATTCCGTCAACATGGGGTGCATGTGCTTACTGTTCAATGATTGTGCCCTAAACTATTCGTGCATGGTCTCCAAGGTGAAGGTCCAGAGGAGCAATGGACAATTGCTGTTCATTTGTTACAGATGAAAACACATCCCCATCACTTGTGGACAGTGAACTGAATTGTAATCATTATTATTTTTCAACAGTGCAACATTCTTGACACAGAATATGGTACAACAGGAGTTCATATCTGGGATTTAGAGTCATAGAGTTGTACAGTAGGAAATCCTTCTCTCCAACTTGTTCATGCTGACCAGATATCCTAAATTAATCCAGTCTCATTTGCCAGCATTTGGCCTATATCCCTCTATACTCTTTCTATTCATATACCCAACTGGATGCCTCTTAAATGTTGCAGTTGTACCGACCTCCACCACTTCCTCTGGCAGCTCATTCTATATGCCCTCTGTGTGGAAATGTTGCCCCTTAGACCCCATTTAAATTTCCCCTGTCATCTTAAACCTATGCCCTCTAGCTCTCGGTTCGCACTAAACAACTGCACCTTCCAGTCGCGAACCATTTCAACTCCCCCTCCCATTCCTCAGATGACATGTCCATCCTGGGCCTCCTCCAGTGCCACAACGATGCCACCCGAAGGTTGCAGGAATAGCAACTCATATTCCGCTTGGGAACCCTGCAGCCCAATGGTATCAATGTGGACTTCACAAGCTTCAAAATCTCCCCTCCCCCTACCGCATCCCAAAACCAGCCCAGCTTGTCCCCGCCTCCCTAACCTGTCCTTCCTACTATCTATCCCCTCCTCCCACCTCAAGCCCCACCCCCATCTCCTACCTTCTAACCTCATCCCACCCCCTTGACCTGTCCATCCTCCCTGGACTGACCTATCCCCTCCCGAACTCCCCACCTACACTCACCTTTACTGGCTCCATCCCCGCCTCTTTGACCTGTTTGTTTCCTCTCCACCTATC
>NC_063335.1:99533874-99591311 GCF_021869965.1 Rhincodon typus | reverse complement strand
AAACATCAGCCTTCCTGCTCCTCTGATGCTGCTTGGCCTGCTGTGTTCATCCAGCTCTACACCTTGTTATCCCTCTAGCTTTGGACTCCCCTACCCTGAGGAAAAAGATCTTGACTATTCACCCTATCCATGCTCGTCATGATTTTATAAACTTTTATAAAGTTACCCCTTAGCCTCCAACATTCCAGGGAAAATAGCCCAGCCTATTCAGCCTCTCCCTAGAGCTCAAACCCTCCAAACCTGGCAACATTCTTGTAAATCTTTTCTGCATCTTTTCAAGTTTAATAACGACTTCCTATAGCAGGGAGACCAGAATTGCATGTAATAATTCAATAGTGGCCTAATCAATGTCCTGTATGGCCGAAACATGACATCCCAGCTCCTACAATCAATGCACCGACCAATAAAAGCAAGCGTACCAAATGCTTTCTTCACTACCCTGTTTGCCTCTGCCACTTTCAACAATGAACCTGTATGCCAAGGTCTCTTTGTTTGGCAACTCTCCCCAGGGTCCTATCATTAAGTGTAAAAGTCCTGCCCTGATTTGCCTTACCAAAATGCAACATCTCATACTTATATAAATTAAACCCCATCTGTGACTCCTCAGCCAATCGCCCTTTCTGATCAAGGATTTTGTGTGGAAGAATTGGTAATGGTTAGAGAAATGACCAGTTTTAAACAGGTACAAATGCAGGAAAGTAGATGAAGAGGAGAGGGGATAATGAGGGTGGAAGGTGAGAGACATGGGTCAATGCTCAGGTTACAATGAGTAGAAATTGCCCCATTGCTCCAAGGAGAACAACCCCACCTTCTCCAAACTAACAATGTAGTTAAAATTCCTCAATGCTGGAACCATACGAGAAACTGAACATAATTTAACATTAAACTGGTAAATAATCAGTAATTATAATTTGTGCACTTAAAATGTTACTAATCCTCTTGAAAAATAACAGTGCAAAAGATTCATTATTCATTACTCCCTAACAACAAAATTTGAATAAATGAATGGCTGATTTTGCTTTACTTTGATCAATGAGGAAAGCTGATCAGGATTTCTTCCCCCAGTCTTGTTAAATAAATGCATCGAATCAATGAAAGAGGCAGAAGAAATCATGGATTGACATCCACAGATGGAAGACCTCAGTTATGAAGAGGCATTTTACACCTCGGAGAAAGAAAGTTAAGAAGGCTAATTTCTGAGGTAGAGTCACTGGATCTGAAACATTAACTTTGATTACTCTCCACAGATGCTGCCAGACCTGCTGAGCTTTTCCAGCAATTTCAGTTTGGTTTCTGATTTCCAGGTTCTGCAGTTCTTTTGGCTTTTACTAAGGTTAAGAAGCCATTTGATACAAATGTTCAAAATCACGAGGAGTCTGGACAGAATATGTAGAGAAACTGTTTACTTTAATAGAGGGATCAAAAACCAAAAGGCACCAATTTAAAGAGTTTGGCAAATGACCTGGAGGCAACATGAAGGATAAACCACTTTTAAGCAGTGAGCAGATAAGATCTAGAATGCCCTGCCTAAGATTGTGATAGAGACATTCAATCAAGGCCTTCAGAAGGGAATTGGGCAATTATCTGAAGGAAAGGTTTTTCAGGGCTATGGGGAAAAGGCCGAGGAGTGAGACTGGCTGAGTTGCTTTTGCAGGGACTTGGCACAGATATGACAAACTAAATGTAACTATTCTATGATTTAATCCAAAAGGAGCCAGCTCCAGTGATGAAGTACTTATTTCATTTTGTGGATTACTCAGCACGCCGCTTCATTGAAACTAGAGAATTGAGCAAAAGAAAATAAATGGAATGATGTATATGCTGCTAAAGTTGAGTCATGGAATAGTGTTATGAGCAGACTAGGTGGCAAAATAGAGGATTCAAAGAAATAAAAGATTGAAGTGCATGGTGTGTAATTAGTTAAATAGGCAGGCAGATAGGTAGATACAAAGAAAGACATAGAATTATAGAGACCTTTAGCACAGAAAAAGGCCCTACAGTCAGAGGCATCCACACCAGTCAAAAATAACCACCTAACTATTCTGACCCCATTTTCCAGCACTTGGTCCATATCCATCTATGCATTATCATCAAAAGAGCACATCTAAATACTTCTTAAATGTTGTGTCTGCCTACACCACCCTTACAGAGTTCCCGATTCCCCCCATCCTCTGGGTGAAAACATTTTTCTTCATACTCCCTCTTCTGTCCCTTACTATAAATCTATAACCTCAGTTATTGGTCCTTCCTCCTGTAATTTTATACATCTCAATCACGTCCCCTGTCAATTTGCACTGCTCTAAGGAAAACAATCCCAGCTTGTACAATCTCTCTTCATAGCTGAAACTCTCCAATCCAGGCAACATCCTGGTAAATCTCCTTTGCATCCTCTCCAGTGTAAACACATCCCTCCTATAATGTAAGTTCCAGTATTCCAGATATGACTTAACCAATGTTTTATACAGTTCCAGCACAACCTCTCTGCAATTAAACTCTGTGCCCAGGCTAATAAGGGCAAGTATGCTATATGCTGTCTCAGCCACTTTACCCACTTGTCCTGATACCTTAAGGGGGACCGATGTACATGCACACCAAAGTCACTCTGATTCTCAGTGCTTCCCAGGGTCCTACCATTCATCATATATTCCCTTGCCTTTTTTGTTCTGCCCAAATGCAGCACCTTACATACATTGGGATTAAATTCCATTTGCCACTGATCAGTTCTGTGGCATCAACCACTGTCAAAGTACAGGAGATTTCAGTGGTCCAGGAGTCTGGTTTAAGAAAAGTGTACGGGGTACAGACCGTAAACATTACAATACTTTCTCGTATTCCAGATACTTGCAATTATGAACAGCATCATTGAACTAATCCCAGTCACATACTTACCTGCCATTACAAGACATTGCCCTCATCTCTCAACACTACGTGGCTGTGCGGTTATTGGAAGTTATTTTTCCTCTCCAGCAATAGCCGATTGTGCTTTTTACCATTTTGTAACATCCCGAGGATCACTAAAGCAGCAAATTGTCCTTGAGACACATTTATCCTGTGCCAGAGAATCATAGATAGAAAGAAATATAGCCGTCACTATCTGAGAGAAGTGTTGCATTATTGCTGCTGCTTCACATCATTAGTCTTGCACAAAGGGAAAATAATTGTGCAAGTCATGCAGTCAACCTTTTATTTATGGACAGAAATGACAGTAATATTAATAAAATTGCAAAATAATAATCTTAGCAAAAATCTGTATTTAATAATATCATTCATTAGACTGAAAGTGATTTTTTAATAAGTCTGTATGGGAGCTATGAAATAGCAAGTACATGGTAAATGGTGTGCTTCTATTTATATTTTCTCCCTTTGCCTTCCTTCAATTTTTTTCCTTTTGTCTACTGAACACGGAACTCATCTTGAGGTGTAGCTGCAGGAGTGCCAGTCACACCTTGCTCTTGAGGCTTGTTCATCAGGTATAGGTCAACTTTGAACCAGTAGGTGAAATGATCATTCAAGCTTTGACAGTGAGACAAAACCTGTCCTTAATCCACTGCATAGAATTCTAATTTAACTTACCCTAACCCCACCGCTTCCTAAGGATATTTTCACCATTCAGACTGTAGTACATTGAACCTTCAATCCTTTAGAATGGTCTGACTTCCTGGGGAGTAAGGAATGGGGAAGGCGCGAAGGAACTGACTGTTCAGGGGGAAGATACAGTGTAATCAATAGGAATCGGATAAGTTACTCAGTGATCATTCTAACAGAAGACAAATTCCCGTGAAATGTAAATGGTCAAATTAAATTCAGTGATTGGAATAACAGGCATTAGACAAAGTCAAGAGATTTTTATTGCCAAGTGATCGAACACAGTCATTTATTTCTTATTTTTAAAAAAATTATTCAAAGCATGTGAGCATCACTGATTTGTTGTTCATCATAATTGCCCTTTTATTAGATGATGTTGCTACAGCATTGTCACGTATAGGCCAGATGAGGCAAGGATGGCAGATTTCCTTTGCTAAAGGACATTAATGAACCAGATGGCATTTTTTTAATTACAATTGAAGCTAGTTTCATGGTCATCATGGCTGAGAGTAGCTCTCAGTTCCAGGTTGTTATTAATTGATTTAAATTCCACCAGCCGCCATGGTGGCATTTGAACCCATGTCCCCAGGATCTTTGGATTATTTGTCCTGTGGTATTGACGTCTACCTCTGGATTAGTCGTTGGATTTTTGCGTGGAAATAAATGAAAGATCGCAACATAGAAACAAGCCATTTTGCCTGTCAGATCTATGGTGGTGGCCTTCTCCTGCCTAACTTCATCTCAATGTCAAGTCAAGCAACTAACTCTCACCCAACGCCAAACTGCAGGATCCTTCTGCCATCCAGCTTGTGCATTCACGGTAATTATGCATCCAGTTGCAGTGATGAGAGCCTTGTTCCTGTTCGTGTTATTGACTAGATTAAAAATGACTCTTGGAATACTGTGTTCAATGCTGGTCTCCCTGCTATAGGAAGGATGTTGTGAAACTTGAAAGGGTTCAGAAAAGATCTACAAGGATATTGCCAGGGTTGGAGAGTTTGAGTTATAGAGAGAGGCTGGATAGGCTGGGGCTATTTTCCCTGGAGCATCAGAGGCTGAGGGGTGACCTTATAGATGTTAATAAAATTATGAGGGGCATGGATAAGGTGAATAGTCAAGGTCTTTTTCCCAGGGTGGGAGAGTCCAAAACTAGAGGGCATAGGTTTAAGCTCAGTGGGGAGAGATTTAAAAGGGACCTATGTGACAACTTTTTCACACTGAGGGTGGTGCATGTATGGAATGGGCTACCAGAGGAAGTGGTGGAGGCTGGTATGATAACAACATTTAAAAGACATCTAGATGGGTATATGAATAGGAAGGGTTTAGAGGGACATGGGCCAAATGCTGGCAAATGGGGCTAGATTAATTTAGGATATCTGGTCGGCATGGACAAGTTGGACCGAAGGGTCTGCAGCTTCCATGCTGTGCAGCTTTATTATCTATGACTCTAATAAATAAATAATGTGAGAAAAATTCTTCTTTCCTTTCTTTCTCCAACCTCATAGCTTTTAAAGCTTCTCCATACATATTTATGGAGATGTGCGTCTTCACTTTGCCCCATACTTATGGAGCAGTTTTCCACATGCTGCACATAATCGGTTGTCTCTCTCTAATAGAGAGAGATGCCATTGATCCTTTGTGGATTATGGCTCCTTGCCATACACTGTAGTTGGACAAATGGTATGGTCCATGTGTTGGAATGGCTTGGATTTTCCGGAATCCAGTGCAAAATGCTGGAAATAAAAATAAAAAGTGCTGGAGAAGATCAGCAGCTCTCTAAGCATCTAAAAGACAAATGCAGAGCATCAGTCATGTTCCAAAGAGGAGTCATTGAACACAAAATGTTAACTCTATTTCTCTCACAACAGATGTTGCCAGGCCTGCTGTTTTAATTTTCAGATAGGACTTCTGTCCACCCAAGAGATCATGCTTTTTCATGGAAATGGCCTAATTGAGCACCAAAGACTGGTTCAAACCATAAATTCCACCAATGGATATTTGAGAAGGAGGGAAACTTGGAGTGGATTCTGTGGTGTAAAAGCTGTGCTGATTTAATGGACTGAAGGACAGTCCAAATATACATGGGGTAGAAAAAAAACAGCAGACCTCGGCAGAACATGCAACTGCACCAAAAATATCTGGCATGATCAAGACACATATAATCTTGGAAGCTCTCATTGACCTAATATTACAAGAGATGTAGGAATGGAATATCAGATTACTTAACATAACCGCCCCCCCTCTATACACACACACACATCAAAGCAGTGCATACACTCTGTATGACAGTAACTTACCAACAAATGACAATTTAGTTTTGAACACATTTTAATGCTGTTACAAGATTGGCTCAGGCAGATGGCATGAAAGCCAAATGGAGAGTTTTTTTGGTCTGCTCATATATCATTTTACTTGTGAAAACAAATGAATTTTTGCCAGGAGAACACCACGCTGTTCTTAATGCAGTGTCATAGTAACTTTTTAAATGTTCAGCAAAAGATCAATATCTCCTACAATGGCTGGTACATTTGAAAATGCATCACTTCTCTCAAGCAAACTAGGCTATGACATAAAGAGCTGGACTGTGGCTTGATCTCAGCACTTTGTGATTCAAAACTGAAATACTAACCATTGAGCAAACAATTTCTCTCTGTTAAATTCATCATGCTTTTCAAACGTCATTACATTACATTTCGAAAGATGGAATAAAAAGGTGCTGTTTTTGCTTGCATTTTATTTTGTGCTTTCATTTGTTGCTGTAAATTCAACGAGCTTCATGATTATTAACTAAAATTGTACCACCACTTCAGCCTTCACTCATTTCATCGGTAATTTAATATTAGAACACATGGTGGCGCAATTTCTCTGCACAGACGCGTTGAGGCTAGATTATCATTTTTGGAAACATCAGCTCTGAAATATGTCATTTTAATCTGTTTCCCATCAGATGACTGATACATCTTTAAAGTTATATTAAACTTAGAAAGTCCTGGTTAGGGATGAAGCAAACAAGCAAACCATAAGTGCCAGTGAGGGAGAACAACCAGGCTCTGTGTTTTAATTGACTTGCTATGAGATGATTTTAGATACACAAGGACCAAAATACCTCAAAGTTTGCTATAATTGGATAGGTTGACATGCACCGCCGCTGAAACTTTATACAGCGTCCTCTGCTCCAAAGTCGAGAGAGTGAAGATGATCAAGAGATGGGGAATTTACTCATAGAGAAAGAAATAGTGAACAACGCACGTTTTGTTTTCACAAGTTGTTGCCTGTGAACTTTGTTTTAATTTTTGCGTGTAACAGGATTTAATTGTTCAGTAGATTACACTCAATTTATTCAAATGCGCTTTCCCTTTGGATGAAGTTGGATTCTTGGATCCTGTTGGGAGAAATGTCACTTTAAAATTCTGAATGCAAAGTGCTTTTCCGTTCTTTGTTTAGTTTTATAAATGATCTTTTTTTTCTCCCCTCGTAATCATCAGAATTGATCGTGGAAGAAGTTTTTAAGAGAAAGAGATTTTATTGCAGGTAAGAATCTAAATTGAAACCAATGTAATAACCTATGTTTGACTTTAATCCTCCGAGGGTGAATTACAAGTTGGGCGAGTGCCAAATTTAAATCATTGTTTTAAAGCTCAGTGAAAAGGCATAATTTGCAACATGTGTTATTTAAATAATTACCCGTGGTGTTTGCTAAACTATTATTTTTAAAAAGAGCATTCACCGTCTGTCATGTCCCATATGATGCTGTGTTGAGTTTAATTTTTTTTCAGGGTAGTAATGTTGCATGTGTTCGGCAGCATTATATTGGATATTAAATAGGAACCATAAGCGAAAGATTTTGAGGCAAACATTCGTTTTGTGCTTGTCTGGCCCTTGATTTACTTCCAACTCCACTATCCTTTGAGATGCTGCTTCCTGTAGATTGTGTCAGAGCAGCAAGAGTTCCCTTTACAGCTAATGTAACTGAATCATGGTGGTAACAGTTTTAAAGCTGGCCTCTGTGCGTGTGTTTGTCTTCATAGTTTTGATACCTGCCGTTGTAGACAGTTTCCCATTCGGGGCACCCAAGTTCTCATTATCAGAGACAGAACTTAGCACGGCACTCTGCCACTGATTGTATGCCTTCAAGCCAAGAAAGTGCATCCCCTTCTGCATCAGGACAACATATCTATTACTAAAGCAGCTATCGAATGCCCTAATAATCTGCCAGGTCTTGCATCAGAAGGCTGTCCCTTCATCCTGTGGCTTCCTAATGCCCCACCTAAATACCAGACCTTGCACTGAGAGTGAAGTTACAGAAACATAGAAGATAGGACCAGGAGTAGACCACTCAGCCCTTCAAGCATATTCTGCCATTCACTGAGTTCATGGCTGATCATCCAATTTAGTATCTTTTCCCACTTTCCCCTTTGATCCCTTTAGCTCTGAAAAACATATCTAACTCCTTCTTGAAAACATTCAATGTTTTGGCTTCAATCGCTTTCTGTGGCAGAGAATCTCAGGCTCGGAACTCTCTGGGTGAAGAAATTTCTCCTCATCTCAGTCCTAATGGTCTACCCCATATTGTCAGATTGTGACCCCTGGCTCTGGACCTTCCCACATTCTTCCAAATCCAGTGAATGTAGTCCTAACTGATCCATATGTCAGTCGTACAATCCCAGGAATCAGTCTGCTAAACTTTTGTTATACTGTCTCCATAGCCAGAATATCCTTCCTTAGATAAGGAGACCAACACTGCACACAATTCTCTTGGTATGGCCTCACCAAGGCCCTGTATAATTGCACCAAGCCATCCCTCCTCCTGTACTTGAATCCTTTTGCTATGTAAGCCAAAATACCATTTGCCTTCTTCACCACCTGCTGCACCTGCATGCTTACTTTCAGTGGCAGGTGTACAAGGACATCCACTTTTTGTTGCACCATTTTCTTTCCCAAAATACCACTGTTCAACAATAATTTGCCTCCCTGTTTTTTTCTCAAACAGTGTGGATAACCTCACATTTATCCATATTGTACTTCACCTGCCATGCATTTGTTCAATCACTCAACTTGTCCAAATCACAATGAAGCATCTTCGCTTCCTCCCCACAGCTCATCTTCCAGCTAGCTTTGAGTCACCTAGAAACTTAGAGATATTACATTTAATTCCTTCATCTAAATCATTAAACTATATGGTGAATAGCTGGGGTTCAAGCACTGATGACTGTGATACTCCATTAGTCACTACCTGTCATTTGAAAAGAGACCCGTTTATTCCTGTTCTTTGTTTCCTGTCTGCCAACCATATCATACACCAACCCAATCCTGTGCACTTTAACTTTACATGCTAATCTCTTAAGAAGGGCCTTGACAGCCTTCTGGAAGTCCAAATAAACCATATCCACTGGCCTTCCCTTATCAAGTCTACTAGTTACATCCTCGGGTAATTCCAGTAAATATGTCAAGTATCATTTAACTTTTATAAATGTGTGCTGACTCTGTCCAATCCTGGCATTGTTTTCTAAGTGTTCTGCTGTTAAAATTTTGATAGTGGACTCTAGCATTTGACAATTGTGAATAGGAAGCACAGCAGTGATTTTTGATCAGCCATGGAATGGAAAGGACCTCCACTATCCATAGATCAATGCTATAATGTGTATGTTTAAAAAATGTGTCTGGTTTCACAGGAACTTGTGCTCTTTAGGGACTGGGTGGCTAGTGTGGATCAGATTTGGTTGGACCACCATACTGAATTGGGGACCTGTGCCAGGCATCATAATGCTGTGGGTCAGACTTGCCTAGAGACAACTCAAGAAGAAGAACTGGTTTTCAATCAAACTGACTATTTCTTTCGTCAAACCTGAACACAATTAAGTGACTGCATTGTCAAATCATGGGTATCAGGCCCTGCTCCCATGGTATACTAATATTTCTGCCCTCGATATCGAGGTTTGCATTCATAGGACAAGAACTGAACTTTTGTCAATAGTTATGAGGTCAGACCATAGTAAAATACTCGCTTAGAAAATAAGTTAAAATTGAGTAAAATATCAAATAATGAAATCAAATTACATGCATGTCTTGAAAATTTGGAACATGTGTGGGCTTTTTTTTAAGGTTTTTTTTAACCCAGTAATCTCCATTGAGATTATAACTGAGCTGAACCCAATTGCACATTCCTGACTTTGTCCTGTAACCCCCAACGCTTTTGGCTAACAAAAGTGTTTCAATCTCACATTTAAAGTTAACAATTAATCTAGCTGTTTGTGTGAAAGAGTTTCAAACATTCACCACCTCTTACTGAATCCTGTGGTCTGGACTGGCGCTATTGAACTATGTGCCCTGATATTTTTCCCTTTCCCACCCTTAACAATCTGTGGTGTCTCTCTGTCTATTTGTGAAGTGGGGATTTAAGAAGAGGCAGAGTTTAGGGTATGCATTTATAAAGTAGCAATTTTTAATCTTTTTTTGCCATTGAGTCAAGACAATTTGTTCATAATAAACAGTTATTTTCATGCTAAATGCAGAAACCTGATGAGCATTTCATTTTAACCTAAGTTTATCTGTGAGGAAATTTGGAGACTTTGGATAGTTACATAAAATTTTTCACATTTGTGATGACTCTGGGAATATTGGATTTTGATTTCCAGGGCAGTACCCCAGTGGTCTTGACACCAGCCTGACTTGGAGCTATACCACCAATCCTTTGCTGTCACTCCATAAAAATCCAGAGATTTCCTTCCTCACAGCAACTGTGGGATACCTAAACTGAGATTGCAACTGTTTCAGAAGGTAGCACACCATCATCAACTCCAGGGCAATTAGTGATGGGCAACAAACACTGACCTGGTGAGCAATGCTCAGATCCCAGGGCATACTGAGACCACAAGAATAAAACAAAGAATTGCGGATGCAGGAAATCTGAAACAAAAATAGAAATTCCTTAAGACCCCTTAAGGCTCACTGCATTAGGCATGTTAACTCTGTTTCTCTGGCCTCAGATGCTGCTGGATCTACTGAGTTTCTCCAGCAATTTCAGTTTTTATTTAATATTGAGTGCATTGTAGCAAAGCATATGGTGTCTTGGGCTTCATAAATAGAGACGTTGACCAGAAAAGCAGGGACGTTACACTGAACATTTATAAAACACTGGTTAAGCCACAGCCAAAATGTCAATTCTCATTCTTTAAGAAAGTTGTATTTCAGGGTTATTGAGAGGGTGCACAGGAGATTTATCAGAAAAGTTCTCAGGATGGAGGATATTCATTTCAAGGTGAGATTCATGAGGCTAGAATTTGATAGAGGTATACTAGATTATGAAAAGCATGAATAAAGTAAACAAAGAAAAAGTATTCCTTTTAGCTGATGAGACAAGAGGAATGTGAGGATGAATTTTATTTTTATGTGGCAAGTGGTAATGACCCGGATGAAGCAAGGATAATAAATAATTTCAGAAAGAGATCAGATGAGCACTTGAAAGGAATAAACCTGCAGGAAAACAGGGATAGAACAAGGAAATAGCACTGCCTGGACCACTCCATAGAGAACTAACATGGGCCTGATGGGTTGGAAAGCCTCTTTCTTTGCAGTAAATTAGTATATGATTCTATGACCCCAATATTACTGTAATCATTTTTAGCTTAGAGTTTCCATGAAATTATTTTCAGATGTACGTGGTCACAATCTCATCGTAGCATAAATGAGCAAATTTACAACACGCTCCCGCAACTGGGCTGTGAGATTGGAATCAGGTTAGGCTGATATCTCTGAAGAATCTTATATGCTCTTTACGAAGCAATAAAAATTGGTTAAATTGACCTTTAGCCTATTCCTTTCTGGGAAATAACATTGGCATGTTAACATCTAATTAAGGGGATTTTTTTACAACACACTAGCTAAAAAAATCCTTGCTGCAGCATATAATCAGTGTATCTGTCTGCTTTCTGTTATGGTTATTGAGTAGGTTTAGCATCTACTTTTATTTTCAAAGCCACATTAACCAAGTAGAAATCTTTTTAGTGTTGCTTGTTCTGTGTAATTAGCAATCCCCCTGGATTTGGTGCTGAAGTGACAATAAAAGGCCAGTGACTGAAACCCAAAAGCTGTTTGTGAAATAGTAAATAGGCTCATTAAGGCAGATAGTAATAAATTGTTTCATTTTGTAGGGAAATTCAGAACAAAGCTGGCAAAATCTTACAATTACAGCTAGACTGCTTACACGTGAAATCATGTAGCATTTGTACAAGATGGTTGGTCTTGACTCGGTGGTAGCCCTGGTCTTTCAGAGTCTGAAAATTACGTGACCAAATCCTCCTCACAGAACTGGAACACACTGGATATTCCAGTGTAATGTTGATGAAGTGCTACTTTCAGGTGAGGTGACAAGCTAAAGACCTGTCCATTCTTTTTGCTGATGTAAAAGACCCAGTGACACTTTTCTCAGAGGAACAGGACAAACAATGGATGTTCATCTTCACTGCCAAGTATTTTCATCTTCACCTGACCTATACATAGAAAGCATAATCTAACAAGCAGGTTTGTTCATAGTAACAGAACCCACTGTTCCATTCTAAGAGATTAAAGACACAAAACTCTCAAATTAATTCCATGAATGCATACCCTCCAGAGGGGCATATTCCTGTGTTTCTTATGATCTAGTCACCAAATTGTTTGCTTTATGTGGAACTGTTTAACTGTATTAACAGGTTGTTCACTGACACAAAACTGCTTTCTTCTGATAATTATAAAAATCCTACTGTCCAATCAGAATACGAACTAAGGATAGGAACCTTTGCTGCTACATTTTAACATAAATCATAGATACTGCTGTGAGTTCTGTTAATATTTTGCAGTTGAGATAAATTAACCTGATATTTTCTTAGCTTTAGTTTATTCAGATGAATTAAACTTTCTCGCTGTGTAGAAGTCCAATTGATATTTTATGAATAATTCAACTGAGTTCAATTGCAATAGTTCTGATGTCTGGAACTTTGCAAAAGTTTGATTTGGGACAAAAATGTAAAACTGATGAATGACAGGCCACAAAGAGGAAAGATAATTCTAGGTTTTGCGTGCAAGATCCTTTCTGCTGCGTCTATCCAGGAATTTCAGTTCAAACATCCTCTATTTGCTGCTTTTAAAATAAATTATTTTCTTTCAAGAGAGACAATACCACTCAGGTCCTCAATGATTCTAGGAGAACAATTACAGATGAACAAAGCAATTCATCTTATCTCCGTTTATTCTTCCAGACAGACTGTCATTCCCCACATTGCAACGTGCATTTATTTCTCAAATGGTTTTTCCACCTTTACACTCAGTGTAAAGTTTATTCTATGTGTCAGTTGCTCTTGTACAAGGAAGAAATTCCCAGTGTGATACTTGTATCCTATGTTTCCTATTCCTGTTACCCCTTATCCTATTTTAAAAATTTAAGTTATAGCAATACTCTAGATTTACATCTTCCAAATCTTTTATTGCTTCAGAACATCATCTCCCAGGCTTTTCATTCCAGATTTCGTTGACCAGGCTTCTTCAGTTTTTCTTAATCTATCTTTTATATTAGTGATGAACCTCATGGCTTTACTTGAAAATCCATTTCTTAAGTATTTATCTTAGTTCCTGGTGAATAAGGCTTGACAACAGTTCTCACCTAGTTCAGAGCAGTGTTCTTTGTAGCCACAACCTCAACAGACTGATATTTTACTGGTTTATATTTTGTAGCACAATATTCAATTAGATTTGTTAATTCCTACTTTACATTTGTTGGACATCTGAAAGATTAAGTTGAGCAGATGTCCTTCAACCTTAGCTCCAACTATTTAATGTTAATCTTTAGAACATAGGAACAGAAGTAGGCCATTCAGCCCATCAATTTTCCCACTATTTAATACAATCATAGTGATCAAACATAGGGGAGATATACTACTTTCACCTATCCTGTCTATCCCTTTAAGTATTTTTTAAGTTTCATTGGGAACACCTCTTATTCCTTGAAACTGTATAGAATTCAGACCCAGTTTGCCCATAGGACAGTTCCAACATCCTGAGGACAATTCTGGTGAACGTTCACTGCAGTTACTCTGTGGCAATAATATCTTTTTGAGATAGGAAGACCAAGACCGTACACAGTACTCAAGGTGTGGACTAACCAAGCTCTTATACAACTGAAGCAAGACTACGCTACTCAAATCCTCTTGAGATCATAGAACCATACAATACAGAAGAGGCTTTGAGTCTGTGCAGCCAAAAGTATATTACTACCTGCACGAGTCTCACTTTCCCACAGTAGGCCCATAACCTTGAATGTTATGGTACTTCAAGTGCTCATCCAAGTACTTTTTAAAGGTTGTGAGGTTTCCCACCTCATCTACCCTCTCTGACAATACATTCCAGACTGCACGACCCTCTGAATGAAGAGGGTTTTCCTCCCATCCCCTTTAAATTTCCTGTCTATCACTTTAAAATTATGCCCCCTTGTTATTAACCATTCACCTAAGGAGAACAGCTGTTTTCTATTCACCCTGTCCATGCCCCTCAATATTATACACATCTATCCAGTACCCCATAGCCTTCTCTGCTCCAAAGCGAACAACCTGAGCTTATCCAGAATCTCGTCATAGCTCAAATGCTCCATTTCAGGCAACATCCTGGTGAATCCCCTTTGTGCCCCCTCCAGTGCGATTAAATCCTTCCTATTGTATGATTAACATAACTGCACGCAGTATCCCGGCTGTAGCCTAACTAAAGTTCTGAATGACTCCAACATGACCTGCCTGCTCTTATAATCAATGCCACAACTGATAAAGTAAACATCCCATACACTTTCTTAACCAGCCTATTAACCTGTCCTGATATCTTCAGGAATCTGTGGCCAAGCACCCCAAGATCCCTCTGTTTCTCTAAGTTTCCTATTCATTGAGTACTCCCTTGTCTTATTTGTCCTTCCAAAGTGTATCACCCCACATTTATCAGGGTCAAATTCCATCTGCCATTGAACTACCCATTTGACCAATCCTTTGTATCCTTCTCCATCCTAACACCTTTTCCTCATTGTCAACCACATGGCCAACCATCTTTGTGTCATCTGCAAACTTACTTATCATATCAATAAATATCACAAACAGCGAGGGACACAGGACTGATCCCTGTAGTGTGCTGCTGCACACTGAGCTCCATTCACACAAATAGCTTTCTACCACCACCTCTGTCTCCTGTCACTAAGCCAGTTTTGGATCTAATTTGCTAAGTTATCCTGTATCCATGTTTTACCTTGTTTATCACTTTCCCATGTAGCATATACTATTATTCTTCCAATTCCCTGGTTACATTTTTTGTGATTTTTTTCTATCTTCTGTTATACTTCTCTGCATTAAGTATCAATTTCTAACTCACTTGTTCAGGTCATTATGCAAATTTCGAGCTGCTTTCCACAATTTCTTAAAACACAAGAAATAGGAGCAGGAATTATCTGAATGGCCTATCAAGCCTGTTCCACAATTCAGTAGGATCTTGGCTTATATTGGGTTCACCAGCAGTTTCCAACCTGGTCCACATGCCCCCAGTCCCCTGAAAGACTCAACATGTAATATTCCCTCGGCAAATATAATCAATGATGGAACATCTAGGATCATTTGTGAAGAGAATTCCAAAGTTTCACAAACCTTTGCGTGATATAATTTTTCTTCATCACCTTTCTAAATGATTATCACATTATCCTGCAACTGTCCCCTTGTCTTAAATTCCCATAAAGACTTCTTTATTCCTGAACTCCAAGTCCCAAGCAATAAAACGGTGACATGCACTTCCTTTTCTAATTGCTTGCTGTACATGCGTGTAAACATTTTACATCTGTATAACCAGCACACTGAAGTTACCCTGAACATGAATATTTACGAGTTCCAGATCTTTAAAAAAACATTCTGCTTTTCTATTCTTATCTTCAAATCAATTAACTTCACAATTTTCCTCATTATACTCCATTTGTAATCTCCTTTCACACTCAATTAGACTGTCATATCACATTGCATTCTCTCTGAGTTCTCTCCACAGTTTACATTGCACTCTATCTCTTCTTATGAAGAACAAAGAACAGTACTACACAGGAACAGGCCCTTTAGTTCACCAAAACTGTGACAACACATGATGCCTTTCTAATCTAAAAGCCTTTTGCTTCTATGCTGTCCATATCACTCTGGTCCCTGCCTTTTTATATATCTGTCAAGATGTCGCTAAAGTATTGCTATTGTATCTGCCTCTACTACCTTCTCTGGCAGCACATTCCAGGCACTTACCTCTCACATCTCTTTAACGCTTACCAACTTTTACCTTAAGTCTATGTCCTATTGTAATTGACATTTCTGCCCTGGAAAAAAAGACTTCAATTATCCATTCTGTCCATGCCTCTTGTAATTTTGTAAAGTTTCATCAGGTCACCACCACCACCACCCCCCAACCCCCACCCCCCCAATCCTTCGATGTTCAAGTGAAAACAAACCAAGTCTGTCCAATCTCACCTCACAGTTAATATCCTCCAAACCAAGCAACATCCTGGTAAACTGTTTCTGTACCCTCTGCAAAGCCTCCACATCCTTCTGTTCGTGTGGTGACCAGAACTGTATGCAATATTCCAAATGTGGCCAAAATAAATTTCTATTCAGCTGCAATGTAACTTGCCAATGTTTATACTCTACGCCTTGATCGATGCAGGCAAGCATGCCATATGCCTTCTTGACCATTTTCAGGGAACTGTGGACCTACATGCCTAGATTTCTCTATATATTGATGCTGCTAAAGATTCTGCCATTTACTGTGTACTTCCCACTTGTATTTAATCTCCTAAAATGCATCGCCTCACATTTGTCTGGATTAAACTCCATCTGCCACTTTTCCACCCAAGTGGGGAGTATTCCATCATACATCAGACTTAACCTTGGGGAAGGCAATGACCCAGTGATATTATCTGTAGCCAATTAAACCAGAGACACAGATAATTTTCTGGGAACTCAGGTTGTCATCCCACTATGGCAAATGTTGGAATTTGATTTCACTTTGAAAAAAAAATGAAATTGAGAATCTAATGATGACCACGAAACCATTGTCGATTGTTTGTAAAATACCCATTGGGTTTACTAGTATTCTTCAGTGAAAGGAATTGCTGTAATTATCCGGTCTGGCCTACATGGGACTCCAGACCTACCGCAATGTGGTTGAATTTCAGCTGCCCCCTGAAGTGGTCTAGCAAGCCGTTCAGTTGCATCGGCTCTAGAACACAAAAGATGAATGAAAACAGCAGACCACGTGGTATCAACCTTAGGGACTGAAAACGACGATGACAAACTCAGCCATGATAACCCTGCAACGTCCTCATTACTAACATTTGGGTGCTAATGCCAAAATTGGGAGAGCTGTAACACACATCAATCAAACAGTAGCCTGACATAGTCATACTCACGCAATCGTAAATTACAATGTCTCAGGAAACAGCATCACCATCCCTGGATATGTCCTGTTCCAACTGCAGGACAGACTCAGCAGAGGTGGTGGCCCAGTAGTATACAGTCAGAAGGGAGTTGCCTTGGAATTCTTCAACATTGACTGTGGACCCCATGAAGTCTTATTTCACCTGTTAAAAAAAAATGGGCAAGGGAACCTCCTGCTGATTAGCACGTCCAGTCCTCCTTCAGCAGATGAATCAATATCTTTCGTGTTGAACAACACTTAGAGGACACACTGAAAGTGACAACAGCACAGAATGTACCCTAAGTGGGGGATTTTAATGTCTATCACCAAGAGTGGTTTTGGCAGCAGCAGTACTGATTGAGCTGGTTGGGTCCTAAAGGACATAGCTAATAAAGTGGGTGACAACAAGGCTGCATTCAACAGTGTGTGGCACCAATTGGCCTTAGCGAAGCTGGAATCAATGGGTATGGAGGGCACATTCTCCACTAGTTGAAGTTATAGCTGGCATACAGGAAGATAGTTGTGGTTCTTGGAGGTCAGTCATCTCAGCTCCGGGACATCTTTGAAGGAGTTCCTCAGGGCATTTTCAAAGATCCGGCCGTCTTCAGCTGCTTCATCAATAACCTTCCCTCCATCATAAGGTCAGAATCATACAATCACTGCAGTGTGGAAACAGGCTAGTTGGCCCACTGAGTCCACACTGACCCTCCAAAGAGCATCCCACCCAGATCCATTCCATCCCTTTAACCCTGCATTTTCCATGGCTCATCCACCTAGACTGCATATCCCTGGACACTACAGGCAATTTAGCATGGCCAATTCACCTAACTTGCCCATCTTTAGACTGCGGGAGGAAACCCACACAGACACGGGGAGAATGTGCAAACTCTACACAGACAGTTGTCTGAGGCTGGAGATGAACCCAAGTCCCTGGCACGTGAGGCAACAGTGCTGACCACTGAGCCACCATGCTGCTCACTTCTGTAACAGTTCATATAATTCAGAAATGCGGTGTTCAGTAATGATTGCACAATGTTCAGTCCTATTCATAATTCCTCAGATACTGAAGATGTCCATGTTCAAATGCAACAATATCTGGACAATATCTAGGCTTGGGCTTACAAGTGGCAAGTAAAATTTGCATCACACAAAGGAAAGGACAAGGAGGCTGAGGTCTGCGAGTGTATTGAATTGTAGGTGTGTGAGGTAAATATGGGGTCTGTCGAAAAGTTACTCAGGAGCCAGACTATATATTTAAATTCATATTTCTGCAATTTAAATGGAGACTTTTGGAGGATAGTTCTTGCAGCTGTATTATTTATACAGCTATTCTAGTTCAGTTTCTGGTCAATGGTAGCCTCTGCTATGTATATAGATAGTCAGAGATTCTGCAATGGTAACTGAAAATTAAAGGGGATCTGTTGGATTCTGTCATGTTGGAGATACTATATTTGTGATTTGAATGCTTCTTGTTTCTTGTGAGACCAAGCCTGAATCAGGTCCAGGATTTATTGTATTTTGTATGACTGCTGCATAATCAGAAGAATTGCAAATGGCGGAGTAATAATCAACAAACGTCCATACTTCTGACTTTATGATGGAGAGAAAGTCATTGATGATCCGCTGAAGATGGCTGGGCCTAGGATACCATCATGAGACACCTCTGCAGTGATGCCTATAGCTGTGATGATTGACCTTCAACAACTACAACAATCTTCCTTGTGTGAGGTAGAATCCAACCAGGGAGAGTTTACCGCAATTCTCACTGACTCTAAGTTTACAAATTTATGAGAGGATAGGATGGATAGCCGGAGACTTTTCCCTGAGTACAAAAGTCAATTACTCAGGAACATAGTTTTAAGGTAAACAGCGGTGAGTTTAAAGGAGATGAGAGAGGCAAGTCTTTTGCACAGAGGTTGGTAATTGCCTGGAATAGGCTGCCAGAGGAGGTGGTGACAGCGGATACAATTGCAGTGTTTAAGAGGCATCTTGACAGATATATGAATAAGAGATAACAAGTTGTAGAGCTGGATGAACACAGCAGGCCAAGCAGCATCAGAGGAGCAGGAAAGCTGACGTTTTGGGTCTGGACCCTTCTTCAGAAATTACATATATATAATATGGAGATATATGAATAGGCAGGTAATAGACGGAGATGGACCACGTAGAGGCAAAACCTTTTAGCTTACATAGGCATTGTGTGTCGGCACAGTCTTGCTGGGTCGAAAGGCCTGCTCCTGTGTTATTCTTTCTTCTTTGTTTTGTTATGCCTCCTTGAGTCCCAACTCGGTCAAATGCTACCCTGATGTCAAAGGCAGGCTTTGCACCTCAAAGTGAGAATTTAGCTGTTTTGACCATTTCTGGATCAAGCTGTAAAGATGTCTATCCCTGAGTTACCCTGGTGGAGCCTGTATGTAGATTATCATCTCAAACAAAAACAGTGATGTGGGAGATTAACTCTTCAAGAGAGAAAATAGATTGGAGAGAAAAATAAAATCTAGTTTTATTTGTAAGTTTCACAAATTCAAACATCCTATGCATTAAAATATATAATGTTAGGAATTTATCAATATTATCGCAGATCACGTGACAGCACTATTATTTGTTGAATAGAATGCTGAGAACTGTCAATGAGCCAACTATTAATCTCTTCCTATTTCACTACAGGGTTTAATGTCCTTCTATCTCTTCTCTGCAAAAAGAAATGATCCTTCGAGCAATGTCTCAAGTTTCTGTATTTGTCATAATTCTCTTGTTATGGACTGGAGAAGAAACAAATGCACAGAGAGCAGGTATAGTGCCAGTTTCATTATTGAAAGCACAAATAATCGGTTATAATGCAAATCCCTTCTCTCCAACAGCAACCATGTCTGCTGCTCACTAATTTGTAGAAATCATAATACATAAAATCTCCATGTTGCCCTCTGTCTATTGTGAACTGGAGTTTGGCTCCTTCTTTCAGTTCAACATTGTTATGTTCTGCATTGTTTAATCCATTTATAATTTTATTTTAACTGTATCTCCATCATGGAAAGCCCTTCCAGCAAATAACTCAGTGTGAAAAGTCTTCCAACTTCTTCCACTTTGCTCTGAATCTGGGGCAACTTGTTACTGTTCCATTTTCCTCCTGCACTGACTATTCAACTCAGCAAAACAGCTGAGGTGTTAATTTAACTGACCACCTCACCAGACACAGTGGACCTTTGCAAACTGGTCTCACAATGTGGTCATTATTTATTATTGTGGGGGCCCTACTTTTAGATATGGGCATGCAGATATCTACAAATTTCAGACAGCTTGCTGGACTCTTCTAAAACATCCCAAGAAATCGAGAATTACAACTAACACAATGTCATCACAAGTCCAACAGCTTTGTTGTCAAAAACTCCAGTGCAGATTGATTTAAAACACTGTGTTATCACTGCACAGTCAATTTTCCCTTTCTGTGATTTGGTATTTCCATTCCCAGGTTTAATAACCATAGCGATAACTGAAAAGAAATTTACTTCACTTACTCTGAATACGTTTGAGCTGTAACCTTGCTAAAATAATCCATGAAGTAATCAAAAACATCGCTGGAGAAAGTAAATATATTGCCCGTTAGGACTCCTTGATTTATTTTAATCGAAGAGCATCCCAGAAGGGTAGTACAAAGTTCCAAGATATGGCATACTTAGATTCTCAAAAGTTTTTGCTGAAGGACTATTGCTATATCTGAAAGGAATAGGAATTAAATGTGAAACCTGAAAGTTGACTGAAGGAAACAATGTAGCAAGTACTTGCCATGAGAGTAATGTTGGTGCTTTGGAGAACCAAGTGTAGTATCACAGGGTTTGATGCCAGGTTCCTTTTGTTCCTAAATTCTAGTAAGACTATGGAAACCTTACTTTTATTACAGGTTAACAATGAGACTACAGGACCCTATTTTAGTTCTGTCTAAGTGGATTGTTTTGATTGGGTTAAGCTTAGGCCCATGTTTGTTTACTGTCATCTCCCCGTTCAGCATAGACATAAATGTGTAAAATGAATTGTTAAAGATACCAATCCAGGCTAATCCAGAAGGATTTAAAATGAAACATGAAAATCTTGATATTGCTGAGCTCAATAACTAGCGGGAAGATTACACACAGCTGGAATGCTGTTCACTTCAGCACAATGTTCTCGGACCAGTTGTTCTCATACCTGTATACAGGGAATATTAACTTTTCAGGTCCAATCAATCCTATCATAATTTATCAATGACTACTGTCCCTGCAGGTTATAAGATTCATACCCGAAATCAATTTGGCCAATTTTAATTGATTTTCTAACAATTATGGAAGTATAAAAGAAAATAAAATCAAATCTCACACATACTGGTCATAAGTACAGCAGATTTGGAACTGTTACACTGCTACACTCTAGAGTACGAGGGGTAATTTATACTTTATCGTGTGATGGAAGCACATTGTCAAAAATTAGACCTGGTTCTTAGGAACTAGGCAGCTGAAGTGTTGATGATAATAGGAAAACATAAGAGATCAGAATTGGAGGAGTACATACGTTTCTGCAGGTTGGTGCTGACAGGGATCAGATAGCATAATCTCACCATTAGAGATAATCAACACAGTAAAACAAATGTTCCTTATGCTTTTCCTTTACTGATTGTCTCTCTGTGCAAAGGCTGTTTTTGTTTGCTGGGTTCTCATATTCATAAGAGGAGAAACTGAAGAAATAGGCCAAAGGCAATGTCGTTTAACATGTAGCAAAGTCGAATACTGTTACAATACTCCATCTGTTTTCCTGGAATACAGAAAGACTTATACAGTACAAATTGCCTAGTCTAAGGTTTAAACCTCATGCTGGCTCCAGAAAGCGGACACCAGAAAATAATAATTAATTTATGTGGAATTGATAAGGAGGCAGAGCTATGATTTTGGAAAAAGGTGCTTTGAGGTGCTCTGTTTGAGGTTTTGAAGGGAAATAACAAATCAAAACATGTTTTACACTATGACAAAGGGTTCCAAAACTGGGACACAAGTTAAAAAACAATGGCCCATCATTAAGGGAATAGGAGCCGAAAGCACTGCGGTTGCTGTAAATCAGGAACAAAAACAAAGTTTCTGGAAAAGCTCAGCAGGTCTGGCAGCAACTGTGAAGGGAAAAAAACAGAGTTAGCGTTTCGGGTCCATGACCCTTCCTCAGAACTGGGGATCATGGGATCCCCATGGCATTATAACTAGTTCTGAGGAAGGGTCACTGGACCCGAAACGTTAAATCTGTTTTTTTCCTTCACAGATGCTGCCAGACCTGCTGAGCTTTGCAACCAACTTTATCTTTGTTCTTGATTAAGGGAATAGGATTGGTGTGGACCATTTGTCCCTTCAAAACATTTCAGCTGTTATATTCAACATCAGCTAATTAGTTCCTCATTCCTCTAATTAGCAAACCTATCCCAAAATTTCTTCATACTTATGATACCCTACTTAAAAAAAAGCTTTCAGTCTCAGTCTAGAAAAATTGAAAATAACATGACACCAGATTATAGTCCAACAGGCTTATTTGAAGACTCAAGCTTTTGGTGTCTCGCTCCTTCTTCAGGTGTCAATGAGAGAGTTGGCATCAGACACAGAATTTATAAGCAAAAGATCAAAGGGCCATAAAACTAATGTGAATGTGTTGAACAAACCTAAGATGACTGTTAAATCTTTAATCAGTTAGAAAGGATTAATATGCAAATTCCAGATTTCTTTCAAGTCACTGCCCTGAAATAACTAAAGGTTTTAGCAGTTCCCACAGAGGTGACATCCCAGGTCAGATTGTGCATTTTAGATGTGAGGCCTTGCTTAGAATCTGGCTGTGTATCAATTTGGAGTCAGACCAGTTTATTTCCAAAGTAGGAATTTATAAAATGCCACATTGACTGTCTACAAACAAAATAAAATGTATCTAAAATGTATCTGCAATTACAAATCTGCAAATGCCAATTCACCCCATAGATGTGTATGTGTATGTGTTCATGCTTGAGAGAGTGTGAGTGTGTGCGTGCGTGTGAGTGTGTTTGTGTTAGAGAATGTCTGTATGAGAGACGGTCTGTGTGAGTGTGTGTGTGTGAGTGTGTTTGTGCGAGAGAATATGTGTGTATGTATGCATGTGTGAGAGTGTATAGTGTGGTGGGGTCACCTGTAGTGCAACATGAACACAAGATCCAGGTTGAGGCCGCCCTCATGGGTATGGAACTTGGCTATCAGCCTCTGCTCGGTGACTCTGCGTTGTTGTGCATACCGAAGTCCACCTTGGAGGACATTTACCCGAAGATCCAAGGCCAAATGACCTTGACTGTTGGAGTGTTACCCCACTGGGAGGGAAACTGGCGATTGTTGCATGGTGTCCATTCATCTGTTGTCATTGCGTCTGCATGGTTTCGCCAGTATACCATGTCTGGGGCATCCTTTCCTGCAGCGTATGAGATAGGCAACGTTGGCTGAGTCACATGAGTATCTGCTGCGCACGTGGTGGGTGGTGTTCCCATGGTAGTGTCCATGTCGAAGATCTGACATGTCTTGCAGACGTTACCATTGACAGGGTTGTTTGGCGTTGTGGTCGACATTGTCCTGAAGGCTGGGTAGTTTGCTGCAAACAATAGTCTGTTAAAAGTTTGGTGGTTGTTTGAAGGTGACAAGTGGAGGTGTGGGGAAGATCTTGGCAAGGTGCTCATTGTCATCAATGATATGTTGAAGGCTGCGAAGAACATGGCATAGTTTCTGTACCCTATCGGTTATATCCCGTGTCTGTCTTCCGAAGAGGTTGTTACGATTTTTCACTGGCAATCGATGAGTTAAGCATCATATCCCATTCTTATGAGGACGTACTTCAACACCTTCAGGTGTCCATTGCATAACCCCTCATCTGAACAGATCCTGTGTATGTGTGGGGCTTGTCCATAGGGGATGGCTTTTTAAATATGTTTCGGGTGGAAGCTAGAGAAGTGCAGCATCGTGAGGTTATCTGTAGGTTTGCAATAGAGTGAGGTACTGAGGTGTCAGTCTTTGATGGAGATGCGTGTGTCCAAGAATGAGACTGATTCTAAAGTGTAGTCCATGTTAAATCTGATGCTAGGATGAAACTTGTTGATATCGCTATGTAGTTGTTTCAGTGATTCCTCAGCGTGAGTCCAAAGGGAGAAAATGTCGTCAATGTAACTGGTGTATAGCGTTTGTCGGAAGTTCTGTGCAGCAAAGAAGTCTTGATCAAACTTATACATGAAAGTGTTGGCATACTGGGGAGCAAATCTGGTTCCCATGGCTATTCCGTGTATCTGGATGAAGAACTTGTTGAAGGTGAAGACTTTGTGGTCGAGGATGAAGCAGATGAGTTGTAGCAGCGTGTCTGGAAATTGGCAGTTGTTGGCATTGAGTACTGAGACTGTTGCAGTGACCATCATCGCAGGGGATGCTGGTATATTTGCATTTGCAGATTTGTATTTGCAGATACATTCTATTTTGTTCAAAAAGCACACTAGACAGTCAATGTGGCATTTTATAAATTCCTACTTTGGAAATAAAACCAGTCTGAATCCAAGTTGATACACAGTCGGATTCGAAACAAGGCGCCACACCTAAAATGCATTGTCTGACCTGGGATGTCACCTCTGGTACACTGTGGGAACTCATAAAACCTTAGTTATCTCAGGGCAGTGACTTGAAAGAAATTCTGGAATTTGCATATTCATCCTTTCTAACTTAACAGCCATCTTAAATTTGTTCAACACATCCACATCAGTTTTTTGACCCTTTGATCTTTTGCTTATAAATTTTGTATCTGATGCTGCCTCTCTCACTGATACCTGAAGAAGGAGCAAGACAGCAAAAGCTTGTGTCTTCAAATAAACTTGTTGGACTATAACCTAGTGTTGTGTGATTTTTGACCTCATCCACCCCAGTCCAACAACGGCACCTCTACATCTTGAAAAATTGAATTCACAGCCTTTAGATGATTTTCACTGTTACCTATACAACCAACTGTTTCCTTTTTTACTTAAATGTCGAAATTCAATTTTAAAATTTATTGTCTCTTGTTCTCATAAAAGCTTTTCTGCATCTACCTTAAGTCCTTCTTGCAATTTGAGCAGCCTGATTACTTCATCTTCAAAATTTTCACCTCCAGGGAATACAGACCAGTTTATGCATCCTGTCCTCACTATTTATGGACTACACATTTATATTCCTTGAGGTACATTGCCCAAAACTGTACACAACATCCCAGATATGGATGGTCAGACCAAAATTCTGCATAACTCAAACATCACCTCCTCACTATTGAATTCCGGTCCCCTCAGGATAAAGGTTAAAATTCTCTTAGCATGTGTTTTCAAAAATTCTGGTCCGTACTCACAATGGCACATGATCTCATAATTATGACTTAAGTATAAGTAAGGCCAAGTAAAGATGGCAGGTTTCCTTCCCTAAAAGACAATTGTTAATTAGGTGGGTGTTTGTGAAAATCACACCATCTGCCATAGTGTGATTCAAACCCATGTCCACAGAGTAATAGGTCTTCAGTCATTGAGTGAGACAATCATTATGCCACTGCCTTCACTCATGTACTGTGCGTGAAATCAGTCTCCAATTGAATTTTCAATATATCACTCAAGCAATCGTCACATCATGAGACACAACTGGACTGCAAAGAGTTAAGCAGAAGAAGTTGGATACCTGCTCTATTCAGTGAAGCATACACTCGAAAGGAATCCTATAATGGGCCTGAGATTCTACTGGCATCTACCTGTAAATGAGAATTTACGTACAGCTTCTCTCCACTACCTGCTTTTCACTATAGAACAAGACAGGAGAGAAACTTGGAAGGGATAAAATATCACAGGTTGAATTAAAAAAAACACAAGATTGGAATGTGAAATATGTCATTCTCTTTCCCTTGAACAAAAACAGAAGTTGCTGGCAAAGCTCAGCAGATCTGGCAGCATCTGTGAAGAAAAATATCAGAGTTAACGTTTCAGGTCCAGTGACCCTTTCTCAGAACTGATGGTAGCTGGGAAAATGTCAGTTTGTATGCAGAAAATAGAGAGGGGAATGGGGTAGGGAGGAGACAATAGTATAGAGCCCGAAGAGAGAGAAGAGCAGTTGAATTAGACAAAAGAGTTGACAAGGATCTGGCTAGGAGGGGGAATAGCTGTTAATGGAGACTGTTAGTGGCTATCAATAGGTGTGTAGTGGCAAGTAATGTGATAACAATAGGGGTTAGGGGGCTAGGGGAGAGTTTAGGCCCTAAAATTATTGAACTCAATATTGAGTCTGGAGGGCTGCAGGGTCCCCAAATGGAAAATGAGGTGTTGTTCTTCCAGCTTATGTTGAGCTTTGCAGCGAACACTGCATTCTCTTTCCCATATTCATCTTTTTTCTCATTTAACTACTGACATGATGATTTCTCTGTGAAAACTCTTACCAGAATAAATATATTTGAACATCTGAAGTAACAGCAATTCAGATGATTGGAATCTGTAATTGCCTGTTCAATGCAATTTTTAGATTTGTTTTAAAATGTTCTGCATAAAATGTCATTCAAAAAAGCCTTTACTTTTAAATTTAATGATTTACCCTGTAGCTCATTTTTCTCCTTCTCTCACCTGAAGATTTAGTTCTTACTGGATTCTGTTTCATTAGAGCTGGCTAATCTTTTTGTCCTCACTGAAATGGCTGTGCTTCTTAACAGTGCCTGGCAGCATGTTATTAAACCTAAGCCAGATCCTGCCTCCACCTGGGCTGACCACAGTTATATATTCTCCAATGTGGCATACTGAGCAGCAATTAAAACTGGAAAGTTTGCCTATTTATCCATTCCCGGGGCAATTGACACTTATGACGTGGTTGTCTTTCAGAACAATGTTGATATGTCAATGGGGTTAGATCCCTGAGGTGGAGAGTTTCTTCCCAGGTGCGCTTTTATCAGACACTAGCCTGAAACACAAGTAGCAGATGTTACAATACCGCACTCTTCTATTTTTCTCTTTCATCCATGTATCTGGAATATGAAATACAGAATATACCACCTTTGTTATGGGATTTCCCAATGCCAATCTGCCTATGCCAATTGCTAATTTATAAAGCTCCACTTTCCACCTTTTAAGAAGACATCTAAAACAAGCATTTGGTCCTCTGAGAAAGCTGATCTAGAGCGTACTAGCTATTTCAGAGCCCTTTACAAAACAAATGACCAACCAGTGGTACAGGTATAAAGACACTCATTTCCAGGATGTGCAGCATCCCCAATAGGTAAGATATATTTTGTTATAAGATGTATTTCTGTAGAATCAAGAGGAATACAAGCACATCAATTCGGAATGCTCTCACCTCTGGGTCAGGAGATTATGGTTCAGGTCTCACTCCAGAGACACTGAATGTAAAATCTGGTCTGGCATCCCAGTATAGTCCTGAAGTAGGGCTGCACATTTGGAAAACCTATCATTCAGATGAGCCATTAAACCAATGTCCTAGGTGCCCTGCCAAGTGGATATAAAATATTCTTGGTGGTTCTCCCCTAAGTCCAGGTTAACAATTATCCATCAATATAAGAAATAGAAGCAGGAGTAACATCTTGAACCTTCACTGCCATTCAAATTGATCATGCTGATAGAAACATAGAAGATAGGAGCAGGAGGAGGCCATTCAGCTCTTTGAGCCTGCTCCGTCATTTATCATGATCATGGCTAATCGTCCAACTCAACAGCCTAATCCTGCTTTCTCTCCATAACCTTTGATCCCATTTGCCCCAAGTGCTATATCTAGTCACCTCTTGAATACATTCAATGTTTTGGCACCAACTACTACCTTTGATAATGAATTCCACAGGCTCACCACTCTTTAGGCGAAGAAATGTCTCCTCATCTCCGTCCTAAATGGTCTACCTCGAATCTTCATACTATGACCCTCAGTTCTGGACACATCCACCAGCAGGATCATCTGCCCTGCATCTACCCCTGTCTAGTCCTGTTAGAATTTTATTAGCCTCTATGAGATTCCCCCTCCTTTGTCTGAACTCTAGCGAAAACAATCCCAACCTGGTCAATCTCTCTTCATACGTCAGTCCCATCATCCCCCGAATCAGCCTGGTAAACCTTCGCTGCACTCCCTCGAGAGCAAGACCATTCTTCCTCAGAAAAGGATACCAAAATTGCACACTCTATTCCAGGTGTATATCCCAGTTCTGCCTAAGTTCCACTTTTCCCCACCAATCTGATGAGTCCCAAAATAAACTCAGTGATGGAACATCCATAAATATCTGATGTATAAAGTTCCAAATATTCATGAACCTTCAATTCCATGATTCCTGGTCCACCTAGGCAAGAGGGAGAATTGGGTGAGCACTGGATGAAATGTACTGGAGTTGGGGATGGCTGTTTGAGGGTAATTCCACATTTGACATGTGGGAATCTTCTAAGGACCCAGTTGATTAGAGTTTAGGACCAATATGTTCCTGTGAAAATAAAGGATAAACATTGCTTCTACTTAACTTGGCAGCAAACCCTTTTTGAACCACAGAATCAGTAGGTTTTAGGGATATACTTTCTCTGCTGATTGCAATTCTTTAAAGTTCCTCTTGTTTTTATGTCACTTGATTATGCTTTGTTTCCGATAAGTAATCGAAATTCCATTTTGAAGACGTACACACAGCATTTGATCAAGTTCTTTGCCATTTCCTCATTCCTCATGATAATGTCTTCTGTCTCAACTGCCAAGAGGTTATTATTCACATTCATACTTTATTCACTTATATGACCTTATAAAAGTTCATGTAATTTGTTTTTTTGAAATTTCCTGAGAAAAACCAGTAACAACAAATTCGACTTGAAGAGTGAAATAATTGTGTCGAAAACAAGAATCTTAGCTGTAAACAAAGTCAGTTCCATGACAGTAGACATGGTTAAGGTTGACTAGGATGGAGTTTAATCCAGACACCTGTGAGGTGATACATTTTGGGAGCTCTGGTGGAGGGGAAGAGTATACAGTCAGTGGCATCAACATACAGAAGGATGTAGGTGGACAAGTCCATAGTTCCCTGCAAGCGGCAATACAAGTGGATAGGATAATTACGAAGGCATATGGCATGCTTGCCTTCATCAGTCTGGCATAAAGTATAAAAATTGGCAAGTCTTGTTGCAGTTGTATAGGCCACACTTGGAAATGAGTGTACAGTTCTGGTTGCCACACTATCAGAAGAATGTGAAGGCTTTGGAGAGGGTACAGAAACAGTGACCAGGATATTGCCTGGCTTGGTGACTATTAGCTATGAGGACACACTAGACTAACTTGATTTGTTTTCACTTGAAGGCCAAAGGATCGGGGGAGTGACCTGATAGATGTTTTCAAAATTATGAGAGGCATGGATAGAATGGATAATCAGAGTCTTTTCCCCAGGGTAGAAATGGCAATTATTAAGGAAGATAGGTTTTAGTTAAAAGGGGGGACGTTTAAAAGAAATGTGAGAGGCAGATTTTGACACAGAGTCATACAGTACGGACACAGACCCTTCAGTCCAACTCGTCCATGCCGACCAGGTTCCCTAAACTTTTCCCTGCACTTGGCCCATATTCCTCTAAACCTTTCCTATTCATGTGCATGTCCAAATTTTTTTTAAATGTTGTAACTGTCTGCATCTACCACTTCCTCTGGCAGTTCTTTCCAAATGCGCACCACCCTCTGTGTGAAAAAGATTTGCTTCTCATGTCCTTTTAAATCTTTCCCTTCTCACCTTAAAACTATGCTGTCTAGTTATGAATTCCTCTACCTTAGGCAAAAGACCTTTGCTGTTTCACCTTATCTGTACCACTCATGATTTTATAAACCTCTTATAAGGACACCCCTCAATCTCTCATGCTCAGGGGAAAAATATCCCAGCCCACTCACCTGTCCTGATAACTCAAACCCTCTAAGAATGTTTTGTCAGAGGTGGTGGTGGAGGCAGATACAATAGCAACATTTAAGAGGCATCTTGACAGATATGTGAATTGGCAGGGAATAAAGGGATACAGACAGGCAAAAGATTTTTAGTTTAGCAAAGCATTGTGTGTCAGCACAGTCTTGGTGGCTATAATGCCTGTACTATTCTTTGTTCTTTGAAAGGAATGCTATCGGACCACAACACATAATCAAGGAGGCAAATTTAGAATGATAGTGTGAGAGACTCCTCTGGCCTCAAGGAAAGAATCCTCCATGAAACTCAATGAGAATGACACTAAACCAATTTCTGGTAAGATTCCAGGAACACCCCAGCATTTTTAAACTACTAATTTCAGGTTAACTGTTATCCTGTTGATCCTCCTGTTTCATTCTCTGTTCATCCTTTAATGCAGTGTTACGTTTGCTAACTTGCAATCCACTGGGGCCGTCCAAAACCTGGTGAATTGTGGAAAATCATAAACATTGCCTCTACTTAACTTGGCAGCAAACCCTTTTTGAACCACAGAATCAGTAGGTTTTAGGGATATACTTTCTCTGCTGATTGCAATTCTTTAAAGTTCCTCTTGTTTTTATGTCACTTGATTATGCTTTGTTTCCGATAAGTAATCGAAATTCCATTTTGAAGACATACACACAGCAGTTGATTAAGTTCTTTGCCATTTCCTCATTCCTCATGATAATGTCTGCTGTCTCAACTGCCAAGAGGTTATTATTCACATTCATACTTTATTCACTTATATGACCTTATAAAAGTTCATGTAATTTGCTTTTTTGAAATTTCCTGACTAGTTTGCTTTTGTGCTCCATTTTTTCCCACTCTTTTAACAATTTTTAGTCTCCCTTTGCAGTTTTCCAAAGTTCTCCTAATCGTCAGGTTTATTACTATTCATTATAACATTGTAAGCCTCTTTTATTTTCCATTTAATGTTATTCTTTGGTTCAATAGTAACCACAGATGGATCTTTTGCACTTTCTTTTGTTTCTAATGACTGAAAAATGTAATTATTTAACTGTTCATTTCACCATTCAATAAACACTATTGTCTACTTTTCTACTAACCTAGTCAACCTTAACCATGTCTACTGTCATGGAACTGACTTTGTTTACAGCTAAGATTCTTGTTTTGGACACAATTATTTCACTCTTCAAGTGGAATTTGTTGTTACTGGTTTTTCTCAGACAGATTTTTACTGTTCGATTACTAATTAACCCTGCCTCAGGTCCAAAATTAGATCTAAAATAGCTTCTTCACCAGTTGGTCCCCGCAAGGTGTTGTTCCAAAAAGCTCCCAGAATCTTATAGACCACCTTTGCCAATTTAGTTTACCTACTCTGTATGAAATGTAACATCTCTCACATTCATTGACTTTGTTAGAAGATTCAGTTATTTCTGATTTAAAGTTCTATCCAATGGTGTAACTACTGTCAGACAACCGATGAACTACACATGCCAGCATTTTTTGACCATTACTTTTCCTAATTTCCACCTATACTAATTCTAGTTCCTTATCTTCTGAGACAAGATTTTTTTTACTATTTTCCTTATGTTACTCTTTATTGTGAAGTATACTTGATTCAATCTATCTTATCAGAATCTTAAGTATCTTGAAATAGTTATTTCCAAATCTTGGCCACCTTGCAACCATGTCTATGTCACAGTGATTAGATCCAGCCCATTTATCTCTATCTGTGCTACTGCTTTATATACCTTGCTGTGCATGTTTCGTGCATTCCAAAATTAAATGTTTGAACACCATTCTTCGTACTGACCTTAATCACTAATGCACAATTATCTTTAAACTCTTCCTGTCGCATTGTTCTTGTGTTTTTCTAGCATCTTGCCTAAATGATGGTATTACTCTATTAGCTTCACTTTCCTCTTTAGATTTCCAAATTTTCTTTCATTTGAACCTTACAACAGATAATTTCAACCCATAAGCATAACCCTATTAACAAGAATGCCAATCTCAACTCATGAACTGAAGGCTGGGCCAATAGGATAGCTCCCTCTTTCCCCGATTCAAAACCCCTTCTTTCCACTTGTCTCTTTGAGTTTAAATCTCAAACCTGTTTGACCCTCTCCCAATTTACATGAGCGACAGATATTAATCCAAAGATTATTTAATGTAGAACTCAGTTCCTCAAATTTCCTTATCAGGACATCATTGCTAGTTCTAACTATGTCACTGATCCTATATGGACCACAACTGAATATTTTTTGCCTCACTCTGAGATCTCATCCGAACACAAGAAAAATATTTAATCTTGTTACCAAGCAAGTAGCACATGAGCTTGATTTTCTGAGGAGTGGCAAGCACACACAGATGAAAGAGGGAAAGACAACAGTGGCTGTCAGGTCAGGGGGTCTGACTATTCCCTGGGTATATTCTGCAGTAACACTATTGCATTCCATTACACTAAATAGTTTTCTGCACCATGTGTCAATTGTCAACCCATCTGGCAGACCTTGTTCTCAATTAGCAAGACCTAAGACCCCTTTGTCAATTCAAGGACCTGAATAATTGGTCTTGCAATGATCACATTTCTGTGTATGGAAGCTTATTATGCACTAATCAGTTACTGCTTTTTCTACATTATAACAGTGACTATACTTCAGAGGTGCTTCATTGTTTGTAAAATGTTTCATTATGCCCTGTCAGTGTCAAAGCAAATAGACTTCATTCTTCCTTGGCTCATTCCTTTGGTGAAGTTGAGGTTATATAAACTTTCAGTGTCTGTATTGATGTGTAGGTAGGCAAAATATCACAGTTGAAAACCTCATATAAATCTCATAGCTGTGCAGCATCACCACCTATGCCTTAAGCTTGGGATTGGTCACTTTTTTAATGTGAGCTCTCCAGAGAAAAAAGCTGCGGCAAGTTTTACTCTGTCACAGAAACACCTCTTTATCCAAAGCTGTGCCTAATAACAGGGTGCGGGAAAGACGTGTCAGTTGACAGACAAAACTCAGCTGTGTTCATTCAATAAACTGCAATAGCAGTATTTACTGTGAACAGTGTGCCAGCTGGAACATAAATTTAGCCTTCATTAGAATGATAGGTAGCCTGTGGCTTTTGGATGTTGTTTCATCGTAGCCCGTAATGCTCTCAAGATCTTCCAATATGTGTGCAACAGAGGGAGAGATCACAGGAGCAGGGTGTCTTGTTGCAATTGGTCCTTGGTGAGACCACACCTAGAATATTGTGTCCAGTTTTGATCTCCTTATCTGAGAAAACGTACTTTGGCTATGAAGGGAGTACAACAAAGATTTACTAAACTAGTTCCTGGAATTATAAGGCTGACATATTAAGAGAGAATGGATTGATTAGGACTCTGTTTACTGGAATTTCGAAAAAATGAAGGATATTTCACAGAAACCTATAAAATTCTAACACGACTAGGCAAAATAAAGAAAGATGTTTCTGATATCCATGGTGTCCAGAGCCGGGGAAGGATCCAGACCCGAAACACCAGCTTTCCTGCTCCTCTGATGCTGCCTGGCCTGCTGTGTTCATCCAGGTCTATACCTTGTTATCACAGTCTAAGGGTTGGCTCTTTAGGAGTGCGATGTGGAGAAATTTCTTTATCCAGAGAGTGGTGAGCTGGCAGAATTATCTGCTACAGAAAGCGTTTGAGGCCAAACATTGATTGTTTTCAAGAAAGAGTGAGATACAGTTCTTCAGGCTAATGGGATCGAAGGGTATGGGGAGAAATCAGGAACGGGTTATTGAGTCATATGATCAGCCATGATTCATATTGAATGATGGACCAGATTCGAAAGACTGAATGGCCTACTCGTGCTCCTATGTTTTTAATGTTTCTCTGACAATTTAACATTAATAAGACCCAAGGTGTGATATCGTGGACACCATAGGTTTCAGATACAGGGATCATACTCTGCCTCTCTCACCGACAAGCTCAAATAGGCTGATCACCAACCAATATTCCTGATGTTTATTTTCAAACCCTTTATCATTCTAACTTTCTGAAATTAAACCAATACTTCCTGATTTGAACTGAACTGCAAAAGAAAACAAAATAACAATGGACTCTTAGGTATTTGCATTCTCATCTTTTCTGTTACTTCCTCACCAACTGATGGCAATGCTAACAACAACAGAAAGCAGAAAAACACCTGAAGGGATTTATTATGCCTAGTTTTCTACTATTTTCAACTTCTGGTGTGAGCTAATCCTTCACAGTGGTTATTCCAAAAAAAAATCTCTCCTGCACAACTGTTAAAGCTTTGTTGAGAAATGAAAAGAGTTCAACTTTGCCATGGGCTAGTTCTTTTAACGTTCAACAGCAGATTGGTATGTTGTCCAGGCTGAGATGTTTAATTTTTAAAATATCAATACCAGTTAGGGCTTGATTCAGTTAGGAAAGGTATTAATGTTTAAATATGTGGTGTTATGCTTTTAAGAACAGTTTATGGATGCATTTCAGTTCAGATCACCATTCTTTCATGCTCAGTCATCTGCAAAGTTGGTAAAGATTGAATGCAATGAACACGACTGTTGCATCAAAAGGTTTACAGAGCATGTGCACGAAGGCTGGAAGACTACTTTAATCAATCAGCTGAAATCCTATCTTATGTCCAACTGCAGGAATGTTGAAAAAACCTCCACCAAAGCTTTTCTTGATAATGTAACCTGAAATGTTACTGAGCTGTACAAACGTGTGAAATAAGAGAAGCAGGCCATTCAGTCCATCTAGCCTGCTTCCACCATCCATTAAGTTTATGGCTGATCTGCATGTATATCAAAATTCACAATCTTACCTATTCCCAATAACCTTTGATTCTTTTGCTTCTCCAAAAATCTATTTACCTCCAACTTCAAAACATTAAATGATCCCACCTTCGGAGGCAGAGTGTTCCAAAGGCACACAACCCTCTGAGAGAAAAAAAACTCTTCTTGTCACTTTCCACAAAGGGTCTTTGCTCATTTTTAAACAGTGCCACCTAGTCATGGACTTGCCCACAGGTAGAAATATCCTGTCCACATCCACCTTGTCAAGACAGTTCAGGATCTTATACACTTCAATCAAGTCACCCCTCACTCTTCTAAATTCCAGTGGAAACAGACGCAGCCTGTTCAACCTATTTTCATCAGCAACCTGCTCACTCTTTACATAAATCTAGTAAGCTTTCTCTGAACTGCATTCCGTGCATTTATATCTTTCCTTAAATAAGGAGACAAAACTATGTTAACCTCAGCTAAGATAAATGTAGAAACATATAATTTCCTGAGTTCTCTTGAGCCAAACTTAGAAAAAAAACAACCAGGCTTAGTACAAACTGATCACTGCCCAATGTCCTCTGCTGCAAGATATAGCTTAGTTGAAGAAACATTTGTCTTAATGATCTACCCACTACATTGATCATACAGGCTCAAATATAAAGGATTAAGCATCCTTGAAGAAAGGAAGTTTAAGGACAAATTACACTCCACAGTCTGTGGACTAAATCTTGGCTGATACTTTACTACAGTACTGAGAGATGAAATTCTAAACTGAAACCTCTCAGGTGGATGTTAAACATTTTCATTATAGAATTTGAACAAGAGCAAAAGAATACAGCAGTCTTTATTTTTTTCCCCATTAACAGACTATTTCACTATTTTATTCTCTGATTTATGTAATTACTCTTTGTAGGAGTTAGCTAAACACCAATTAGTTGTTGTGGTTACACTCCTGACAACAACCTACTGCTTCAAAAGCACTTCACTGACTTTGTGACATGCTGAAGTCATGGAAGGTACTATATAAATGCAAGTTTTGTACTTTCCATGCAGCAAAGTTACAAAGTGCTGTAAAACTTGAACTCAATTGTTGGCAAAGAATCCCAAATATTTCTGCTGAAGCTCAGTCACGTGCAAACACCATCAATGGTTCAAACAGGTAAGGTAATGCCATATGCCTTTCCCACTAATGCATTGGTATAGTTTGGCTGGGAGTCTAATGGCACAAAACAACAATAATAATTCTACATTTAAACTATGGGGAGTAAATTATCTTCTATAAATCCACAAATATAAAAATAAAGTCCACTAGGAGCTGAAAATAAAAACATACATTTGGACCCATCAGAGTGCACAACTTCATTTTAAATTAAAGTTCTTACTTCTAACTGAAAAAAAATACCTAAGGTGGAATACATTTTGAAAACCACTAGTGGAAGCTCTTTGTTCATTTAGGAATCAACAAGAAAACAACTTCCTTTAATACTACAGTCTGATGAGGGCAGGCTTCAGAGGAAGGCTGGAACTGCATATAATAACAGCCTTCAAATGTGTCGTACATCACTTTAAGTGGATCTCCTCTCAAAACGAGCACAAAGGAGCTAAGTGAAAGAGCTCGGCTTTCCTTTATCTTTCTGACATCCACTGTTTCGAGGCAGCATGTTGCACTGAAATGCTTTGGGGAGCAGTACTGCTGTTTTTCAGTGTGCACCATGTATTACCCACTGACTCTGCTTCATTTACAGGCTGCAAGAATGTCCACTATGACCTGGTCTTTCTGCTGGACACTTCCTACAGCGTGGGCAAGGAGAACTTTGAAAAAGTCAGGCAGTGGGTGGCCAACTTGGCGGGGACGTTTGATATTGGTCCAGATAAGACAAGAGTAGGGGTCGTAAGCTACAGTGACAAGCCTCACACAGAATTCAACTTAGGCACTTATCAGAACATAGAAGATATCCAGCAGGCTGCAGCAAGCATCAGATACCGCCGAGGAAATACTGTAACTGGAGAGGCCATTGGCTATGTCACCTTGAACAGCTTCTCACAGCAAGCTGGCGGGAGACCCAATGATCCAAACATTCAGAAAGTGACAATTCTTTTGACAGATGGCAGAAGTCAGGATGAAGTGTTGCCAAATGCCACATTGGCTCACTCCGCTGGCATCAGGCTGTTTGCTGTGGGTGTTGGTGATGCCCTTAAAGAAGAACTAGAGGAGATTGCCTCAGAACCCAAATCAGCTCACATGTTCCACGTTACTGACTTCAATGCCATAGACAAGATCCGAGGAGTATTACGACAAAGGCTATGTCAAAGTAAGTACTTACTGTTTGTCATGTGGTGAACCCCGTTGGGAAAGAAGATGTTTCCTGGCTATTATGAAAAGCAGTTTAACTTCTTTTAATGTGATAAGCTTCATGTGCCTGTGAACATTTGTTCTTCCATTTTTAAACCAATGTTACTGCAACTACCCATGATTAAAAACAACAATGTCAGAAGCCATTGCCCGAGCCCGTAAAACACCACATGATTGGGTAAGCAAAGGTTATTTTGGCAAAGATTGTCAAATTGAGTCTGTAATATGTGTGATTTTGTTGATCCTTTCTCAGGATTGGGCCTGAATTAAATCTTAGCGGTGAGATGTTTCATTGCATTTTGCTCTGCTTTGGTTTTTGCAAGCAGCCAGCTGTGACAGGTTAGACTTCTTTGAGATGGCCGAGGGTACATGGGAGTAATGTGAATTCAGGGTGACAGCAGTAGAATGAGAGAATGCTCCACTTTGATCTAAAAGAACTCCATGATGATTAATTGTTCTGTGGGAACCCCAAAGGCCACTTGGCATCTGGAGAAACCACCCCATTCCTTTCCTCATGAAATGAAAACAAAAATTTTTGGAGAGACTTAACAGGTCTGACAGCATCTATGGAGAGAAAGTAAGGTTAATATTTCGAGCCCAGTGACCCTTCTTCAGAACTGATGGCAGATGCCACCAGACCTGCTGAGTTCCTCAGGCAATTTCTGCACTTTGTTTCAGATCTTCAGCATTCACAATACTTTATTTCGCTTTAGCCTTTTTTCCACAGAAGTTGCCAAGCTCGCATATAACACCTCCGATTGCATATTGAAGTAGCTTTCCACAACTCCCACTAAAAACCATCTCTGAAATGTAAATCAGCCCATAAATTGGGTGTCTGAAATCTCCGCTGGAATCTCCTCAGCTGATCTTTCATGTGCCAGCTGAGATATACAGTGCATGCAATTGAAAATCCCTTCACATGTCCTTTAGAAGGTCCGCCACTTAAATCAAACATTGATAACTGGAAATTATAAATGAGTAGAAGCTTATTATTGGTGTTTGTTTAATTTGACAAGTTGAATTACCTGAGTGTCTGTGGATTTGAGAGGATGCCCAATAAGCACATGAAGGATAAATGACTGGAGGGATATGGTGATAGAATTAATTGATTTGGGTAGCAAGAGGTTATTGTGAAGTATGAACATGGTCTTAGATTTGTTAGACCATTTTGCTTGTTTCTGTGCTATAACTTCAATACAATGTCCATTTCTGTGTATGCATAACCATCATATCAAGTTGTTATACAGCCCCATTATGCCCATCTTTCTCCAAAGAAAAGATTCAATTCTCAGACTGGTGAATTATTTGTTTGCACTATTGTTTGATATTGATAAGGCATTTGTGTGAAAATTAGCCCATTTTGTTTGTTGATGCTGTACAATTTTAATCTGCAACACTTCAAACTATATGAAGAAATTTTTTTTGTACCGGATTTGATTTTGCTTTCATGAGTTGAGCAGGTATGTGGCAAGTGAAGGTTCACATTCTGAAATTTACTTCCATTGGATCCTGAAGCCTGGCAGTAATTTTCACAGGATATTCCTTTGTGGCTACTCCCGCTCTGGCTCTGTCACTTTGCCATAAAATGGAGTGGAGGGAAAACTCACATAAGCAGGATTCATACAGAAAGTATCTCTCAGTTACAGCAGCAGATCAGTTGAAACCCTGAAGCAATTAACCTCTGTGATTTCAATGCCTTTGGATTGGGTGGGTTCTCAGAATGAGGCTCCAGTGGTGAACATATTAATGTCCTCACGCCACTGAATTAGCAACTTACCAAAAAAAGAAGTCTCGCCGTGTCTAGCCCAGGAATAAGTGAGGTGATCCATAATATTTCTGCCAATGGTTTATTTTAAGAGCTGCACACTCAAAGGAAAACTAATGACAGTTCTTTCCATTTTCACTGGATGAAAACACCTAATTATTCATGAAACTAGCAAATGACTTGAAAGAAGTAATTAAAGAGCACCGTCTTCATCTCTAGGGCGATAGCAAAGGCAGGCCAACTATGAATCATTTTTGACTGAATGATGTCACGCACATGGCATCTGCCATTCTCACAATCCTATGTTTTCATGTGGATTATCCATTCACCAGGTATTTTTCATAAGAAGAATATGGGTTTGACTAAAGTATTTTGATCAAAGCCGTGCCCCCTTCATTATTGGGTAAACCACTGAGAATATGAGTATTCCAAACCCTCGGTTCTAATTTGGTGAAGTAAAATGGTTACGATGCAAATCTTTGTATGATCCTAATATTGACCACTGTACACCATAGGTCTGTGCCACTGTCTTGTTGTTGCTTAGACAATCCCTGAAAGCTGACAATTTAAGAATGTCGAAAGGAGGAAGGAACATGACACTAACTGGCGTCTGTTAATTTCATTGTTTTCGACTGATCTGGAACTGCCTAGGAAACAATATTTTAGTAGAAATTTTACAACATCATAAACCCAGTTAGTCACGTTATGAATAGGAAATAATTCAAAAAACAGTTCCAGTTTAGAAGACCATCTGGCCCACACTGTCTCTTTTGAAGTGCAATCTTAAACCATTTGGGGGTGGTACAGTGGCCCAGTGGTTAGCCCTGCTGTTTCACAGTATCAGGGACCCAGGTTCGATTCCACCCTCGGGCAACTGTCTGTGTGGAGTTTACACGTTATCCTTGTGTTTGCGTGGGCTTTCTCCAAGTGCTCCGGTTTCATCCCATAGTCCAAAGATGCAGGGAAGGTGGATTGGCCATGCTAAATTGCCCACAATGTGCAGGCTAGGTGGATTATCCATCAGAAATGCAAGGCTATAGGGATAGGATTGGGGGGGAGGTTTGGATCTGGGTGGGATGCTCTTCAGAGAGTCAGCATGGACTCAATGGACCAAATGGCCTACTTCCAGGGATTTGATGATTCTTTCCCATGCTCTCTGCAATTATGTTTCTTATTATTCCTTAAAATGATTTAAAAGTGAATTAACTGGCTCGATTACACTTTCTGGCAAAAATTCCATTCTCTAGTAGCTTCCTGTGTAATGTCTAATTTCTTACTTCACTTTTTCAGTGAACAGTTTCAATTGATGACCACTCATAAATGACTCCTTAATCAGAAGCAATGGGTTTCCTTATTCACTTAGTCAAACTTCCATTTTAATTTAAAAAATACACCCCTTCCATTGAATTACTTTCCAATATTGCTGAGCCAGTGAAGCTTATTCCTGTTTCATAAGCCTGCCTTCCCACCTATAGTGTTTTGAACTGGTTCTGAGATATGGGTGCGATGGGCAAGGTCATAATTATTGCCCACCTCCATTGTCCTGATTTTGCTTTAAGTGATGCAGACCTTGTTGTAATAGAGATGCCACAATGGTCTCTCACAGGAATTTCCAGTAAATGAAAGCCAGAAGAACTGTGGATGCTGTAAATTAGAAACAAAAACAGAAATTGCTGGAAAAGCTCAGCGGGTCTGGCAGCATCTGCGGAGAGAAATCAGTGTTAATGTTTTGGGTGAAATGACCCTTCCTTAGAACTGTTCTGACCCACCTTTACAGATTTACAGCATTTGCAGTTCTTTCGGTTTAGATTTGGAAACTCTTAATTTGGCTTTGCATATTTTCTTTGGTACCTAGATTTGTCTCTTTAAGAGAGAGAGGGATATGCTTCATTAAACATTATGGCATCAGAACTAATGGTTTTCCTCCTTTATAAGCAGCCAGGATCTAAGATGATTTGCTAATTTAAGCCCGTTTATTCTAATGTTTGGTTGCGGGGGTTGGGGGTGAAGGTGTTGGTGGTAAAGAGGTGGGAGAGAAGATAGAGGTAACAAGGTGTAGAGCTGGAGGAACACAGCAGGCCAAGCAGCATCAGAGGAGCAAGAAAGCTGACATTTCAGGTCTGGACCCTTCTTCAGAAACCCAGAAGATAACTGGTTATACAAATTTTCCATGGTTGTTAAAGCAACAAATTTGGGGACACTAAACGGAATTTGAAAATTGATTTCTGACTGTAAAAGTATTATTTATGCTTTTAAAACAAACAAAAAATTGACTCAAGATATATTAAGTAAGCTGAATATCTGGACTTAGTAATGTTTATGTTATGAATGACTGCTCACTAATTGAGTGCTGAGTGCCAACAGCTTCATGGCTGTCAGCAGTTAAAGGCACAGACATTACTGAGCTGCATTGATTAGAATGGACAATGTTTCATGAGTGATTTCAAGGTATGTTCATGCGTGTGTGAGATTGACAGAGACCACTGAAGCGAACAGTAATCACAGATGAGTGACAAAGCTACATTCCAACTTAAGTCAGCCAAACTTGTTTTTTTTAGGGAAAGTCACTTATGAAGTTCGACAACTGAATTCTGACAGATAACTGCAGCATTTTCAAAGCTGCCAAAATCTCCTGTTCAAATTCCTGAATATTTCAAATATTCAGTGACCTTCTATGAAAATAAAACTGTTCATTTAGCTTTCCTTGTCTTCTACAAATATATTTCATAGAATCCCCACAGTATGGAAACAGGCCCTTCGGCCCAACAAGTCCACACCAACCCTCAGAGTATCCCACTCAGACCCATCAGGCAATCAACCAGCCCAGCTCGTCCCCGCCTCCCTAAGCTACCCCCATCTCCTACCTACTAACCTCATCCCAACCCCTTGACCTGTCCATCCTCCCTGGACTGACCTATCCCCTCCCTAACACCCCACCTACACTCACCTTTACTGGCTCCATCCCCGCCTCTTTGACCTGTCTGTTTCCTCTCCACCTATCTTCTCCTCTATCCATCTTCTATCCGCCTCCCCCTCTCTCCCTATTTATTTCAGAACCCCCTTCCCCTCCCCCATTTCTGATGAAGGGTCTAGGCCCGAAACGTCAGCCTTTTTGCTCCAATGATGCTGCTTGGCCTGCTGTGTTCATCCAGCTCTGCACCTTGTTGTCTCAGGCGATCCACCTAGCCTGCACACAGACATAGGGAGAATGTGCAAACTCCACACAGACAGTCACCCGAGGGTAGAATCAAACTCAGGTCCCTGGTGCTGTGAGGCAGCAGTGCTAACCACTGAGCCACCATGCCACCCACGTTTGAAAGGGAAAAGAGCAGGGCTGACAATTTTTGCTACTGAATTATCATTTAATCAATACAGACCATACTGCCACTAGCCATCAATCTATGCTATTCAATTATTGGGCATTAGAATAACAGGACATTGGAATATTATGAATTTTTTGGCTAAGTGCGAATCGGAATAAGTTTGATGATTGATTCTCACCACAAGGCCAAGTGAGTTTTGTTGCTCCATCTTACCTCACTGCATTAATTGGCAGTTCAGTCCTTATCACATGCAATATCCACCACATCTTACTAATGTGGCATTCTTGTAACAACTTGCCACTCACCAGAAATCCTGGAATTGAATGGCACACAAAATTGCCACCAGCACCATCTTTAAAAGCCCTTTGTGCACATGGTCAATGCGCAGCTGCTTTGCACTGTTCCCAACATTTGCCCAGACATGACAAACAGGTGGAAACTAATACACTGTTTTGCGGGGCTTGAATGGATGTTAATGGATTGGAGATGTATCATGAGCATTCTCCAAGCCTGGCACATGTCTGATGCCCATGTCTGTGAATGCGAAATGCATGTGGCCACCGCCTGTGGAGTGACCCCAAAATGTTGGCGTCTGGTGCCCAATGCAGTTGTTTTGGAACAAGCAGCAAGTCCAATTTGTCAAGAACCTGCTCTGGTTTCCCATATCGAGTTTTCCTGATGGCTGCTTTGTATGGCAGGTCAAGTAAGATTGCAACCCCCGTGTCAGTTTTTAAGTAATACTCAGGGTCACTTGGGAACTCGCCATTACCTAGAAAGTATCTTTGATGACAAACAGAGTGTTTTTTACAGCCTCAGTGCGGAAAGTCCCGTGGTAGAGAGTTGCATTGCCAGAACTCATCAGTGGGCAGAGCTGGGACAACTAACAGTTTGAGGATCATGTAGGAAGGCTATTTCATCTTGGGGTTGGGGTAGATATCTCCAATGCATATAGGACACATGCCAAAGGATGAATTCCCTGCACCCCCAATCCCACTTTTTCACTTCAGATTGTGAGAAAATGCATGTCTCACTCTTGACTGACTGCAGAGATCAATAATATTGTGGTATGGGCAGTGTAAAATTCAGATCAGTTTGTCTGTTTAGAGGGCCAATTCGCCAATCACTTGCTTATTCATTGGAATAGTCATGTAAATGCTGTGGTACAAGACCAGCTCAAAGGCTAGCAATCCTGCAGTGAATAACTCACTTCCTGACTTTGCAAATCTTATATACCATCTACAAGATACAAGCCAGGAGTAGGATGGAATATTCCCCACTAGCATGGATAAGCGCAGCTCCAACAACACAAGAAAATTGAAACCACCCTGGACGAAGCAGCCCATTTGATTAATACCACATCCACAAACATCCACCACCAATACTCAGTAACAGCAGTACATATGATCTGCAAGATACACTGTTGAAATTCACCAATGCTTCTCAGACAGCACCTTCCAAAACCACAACCACTATCATGAACCTGCAAATTCTTTACTAAATGACCCACTTTCTTGACTTGGAAAAATATCATTGTTTCTTCATTGTGAGTGGGTCAAAACCTTGTAACTCCCTCCTTAATGACATTGTGAGTTGACCTACATCAAAATGGACTGCAACTGTCCAAGAAGGCAGCTGACTGCTAACTTTGCAAGGGCAACTAGGAAGGGCAATGCTGGACCAATCAGCCAAACCTACATCCTATACGTGAATATAGAAAAGCTCAATTGCTCATTTATGATTTTGGTTTTGAAAGGCAGATGGTAACTAAAGTGTTGTGAACTGATGTAATTGTGCTCGATTTTATGCGCATGTAGGATGACAGCTGTACCAATTTGCAAATACAAAATTGCAGCTACGAACAGTGGGATAAAAAACTTACAGTGGGGTAATGTGATGTATATATTTTGTGAGGAAAGTAAAATGTGAAGTTATACACAAAAGAAAGATGTTGAACAAAAAGCTTAAAAGTGTTCAGGTGTAGAATTCCTTTGAAATGTGAGGGTATAGAGATAAGGCCACAAAATATTTCAATAATATTTTGGGTTCATAAGTACAGGTTTTGCCAATAGCAAGTGGCAATGGTAAAAGCAAAAGGTTGATTGAAATTAGAGAATACAGATTGATTGATTGATTGTTATGTGTACCAGAGTACAGCGAAAAACTTTGTTTACATGCAGTACAGGCAGGTCATATGAAGCAAGGATGTACGGATCAAAGATTGTAAAAAACTCTGACAGAGGCGTACAGGTTACATTGCACAGGGTGTGCACAAGGCAAGATCAACGTAAGCAAGATGGTAATTTTTACAGATTTAGAATTTACGTTTAAAAGTGTAGAATGGTTATAAGAAATGTTAGAATTAGATCTGCTGTAGGGAACCCCCCACAAGTCACACGGTGTCAACGCCATCTTGAATCCAAACAGTGGGCAATTTTGCTAACACTACTACGGAAAGATATTAAAGCTATGGAGGGAATGGAGTGTAGATTCACCAGAATGACAATAGGCTGGAATCCAGTCAGTTGCTGATCTAATTGAAACCTCTGAGAGAATATCAACTACTCGACTTGTGGACCCGTTGACAAGGTGCACGACTGTAACTTAGATTATTCCAACTGTACCTCTCTCAGCATTGACTTCTACCATCCAGAAGAACAAGGAAAGTAATCTCATTGGAACAACATTGTTCTGACGTGAATGTATATCATTGTTCCATCTGTCTGTACACTGGAAATCCCTAACAAAAACAGAAATTACTGGAATAAGCTCAGCAGGTCTGGCAGCAACTGTGGAGATAAATCAGAGCTAACTTTTTGGGTCTCATGATCACCATTATTTTCACCTTTTCAAAAAAAATTGTGGTTACTTAAACTAATTACTTTAATTATTTGAACATACAATTGGTGCAGTTTGTATTATTTAAGTTTGTGTTGAATATAATTCTACTTCCTGGTCTTTAATCTTTAATGTTTGATTTAGTATTGGCAAAACTAATTCTAGCGAATGCCAACTACTAGAGCTCAGGCTGTGGGAGAAACAAAAGGTCTTTTTTTTTATGCCAGTTAAAGACAGGTTTCACAATTCAGGAATGGATGCCATGTATGATTTATTGATCATAACTAATAGGCCTTAATGGTTCTATTACTGAACTAATTATCAAGAGCTCTGGACAAATGTTTGAAAGACATGTGGTTAAATCTCCCCATCTAATTTAAGTTTAGTTAGTTCAATAAGTCCAGAGTAAAAAGTTAGTGACAGTAATGGCAAAATGCAATTACTTGATTCTTGTAAAAACGATCAGGTTTTCTCATTAAGAGAAGAAAATTGACCGTCATTACCTGGTGTGTCCTATATTTGATGCCATGACCTATATGATTGATTCTTAATTTCCCTCTGAAATAGCCTAACAAGGATCTTAGTTGGGTAAAAACGTCTGTAAATGATGGCCTTGCCTGTTGTGCCCATATTCTACGAATGAATAAAATATGAATTTATGATTCTATAAACAAATGAAGTTGGTTATCAGATTTGGGTTCTTCAAATGTTTCTTCCTCCTCTTCTCTTGAAGGAATCAATTTATGCTGTATCATCATCCATGGATCAGCCTCAAACAAGGAATCATTCTTAATGAGGCCATACATTAGGTGTCAACAGAGCTTGGAGAGTTCCATGACTGAACCCAATCTTGTTCCTGCATAATTTCTGCACACATACAAATTCTAGCAAAAATCAATCATCATCAGTCGTCAGGATCGCTCAAATCCTGGGAATGAAAGCCAGTGATGGAGTGCTAACTTCAGCTGACCACTTCATTTCAGTTGATTAACAACAAACTTTATATATGTCTCCCTCTCTCCTTTGGATTACATGAATTAAAGCACTATACAAGTTGGAAAATATAGAACACAGAACTCAGAACATAGAACAGTACAGCACAAAAACATTGTGCGATTCTAAACTAATCCCATCTGCCTGCACATGGTCCATAAACCTCTATTCCCCATCAGTTTATGTGTTTGACTAAATGCCTCTTAAATGTTGCTATCGTATCTGCTTCTGTCACCTCCCCTGGTAGAACATATCAGGAAACTACCACCCTCTGGTGTTAAAAACTTGGCTCACACATCTCCTTTAAACTCTACCCCCTCCTCCCAATTTAAACTTATGCCCCTTATAATTTGACATTTCCAGCTTGGAAAAAAGACTCCAAATATCCACTCTATCCATGCTTGTCAATTTTCTATACTTCTATCAGCTCATACCTCAGTCTCCGATGTACTAGTGAAAACAATCCAAGTTTTTCCAAGCTCTCCATATAGCTAATAGACTCCAATCAAGACAGCATCCTGGCACACCTGTTTTGCACCCCATCCAAAGTCTCCACATCCTTCATATATTGTGACAACGACAACTGCACACAATACTTCAAATGTGGTCGAACTAAAGTTTTACACAGCTACAACATTACTTGACAATTTTTAGACTCAATAACCCAACTGATGAAGGCAAGCATGTTGTATGCCTTCTTTACCACCAATTCCATTTGTATTTCCACTTTCATGGAGCTATGGACTTGTACCCTAAAATTCCTCTCTTTGTCAATGCTCCTGAGGGCCCTGCCATTTATTATACCATTTCCTGTTGCATTTGGCCTTCCAAATGCATTAACTCATCCCTGTCCAGATAAAACTTCATCTGCTATTTCTCCATCCAACTTTTCAACTGATCTGTATCCTGTTGCATTCTTTGACACAACTCCATCAATGGTCACATTGCCTGCAAACTTATAAATCAGGGGACCTAAGTTTTCTTTCACATCCATATATTCAATATATATAAATATGGTGTGTGTGTGTGTGTGTGTGCGCGCGCGCGCGTGCACGTATATATACACATAGCAACAGAGGTCCTAGCACTGATCCTTACAGAACACCACTGGTCACAGAATAACACCCCTCAGAGCCAATTTTGTATCTAACATACCAACTTACCATGGATACCATATGATTTAATCTTCTAGACCAGCCTACCCTGAGGGACCTCATTAAATCCTTTGATAAATTTCATGTAGACAATATACACTGCCCTACCCTCAATCATCTTCATCACTTCCTCAAAAATCTCAGTCAAATTTGTGAGACAACGCCTTCCCTGCACAACGTCATCCTTAATAAGTCTATTCTTTTCAAATGTGAGTAAATCCTGTCCCTCAGAATCTTCTCCAATAATTTCCCCACCTCTGATGTAACACTCACTGGCCTCTCATTTCCTGGATTATCCCTGCTGCCCTTCTTATACAGAGGAATAATATTGGCTAGTCTCCAATCTTCTGTGACCTTGCCATGACTAAAGAGGATACAAAGATGTATGTCAAGGCCCCAGCAATGCCTCCTTCATGAATAGATTCTGGAACTTATCGACTTTAATGTTTTTCAACATAGATGCCAAGCAGGAAAAATAATTTAGAATGGGCACTGAGGGATAGACTAAAGAAAGGATCAGATTAAACAAAAAAGGGGAGGTGGTCTGGAAAGAGGCATCTGAATGCAAGAAGGGAGTTAGGTAAGGAAGATGAATTTTAAGCGTGTGAGTGATCCTCTGACAATGGGGCGGGGAGAAAAGAACGATGGGTGGAATCTTCCCAGGCCCTGAAATGACATGGTCACGGTGAGAAACGTTGGGAAAATCAAATGAGGTGTCCAGCAAGGACCTTCTTAACGTCAAGAGCAAAAAATTCCATTTTAAGCTTAATGGCACTCTTACAGCACATCTCTAATTCAATTACAGTATTGTTCTGCACTTCAATGCTGTAATTTGGAGTTTATTGGCACTCCTTATTGCAATGCTACTGCAAGGGAATGGTACACAGCTCATGGTTTTGACCAGGGTGCACTTAATGGACCCTTGCTTGCTCTCTTAGTGCTCACTCACTATGTGCCTGCCTCCATGCTTGCAGCAGCCCTGTTTTGCTTTGCCTTCCCTTTTTTGCACTTTGTCCCCACAGCCAGAGTCAACAGGCTCACAGTGCTTTCACCTTATCTTGCCATACCTTTTAGAGGAGCGACAAAGTTAGGCAGCTTGCATGGTTGTCAGCAGTCATCAGTGAACTTAGCAGACATGATGCTCGAGGGCACTTTGCTACATCAATCTAACAGCTGCACTAGGAGCCAGCCAAACAACCCACTAAACGCACTGCATATGCATTAAAAAATGACCATGTCTCAAAAGTGTAAGGGCAGTAGTAAGGGCAAGCCAAGGAAGATGCCCTTCAGGCAGGGGCAGTAAGTCAAGGGCATCATCCAATATCAGTCCAGAGACTCAAGCATAGTCAGTCAATCAGGTTATAGTCGGGATCCTCTCCTTGCAGGGGATAAGGAGCAGAATTTCAGACACCGCAGCATCTATCTTGTCTCTTTCTGCCTTACTACGGGCTCTATTTTCCTGGATTGAGTCGAAGAGAGTGATTGAGTAAGATGAAAGAGATTGGCACTTGTATTGGCACTGGTGTAAAAAGCTAATGAGATTCCGCAGTGAGTGAGTAGGCAACACAGAGGCTATTCAGGATTAGTAGCCTGGGGCTAGATTGGGTGAGAGCAAGAGAGGAAGACATTGCGTGTGACGGTAAGCATGATGGAAGGTGTGGGTCGTAGCAGAGATAGAGTGAGAGTGAGATAACACATAGAGGATGGTGGAACTAATCCTGATCACTGACCTTCTTGCAGCATTGCTGGCCATTCCTCTGCAGGGTAGAGGTTGCATTTGCCCAAGCAGCAAACACAGAACAAGCTTATGTTGTGTCCTATGCCAGTGTTGAGGGAACTAAATGGCCTCCACTACACCATTCATCCACTAAGACCTCAACTCCCTGTCTACAAAGTGAGACACAAATACCCCTTATATGTCATATTTGGAAAAATATCATAAACCACGCAGGCAGCTCTGGACTGAAACTTCTTGACTGGGTGCACAAAAGTGTTTTAAATACAGCATGGTTATTTGAAAACCCAGAATATCATGCCATTGGTCAGTATTTCTGGCTACTGTGACTGGGAGCATCAGGCTAGCATTGGGTGAGCGTGGCTTCCATAAGAATGTGATACATAGTTAATTAGGTGGATTTGGGACAATGGCACAAGAAAACTCACTCGATGTCTTCCATGAAATTCAATAAAAATGGCATGGCCAATTTCAGGTATGATGCAGCCTAATAATCTCCAGACAAAGAAGTGAAGAACTTAGATAGAGATTTATGGCTGGAAAGGATTGCCATGCAAGTGTGCAGGGAGACTGTTTACTGATTAGAAGATTAATGAAAGAGATCTTAAAGTCAATTATCTGCAGTCAGTAATTAGAGATGGAATGAGCCAAGCACATCTAGATTTTCTGAAGAATAATGGAAGTGACACCAACAAAAAGAATACTTGTGAAGCCAATGAAATAATGAAGGAATGGTTAAGGGTTTTAAAATGGAGGGAGAGATATATATATTTGTCAGAAACAAATGGAATAAAGCAAACTGGACAAGAACTTGATTTGATGTAAAATGTTCAGTTCAGCATTAAAGACAATGTTATCATTACATAGCACAATATCCAATCTAAGAGAACAGTCTAAGTAACTAATGGAGTTAGAGTCAAGGGTATGTAGAGATCAAAGCTCAGTACTTAGATGCTGTTGTCAAGGAAGAAGCAGAGTTCTTTTTTGAAACACAGACCTCTGAGAGACCTAAATTTATTATCTTGTTTTTGTGAGTCAAATGGCATCTTCTTGATCAGTTAGATATCCCATTATAACTTCTGTAATGTTGTGTAACACTTCTGATATGCTATGACCTTCAATACAATTCAAATTACTTTTGTCACCAAACAGAGAAACTCACTGTCACACTGAAAGTATTCCAAGCACATCATTTAGAAACTACATCAAACAGTTTCCGTTGAAGGGTCACCGTCTGACACTAACATGATTGATTGGGTTGCCCCTCAGGGTTCTGCAATGAGATCATTACAGTTCCCACACCATATTAATGGGCAGCAACATATCTGTACTGCACAAAACTTACTTTCATCTGCCACCGAAGCAGTTCCACTCTAACCATGAGCAAATCAAAAGAATGGGAAAGGTTTTAACAGGTTCAGAATATAAATCAAGAATGATAAAAAGAATATTCAGTGAGTGAGAACTCCACCTACTCCTATCCGAGCTTGTAGGAACATTCAGATATAGGAACACAAATAGATTAAGCTCCTCAATCAAAATCTGGCGAATGATCAGAGCTGATGTATATCTTAAATTCAGTTACTGGTCTTGATTCTGAAATCCTTTTCCAGCCTGAAAATGGAGAGATGCCATTAAAGAAAACTGTGAACTGTGAACTCTTGTAGGTTGCGTAGCAGATTGTGGACTGGTTGAAAGAAAGGCTGTTCTGGGTGGAAGACATATCTGTGTTTTACCCTTCAAGGAATACACAAGGAAGAAGTTTTTAAAATAATGCACTGCAATCCCTGGACTCCACGTGGAGTGTTGGCCTCATTATGTGCGAAATTGTGGTTTGGGTTGCACTGTACTGAACTGTGCTGTGAAGGGACCCCATTGAGGGCTTCCATTTAGACAACCTTGCATGCTCTGATTGCTGAAAACAAGTTGCTCGCAAAGTCACTGTTAGAAACTGGACAATCCCCTTTCAGCCAACTGCACAACCAAGAAGCTGCAAATAGCTACGCAACTGCCAAAGGCACCAATATTTAAATTAATATGCGACAGCTGCACTGTTTCACAACCTATTCATCACAGACAAGCCAAAATCTGATTTTTTTTTTACTTTTACTTCTTGCGGTCATTGCTAAACTGTATAGGTGTGGCACATTTTGTTATCTTTTTAGTTGCTCATAAACTCCGGCTTTCTTTAACTCAAGAATAGAAAACAACATCCATGGGGTCAGGGATCCTTAGATTCATAGAATCATACGATAAGAAGAGGCCCTTTGGCCCATTGAGTCTATACCGCCAAAAATATACTATTCCCGACACTAGTAACACTTTCCCTCGCTAGGCTCATAGCCTGAACATTGTGACACTTCAAGTGCACACCCAAATATTTTTTAAAGGTCGTGTGGTTTCCCACCTCAACTACCCTCCCAGGCAGTGCATTCACCCTTTGGGTAAAAAAAAAGGTTTTCCGCAAATCCCCTCTAAATATCCTACCTGCCACTTCAAAATTATGCCCCCTGGCTATTGACCCTTCAACTAAGGGGAACAGCCATTTTCTATTCACCCTTCCATGTCCCTCATAATCTTATATGACTCAATCTGTCCATCCACAGCCATTTCTGCTCCAAAGAAAACATTTCCAATTTATCCATCCTCTCCTAGTAGCTGAAAAGCTCCATCTCAGGCAACATCCAGGTAAATCTCCTTAGCAATCCCTCCAGTGCAATCACATGCTTCCTATAGTGTGGTGACCAAAACAGCTCATAGAATTCCAGCTGTGACTTAACCAAAGTTCGAGACAGCTCCAACATAATCTCTCTACTGTTGTCATCAGTTCCATGACTGATAAAGGCAAATGTCCCAAATGCTTTCCTAAACATTTCTAGTTGTCCCCTTTAGAACCAAGTGACTGAGTGGCTTGCGATGTTGTATCAGAAATCATTTTATGGTCAATCATGTTGGTGTCTTTGTAGGTGAGGCTGCAGAAAAGTTTTCTGGTAAAGATTATTGGTTGTGCTTTTACTCCAACATTGCAGCTTTGTGGTCACTTTTAACAACATGAACAACTTTTTTTTTAATTTCAAGGTATTTAAAATCCAAATTTAAAGTCTCATACTAACATGATGGGGTATTAACTCAGGTTCTCTGATCTATTATATATCCATCATACATGCCAATAATTCTCATTTCTATTGCATTTAATCTTGTTCCCCATCGAAAATGAAAAATTATACTCTTAGTATCAACATTATTATTTTATGTAAAAAAATCCCTTCTTTTTCATCTGGATAGTAATTGAAGAGAAAATAATTTTACATTTTTACTTCCATCCTAAACTAATTGATATTTGTTATATTAGTTTACATTGCCATTAAGTATACATGAGGGAGAAGAGCACTGGAACACATTGAGACTAAGAATGAGATGTGGAAGAGAAGAGAGAGGCAGAAGAATTACAGTCCTTTGGACAGGAGGGAGTGAAGTATGGATTCAGCCAGGGATGGTTAAGAGAGCAGCAAAATCAGAAGGTAAAGCAAGTTACAACCAAATACATTTTTCACCCCCAGGGTGTTGAGATTAATAACTTTTGATGATGTTTACAATAAAACTGCAATACTGATCCAACCTGTCCCCAGGCAAGATTCTCCAATTTGTTATGATTCTGGATGGAATGGTGACAAATGGTTATGTTCCTGGGTGAGGACAGACAAACTATTTCTGCTTCTTTGCACAACCTCACTCTCTTGGTTGTCCATGACAGCATAATTTAAGAATACCAAGCTGAACAAAGCTGGTGGAATTTTCTGAGGTGCTGACCAAGTGCTTGGATGAGGGTAATGCAGTTGATGTTGTTTATATGGATTTCAGCAAGGCCTTGACAAGGTCCTAGATGGGGAAAGTAATAAAGAAGGTAAACGCTCATGGGATCCCAGGTAAATTGACAAGGTGGATCCAAAATTGGCTTGATAGGAGAGTGAGGGTCGTGGTAGAAAGCTGTTTGACCGATTGGAGTCTGGCATGGATCAGTGCTTTGTCCCTTATTGTTTGTGATATTCATAAAGAATTTAGATGTGAATGTGGGAAGGATGATAAGTAATTTATGGATGATTAAAAGATTAGCCGGTTGGTTGACAGTGAGGAGGAAGGTGATAGCTTACAGGAAAATATAAATGGATTGGTTAAATGGACAGATCAGTGGCAGATGCAGTTTGACCCTTATAAATGTGAGGTGATGCACTTTGGAAGAAGGAACAAGACGAGCAAGTACTCAATGAATGGCAAGACACTAGGAGGCTAAGCAGAATAGAGGGATCTTGGGGTGCTTGTTCACAGATTCCTGAAGGTGCCAGGACAGGTTATTAGGCTAGTGTCACCGAAACCTAAGAATGAATAAAGCAGTGAGAGAAATATCACTGGCCTTAAAGTATTGCACCTTCGATAGCTATTTCTGATATTAGAAGGTGATAATGCTGTTTCTACAGAAAGATTTGTCCATTGAGAAACATATAAAGTCCTCACACCACCCTATCAAATATTTCTTAAATCATTACAGAATCTTCAAAAAGCATTCCTTAAAAAGATATGAACAAAACTTTGAGTAACCAGTGATAATATGTTTATTGCCTTTATTTCACCATATAACCATTTTTTATGAAAACTGTTTTGCAGTTTTTAATCTAACTGAAAGAGCATCATTGTGTGTTTAATTTTCCACTGTCAGAAGAACATGAGAGGGCTCATTCTAATTCAGTTAACAACGGTTCATAATTAACACAGACATGGATAACCTCTACACAACAGAGATTGTATATCTAAAGTAATATCCTGGTTCATAGCAATGAAGGCTCATTAGTGGCTTAGATTTGTGGCACGCATTTTGAGAGAAAAATATCTGAAATAAAGCCTTGAAAATGTAACACACATATCCTTCAAATAAACAATCCATATCTGAAATAATTCCAATTGAAACTTCAACAACTAAATTTGGAAAATAAAAGTTGTTGATAAAGCTCAGCAGTCCAGCAGCATCTGTGAAGAAAAATCAGAGTTAACATTTCGATCCAGAGACCATTCCTCAGAACTGATGGTAGCTAGGAAAGTGTCGGGTAAAATGCAGAAAATTGGGTGTGGAGAGGGGTTAAGGAGTAAATGATAAGTTAGGATAGAGCCCAAAAAGAGAGAAGAATAGTTGGACAGACAAAGGAGTTGATAACGATCTGGCTAGGAGAGTGAATGGGGACTGTTAGTGACTAACAATAGGTAGGGTGTAGTGGCAGGCTATGTGATAACAAGGCCTGGTGTGTGGGGTGGAGGTTCTAGGACATGGGAGTGTTCAGGCCCTAAAGTTATTGAACTTGATATCGAGTCCGGAGGGCTGCAGGGTCCCCAAGCGGAAAATGATGTGTTGTTCTTCCAGCTTGTATGGAGCTTCACTGGAACACTACAGTAAGCCTGAGACAGAGATGTTGGCCAGGGAACAGGGTGGTGCGTTAAATTGGCAGGCAACTGGAAGCTCAGGATCTTTTTTTACAGGCAGAACGTAAATATTCTGCAAAGCGGTCACCCAGTCTACACTTTGTTTCCCCGATGTAGAGGAAACCACATTATAAGCAGCGAACACAGTAGACTGTGGGAAGCCCTTCCCCTCCCCCTTTTCTGATGAAGGGTCTAGGCCCGAAACGTCAGCCTCTCTGCTCCTATGATGCTGCTTGGCCTGCTGTGTTCATCCAGTCCTGCACCTTGTTGTCTCGGATTCTCCAGCATCTGCAGTTCCTACTATCTCTGACTGTGGGAAGTGCAGGTGAAGTGTTGCTTCATCTGGTAGGTATGTTTGGGCCCTTGGAGAGAGGGAAGGGAGGATGTAAATGGGCACATGTTGCACCTTTGGCGGTTGCAGGGAAAAGTGCCATGGGACTGTGGGGGTGTTGGGGGGTAGCTTTTGAGAGTGAAGGAAGAGTGGGCCAGGCTGTCCCGGAGGGAACGGTCCCTATGGAAGGCAGAAAAGGAGGGGAGGGGAATATGAGTCTGGTGGTGGCATTTTGCTGTAGGTCGCAGAAATGGCGGCTAATGATCAATAATTCAAGTTACTCTTTATTTGTTCACAGGATGTGGGCATAGCAGGCTAGGCCAGCATTTATTATCCATCTTGAATTTCCAAAAGTGAAGTTAAGCATCAAGTCCATTGCTGTTGGTCTGGATTCACAAATAGGCCAGACCAAAGGATGGCAGATTTCTTTCCCTGAAGGACATCATGAAACAGATTTTTGTTTAACGGCAATGGTTACATGATTGGCATTAGCCCAACTCTTCATTCCATGTTTGATCAAATTCACACTTCACCATCTGACATCAGCTGTGGTGGGATTTGAACCCATAATCCAGAACATTAGCCTGGGGTTCTGGATTATTTGTCCAATGGCATTGTCACAACATGACCGTATATGTCACTGGCTCAGCCTAGCATTTATTGTCCATCCCTTATTGCCCTCAAACTGAGTACCATGATAAACTGATCCAGGGGATACTGAAAAGACCAATACTGTGGGTCTGGAGTTATATATAGGGCAGACCAGGAAAGAATGGTAACTTTGAACGAGATGGGTTTTTACATGGTCAATATTAGGCCAGCTTTTAATTACAGATTTTTCCTTTCCAGCCATGGTGGGATTCAAACCGTGACACCAGAACGTTAGATATCAGGAGTTCTTGATTACAAGGGAGGCAGTGATATAGTGGTATTGGTGATCTAGCCAATGATACCCACATCTCAGAAATGAATTTTAAAAACATTCATATTGTTGCTTTATATCACAAATTTTAAAAGTCCTCTTTCAATGTGAAGAAACAAGATACATTAAAAAAATACTGTGTACCAATACCATTTTGAGTCGGGCATTATAGACAAAGTAAAACAAGTTCAGAGTTTTAGAGGATTGTGCAACATTTGGAAATGTGATGATGAGCCTTGATGTAAACATTCTTTTGATACTGGAAGAGTGTGCAGGAGTACAGGGAGAGGTTGGAGCACATAATGAAGGTAAGATTATGCAAAGGATAAATCTTCTCAAAGATGTTTAAATCATATAATAATTTGGAAAATTGTCTTCCACATTTCAGTTTAAAATCTCATGTTATACATCCTTTCAATGATGTCAAATCAGCTTCCAAGCAGATAATAACAATTAACACTGTTCAAGTCAACCATATCAAGACAGACAGACACACACACACACATATATAAATGAATAAATAAAAACATTGCTTTTCTCCCTCTAATGAAGGACTAACAGACATTTATTTTTATCAATCTAGTGTCCCCTTAAGAGAAAACTGACAAAATAGTAACTGTCAAATGAAGTCATGATCAAAGTAACTGAAGCAAGACATATGCTATGAGGCCAGACAACAAGATACTGATGACAGATATTTTTACCAAATTATCACACTTGCATTCCTGCCTATAGTTAGAGACAACATAATGTCTACACTTGAGGAGTGGACAGTAAATAAATTACTAGGAGGAAAGCAGGACTACATTACATGGCTCCGTGTTTGTGAATTGGTTCAAGATAATTCTTGTCTCCAAAACCAAATAACTAATGGTAGTTTTTTTTAAAAAAAGAGAATATATTGATATATGATATAACAAAACTAAAGATGAAAAGTGCCAACTTTTCAGTGAATAGTTGTGGAATTTTATACTCCTCAAGGACAAGAGAATGATATAGCTGTTGAATGGTAGGTGAGAGTAGGTTAACATTTTGGAATCTGAAATCTTCCACCCCAAAGGCACCCACTGTTGTTTGAAGCAGGGAGTGGACGACTCTAACTCCTATTAAAATGTTGGTCAGTTATTTAAGTATGTTAATAGAGTTTCATGGCTTAAACTTTAAAGAATGAAGAAAACCTTATAAGTACCTTTCATGACCACTCAACATCTCAAAGGTCAACATAGGCCTCAAAGTACTTTTGAAGTGTATTAATTTCACAATGGAGGCTGCCAATTTGTGCAAGTACTCACAAACAGCAATTTGATAATTACCAGATTACCAGATGATGTGGATTGACAAATAAATATTTGCCAGAATACCTAGGTTAATTGTCCTGCTAAAATAGTTCTTTTTTGCAGTGCTATCTGGTTAGTAATACTTCACGACTCTATTTCCCTGCAATGCTTCCTCTGTAAGCATCCATCCAATTCCCTTTAGAAAGTTCCTTTTGATTCTTCTACTATTACTCTTTCAGACTGTGCCTTCCAGAGTATGAAGTATTAAAATGTACAGTACAAACTAACTAGTTAAATTAAAGCTTCACTGCAGACAGTTGTGGAAGGTCTAATAATTACTGCTACGCTGCTCTGGCTTGACAACTTTCCAGACTTCTGAATTTGTTTGGTGTTGGAAATGTTGGATCAATGAATTTATCTTTTAGAACAGAAGATGAGACAATGTTCCAGAGATAGTAGGAACTGCAGATGCTGGAGAATCTGAGATAACAAGGTGTAGAGCTGGATGAACACAGCAGGCCAAGCAGCATCAGAGGAGCAGGAAAGCTGACGTTT
>NC_063335.1:99518712-99533474 GCF_021869965.1 Rhincodon typus | reverse complement strand
GCCCAAAACGTCAGCTTTCCTGCTCCTCTGATGCTGCTTGGCCTGCTGTGTTCATCCAGCTCTACACCTTGTTATCTTAGATGAGACAATGTGTTTAGTTAGAACATATGATCGATAAAGAAGAAAGAATGGAATGGCATATTTGGACTTTAAGGGAAGTAAATTCTTCGCATTCTAAGTAGGAACTCAGTCTTTTAATAGCATATAGACACTGATATCCTATCTAGACTTTCTATATTGTACAGAATATCTGGGTGAGGGACAGGGAAATCAACTGTGTATCTCATTATCTAGATATTTCATCAACATTATTGGCAATTGCTTCAGTTTAGAAGGTTGAAGGGTTGATCTCTTCAAAGCCTTTAATGGGATTCAATTGAATAGATACAAAAAAAACTATTTCTCTTGCTGCAGGACCAGGCATAATTTTAAAATTAAGTAAGTTTGGACTGAAATTAAGAAAAATTATTTTACCCAGCAGGTGTTGGTAATTTGGAATCCTCTGCCAAAAAGGCTATGGGCAAAAACTCAATGCAAATTTACAAAATTGGGATGAATATGTTTTCATTAGTTCAGACTATCAAAACTTATCCTGCAAAGGTAGAAAAATGGAACCAAAGCACAAATGGTTTAATTAAATGATAGTTAAAAGGGCTGAATGGCCTACCTTATTCTGAGGTGCCATGATGTAAGATGGCAGATGGGGCATCAATGGGTAAGTCATCCTCTTGATTCTAACTGCCCAACCACAAGGTTTCCCACGTTTTATTCTGGGCCAATATTCTGGATGTGTACAGACTCTCAAATGGAGTCAATGGAGTCCTAATAGCAAATGCTGAGAGTTTCACTGCCATTAATACAACAAAATCTAAGCCTATATGTCCAGAATTTTTTTAATGTGTGGCTTAGTATCAGCTCGATAGAGACCCCCTTTTCTATTCTGTTCAAAAGTGAAAATTTCGTGAATGAAAATACTTGAGACAGGCAGTAAGGCATTTAGCTGTCTGATCATGTTTCATCATTCAATTAATCACCTTCACCTCAGATCTATTTTCCTTATGTTCTCCCCTTGATCCCTTGCAATTTGCCTATCTGTGAAATAGGTCCACAACGGACACCATTTCCCTAGCCCTACCCTCATCGCTGGAACATCTGGACAATAAGGTTATCCACATCAGGCTCCTACTTATTGACTACAGCTCCACCTTCAACACTATAATCCCAACCAGACTAATCTCAAAACTCTGAGATCTAGGTTTCAGCTCCGTCTTCTGTAACTGGATCCTCAGCTTCCTGACTCACAGACTCCAATCACTGAAGATTGACAACAGCACCTCCTCTGTAATAACACTCAACACTGGTGCCCCACGAGGATGTGTGCTCAGCCCCCTATTGTACTCCCTGTACGCTCACGACTGTGTGGCCAAACTTCATAAGAATGCCATCTACAAGTTCACTGATGACACCACCATTGTAGCCTGGATATCAAACAATGATGAGTCAGAATAAAAGAAGGAGATAGAACACTAGGTGTCAAGGTGCATTGATAACAATCTCTCTCTCAATGTCAGCAAAAAAAAACCTGATCATTGACTCCAAGAAGAAAGGAGGAGGACAGGTCCCTGCCTTCATCAACGGAGCTGAGTTGGAGAGGATCGAGCATGTCAAGTTCCTAGGAGTGACAATAACCGACAACCTGCCCTGGACTTCCCACATAATGCCATGGTCAAGAAAGCACAACAACGCCTCTTCTTCCTCAGCTTAGGAAATTTGGCATTTCCATAAGGATGCTCACCGATTTTTACAAATACACTATAGAAAGCATACTATCTGGACACGTAATGGCTTGGTACAGCAACTGCTCTGCCCAGGACCGTAGGAAACTACGGCAAGTTGTGTACACAGCCCAGACCATCATGAAAGCCAACCTCACATCCATGGACTCCATCTACATGTCCTGTTGCTACAGAAAGACTACAAACATCGTCAAAGACCCCTTCCACCGTGGTAATGCTCTCTTCCAACCTCTTGTATCAGGCAGAAGGTACAGAAGCTTGAACACATAGCAACGTGTTCTTCAAGAACACCTTCTTCCCTGCTGTTATTGGATCTCTCTAATTTCAAATTTAATGTTGATCTTGCTTTTGTGCACCTCCTGTGCAGCCATAACCTTGAATGCCTCACTCTGTCTAAACACCCTATGAACTGTATGTCCTTGTATATTATGATCTACCTGTACTGCTCGCAAAACAAAACTTTTCACTGTACCAAGGTACTTGTGACTGCAATAAATCAAATCAAATCAAATCAGCATCCCTTGGTTTTCTAAAGGAGGAGGGGATATTGGAATATCGCAGTGCCACTTACTGAAGCAATAACAAAATAAATAACATATTGGCCCCAATTGTTGTGGCTGTAATGAAGGTGAAACTGCCTTATCCCGTCAATATTCCACTGAAAGTGCTAGCAAATTTGGGTATTTGTATATACGCACAATAATGCAGAAATCCAGAAGTTGCTGTCACTGAATCTATATTCCTTCCAGATCCTCCCAGAGTGCGGGACTAAAGCATTTGGTCAATTGACGATAAATTCAACTTCTATGTTGTTAATTTTTCTATAGAAACCATTGAAAAAAGTTATACCCTGTTAAATGACTGGGTTTGAATATCATAATTAATGTTAGACACTTTTACCAAACCAATAGAGGCTAATTCACATTTCTCCACAATGATAAAAACTCATACTTTTAGAATTTTATTTTCTGAAAGCTTGTTTTTATTGATATTTTAGCTTCTTTCTTAATCCATTCGCAATCAGTGATTGGCTTGTCTGAACATAAATTGTCTGAATTTAAGAATGTTTAACTTCCGAGAATGTTCTGTGATATTACTCAGATGTGATGGGTGCTTACAGTGCTTGTTGACATCGGTATTGCTGGATTCCTGGAGATTTCCTCGACTTGGCATCAGATTTAAACTGCCATTGGGAAAAGATCACTCAATTTTTGTGGGCTTCTTTCTTCAAGGTCAGCAACAAGTGGCACAGATTTGCTGCTGACTATGAAATAAGAGCCACTAATTTCCCATCACTTTCAGTTTGCTTAAAAGCTGGACATCAGAGCAATCGTTCTAGAGGGATAGGAAACATTGCTCTGAAGAACTTCTAATATTTATGGAAATTGCCTTCTCAGTCTACTCAGACATGAAAGTGAAAGTCAGCAGAAGATGGTAAGAGAATTAGAAAGAGAGGCAGGGAATGGGCGGGAATATTCCTGCTTTTCAAATGGGTGTGGATGCAATCATCAAAGTGCAGCTTTTAGTAAAGACCACTATGCAAAAATGGCAATCATCGGAGTAATCACTTGAAAAGACGAACAGTATGAAACCAATGCACACAACAATCACGGCTGCTTTCCAAAGCCACATTGGCAATCTCAATTATATGGAAGACTTCAATTTAAGTGATGTTTACAGATGGATTACACCCATCAAACTCAAGTTATAATTAGAGTATAAACCACAGCTATTATGAGGCACATATTATTTAGTGTCAGTTTAGTTCCTCCCTTATCACTTAAAGGAAAATGACTAACTGAGTCAGATGGTTATGAGTTGAAGACCCACTCCCACATCTTGAACACAAACTCTAGGCTGACACTCCAAAGAGTACTGATGAAGCATTACACTATCAGAGGTGCCATCTTTCCAATTAAACATTAAACTGAGATCTCACCCACCCTTTCGGGTAGACATAATCCATTGCATATTTGGAAGAGGAAAATAATTCCAAAGTACTGGCTAATGCTTATGCCTTAACTCATAAATCTTAGAGACAGGTTATCATCTGATTACGCCTCGCTGTTCCAAGGATCTTGCTGTACTTGTTTTGGGTTGAGTTACACTGTGACTACACTTGATAAATACTTAATGGGTTGAAAGACTTTTTGGGAGTTCCTGAAGTTGTGAAAAGCATGAATTAAATGTAAATATTTCTCCAGATGAAACAGATTAGCTGTTAAGCTGATGAAGAAGCTGGCATTCTATGAAGGCAAATGGAGTTGCTATTTTAGATGTTGATCTTTATCTCTTTGCCCCTACTCCTTTGCCTGGAGAAATGCTTTGAAAAGATTCTGCTGCTGTTCAGATTTGTTGAAGTGTCCTGCCTCCAAAATCAGCCTGGATTTATCTTCTTGAATATTATACAGTCTATTTTACGTCATTGCACACAGTGAACATGGGTGATTTGAGTCGCAAATAATATTTATTCACAGCTAGGTGTAATAATAACACTTATTCACAGGCTAGCCTCATGTCCAGTTACAGCAAGAATATCCTGAGTCCATGCTTTTCAGCATATATATCTCTCAGCATTGTAACTGTTTGTCTCCATCTCTGCAACATTTCCACCACACATATCTGCCCCTCTGCCACTGAACCTCTTTCATATGATTACCTTCTTCATCCTCAGATTTTACTTATCTATTGCTACCCTTTATGGTCATACTTTATTTCCACCATGTTTATGCTTCACAAAGTCTTGATCTGTGTTAAATCCTGATTACCTTATCACCCTGATCCTCATTGGCTTATGTTTGCACACTACCCCAAGTATTAAATCTAAAATCCCCAAGTTCAATTGTAGATTTTTACAAGACCATGCCTAAGCTGCTATCTTAAAATGCCTCTAACCCTCTATTCTCTGCTGCACACTGTTTCCTAATCTCTAAAATTTTATAACATCCATCATCTGTATTCCCTTCTGTCCCCTGATCATTGACTGTCAACCACCTTACTTTCCTGAATTCTCAGAATTCCCTGTTTCAACCTTTACAACTCAGAGGTGGAGGTAGATAAATTCTTGACTAACAAGCGACTCAATGGTCATTGGATAAGAACATGGAGTTGAGAGGACAGTCAGATCTTATTGAATGGTAGAGAAATGAAGGGGCCAAACAGAATAGCCCTACTTTTAATTTGTACATTTACTTTTTGCTTTAAATATCAATTTAAACTTCAGCACCTTGTTCATCATCCTCGGCAGTCTCTTTGTGGATTGGCATTCATTCTTCAGTTATGCCTGTTTACCAGAGAAGCGCCATAAGATTTTACATGTATCTTATAAATAATGCAACATGTCCCTCAACATCTAGTTTGGAAATTATTATTGACAAGATCAGCGTACACTTAATATGTTCATTTGACACTCCACTTTCTCCTTTTACTACAAAAGTATTAGCATATCTCTTTGAAATATTTTAATGTGGACAGATAGCTACTGCAGAACATCGTTCACTAATATTATCATTGTCAACAATTACCAGTCTTAAGAAGTGAACTAACTTCAGCTGGGGTGGCAGCAGGAGATCTAATCTTGTTGAGATTGGATAGTTGCCGGAGAAAGGTATCTTTGCTGTGGTTATGGAATTTGTAGCATTTATCAGAAATAAATCCATCCCAGTGATAGGTGGGGCAAATAGACTGAATGTTGAAGAGCATGGAATCTGTAAAGGATTCACGTGGCATTGAAATGGTACAACTGTATGTCATCAGCACAACTTTGGCAGTTGACCTGTTTAACCCCAAAAACAGCCCATGAAGTGTGAAGAGATCAATAAAAACCCATGAACTGGAGCACAACCAATCTCCAGTTTGCATACATCCAATTTTAGGAGTCAGGATAGTTACATTGTTACCATTAGACTAGCATTTTTTTTTGCAACTCCAGCTGTTTAGTGAATTCAAAATCTAGGAACAGCTATGGTAGGGTTTGAACCCATGTCCACAGATCATTAGCTGAGGGCTCTGGAGTTACAAACTCATGACATTGTCATTATACCATTGTCCCCTCTCAAAGAGGGTATGCTGCATGTAGCACTAGGAATGCCTAAAATGAGATGTCAACTAGGTAAAACAACATCGAGGGTAACTTGCATGTTTAGGCAGCATTAGCAGCATGCAATAGATGGAGCTAAGAGGTGCCACAACCAACAGTTCGACCTAAACTCTGCAGCAAAGTTCCCTCTATTATTTTTTGTCTCTGCGTGGACCTCTGAGGCCCATGTGCGATTGTGGCTTCCAAAGTCAGAAGCCCTGAAGTCCTGCAACATCCAGTTATGAATGTGGTATTCAATTAAACAACTCGCTGGAGATGGAGGCAACTCAAATACCCCCCTTCTCAGTGACTTGGGAGGTCAGCACTTCAGTATGAAACAAAGTCTAGAGAACTTATAAACATCTTCAACCAGGAGTGTTGAGTTGCCAATCCTCTCGGGCATTTCCCTGAGGCCCCCCGAAACATGGATTGCAATTTTCAGCTCATGCAGTTCACTCCATGTGATATAAAGAGATGGCTGGAGTCATTGGATACTGCAAAGGTTATGAGACCTTACAATATTCTGGCAACATTCCTGTCCTCCTGTTCTAGCTGTGCCCATAGCCAATTTGTTCCAGTACAGTTATAACACTGGTATCTACCTGACTATGTGGAAAATTGCCCAAGTATCCTCTGCCCCATCAGTCTATTCTCTGTCAACAGCAAAGTGATGTTTGGGGTAATCTACAGTGTAAGCACTTACTCAAAAATAACATTAATACGATAAATTGCTCCTTGATACTCAGTTTGGGTTCTGTCAGAGCCTCTCAGCTTCTAGTAGCATTGGTACTAGTTTTGGCCTTGGTACCCACAACCCCAGTTCTGAGGAAGGGTCTCCGGAAACAAAACATTAACTCTGAGTTTTCTTCACAGTTGCTGCCAGATGTGCTGAGCTTTTCTAGCAACTTTTGTTTCTATCTCCAGAATATTAGCCTGAGGTTCTGGGTTTCTAGTCACCACTATGCTGCCACTTCCCATGACTCCTCATGCAAATACCTAGGTCCAATTGTATTCAGCTGCTACATCAATGACCTTCCCTCCATTGCAGTGTAGAGGGTGTGAATATTCTCTGCAGATTACACATATTTCGTGCTGTTCCCTATATATGTGGAGATGGTGGCATACTGGTCACGTTACTAGACTAATAATTCGATCTCCAGGTTAATGTTCTTTGGACATGGATTCAAAACCCATGGGTCTTGGATCAACCCTTCAGGGATAGGAATTAGCCATCTTGACCTGGTCTGGTTCACATGTAACTCCAGACCCACAAAAATATGGTTGACTCTTGCTGCCATCTGGACAATAAATGCAGGCCTAGCCATTGACACCCACCTTCTGCTAAAAGAAGTAACTTCTCAGATGCTGAAACTGCTTGTGTCCAACTGCACCAAGACCTAGACAATATTCAGGATCGGATTAGAAACAGCAAGTAAAACACCACAAAATTGCCAGGTAATGACAATCCAACTAGAGAGTATCTAACCATTACCCGTTTACTTTCTGAAGAAATATCATCGCTGAATCTCCCAGGATCAAAATCTCAGGAGCTTTCCATGGAACAGAAAATGAATTAGACTGGTGACCATAAGAGTAGGCCATTAAATGCTGGCCTAGCCAATTATGTCCGCATCCTTTGAAAGAATTTTTATGAAATTGTCAGATAGAGCATCTTTTCACTTGACTATTTTCTCTGCAGTTTTACTTAATTGAGGTGAAGAGGTGATTCAATTCTGTGTCTTCTGGCAGTGTAATACATACAGAGAGAAAAATTACAGACCTCCTTCTTTAAAGCTCAGAAATAGTGAAATTTGGCATTCTCTGTGGTCTGGATCACTTCCAACATCATGAGCTAAATTCGTACTTTGTTCAAAATCAAAATTTAGAGCAAGTTGAAAATGGAACAGCTGGCCACCCAACTTACAAAACTTGCTTTCAGCAGCACTGTCACCAAGAGGGCAATGCCAAATTTAAGGTAATCCACTTGGCTAGAAATAGACAGAATCCGGTTAAACTCTGCTTTTATCCCCGGATCAATTTTCCTTTCCATTGTCTGCACATTTCTGTCACTTAGAGGGACCTGAGAGATCAATGACAGTGGTGTCAATTGGCAAGATCAAGCATGCATGTGCAAAATGTAATAGCTCAAATCTCTTTTTCTGTAAACACCAACACCACACTCCCCAACAAGCCACCATCCCTTTCCCACCTTCTGTGCCTTCCATGTCCTGGAGTATATGGCTAGTCTGCTGTGGTTTCAGTTCTCCTTAGTGGTTGTTCACATGGCTTCTCCCTGTAGTACTTCATTTGGCTGCTATTTCTCCCCAGATGCCAGAAACTTTAGACTGTTCAGCAGATATTGCAATGTTTACATCAAAATACACCACCAAACCCCCAGCCACCACACCAAACTATGATTACCTCCCACCTCCGATCTATTGTTTTTGTAATGTTCTGCCTCATGTAATCTCTATGTCGCATAATATTTTGTCGATGTTAACAGGGTCTCTCCTTAAGAACTTTATACTCAGCTATGGAAAAAAAGTTTTTGATGTTTCCTCCCCGTAAAAATTTGAAAATCAATCCTGTAATTATTCTTCACATACACTGTAATGCTTTGCCATTCCCTTTCCTGTGCACTGGCCAGAAATCCAGATGCCAAGTCTGAGGTTTTGTGTGGGTGGTGTTAGGCAGAGGCTGGATCACACCCAGATGTGGGCATGTTAGACTCCAAATATGTGGCATCACTCATTGTTGTGAAATATACTAGAACAATTGATAATAATTAGAGACTAAACAGCTGTCAAATTTTAAAAAAAAGCACCATAGCTTGATTCAATACTTTCACAATCAGTGGATGATGTGTAGATGAGGTGAAAGTGAGAGAAATCCATAAAGTTTATGGCTATGTATAAAATTTCTATAATTTCCTAAATTCCACTCAACTTTTATTTTTAATTCATTCATGGAAAGTGTTTGCTGGTTAGACCAGCATTAATTGTCATCCCTAATTGTCAAGAGGTCCATTAAGAGTCAATCTCATTACTGTGGGTCTGAAGTCACATGTAGGCCAGCCAGATAAGGACCGCAGTTTTCTTCCCTGAAGGATATTTGTGAACCAGACGATATTTAATGACAATCAATTCATGGTCACCAATAGACTCTGAATTCCAGACATTATTTATTTAAAGAAGCAAATTCTGCCATGGTGGGATTCAAACCCAGGTATCCACAACATTACCTGGGTCATAAGACCAAAAGACCCATAAAATATAAGAGCAGAATTAGGCCATTTGGTCCATCAACTCTGCTCCACCATTTGATAATGGCTGATATGTTTTTCAAACTCATTCGCCTGCCTTCTCCCTGTAACCTTTCAGCCCCTCACATTCTAAGTCATCTCAGTCTTAAGTGCACACACTGACTTAGCCTCCGCAGCATTCTATGATAATGAGTTCCACAGATCCACTATTCTTTGGTGAAAGAAATTCCTCCCAATCTCTGGATTAGTAGACCTCCCCTTTATGATGTATAATGCTCAAAGAATATACAAAAGCCGTCATATGATAATTTTCAACTTTACCTTCTTACCTTCCACCTATGACCAGTGATCCCTTTATAGATTAACAATTTATCTGGTTTAACCTTGAATATACTTAACGGCACAGCCTTAACATAAGACACTTATCCTCTTCTCTATCCTAACTCAACCCCTTACTCTGAGATTATGCCGTCTGGTTCTAGAATCTCTCACATGGAGAAACAACTTCTCCATGTCTACCTTGTCAAAACCCCGAAGAATTTTATCTGTTATAATTTGGTCTGCTCTCGTTATTCTAAGTTCCAATAGATACAGGCCCAAATTACTCAACATCTCCTCATAAGAAAATCCCTCCTTACATGGAATCAACCAAGTAAACCTAATCAACCAAGTGACAACAAAAGTTTTGGTTACCACCAGCTGCCATTCAGACATTCTGCATATCACAAAAGAGAAATATCACATATAATTTTCAGTCTGGGTATTATGCCAAATATGTAGGCTGTACATTCTAATGATTGATAGATCATATTAAATGGCACGTACCCTCAGCTGTTCACCACAATCTGAGTACTGAGCCGTGCTTGCAAAACTCAGAACATACAGTCCAATGTGACTTTCTGATTGGACAGTACTTGCCAAACAAGTCTGATTCTGCTGAGAATTGCAATAATCCTCAATTTACAATGTGACTCACTTGCACATGTTAGGTACTACGCAAAAAATTCACATTCAGGGCCTTGTCCTTTGCTCAAAAACAGAAGTTGTTGGAAAAGCTGAACAGGTCTGGCAGCATCTGTGAAGAAAAAGTTAGAATTAACATTTCAGGTCAGGTGACCCTTCCCCAGAACTCTTATTTTTCGTTGACCCTTTCTCAAAACTGATGGCATCTGGAAAAACTTCGGTTTATATGCAGAAAATGGGGAGGGGGATGGGGTGGGGAGCAAACGATAGTATAGAACCTGAAGAGAGAGAAGAGCAGTTGGACAGACAAAGGAGTTGCTAACGATCAGGCTGGGAGGGTGAAGAGTTGTTAATGGGGACTGTTAGTAACTAACAACAGGGGGTGTATAATGGCAGGCTATGTGATAGTAAGGCCGGGTGTGTGGGGTAGGGGGCTGGGACATGGGAGAGCTTAGGCCCTAAAATTATTGAACTTGATATTGAATCTGGAGGGCTGCAGGGTCTCCAAATGGAAAATGAGGTGTTGTTCTTCCAGCTTGCATTGAGCTTCACTGGAACACTGCAGCAAGCCCAAGACAGAGATGTTGGCCAGGGAACAGGGTGGTGTGTTAAAGTGGCAGGCAACAGGTTGCTCAGGGTCTTTTTTGTGGGCAGAATGTAGATGTTCTGCGAAGCGGTCACCCAGTCTACACTTCATTTCCCCAATGTAGAGGTGACCACATTGTGAGCAATGAATGCAGTTCACTAGATTCTGGGAAGTACAGGTGAAATGTTGCTTCACCTGGAAGGTATGTTTGGGCCCTTGGATACTGGGGAGGAAGGAGGGAAGGAAATGGGCAGGCGTCGCACCTTCGCCGGTTACAGGGGACGGGCCATAGGGCTGTGGGGAGGTGTTGGGGGTGAAGAAAGTGTAGACCAGAGTGTCCCCGAGGGAACAGTCCCTGCGGAAGGCGGACAAGGGAGGAGAGGGGAATATGTGCTTGATGGTAGCATCTCGCTGGAGGTGATGGAAATGGCATCTGATGATCTTCTGGATGTGGATGCTGGTGGGATGGTAGGTAAGGACAAGGGGAACCCTGTCGCTGTTGAGGAAGGGAAGAGAAGGGGTGAGGGTGAAGTGCGGGAGATGGCTCGGACCCGGTTGAGGGCCCTGTTGACAATGGTGCTGGGGAATCCTTGGTTGAGGAAGAAGGTGGACATTTTGGAGGCTTCCTTCTCAAAGTTGGTCTCATCTGAACGTATGCAATGGAGACAGAGGAACTGAGAGAATGGGATGGAGTCTTTACAGGAAGCAGAGTGTAAGGATGTATAGTCCAGGTAGCAGTGGGAGTCAGTGGGTTTATATTGGATATTAGTGGCCAGTCTATACCCAGAAATGGAATCAGATATGTCGAGGAAAGGAAGGGAAGAGTCAGAGATAGACCAGGTGAAAGTGAGGGCAGGGTGGAAATTAGAAGCAAAATCGATGAACTTTTCCAATTCCGGATGAGAGTGGGAAGCAGCATGGAAGATATGATCGATGTATCGGCGAAAGAGTTGTGGGTGGGGGCCGGAATAGGACTGGAACAAGGAATGTTCTACGCACCCCACGAAGAGACAAGCATAACTGGTACCCATGGCGACTTCTCTGACCTGAAGAAAATGAGAGGAGTTAAAAGAGAAGTTGTTGAGGGTAAGGAATAGCTCAGCCAAGCGCAGGAGGATGGTGGTGGGTGGGGACGTTTAAGGTCTTTGCTCCATGAAGAAGCGGAGAGCCCTAAGACCCTCCTGGTAGGGAATGGATGTATAGAGGGATTCATGGTAAATAGGAGGTGGCCAGATCCTGCAAACTGGAAGTTGTTCTTTGCTGATTGACGCCCCATGCATTGCATCTTTTTTTTCAACTCGGTTGAGGGACAGCCATTCCCTGACACATCCTCCTAAACAATGAATTGACCATCAAAGTTGACATGCCTGGTTTGAATTTAAATGAAAGTTTGGTGGTTAATTGTTTCCTGATGTATATTTCATGACAATGCCTCTTTCAATAAGAATCCACTTGAAAACCAATCAGTGACATCTCTCATGCAGTCTAAATTCTTCTTCCTTTGAGTTTTAACTTTCTTGCAATTTGTCCTGGTGTGTGCAGGATGAAAATTCCAATAGCATTTTTTTTTCAATAATACTCATCTTCAGTGCTACCAATCTTGCAGGAACACAAGTCTATGAACATTCGGTTGAACCAAACTTAGCATTAGAGTTTTTATACAATTTTGACGATTTGGGTTCAAATATAGCTGAACAACTAAATGAAAAATATATTCAGATAATGTTTCCAATATGTTTCCAAAGAATTCCAGGCTCAAATTTTAAAAGTTGTTCTCACAAACAAAATTTATGTTTTCCTTTTAACTGCCCACAATGAATATTTTTGTATGTGAGGTGTCTATTCTTATATGCAGAGTGACTATCCCAAGTAATTTGATCCAGAGGCATACTTTTTATGAGTTTTAAAATACTGAAGGTTATTTATTCTCATTCACTTGTGCTGAAACAATTTTTTTTCATTCATTCATCTTGCTCGCACTCATGCATACAAAGAATAAATACAGATAAATGTTAATAATTGCTGCAGATTACAACTGTTTTAACTCCTTTCGTGTCATGCCTATAATTTCTCAAATGCTCTGAGAAAGAAAAGTGAAGGCTTTGTAATGCAAAAGATTTTAAGTCGGCCTCAAGGTAATTTGCTGTCTACTATTCAGTTTTGGTTCCCTGTTAAACTTTAAGTTGGAACATGTTGAGGAGTCTTTTTTCAGTCAATATCTTCTACTTTTGAGGTATTGTTGTTTATTACCTTGAATGTTCAGTTGATTTACAATTAATTTGATGCTTACAGTTAAACCATCTCGGCAAACAGTTTCCAGCTGATTTAAAAGCAGAAAAGTCATCATATGACTTGCACAAGTTCAAATTCCTTTCTTCAAACATAAATGTTGTTTATTACGTTCATGCCATCATCCTGTGTTAACATGTGACGCTATGAGAGTTTGTGACCGATTATAATTTGGATAACGTGTCATCATAAAACAGTGGAAGATAGATAGTGTCCATTCATATTCACTTCACACACACTGAGCTGTGATGTTCCCTTTTGTTCAGAAGGAATATCAGAGATGCAGGATGACTGGAAATCTATGTTTGTTTTTGCGTTGCCTATCCTGTTCAAAGGGATATATGAATTCCCTGAATGGCTCTGAATGTCCAAGTTTCATTTGGGATTTGCTTGTCTGAATCTAATGTGGCACTTCAGTAGTAGTTTATCAAGGTCCAAAGGTTACAAATGTAAGTGCAGAGGAGAAACATCATTTTAGCTCAGAGACCCTTTTTCTAATCCTGTCGTGGGATGGGTGTATCACTGGCTGGGTCAGCATGAATTATCCATCTCTCATCGCCTCTTGACAAGGTCGTGTTGAGCTACTTTCTTGAACAGCTGCAGTCCTTGTGCTGTAGGTAGACCCATAATGGCTGTGGGGAGGAAGTTCTAGAATTTTGACCCAGCAACGCTGAAGAAACGGCGATATATTTCCAAATCAGGATGATGAGTGGCTTGGAGGAAAGCTATTTGCTGGTGGCAAAATGTTTCTGAGGAAGGGCCACCAGACCCAAAACGTTAACTCTGGTTTTTCCTTCACAGATGCTGCCAGACTTGCTGAGCTTTTCCAGCAACTTTGTTCTTGTTCCTGATTTACTGCATCTGCAGCTCTTTCATTTTTTATTTGCTGGTGGTATTCCCTTGTGCTGCAAATTTTGTTTTAACCAGCATCTTATGAACTGGCACTCTCAATAAACTGACAAAAATTATATTTCTCAAATACCGCAAGGTGCATTATTCTGTCCAGTTTTAAATTTATTTACTTCAATGTAAATATACTCGTTGTTCAATCAAATGGCCACATGAAATATCAACAGTGGATTCAATTTTTAGTCAATTTCTTCTCAAGTGCTGTGATCTACCACAAAGTCCAAGTAGTCAGTTGAGGGTATGAGTGAAAGGCTCTTTGCTGCTAGGTTTCATTTAAGGCAAAGTTTCATTATTATTTAAGTGATTTTTGGTGTAATTAAAGTGCAGCAGTGAGATGTAAACACCCTGCACTACATTCCTATTACTTAGTGTATGTTTTTACATTGATTATGTGGACATCTTGATTATCCAGAATATTTGATCAACCAGCACACTCCTGGTCCCATAGGTGCCGCTTAATAAAACATTTGCTGCATTTGATACTCTTGTCCTCATAGATTGTAGTGGTCATGGATTTGAGAGATGCTGCCTAAAGAACCATGGTGAATTTTTACGGTGTAGGTGAAGTACATTCCTGCTATTAGCATCAGTAGTGAAGGGACTGAACATTTATGGCTGTGATGCTATTCAAGTGGGCTGCTTTGACCTGAATGGTGTCAAACTTCTTGAGTGTTGTTGGAGCTGCACTCATCCCCACAAGTGGAGAGTAATCTATCACACTCCTGACATATGCCATGTAGATGGTGTTTCAGAGATAGCAGGAACTGCAGATGCTGGAGAATCTGAGATAACAAGGTGTAGAGCTGGATGAACACAGCAGGCCAAGCAGCATCAGAGGAACAGGAAGGCTGACGTTTTGGGCCTAGACCCTTCTTCAGA
>NC_063335.1:99410787-99518312 GCF_021869965.1 Rhincodon typus | reverse complement strand
TTCTGAAGAAGGGTCTAGGCCCGAAACGTCAGCCTTCCTGCTCCTCTGATGCTGCTTGGCCTGCTGTGTTCATCCAGCTCTACACCTTGTTATCCCATCTAGATGGTGCGTGGGTTTTGGGGATCAGTAGGTGAGTTACTCTCTGCAGGAAACCTAACCACTAATGTGCTTTTGGAGCTGCAGTATTTATATGGCTAGTCCAGTTCTGTTTTCATCAGTGATAAACTTGAGGATGTTAATGGGGAAGTTCAGTGGTAGTAACGTCACTGAATGTCAAGGAATGATGATTACGTTCTCTCTTGTTGGAGGGTGGTCATTGTCTGGCATTTGTGTGGCAGAAATGACAAGTGACACTTATCAGCTCAAACCTTGATATTGTCCAGACCTTGCTGTATTTGGTCATGAACTGCTTCAGTATTTGATGAGTCATGAATGATGCTGAATATTTTGCGATTGTTATCTGATATCCCACTTTTTTATGGAGGGGGAAGGTCGTTGATGATGCAGATGAAGCCTTGGACATTTCCCTAAGGAATTCCTGCAGAGGTGGCCCGGAGCTGGGATGACTGACCTCCAACTATCAATTTAGAAATGGCGATCACCTAGAGTATTAGAGGCAAGTGGCATGATACTTTTAAGGGGTAAGTTAGGAAAGTAGTTGTTGATATAATTGCTGTCTTTTCATTGTAGGTTAGGCCTGATTGGTGCTTTAAGTTCCTCTGTTAAGCTTACGCTGAATAATGCCTGGGTGTTTATGCCAAGGCTTCGATATTTGACCGAAACTAGATTCAAAACATTAGGAGTTGTACTTGCTCTGTTAAGATGCTGCACTGAGCTTGGCAGGTTTTCCAACATCATCATTTAAAGTAATTTTTAGATGTATTTCCCAGCCTAGTATTTTATTCTTGTAAATCTTGCATTTAATTAGGCATAGTTAATTAGTTTAGTCATGGGGAGAAAACCCTCAAGAATTGATTATCCTTTTAAAGGCAACTGGGATTTCTTTGAATCTGCTGGAATGAGTGAAGATGCACATTTTGAAGTTTACGTTGTGGTGATATGGCATTCTGATGAAACTACTGAAGTAAGTGGGAGCTTGAAACCTTGCAGTGAATTTTGGCAAGTATCTGGAAAACTAGAGTGCAAAAAAAGTGGTTATTAATTCATAATTGCTAGGGCAGCATCTACTGCCCATTCCCCACTTGCCCAGCAGAAGTGATTTTAAGCTGGCTTCTTGAACCATATGGTTTAGGGACAACCACAGTGCAGTTAGAAGGGAATTTCAGGTAGAAAGTTGTTTTCTGTCCATCCTCTTTGAGTTTTGCAATGATGACACACTGTTGGCCATCAGGGGATAGTCATTCTTGAGAACATCCATCTACTTTGCAGTAGAAATGGTTCCAGTTCCCTCTTCAGGGTATCAGTTTATCTCAAGTTATCTCTCAGTACCACACTATGCAATGTGCTCATGCATTGGCTTCTTTTTTTGACATGAAAGTTCATTTCAGCCACAGAGATGCATGTCACTGATATTGATAGTACAGTAAATTTATTTGGTACTTGTATTGAGAGCTTGGAATATTTGGATAGAAATAAATGTTCTATGTTTGCAGCTTGTAGCTTAACTACCATAGTGAGAAGGACTGAAACAAACAAAACGTCTGCCCTTGTCCTATTAACGTCCAAAGTTACGTCAGAGAGATCTAACTCGCTGGTCAGTAGTTATTAGCAGGCCTCATCTGTAACATAACTCACTGCTGAGTCTTAAGAGGCTATGGAATAGTTTCTAGAGGCTGAATATGATTTCTTTCCTTCCAACCATAGAATTATTATTCAAATGATTGGATATAATATGACATGATGTGGCCCATCTCACACACTTGCTATCTAGGTGCTAGAGACTGATGTTGTGCAAATGAGGTTCAGAGGTTGAAACTGCCAAGAAGCTATTGTGGTAATTATTCCTCAATCAATTTGTATTTTCCTTCTTCTGCATTCTCCATCCCTTTCTCAGATGAATTGTTATTAGAAGCTTTTATTTATTTACCTGTTTGCTCCACTACTTTTGATCCCAGGGTCTATTTTGACAAAAAGTTTAAATTAAAACTAATTTTTTAAAGAGTAACTGCACCCAGACAAGTAAACACAGCTGCTGAACCTGTAGGGTTAACATTCTGAGAACTGAAGACTCTATCTTCAAGCCTGAAGCTAAATTTATTTCAGTAAATGAATTGCTATCAAGAATCTTACAATATATGACTTCCTTCTTGGAAAAGAATGTATGAATAATTGCTGAGACTGTGAAGTTGTGGCAGCTAGATGATTTTATTCCGCAATTCTCTACCACTGATGTAAGGAAATGTTTCGTTAATAACTGGGCACTCTCTCTCATTTTTCATACTTTTTTGTGTAAGATTTGGCACCACAAGATGGTGAGTACCTAAAGATGAACAGATTCTGTCCAAACCAATGTATTTTCTAACAGGGGTTAACAGACCATTGTAAGGACAATGAATTCTAATTTTGTTTGCACCTCCTGAGACCATTAATCACAGAGTCAGTTGTAGAGCCTCAATCTGTCAATTTAACACCAAGACTGGAAAAACCTGAATAGCTCTGTTCCACACTTTCCAATAGAATGACTGGAGGCGTTAGAGGTGCTGTTTTATGTGGTTTGATTAAAGTTAAAATGCTGGATAAGAATTGTCAAAGGTCTCATTGTTCATCCAAGACTGAACAGTTCCTGCTGGATCTCCATGCTCATGGTCCAATCAATCATCACCCTGTTCTCATTCTGTCGAAATCATTAGTTTATTTTCAGGTTGACTTTCCTATGTTTCTGTCCTGAGGACAGCAAGATGAAAAAGTTCGACTTATGTCTCTTGTTAGCAGTGTTGCTTCAGTTGGTGTCATTGGACAGTGTCTAATCTCATTCACCTCTCAGCACTCACTGCTACTGAAAGCTGTGTGGATTATTTGTAGCCAGGTTCATATGATGGCCCCTTTCTTCTCTCAGCACTGTTGCTATTACAGACAGGCACGACTGATTGAAAAAACAATTATTTAGGGTGGTGATAAGGGCACCCACCCTCTGTTCAGAAGTGGTATGTTGTAAAGGAGTATTGTCACATGATGAGGAAAATGATTAGGAGTGGGAGCCCAAAATACCTTCTATGGAACCTCTGCAATGAATTTTGCTGGATTAAATTTTTGTTGCAGTATATGAAAATCTGAATCAGTGCAGAGCTCTTTAATGTGTTTTATTTTATTGGGTGGAGAAGCACACTGTGTTCTAATTTTAGCATAAAGGTTTATTTTATCTTAAATGTTAAAAATATGTGTCAAGTCATTTCATAAAAATGGGGCTGTGGCATTGATGTAAATTGGATACCACACCCTATCTCATGGTGAGTTTAGTGCTAGAGGTCATTGAGTACTAGTCAATGTTAGCAGAAATTCAGAACTCACAAAAGTCCAATAAAGCGACTGAAAAAATATTACTCCAAGCTAACCATCCGTCAATATTGCGCTAAGAAAATAAGCATCTTGAGCTCAGTTCAATCTTTTACTTGAGTTTTAGCATCAGCATCGGGGCATTGGTAAGGCCACATTTGGAGTATTGCTTACAACTCTGGTTGCCCTGCTACAGGAAGGATGTTATTAAACTGGAAAGGGTACAAAAAAGATTTACAAGGATGTTGAACTGTAAGGAGAAGTTGAATAGGGTAGAATGTTCTCCCTGGAACATAAGAAGCTGAGGGGCTGACCTTATAGAGGTTTATAAAATCATGAGGGACATGGATAAGGTGAATAGCCAAGGTTTTAACCCCAGGGTAGTGGAGTCCAAAACTAAAGAGCATAGGTTTAAGGTGAGAGGGGAACGATTTAAAATGGATCTGAGGGGCAACTTTTTCATGCAGAGGTTGGTGCGAAAGTGGAACGAGCTGGCAGACGATGTGGTAGAGGCAAGTACAATTGCAATATTTAAAAGGCATTTTGACAAGTACATGGCTAGGAAAGTTCGAGAGGGATATGGGACAAATACAGTCAAATTTGGTTCAGGAAACCTGGTCAGCATGGACAAGTTGTGCTGAAGGGCCTGTTTCAGTGCTGTATGTCTGTATGACTCAATGGCCCTAAAAGCAACAATGGGAACAGTTCAGTCACTGTACCACAGGTAGACTCCCAGACAGAGAGCCTGTGAGAGTGCTATCAAAATGAAGATTGTGGGCAAGTTCCTGATGCCACCAGCTCAATTAGTGACCCAGTGGCTCTAAGGCCTCAGTAGTGCCGTTGGGAGGATTTAGTCATTGAAGGAAGCCTTAGGATCTGCCTCAGGTCATTTTGAACAAAACTATAAAGGGATAGAGGGGAATGCCCTCCAGGGATATCATTTTGGTCACTAGGTCTACTGTCCCTGCCCAGCATCCCTTCATTGACAGTGGTGCAAGGGGCATGTCACTGTGTCACAAACAAAATGCTGCCAGTCATAGAGTCATAGAGTTATACAGCATGGAAACAGACCCATCAGTCTAACTCAGTCTTTTGAAATGGTTCGTAATTGGTCTTTTAAATATTCTAAGCTGTGGAGGAGCTGACCTGATATAACTCTCCCACTGGTGTAACTTCTACCCTTTAAGCTTAAAGGTTCATTGATATTTTCCACGTCTGTCAGGGAGCAATTGAAAATGACAAGATGTCTTTGGATATCATCCTGTCAACTGCTTCGAGATATTTTCTCTGAGCCTGTATAACCATAACATTATGCTTGTGATTTGTGAAAAACTATGGGGGTTCTTGTGGAGAGACCTATATGTTTGAAAATTCTTCTTTTTAAAATTAACTCGTGGGATGTGGGCAACACTGGCTGGCCAGCATTTATTACCTGTCCCTAGGTACTCTTGAGAAATTGGTGGTGAGTTGCCGTTTTGAATCACTGCAGTCCATGTGCTATGGGTTGACCCACATTGCCCCTAGGGAAGGAATTCCATGATTTTGACCCAGTAACAGAGAAGGAACAGTGATATATTTCCAAGTCAGGATGGTGGGTGACTTGGGGGGGAACTTGCAGGTGGTGGGGTTCCCATGTATCTGCTTCCCTTGTCCTTTTAGTTGGAAGCAGTTGTGGGTATGGAAGGTGCTGTCAAAGGATCTTTCATGAATTTCTGAATGCATCTTGTAAATGGTGTGCACTCCTGCTGCTGAGTGTGGAGCGAGCGGATGTTTGTGGATTTGGCAGCAATCAAATAGTCAGCTTTTCCCCTGGATGGTGTCGAGCTTCTTGAGTGTTGTTGGATCTGCGCCATTCAGATAAGTGGGAAGTATGCCAGCACACCTCCTGACTTATGCCTTGTAGATGATGGAAAGGCTGTGGGGAGTCAGGAGATTAGTTACTCATTGCTGTATCCCTAGCCTCTAACCAGCTGTTGTAGCCACTGTGTTTGAGTCCTTTTGAGTTTCTGGTCAATGGTAACCAAAGGATATTCACAGTGGGTTATTTCAGAGATGGTAACATCATCAAATGTCAAGGGACTGTTGTTAGATTGTCTCTTGTTGGAGATGGTCATTGGCTAGCATGTAGTATGAAACAAATGTTACAACAGGAGGAAACGGCAGATTGTGTTGAGGCCCAGCGCAAAAGACAAAGGATGAAGAAAAAAATGACGTAACATGGGTGAATATTAGGGTGTAAAAGAGAGAGAATTGGTGCTGTCTTCTAAATGCAAAGTTAACAAGATGCAAACATGACATGGCAGTGACCTAACCAAAATTTTGTGAGAGAATTGAGAGCGGACATATTGTGGTCAGTACCTGAAGTTATGGATTTCAGTATTGAGACCTCAAAGCTGCAAAGTGGCCAAGTGGAAAATTAAGTGTTTGTTTCAGATTTCCAACATCCACAGTATTTTGCTTTAATGTTAGTCAATGAGATGTGTTTGGTAAGATGCAGTGAAAAATCTCACTGGGCCTCACAACAAGAATCCCCCAAAAATCTTGATACAACTTGAACTAAAAGTAGTAAAATGCAGTCCAATGATCTTAAAAAATAAAATTGATTTTCTTTAGACTGAATCCTGTTGCCCTAAATTGGGAGTGGCAGTTGTTAAAGGATCTCAGAGTGTTGATAAATTGTTAATTACAATCTCAAAATGTCAATTGACATCCAAGTATTCACTAAATGGGAGACTTATATTTAACAGATTATTTATGGATAGTGATTTAAACTAATACATGATATAGTACACTGTGTCTGTCTAGTATTTTAAAATGACAGCTGTGTTCTTTTTATAATTCACTACACTTCCTGAGAATTTCAAAAGGACAGTCAGGAGGTATGTACTTGCAATTCTTCAGCCAATGTGTATGAATAGTGGATTGACCGAAGCACCATTGTTTCACCATTGGAATTTCCCCTTCCTCAGATTCCAAACTCAGATTCAGAGCCATTATGGGGATGATATCCATCCTGGTGCCAGATTGAGCTCCTTCATCTCTTCAGTGTTGATTTTCACGTATTTGATTTGATTTATTATTATCGCATGCACCCATGTACAGTGAAAAGTTTTGTTTTGGGTATAGTACAGGTGGACCATATAAAGTGCATAGGGTAATAGAACAGCGCAAAGAATGCAATGTTATGGCTGCAGAGAAGGTCCACACAGAGCAAGATTAACATTAAATTTAAAATTTGAGAGGTTCATTCAAAAGCCCAGTAACAGCAGGGAAGAAGCTGTTCTTGAATCTATTTGTACGTGTATACAAACTTTTATATCTTCTGCCCACCTGGAAGAGGGTAGAAGAGAATACAACCAGGGTGGGAGGGATCTTTGGTTATGTTGGTTGCTTTCCCAAGGCAGTGGGAAGTATAAATAGAGTTAATGGATGGAAGGCTGATTTCTGTTTATGGACTGGGCTGTGTTCACAACTCTCTGTCATTTCCTATGATCCTGGACAGAGCAGTTACCAAACCATGCTGTCATGCATCCAGATAGAATGCTTTCTACGGTGCAACTATAAAAATTGGTAAGACTCCTTGCTGGACGTGCCAAATTTCCTTAGTCTCCTGAGGAAGTAGAGATGTTGTTGGTACGTGTTTGAAGAATTAACATTATTAGATGTCAACACAAATCAGCAGAAAACTTGTTGAGCATCACAATGCTTTCTAACAGGGAAGGTACTGTTGGAAAGGAGCATACCAATTAACACTTAATCTGTTAGACTATAACACAAAATGCAGATGTTTGTTTCTGTCCATCTGTTGCTCCTCATAGTGTAAATAAAACACCTAAATTCATAGAATTGATGACATTGCCAATCTAAGAAGAGATGTGACTCAGTTTAAGTGGTTGCGTAAAATGAATCCTAGGCTCAAGTGAGGATTCATTTTAGAAGTGATCCCCAGACATAGGCATCTCAACAACAATTTCTAGTGTAAAACCCAAGAGAGTAGCATCTGTTGATAATTATCTTGAAACAAAATACAGTATTGAACCGAAGTAATTATGCAGTCTCCAATGGTATATTACTGATGTGAATTAATATGTTTTGCTACTTCAGCAATTGCATTTCTTTACCCTCCTTTTTTATTGTTACAGCAGCATGCACTTAAATAAAATGCCTAACGTAATCAAACATAACAGGCTGCTTGAAGGGAACTTAAATAAGGTTTGAGCTGTCAGGAGACATTAGGTCAGGTAACCAAATGCTTGATCAAAGAGAGAGACTTTGAGAGGCATCTTAGAGAAATGGATTTATTCAAGAACTCAGCAGCCAACCTAGATGAGTATGCCACCACTATCAAGGACTTCATTAGTGGGTAGAAGACTGCGTGCCAAAGACGTTAATCTGAATACTCCCTGAATGGAAACCATGGATGAACCGGGAGATCCATTATCTACTGAAGTGCAGATTTTTAGTGTTCAAGTTAGATGACCCTGACCTTTACAGGAAATCCAGATATAATCTCTGTAACGCCATTAGAGACACCAAGAGGCAATATGGGATTAAGCTAGAGCCCCAAACTAACCAGATGGACATCCGCTGCTTGTGGCAAAGCCTACATGACATAATGGGCTACAAAGCAAAGCAGAACAGACGAACGAACAAAAATACATCCTCCCCGATGTACACACAGCATTTTACGATCATTTCGAACACAAAGTCAATCACCTGCCCCTATAGCCTCAGATGCACCTGCCCCTCAGTCACCGCTGCATACATCAGATTGGTCTTTTTTGAGACTGAGCCCACAGAAAGCGACTGGCCCAGATGGAGTCCCTGGCTGTATGCTCAGATTTTGCATGTACCAGCTGGGGAAGTATTTGCTAAGATCTTTAACCCCTTCTTGCTACAACCTGAAGTCCCCAATTGCTTCAGGAAAACTGCCATCATTTCACTGCCAAAAAAAACTCATGCAACGCGCTGCAATGACTACTGCCCTGTCACCCTGACCTCCATAATTTAGAAGGTTTGAGTGATAGAGATAAGCTGAACAGGCTGGGGCTATTTTCCCTGCAGTGTTGGAGGCTGAGGGGTCTCCTTATAGAGGTTTATAAAATCATGAGGGCCATGGATAGTGTAAATAGTGTAAATTCCCTGGGGTGGGGAAGTCCAAAACTAGAGGGCATAGGTTTAAGATGAGAGGAGAAAGATTTAAAAGTGACCTAAGGGGCAACCTTTTGACGCAGAGGGTGGTGCGTGTATGGAATGAGCTGCCAGAAAAAGTGATGGAGGCTGGCACAATTACAGCATTTAAAAGTCATCCGGATGGGTATGTGAACAGGAAGATTTTAGAGGGATATGGGCCAAATACTCACAAATCAGACTAGGTTTATTTAGGATAACTGGTCGGCATGGACAGATTGGACTGAAGGGTCTGTTTCCATGTTATATATCTCTACAACTCTACGACTCTATAAGGTTAGTCATGGCTCACATCAATTCTGACCTCCCAGTCTGCCTCAATTCCTTGCGATTTGCCTACTGTTGCAGCAGGTCAGTGAAATACGCCATTTCCTTGGCCCTACACTCATCCCTGGAACATCTGGATAACAAGGATATCTAGGATATGCTCCTACTCGTTCACTACAGGTCCATCTTCAGTGCCATAATTCCAAACAAACTATTCTCCAAAATCTGAGACCTAGGTCTCTGCTCCACCCTCTGCAACCAGATCCTCAACTTCCTGACCCATTGACCACAATCAGTGAGAATAGGCAACAACACCTCCTCCATGATAAACCTCAACACCAGGCGCCCTGCAAGGCTGTGTGCTCAGCCCCTTATTATACTTCCTGTGTGCTAATGACTGTGGGGCCAAATTTCGTCCTAACTCCATCTACAAGTTTGCTGACGACACCGCTGTTGTAGGTCAGATCTCAAACAATAATTGGACCGAATGCCGGAAAGAGATTGAGTGCTTGGTGGCATGGTGTAAAGACAACAATCTCTCCTTCAATGTCAGCAAAATGAAAGAGCTGGCAATTGACTTCAGGAAGCAAGATGTTGGCCATGTCTCTGTCTCATTAATTGTGCTGAAGTGGAGACTGTCCAGACCGTCAAGTTTCTAGAAGTGATGATCACTGACAATCTGTCCTGGTCTACTCACGTTGATGCTACAGTCAAGAAAGCACAACAACACCTCTTCTTCCTCAGATCGCTAAGGAAATTTGGCATGTCTGTAAAGATTCTTACCAATTGTTATAGATGCACCATGGAAAGCATTTTATTCAGATGCATCATGGCTTTGTATGGAAACTGCTCTGCTCAGGACCATAAGAAACTACAGAGAGTTTTGAACACAACCCAGTCCCTCATGCAAGCCAACCTTCCATCGATTGACTCCACTTATACTTCTCGCTGCCTCAGGAAGGCAGCCAACATCAGCAAAGACCCCTCCTACCCAGGTTATAATCTCTTCCAACCTCTTCCGGGTGGGCAGAAGGTGCAAAAGCCTAGATACACATATCAACAGATTCAAGAACAGCTTCTTCCCCACTGTTATCAGACTTTTAAATGGACCACTCAAATTTTAAATTGAATGTTGATCTCGCTGTTTGTGCCCCTTCTCTGCAACTGTAACATTGTATTCATCTCTCTGTTTTATTACCGTTATGCACTTTGTATGGTAAGGTTTGCCTGTACTGTACACAAAGTGAATGTTTTCACTGTACCCATGTACATGCCTCAATAATATATTTTTTAAAAAAAGAGAGGTTTAAGTTGGGAACTCCAGAGCTTAGGATGGCTTCAGCAGCTGAAGGTTAAGGTGAAACAATTAAAATCAATGATACACGTGTGTCCAGAACTGGAGAATTTTAGAGGTTTGTTTTTTAATCATTCATGGCAAGTGGGTCTCATTAGTTAGGATAGTATTAGTTGCTCATCGCTAACTGCCCAGACTGCAGTTAAGAGTTAATCATATTGCTATAAGTCTGGAGTTAAATGCAGGCTGGACCAGGTAAAATGTGTCTGATTTATTAATTCAAAAGTCAATGCTCATAGCAACAGCTGCATGAACAATTTTCTTGAAGTTTGAACTGAGTTTTTATACTGCAAACAACAGACAGCTTCTGCTGGGGAGGACAACAGCACACATTTTAAAATCTTTTTCCCTTCTGTGTCTGTTTCTGTAAGTTGTTTCCATTTCTAATCTGCTCGGTTACCTGAGATCCAGTCAGCTTCACTTACAAAAAACTCCTTGGCACCTGATGAACATTGCAGGAACCTATAGTCACGCACACACAAAAAAAGCTCACAACAGGCATCAAATTCCTTGCTGTGAAATTATGCGGACATCCTGGTAAAACCTTATTTTTATAAACAGTGCTTTCTTCTTGCAGTCCATGGTTTTTCTTACAGTAGAGAACCAATGAAGACCAATGAACATGAGGCTCATACAGTGAACAGTGAGTGAACAGGATATGGTATGATATAAAATAGTGGTAACAGAGCTTTGGATCAAGTTCATGGGTGGTGTAATTATCGGAGACCGAGCATGAGACATGTCAGTTTGAAAGGGATATTGGCACAAGAGTTGAATTAGGGCTGATGGTGAATGGTGGTGTGGAGATAGAAGTGAGAACTCTTGGTGATTTAGCAGATATGTTGTCAAAAGCTCATATCAGGGTCAACTAGGAAGTCTAAGTGGTGAATCTCAAATAGTAATCCCCACAGACAGGATGAAGTTTTTGACTAGGAAATAAAACTTGTGACATGTAGTGACACCCATATTCCATGAATGAATAAAAAAGATCCCCACTAATGCAATGATATACCACCCGCTATCAGGCTTAGAACATTCATTGTGGTCCTAAAGAGACAGTTTAGTTTAAGCAGAGTCCTGTGTTATTAGTAGGATAATACACTGTACATTACAAGATATATTGGTCTGAATCCTATTTCCAGTGAGCAATGTCGTTGTACTTTATAATAAGGTTCTATTACAGTATTCGATAATGACAATTTCAGTAACATTTTATTCTTTGTTTCAACAGATGTGCTATGCCCAAATTTAAGATTGGAAGGCAATCAGTACAAGTTAGAAAATAAAGCTTCAGTTAACATCCCAGGTACGTGATTTTCTTTGCAGGAATGGCAAAGCTGAATTGTGGATATATCTCCATGCATTGCAATTAGTTTTGACTGACATGCTCAACAACTTATGAATTTTCAAACTGAGCTTCTAAGAAACCGAGGTAGAATATTAATATGTATAGGATAACACATTGGGTATAGAATTTCCGACTTAGATGCAATTTGGATGTTGTGCTCAAAGTTCACCAGAATTTTCTCTGCTTAGGTTGCATTTTCTATTAAAATTTAGAGATTCTAAGAACAGGTGGCATAGTCTTAGAATTAAGGGGCACCAATTTAAAACTGAGATGAGGAGGAATTTACCCTCTCAGAGAGTTGTGAATCTGTGCAACTTCTTGCCACAGAGAGCTGCGTCCATTAAAGGCTGAGATAGGTAGATTCTTCATCAGTAGTGGAATCAAGGTTTCTGGGGGAAGGCCAGGAAAGTAGACATGAGGAATGTCGATTCAGTTATGATCCACCTGAAAGGTTGAGAAGACTCGAGGGACTGACCAGCCTACTCCTGTTCTTATTTTTTATGGTCTTTGCTTAATCACCACCCTAAAACTTTCTGTGAACAAGCATCAGTGGCCAGCGTAATAGAACATAATTATTTCTTTTCATCAGCTACAATGTTGTTTCATTGTTTCGGAGAGGTAACCAGGTTAGTTTTATTGATACAGCTTAAAATAGGTATATCACTAAAAGAAGCAGTTTGAACAAGGGTGTCCAGTGCTCCACATGTGAGTGACCTGATTTAAAATTGTTAGAAATTACTTGAAAATAAATGCACTGAACTATTTAATAGTTTTGTCAGTGTAGTTCTATAACTTGGTAAATAAAATGCGTCTTGACATATCAATGCTTATAAGATGTGGCTACTACTGCCTATGCACCTGTGAAAGTGAATACAATTTGAGGATCCTTTCCAAACCAGTGTAATGAGCATCATCATGCAACTTGCATCTGGGAATATGGCCAGCTTCATGGATGGGATCTCACGTAAGCATATGGAATCGTGAACGAACATAAAAGATCACGGATAATATGAATGCAAGTGGTTTTGTGCTTAACCCATTTACAATTAATATCCTCTGAACCATTGTGATGTTATTTCATTCAATTATATTGATGTTATCAGAATAAAGTGAGTGCAAGCTTGACTCAATATTTACTGAGAGCCAGACAGCTTAGGCACAGGTTTATAAAGTCAAGCTTCAGGAGAGGTTTATAAAGTCAAGCTTCAGGAACCCTAGATCTGGCCAAATGGACTGCAAATAGCTACATGGAGGAAAACCCACATCAGGGCAGTGGGTGACATACAAAAGGATAATAATAAGAATGCAGGGCCAATGTATTATCATGAAGGTGAATGGTGGGACCAACAAGTGCAGAGAGTCCTGGATGTCAAGCGATATACAGGATAAGATAAGAAAAATAAAGGAAATACCAAAGGAGATACCAAAGCTCAAAATAGCAGAAGTCCTACAGCAGTATAAAAAATGCATTGGGTTGCTTAAAAAGAAATTCGGTGAGTGAAGAACAGTCTTGGAGAAGAGAGATAACAAGGTGTAGAGCTGGATGAACACAGCAGGCCAAGCAGCATCAGAGGAGCAGGAAAGCTGACATTTTGGGCCGAGATCCTTCTTCAGAAATGGTGGAGAAGGAGGAGGTTCTGAAATAAATAGGGAGAGACGGGGAGGCGGATAGAAGATGGATAGAGGAGAAGATAGATGAAGAGGAGACAGACAGATCAAAGAGGCAGGGATGGAGCCAATAAAGGTGAGTGTAGGCGGGGAGTTAAGGAAGGGATAGGTCAGTCCAGGGAGGACGGACAGGTCAAGGGGGCGGGATGAGGCTAGGTAGGAGATGGGGGTGGAGCTTGAGGTGGGAGGAGGGGATAGGTGGGAGGAAGGACAGGTTAGGGAGGTGGAGTCAAGCTGGGCTGGTTTTGGGATGCAGTGGGGGGAGGGGAGGTTTTGAAGCTTGTGAAGTCCACATTGATACCATTGAGCTGCAGGATTCCCAAGTGAAATATGAGTTGCTGTTCCTGCAACCTTCGGGTGGCATCGTTGTGGCACTGTAGGGGGCCCAGGATGGACATGTCGTCTGAGGAATGGGAGGGGGAGTTGAAATGGTTCGCGACTGGAAGGTGCAGTTGTTTAGTGCGAACCGAGCGTAGGTGTTCCGCAAAGCCGTCCCCAAGCCTCCGCTTGGTTTCCCGATGTAGTGGAGGCCACAACGGGAACAGCGGATACAGTGTACCACATTAGCAGATGTGCAGGTGAATATCTGCTTGATGTGGAAAGTCTTCTTGGGGCCTGGGATGGGGGTGAGGGAGGAGGTGTGGGGGCAGGTGTAGCACTTCCTGCGGTTGCAGGGAAAAGTGCCGGGTGTAGTGGGGCTAGAGGGGAGTTTGGAGCAGACAAGGGAGTCCCAGAGAGAGTGGTCCCTCCGGAAAGCAGATAAGGGTGGGGAGGGAAAAATGTCTTTGGTGGTGGGGTCGGATTGCAGATGGCGGAAGTGTCGGAGGATGATGCGTTGGATTCGGAGGTTGGTGGGGTGGTATGTGAGGATGAGGGGAATTCTGTTTTGGTTGTTATTGCGGGGAGGGGGTGAGAGGGATGAGTTGCGGGAAATGCGGGAGACACGGTTAAGGGCGTTCTCGACCACTGAGGGGAGGAAGTTGCGGTCCTTGAAAAACGAGGACATCTGAGATGTTCAGGAGTGGAATGCCTCATCCTGGGAGCAGATGCAGCGGAGGTGAAGGAATTGGAAATAGGGGATGGCATTTTTGCAGGAAGGTGGGTGGGAGGAGGTGTATTCTAGGTAGCTGTGGGAGTCGGTGGGCTTGAAATGGATATCGGTTTCCAGGTAGTTGCCAGAGATGGAAACAGAGAGGTCCAGGAAGGAGAGAGGTATCAGAGATGGTCCAGGTGAACTTAAGGTTGGGTGGAAGGTGTTGGTGAAGTGGATGAACTGTTCGAGCTCCTCGTGGGAGCACGAGGCGGCGCCGATACAGTCATCAGTGTAACAGAGGAAGAGGTGGGGTTTAGGGTCAGTGTATCTACGGAGGAGGGATTGTTCCACGTAACCTACAAAGAGGCAGACATAGCTTGGGCCCATGCAGGTACCCATGGCCACCCCCTTTGTCTGTAGGAAGTGGGAGGAATTGAAAGAGAAGTTGTTGAGGGTAAGGACGAATTTGGCTAAGCAGATGAGGGTGTCAGTGGAGGGGGACTGGTCGGGCCTGCGGGACAGGAAGAAGCAGAGGGCCTTTAGGCCATCTGCATGGGGAATGCAGGTGTATAGGGACTGGACGTCCATGGTAAAGATGAGGTGTTGGGGACCAGGGAATTGGAAGTTTTGGAGGAGGTGGAGGGCGTGGGTGGTGTCACGGACATAGGTAGGGAGTTCCTGGACCAAGGGGGAGAAAATGGAGTCGAGATAGGTGGAGATAAGTTCGGTGGGGCAGGAGCAGGCGAAGACAATGGGTCAACCAGGGCAGTCAGGTTTGTGGATTTTGGGAAGGAGATAGAAGCGGGCGGTGCGGGGTTGGGGAACAAGGCTGTGGGTGGGAGGTCACCTTAGGTGATGAGGTTGTGGATGGTTTGGGAGATGATGGTTTGGTGCTCGGGGGTGGAGTCATGATCAAGGCGGCGGTAGGAGGAGGTGTCGGAGAGTTGGCACCTGGCCTCGGCGATGTAGACGTCAGTGCACCATACTACAACTGCGCCTCCCCTGTCCGCGGGTTTTATGGTGAGGTTGGGATTGGAGCAGAGGGGGTGGAGGGCTGCACGTTCTGTGGGGAAGAGGTTGGAGTGGTGAGGGGGTGGAGAGGTTGAGGCGATTGATGTCACGGTCTCACATGGCAGGCTGGTTAAAAACCTAAAAGCCCATGGGATTCAGGGAAATTTGGCAAATGGATCCAAAATTGGCTTCATAGCAAGAAACAAAGTGCAATAGTTGAAGGATGTTTTTGTGCCTGGAAGCCTGTATCCAGTGGTGTACCAAAAGGTATGGAGCTTTATTTTTCTGTTTGTTTTGTACATCAATGTACATGTCCCATAGATCCTTGAAGGTGGTTGGGAAGGTATACTTGCATTTTTTAGCCAAGGCACTTTAGACAAGAGCTTGGACATTATAATGGAGATGTATATAAATTTAGTTATACCACAGTTGGAATACTGTGTGCAGTTCTGATCACCACTCTGTAGGAAGGATGTGATTTCAGTCGAAAGGTTGCAGAAGATATTCACCGGGATGTTGCCTGGGCTGGATGGAATTCAACAATGAATAGCAATCTGATAAGCTGGGGTTATTTCCTTTAGTGGAGAGAAAGGCGAGTGGGGGGGGGAGGAATCTATGTGAAGTGTGCAAACTTCTGAGGGACATTGACAGCTGGATAGGGAGAAACCTTTCCCCTTGGTCATGGTGGCTCAGTGGTTAGCAATGCTGTCTCACAATATCAGAAACTCAGGTTCAATTCCATACTTGGGTGACTGTCCATATGGAGTTTGAACATCTTCCCTGTTTCTGCTGGGTGCTCCCGTTGCCTCCCACAGTCTAAAAACGTGCAGGTTAGGTGAATTAGCCATGCTAAATTGTCTACGGTATCCAGGGATGCGCAGGTGACGTAGATTGGCCATGAGAAATACAGGGATAGGGTGGGGTCTCAGTCTGGGGTGGGATGCTCTTTGGATGATTGGTCCAGACTCAGTGGGCTGAATGGCCTCTTTCTGCACCATAGGGATCTGATTATACTATTCGAGGTGTCAAAACCAGGGGACACCATTTTAAGATAAAAAGCAGGAGGTTAGGGGGAATTTGAGGAAAAGATTTTTCACCCAGAGGGTTGTAGATATCCAGACCTCATTGCCTGAAAGAGTAGTAGTTACAGAAAGCCTTAAGACATTTAAGAACTATTTAGAGAGAAACTTGAAATAGCATAGCATATGACGCTATGGGCCAATTGCAAGAAATTGGCATGAAAGTAGAGATTTTTGATGACTGGTGCAGACATAATGGGCCGAAGGGCCTCTTTCCATGCTGTAAAATCCCCTTGATAAGTAAAACATACAGTGGACCAAATGTAATGGTTCTGTGAGATGTGTTTTATACCATTGTTTTAGGCACTGTAAAAAATATCAAATCATATGAGGAATGCAATTAATTTCCACGAGAAGTGCCAAATCGAATCAACAGGCCTGTTCAACACAGTGCCAAATCTTATTTCACACAGACTTGGAAAATATTGCCATGATTTTTAATTTCAAACTAAATGAAAGTGATAGTGAATCCAGGAAATGAATCTGTGAAAGGAAATGTCTGTTATCATTCTGTAGCCTTCACTGGGATGATTCTAGTCTTGTCAAATGTTGGCTGCAGATTTCCTGTGGGCTGTTTTATGCTGCTGGCAGGAATTTAATTTACTTGCACTATTTTTAAAGCAATCTTCATAATGTCATATACTTCTGGTGTGTATTCAAACAGGTTTTGATTTGATGGAGCGATTCCATGTGAAAAGTATTATTGGAACGAAAGATAGAGGATTTGTTCGCCTTGGAACAATGCCCATTGTTCAGATGACCAAGTAAGTGAGCAAGCACATTGATGTGGTGCATCTAGAGCCAATTTACTTTTATGCATGTTAATCTATTTTATTCTACTCTGTCTTTCGTCGTGGAAATACACTCCACTCCAAGCAACTCTGCTCAACACCAGTGCACTCTAGTCCACTAAATGTCAGAGAAGGAGTCCTTTACATCAATTCACTGTTCCTTACCTTGCTGAATGGAATTTCACTCGACGACTCATCCCTCATTTCAGTGCATACAAACTACTGAATGCTAGAGGAGTCTACTTATACTATTATATGAGGGTTTACTTTTGTAGCCAAATATCACAGCACCTTGCTGTACTCTGCTAGATGCTATTGCAATGCACAGCTCTGAATTCTAACACTACAAAATGCTGAAGGATCAGCCTGAAGTCCTAATATGCCATTCCTGACGTTACTGATATAAGTCATGAATTGTGAACTGAATAGAAAGCAGACATCTGCCCTTAGAGTGTGAAAGGGAATCAGAAAAACAGCCTGACATACTTTCCAGCATCTGGCCTGATGTGACAGCGCAGAAGGCTTATCAACAAGTTGCTTATCCAATGGTTTCGGTCAATGAAATTATTTTTAAAAATATTCAGAATAGAAAAGTTAGAGTAGTCTGGTTCACACGGTAAGCTGAAAATTATCCTTTCAATTTTTTCATTTGTTGTCCACTAGACAACATTAGATGATTGGACAAAAACCTCCTTTGACTTTCAGTGAGGGGTACCATGGGATATAAGAGCCTTAGACTTGTTTGCAAACATAGAATCCAGCTCTAAAAATCCTCAAGCAGTAATCTACATCCAATTTGTCAATTATTGGAGATAAATAGACAATATTATTTGGAGAGGTTATGGGATGGGTACTTTTAAAATAAATTGGTAATTTTGGAATTTTCGACATTTAGTGGACTCTGAGACATATGGTTGACAGAGTAAAGAAATCTTTGCGTTGACTTTAATCATTCTTGCATTTAACCATGTGGGAGGTGGAGAAGAGAATGAATATATGCAGTCAAGAAAACAAGAAAATGAAATGGTGTTATTGGATTCAAAAGGGAGATTAAAATTATTTTGGTAGAAGAGACCATTTATAAGAAATAAATCATTTACATCAACAGAGGTGTAAAGATTTCCTGTCTCGTACTAGCACAGAATCTCATGCAAAATTCAAATAAAAATAATAACAGCTTGCATTTATATTGTACCTTTAACATAGTGGGATGTTCTAACTTATGCTTATGTATCCATAAGAATTCTCACTATCTGCCACAAACATCAAGTTGCTAACCCCCAACCATCCACCTCATCAAACACCACTTTCCCCACTTTGGCTAGTGCAGCACTGCCCCAACCCTGCCCCAGCTCTGCTCCACCCAGAGTAGAAGCAAGTCATCCTCAAACTGTTGCTAATAAAGTTGCTAGTAAAACACAGCTTAGTTTTTTTTCAGGGGCAGAAGGATGTCAGGCTCAATCTTCAAATGTGGCAGGATGCTTTGAGAGAGTAATCAGCAAGACATATGGAAATTTTGAAATCATCCACCATCTCTTCTTCCCTTGCCCTCATAGCAATTTGGAAGACATGACCAATTGTTGTGCAAATGGGTCTTCCTCACATTGCCTTGCATTTCTTGCCCAAAACCTTAAGTCAGTGTCACAGCTACGAACAACTTTGTGTAACTTACCTGTACTCTCAAGTTGCTTCTCAGTCTCATTTGTTGCAAGAAGAACAATCCTAGCTTCTCCAAACTAACCTTATAGTTAACATCCCTTACCTCAAACCCGAAAGACAATATCCCAATCATTGTTTTCCAAAGGGGATCCTGGTTTTACAAGCAAACCCATGAGTTTCAGGTCTGTTCCTACCAGGTCCAATCTGCACAGACACCTACCTCATCAAAATCAGGTATAAAGGTAAAGTCACCACAGTCCTACTGGACCACAGATCTGCTCTCACAATACAGAGAAATGGCGTTTTAACCTGAGGGTGGCCATAGCTCAGGTTTGAGGAAAGGTTGAAAAGGAGAGTGCTTCATGGTAACCTTAGCCAAAATCAGAAGTCAGTAGAGGCAGTTGCTGATTGAAATGGGCAGCTGCCTCTGGGAGGCAAGAATTTCCTATTTAGAATTTGTCTCCTTTCCACACCACCCGTACTCTCCACTGTGAAAATGGTGGAGGCCAGGTTTAGCAAGGGATCTCTGTATTTGAGCTTCTGCTGCCATTTTCACGATGACAAAAGCCTCCCACCCTATGCACAATTTCAGGCCCTTATGTGTGCAAGCTTGATGTCTACATGTTTATCCATTTGCTAGCTGTATGTAATCTGTCACTGAATTTTCTATCTGTGGTATCTAGAGGTATGAAATATGATAAGGATTGTACTTTAAAAGATCTAATTTAGAAATAAAATTTAGAAATAAAATCCTCTATCTTTCATTCCACAATAATACTTTTCTAAAATATAATTTAGAAATATTTTGTTGTGTCTTTTGGTAATAAACCATATTAAATTTGAAACATTGAAGTCAACATACAGTGGATGTAAAAGGAATGATCTGTATTCGTACACTCGCTGTATTTCAAATAAACATCAAAACATTGAGTTGATAAATTTATGTTCCTATAAATAAACCTTTTGTTCCTCAATGGCAGGTCATATGTCAGTTAACTTTCACCTCTTCTTCATCTGACTTAAGTTATCTGTAGTGACAGGAGTAGAGAATATGCACAGAGAATTAGCACGCCTCAAGCAAATTTTTAAATTGCAAGTCTTATTATTGCATATTCCTGTTGAAATATTACATGATTTCCAAACTAAGCAGCTCATTTTGAAAGGAGCTGGGTGAACATTTCATTCGGTATGGGTTTAAGGATAAAAATAGATTTAGAAATTTCCTGTTAAAACTACCAGGAAAGTTATCTGTGGAATGCAAGCAGCCGACGGTAGGTATTATAGATTTTCCTGTTAGAATGGTGTCTTAGAACATTTGCATCACTGCTTTCGACAGGAAAAAAAACAGCTTTGCCTACCTATTCAGCTTCTTTCAAGAGATTAACTAAGCAATACCATTATTGTATCTATTGAATTTTGTTTAAAAAGAATAGCTTAAAAAGGCTGAATGCTTCATATGTTTGATATTTTGCTGTGTTATTATTCCTTTGATGTTAAGATTAGAGTTTGGCTTAGGTTACAGTCAGTGTTTAGACAAGGGTTTGAATTGGAATCAGGAATTTATATCATTTCCACCTGACTTCCTCAGAAGCTTAACATGAAAATCTCTCTTTTAGCAGGGTAATTTACCTTGGCAATGCTCCAAGTAGTCCGTGCACTTCAAGGCGATAGATTTTACCCGGTGAAAGCATTGAATGAACTTTTTGTTTAAGCTCAGATAACAAATGAGATAATTAGCTGGTTAATAATTAAATATTCCTACCATTATATGTTGCCTAGAACATTGACACAAGGAGCTGAAAATTTATTTTTGTCCATTTAGTGAGCCAGAAATAGATAGTGTACTGATGTTTTCATTGACATGTTACCAGCAATTGACTTCAATGAAAATAAAGATTTGGAGTAATGTAAAAGATGGTTCTGGCCTTATACAAAAAAAAATCCTTGGCAAATATTTCATTGATTTTACCATCATTTTTAGCGGTGATCTGAAGATCCTGTAGGTTTTCTTTCCCTAATAATAGGCTACTTCAGTGGCTTGAGTTTCGAGGAGAGGGCTAAAGTAGCTCTGTTAGATACATTGAAATGATGGAGTCAGTGTCTTCAAACTATGTCACTTCAAGGAAGTTACAGTGGCACGGATTTCTGATACCTCAATGTATACAGATTGTATGGATATTCACATTTACCTATAATTCAACGATCTGCTGTTTTGATCTGCGAGTTCACTGCCTGGCCATATCAAATTGAATTATTCAGGTTTACTTCAGGATGACACTACCTGACCCTAAGAACACAGGGAGCCTTGGTGTGAGGAGATGCGACACAACATCACTTTAAATTGACAGCCAGTTGCTCAAGATTCTAACTTAAGGTGTAAAGACATGAGCAACTGCAGGTTTCATGTCAGAACATAAACAAAGCTAAGAACAGAGTTGATGAACAATAGCAGATTTTGAGAAGTGCTCCACTTAGACAGCTGTTGGCCATGTTCAGATTTCTTTACCAGGGTTAGTTATCACTGGCTGACAGATTCAGGCATGACTGCATCCTAACTGAAAACGTCCTCTTGACAGTGGGAATAATAAGCATTCTGAGACAGACAACTGCTCCAAATTCAGGGAGATGTTTGTTACCTCCTCACACCTCAGATTATAGGATAAATTCAGAAGTGATTTTGTTGTGTTCCTTTGTTTTAACATTAATTCTCGAGGTATGACTCACTGTTAAGGCTGACAGTCATCACCTGTTGCCCAGAAATCCTAATCTTGGCACTGGTTTTGACTCATTGAGCCACATAGAAGGCAGGGAATTCACATTGATAGGAGTGTAGAACCTGAATAAGGAGTGCATAACATCTGTGCATTAATAGGTTTATAAAAATGCAGTTCATTTTTTTTTTAATGCCATTTGGTATTTAAACTTATGTTCATTGGGTTATCAGTTTAGATCTCTCGATTATCACACTACCAAACCTATATTTTCAGAAATAATTTTCTAGATTCTGCCAAGAATTATGATGGTGACCCACCAATTTTTCAAGCACAAAATGGCAGTATAAATGTCCCTTATGATAGGTCAAGCAGATGTACATTCAGTGACTGCAATGCTCCACCCAGCAATTGGCTTAAGCAGAAATAAAAAGATTTCCAGAGCCCTGTTGAAAATGAAAATGTCCACTCATCCTTTCATGTCTGTCCCTGCTTTCTACAAGAGTAAATCAGCTTGTGCCACTCCCACCTTTTTGCCTGCAGCCCTCCAAATTTTCCCTTTAAGAAAATGATCAAATTTTCTTTTGAAAATCACAATTCAATCTTCTCCCATCATACTATAACCAGTGCAGTCCATATCCTAACTACTAGTTGTGCAATAGAACTTTTCGTCATACTGCCATATTGCCTCCTTTGTCAAACACTTCCCTGCTGTCTTCTCAATTGTTCCTCAATTGGGAAGAGATTGTCCCTGTCTATTGTGTCTCATGGTTTTGAATACGTCTAAAGTATGTCCTCTCAATCTAGTCCACACCAAGAGGAAGAGTCCCAGTTTTTCAAGGATATCTATATAAACTGAGTTTGTCATCCACGGAACCATTCTCCAAAATCTTTTCTGTATTCGCTTTAATGTATTTCTGGTCTTCCTAAAGTGTACTTGATGAAATTGAATGCAATACTTCAGCTGAGGCCAACCCAGCATTGTGTAAAGTTTTATCCTAATTTTCTTGACTGCCTCCATTTGTAAATCCCAGCATCCTATATGGTTTAAAAACTGTACTCATACCTATTCTGTGACTTTCACTGATGTGTACAAATCCACCTATGTCCTTTGTCTTCTGGATCCTCTTTAGAATTTCACTCTTTATTGTAAATTGCCTCCACTATTCTTCTTAAATAGAATCCTTCACACTTCTCTGCACTAAACTTTATCTGCCACTTTTCTGCTCATTCCATCAGTCCATCTGTGATCTTTTGAAGTGTAATAGAGTTCACAATACTGCTATGTTCTGTGTCAGCTTTACATTCTGAAACTCCTCTTCACATCAACTGACCCATTTTTTATCCCTGGTTCAGGCAATCAGAGTCAGGAAATGTTCTGGCTTTTCAAGCCTGACCCAGGAGGGAATATTCTGGCGTGACTGGGCATGGGGGTTGAACATGGAAAGAGAGCAGCATTTGCTTGCTCCAGATATGGGACCAATTGAAGTCCCATGGGATTCAAACATTATTGGAATAGGCAAGAATGTGGAGTTGAGGCATCAATCTGATCAGCCATAATCTTATTCAATGACAAAGCAAGGTTGAAGGGCTGAATGATCTAAACTAGCTCTAGTTTTTATGTCATCAATGACCTCCCAAGGGCCTTGTCATGTCACCACTAATATTAACCCAGTGGTGGGTGGGCAAGACTTGTAACAAGGGGAGCACAACAAGGTTACCTCATGGGTATCTGATTGAGAAACCAACCAATGGAAAAGGTGTAACATTCTGAGAGCCATACTGACCCCTATATCCTTGTGGCCAATATATTTAATTTTTCCCTTACTGTAGCCTGGTATCCTGTAACTATTCTAAGCTTCAGGTGAGTATTGCACCAGCAATAGCCAACGCTTTCACAGCGGTGCTGCTATTCACCAGAACTACCAACATCTGATTACCTGGCTGCTCGTGGGTGCCCTTGATCCTGTGGGAAGGGCTATCAAGTGTCTGAGCAGTACATGATACTGCCAACTTTCACTACAGAGCTAGCACTGGACCAGCTCTCCAGTTGATGAAAAAGAATGTGTTGCCTCAACAGTCTCTGTTCTTGACCTCTCAAGTGTATCCTCTGTGCAGCTCTACATTGTTCAGTAATACCTGTTAGAAGGCAACCTTGCAGCCTTTTTAAAATTCATTAACAGGATGAGGGCTTCGATGGCTAGACCAGCATTTATCATCCATCCCTATTTGCCCAGAGAGCAGATAAGAGTCAACCACATTGCTTTGGGTTGGGAGTCACATGTAGGCCAGACCAGGTAAGGATGGCACTTTCCTTCCTTAAAGGACATTAGTGACCCAGATGGGTTTCCCCCCACCAACAATCAACAATGGATTCCTGGGCATTATTAGATTCTTAATTCCAGATATTTTATTGAATTCAAATTCCACCGTCTGCTGTGGTGGAATTCGAACCCAGATCCCCAGAATATTATGTGGGTCTCTGGATTAGCAGTCCTGTGATAGTGCCACTAGGCCATTGCCTCCCTTCACTCATCCTTAAAAAATTTTCCAGAGGCTATCATCATAAAACTAAATTTATTTGTAGATTTATTTGTATCTCATGGCTCAGTGATAAATATGTTAAGGGACTCAGCCAGGAAATTAAGACCGTCTCACAAGTAAGTATCGTCTCATAGCTCCCTGAAACTTAGAAAAGTGTGGCAGCAGCAGGTACAGATTTTAAGATTTTAGAGCAGACCAACTGTTTGGGAAACATTTGTAGCAACTCAATCGAGTCAACAGCTTTGGAATTTGAAATAAATTAATTAATGACAAATCTTTAATTCAAAGTTAGCTTCAATAAAGGTGCCAAAAATCTAGCATTGACTGTCATGAAAATTCACCTAATGTCCTTTAGGGAAACAAATCTGTCATCCTTGCCTGGTCTGGCCTACATGTGACTCCAGGCCCACACAGTGTCATTGTCACTCAGCCGCTGACTGAAATAGCCTGTAAGAAACTGAATTCAAGGACAGTTATGGATGGGCAATAAGTGCTGACCTCTCCAGCAAACCTGAAAGAATTGTTTGAAAAGCCACAACAAATATCAGCAATAAACAGTTAATTGAAATGAAAGGATGTACTTGTGGAATATTATGGCTATGTAATCTACCTGTGTATTGTCAAAAACAAATGGCTTTTAATGTCGGTTGTTTACAACTCTGCATGCATCAACTAAAACAACAGCGATTGGGCATAATTCTTGGGATTTTCTTGACATATCTGGATATATCACTAACTGCTGAATATTGATGAGCATTCAAGGAGCTCTCAACCTTTATTTCAGAGACGTATTTCCTCAAGGCCTGCCTGATGAATATGCTTTTGTTGCCACCTTTAAATTCCGAAAAGCTTCCCGAAGAGAAGACTGGTACATCTGGCAAATTATTGACAAATATGGGATCCCACAGGTATATTGTCACACATTTATCCTTCATTCAAGAGTGATTTCACTAGGTAAACTTGCATGACTGGGGAATTAGAATACAACAAATTACTTCAAAATCATTGAGTTATCAGCACATTTCACCAATCCAAAATAGATCTCTCCAAGAGGTGTTTAATGCCATAAAATCTACTGTGTCCTAGATGGAGTGTTCTCTATTGAACATTTTTTTTCTCACTAGTTGAGTTAAAAGTATTTCACAAGTGTTGCGTTGCATGTACTTTCAGTATGTGTACATTGATGTGTGCATTCAGGTGTAGTTAACAACTGTGGAGGAATTTTGGGTTTGAATTATATTGAATAGATTTGGATAAGACTGCAGAAATTGAGAAAATTATAAGATGCTGAGGTTACACTGTTAGTGAGGGTTTCGGTCTTTGCTCTTGGTATTAAGGATATTCTAGGAATTGTGTTAAATTAGAAGACACAAGACTAGAGCTAAGAAATTGGAGAGAAATGGTAAAATGTCCCATTATGAATTACAGGCCACTAAAAGATAGAAATCAGATAGAGTGTGAGATGAGAAAACAGAGCACAAAGGTATGCAGCACTGTGTCTCAGTGGTTAGCACTGCTGCCTAACAGTGCTGGGGTCCTGGGTTTGATTCCACCCTTGGACAACTGTCTGTGTGGAGTTTACATGTTCTTCCTGTGCCTGTTTGGGTTTCTGCTCGGTGCTCTGGTTTCCTCCTACAGTCCAAAGATGTGCAGGTTAGGTGGATTGGCTGTGCTAAATTGTCCATAGTGACCAGGGATGTGCAGGCTAGGTGGGTTAGCCATGGGTTATGTGGAGTTACAGGGATAAAGTAGGGAGTAGGGTTCTGGATGGGATACTCTTAAGAGGTGGTGTGGACTTATTGTTCCGAATGGCCTGCTTCCATGCTATAGGGATTTTATGAATGTAAGGATAACAATATTGAAGATTTTCACCATCTCAAGATAGATTGGAATAAAAATAATGCAGGTCATTGAATTTTTTTGGAATGCATACCAGACTGCTTTCAAGATCAATATATTCCTTTACCCTGGGAAACGATGTAAGCAGAATCTTTATTAATATCTTGCTGTTGAATATTTGTGTGATCTGTCTGTGGACCTCACTGTAGCTTTGATTTACACTGTTTGGTGATGTTAGAATCAACTCGACACAAGAGTTAGAAACACTTGGGAAATAGGAACCAGAATATAGCTTTTAGAAAAAATAATGGAAGAGGATGCAATGAAGTTACAAACATAAGTTACAAACATAAACATGCTTGGCTTGCAAAAGACAATGCTCAACATTAATATGAAGTGATCTAGCCCAATTTTATCATGGAGATGCTTTAGCAAGCAGATTAACAGATGAGAAATGAAGAACTTTCAAGCATGCGACAACCAGTACAAATTGCATTCATGTAAGCAGAAATGGTGAGCTCTGGTAAATAATAAAAGAGATTGAAATGGGTTGAAATTTAAAAGTGAGACATATGATCATGTTAGAACAAAAAAAACTAAAGATGCCCATGAAAACTGAAAAGCATATAATTACAAAATGAGAAGAGATATACATAAAAGGCGTTGGCAAAATAGCGAGCAGATAATCTTTGAAAAAAACAATGGGGCTTTTATAATCACACAGAAAGAAACACAGCTAGACAGAGAATGGAACTATCATTTCAAGCTATGTGGAAGAGACTCATAGAGTCATACAGATGTACAGCACAGAATTAGACAGTTCGACCCAACTTGTCCATACCGACCAGATATCCTAAATTAATCTAGTCCCATTTGCCATCATTTGGCCCATATCCCTCTAAACCCTTCCCATTTGTATACCCATCCAGATGCCTTTTAAATGTTGTAATTGTACCTGCCTCCACCACTTCATCTAACAGCTAGCTCCATACGCACACTTTCCTCTTTGTGAAAAGTTGTCCTGTAGGTCCTTTTAAATCTTGCCCCTCTCACCTTAAACCTATGCCATCTAGTTTTGGACTCTCTGACCCTGGGGAAAAGACCTTGACTATTCACCCTATCCACATCCCTCATGATTTTGTATACTTCTACAAGGTCACCCCTCCGCCTCTGGTGCTCCAGGGAAAATAGCCTCAGTCTATTCAGCCTCTCCCTTTAGCTCCCTATAGCAAGTAGACCAGAAGTGAATGCAGTATTCCAAAAGTGGCCTAACTAATGTCCTGTACAGCCACAACATGACCTCCCAACTCAATGCACTGACCAATAAAGACAAGCATACCAAAAGTCCTCCATACTATTCACCATTTATCATAAATGTCGTGAAACCTACAAAATTATGCCTTTCCTTCTTCAAACTATACTCCATATAATCTGAATACAATCTGTGAACTGGTTTATTTGTATAATTTCAAACAAATATACCTAGTCAGAAACTGACAGGATTGGATCAGTTGTCCATTTTACATCATACCATTACAATCACAAGTGATAGATCCAAGCTTAACAGGTAGATAAATAGTGAATGAGCACCATGTCTAAAATCAAGTATAATGGTCAAGATATTTGAAACAGTGCCCTAATGTGAGTGAAATGATTCAGAAGAGAAAATATGGAAACATAGAAAACAGAAAAAAGTTAGGCCACTTGGCCCATAGAGCCCAATCCACCATTCATCCTAATCCCCCATCTGAGCACCACACTTCCACACATTCCCCAGAACCCTTGATACATTTAGCATCTAGAAATTTCTCTCTTTCTTTCTTAAATATATTTAGGACCTTTGTGTCCATACACAACAGCCTTCGGGAGAATTCCATACGTCCACCACCCCCTGATTGAATAAACTGTCCCTTATCTCAATCTAAATAGCCTCCTGTTGGACCATAAGACTATCAGATATATGAGAAGAATTAGGCCATTCGGCCTATTAATTCTGCTCCACCATTTGATCATCACCGATATGTTTCTGAACCACATTCCCCTGCCTTCTCCCCATAACCCTTGATTCCCTTAATAATCAAGACCCTATCTATCTCTGTCTTAAATGCAGTTAATAAGTTGACCTCCACAGCCCTCCGCGGCAATGAGTTCCACAGATTCACCAACACTGTGGCTGAAGAAATTCTTCCTCATCTCAGTTCTAAAGGGTTGTTCCTTCAATCTGAGCCTGTGCCCTCAGGGTCCTAGTCTATCCTACTGTTGGAATGTCTTCTCCATATCCACCCTATCCAAGCCTCTTAGTATCATGTAAGTCAAATTGGTAATGGTTTGAAGGCTTATGGACATCGGGCAGGAAGGAGCAGTTGATATCGCAATGAGATCAGCCATGATTGAATTAAATGGTGGAGCAGACTCGAGGGGCTGTATTGCCTCGTCGTGCTTCTAGTTCTAATTCTTCTCAGTACTGTGCGTCCTCAGAGAGTGATCCCTTGTTCTGGGATCCTGGCCAAGGGAAAGATCAATGCTGCATCCAGTCTGTCCAGCCCTCTCAATAAGTCCTGTGTCATTCTTCCAGTGAATACAGCCCAATGGACCAAAAATCTCCTCATATGACAGGATTGCCAATCCCGGAATCAGCCTGGCAAAATTTTATTGCACTTGTTGCACAAATGTTTCCTTTGGTAAGGAGATCAAAAACAATGGTGCAGGTGTGGTCTCACTCAGCCCTGTTCCACTGCAGTAAGATTTCCTTGCTCCTGTACTCAAAACTTTCTTACGATGAAGGCCAACATACCATATGCATTACTAACTGTTTACTGCACCTGTTTGACTGCTGTACAAAGACACCCAGATTCCTGTTGTACATCAACCATTCCCAATCTATCACCATTTAAATAATACACTGCCATTCTTTCTTTCCCACCAAAATGTGCAACTTCACATTTATCCACGATTATGCCATGTATTTGCCACTCAACTTGTCTAAATAACCTTGAAGCATCTTTATGTCCTCACCAATTACACTTGATACCCTCTTTTAATTTGTTGGCATATATTGTGGATAGCAGGATCCAAGTATTGATCCCTCTGGGACTCCACTTGTCATCACCATCCACACTGACAATAATCATTTTTAAAAGATTGCCAGTGCAATAAGAAATGCTTCTTTACAGTTGGAACACACAGTGATCCCTCTCTTTGCATTTTCCAGGTTTCCATTCGATTAGATGGTGAGAACAAAGCTGTGGAATACAATGCAGTTGGACTGAGAAAAGATGCTGTGAGAACCGTTTTCAAAAACAAAGAAGTCAGCGGCTTATTTGACCGTGATTGGCACAAGCTGGCACTCAGTATTCAATCGAGCAGTGTCTCTCTCTACATTGACTGCAAACTGATTGAAACGCTGCCAATGGAAGAACGGGAGAACATCAACATTCGAGGGAAAACAGTGATTGGCAAACGTCTGTATGATAGTGTCCCAATTGATGTAAGTCATGTGTAGTCCATAAATTCAACTGGAGAGTGTCCATTTTCAGTTGCAAATCAGGGCTGAAGGGTCTGCCACTGGCTCGTGTTCAGACCATGTCAGAAATGTATGCAATCTTGGTTTGGCCATCAGTATAGTAATAACATGACACCTGTCTTTTGTGGGCAGTAGGTCCTTTACCTGTGCAAACTGGAATATTAATGGCTGCTTCTAGTTTGTTTGCCAAGTTAGATTGCACCATGTGCCACACAGGCAAAGACGAGTTTAATCTGGTGCACCGTGATCAAACAAGGGTCCTTAAACCATTTGGAACCAAGTGCAGTGGAACCAAGAGTAACAGGAAGGCATTTGAGGGCTGAACATATTTAGCACATTTTCTTTGGGTTTGCAGCCAACTGCACAAGATTCTTACATCTGGAATATTTCCCTCATCTAGAACTGAAGGCATAACTACCACACGAGATCTAAAGTTTGGTCCCTTGCTTGAAAGGAAAAGCACCTGAGAATGCCAGTGAAAATACTAAAATTATCTTCTGTTGCTTTGAGGTGCAGATTTACCCTTCCTTCCCTGCTTGACTGGAGAGTTGGTCAAAGGATTTATAAGAAAAAGTGTATTCTAAATGAAAATATTAGGAATGTACTTCTTTTCTAACTAACAAAAATGGCTTTGAAATATACAATCTCTGAGAATCTTGCTCATGTGGAATGTGGAAAAAAGGTATTCTTTTACTGGATGTTAAAGGAAATTTTTGTAGAACTAGAATCGCACTGCGTCAAAGAAGCCTAATCAGCCAATCTAGCCTCTGATGGTTCTGTGAAAGAACAGTCATGCTTAGCACATAGAGTCATAGAAACCTACATCACAGAGTTCACTGCTCTTTGATAAGAATTAGATCAGATTGAGTTGTGAGGTGCAAATACTCAGCAGGCATTAGGAAGCTCACATAGAACTTGACAGAGTGGAAGGTAAAAAGGACCTAGATTCAAAATAATTAATAATATCCAGTAGTTATTTTGTAAGAAATTTTTTTTTTCCAACCTAATTCCAGTTTGACCTTCAACGGATTGTCATTTATTGTGATGCCAAGGATGCAGAGCTGGAAACCTGCTGTGATCTTCCCAGCAACCCAGTGAGTAAGAAATAAGTGCATGAAGAAGAAAGAAATGGTTCTAAGAGCATTAAAAGCTAATTTCAATAGTCATGCTCACCTTTAGCAAATATGCTTTCAGTAAAATCATTACCTAATTTGTCCTAATTATCGGATATTATGAATGTTTACATCCTGAAGTAATCTCAATGTTTATTCACTTATGGTCTTTATAAACCAACTTTTCCCAAACTGTAAATACCTTCGAATTGGTGTTTATTTCTATCTGATTGATTTAGTGTGAAGTGCCTTTCCACATTAAATATTTTATATAAATGCAAGTTATTGGTATGCAAGTATTATGCTATTTGGTATCTCCAACTCACCCCCTATTTTCTTAGTTCCATCTTTCATAGACACATTAACACTTTCTAGCAAGGTTTGCTGCATATCAGTCAGGTTTAAAATCTTTGTAACTATAAACTACAGAGGCAGAGTAACATACCTAGTGTCAGTCCAGCTGAGATCAGTGGACTCATTGCATATCAGGAATTAAATCTGGGATCTTATTGATCTGTATGGGATATTACCACAGGGAGTCATTCACATCAACAATAATATGTGTTTACAGACAAAACTACAGAATACAGCAAGGTGCTTGACAGAAGCATAGTCAGACACTGAGCCAAAGGATTACTGGGTCTTAAGGATGGTATTAAAGGAAAATAGGGATTAACCAGCAGGGAACCAAAAGTTAAAATTACAAAACTTAGAGCCTACACAGCTTTTGACAAAACCACCAGAGGTGGGGTAAAAACATTCAAGTTCATAAGAGGCCAGATTTCTTGGGAGAGCATAGCTACTTGAAGATTGATTGCAATTTATCATGTTTGAGCTGAGTGTTGATCAAAAATCAAAGTAGATTAGAAAGTAGAGGATAAGTGAGTCGGTGGAGCTTTTTGTAAATCACAGGCAGTGAGCTGAAACATGTGCAGAGTGGAAGATGGCCAGAAGAATATTGGAATTTTAGAATTGGGAGATACCAAAGACTTGAGGGTTTTTGTATGAGATGAGCTGATTCTGGGAAATGCATGTGCAATATTACAGAGGTGGACTTTGATAGAATTAATGTTGGAAGGAATGGTGACGTCATATGCTAAGCTCAAGCTCAAATAGAATGTTAGGTTTGCAGAACATTAACTTTGACATGAGACATTGGTCAAGGAGGAGAATTTTGCTGGAGGTGAAGGTACAGAATTTGTGGGTGCAGCCAAAGGCAATGGCTTTAGGTCTCACTAACTTTACTCATGAGATAATGAATGGCATTACAGGTCGAAATGATGATTAAGAGTGAGCTGAGTTCTTTCAAAGAACTTTTGCACTATTCCGGTCTGCATAGTTGGTTAAATGTAACTTGCACTGATGTGCATTTCAAGTAACTGTCCTTACACTTTCTACTATTCACCACCATTTCTTTGTCATTTGTAAACCAGTGTCAGATTATTGTTGCCACACAACATCCTCATTTGGAGATCTCAACAACACCGCAACCACCTGCTGAAGTTGACAGCACAAAGACCATTAATTGTTCCTGCCTTAAGGGAGAAAAGGTACTCAAAGTAATTAAATGAATGCAATAATTGTCATTATTTACCACATCAAAGGCTAAGGGATAGAAACACAGTACGTCAAAAATAGGAAATTCTGGAAATACTCCGTAGGTCTGACAGCATCTGTGGAGAGACAAAGTTTGAGTATCACGTTGATGACTTTTTCATCCAAATGTTGACCATGAGTTTTGGTTACCTGATGTTGATGGTGGCGTGTAAATTATCTGGGAAAAGAAACAGAGCTTTGTTTTATTTCTGCTTTTGTTAAAGGAGCCTAGGAGATTGAGAGACGACCTGATAGAAGTTTATAAAATAATGAAAGGTATGGATAGGGTTAATGATAGATGTCTTTTCCCTAGAATAGGAGATTTCAAGACTGGGGGGCTCATTTTTAAGGTGAGAGGAGAGAGATCAAAAAAGGCACGAGGGGTAAATTTTTTACACAGAGAGTGGTTCGCGTGTGGAATGAACTTCCCGATAAAGTGGTAGATGCAGGAACAATTACAACGTTTAAAAGACATTTGGACAAGTACATGAATAGGAAAGGTTTGGAGGGTTGTGGACCAGGAGCAGGCAAGTGGGACTGGATTAGTTTGGAATTATGTTCCACATGGACTGGTTGGACTGAAGGGTCTGTTCCCATGATCTATGACTCTATGAATCAATGTCAAATGATTAAAACAAGTTTACCACAAGAAGAATGAGCTCCTATGTCTCTGCTGAGAAAACTGAGACAAATTTAATAATCTCCAATATTGCTGGAATTGATCATGCAGTGTCTTAGTGTTCTGAGGAAGGGTCACCAGACCCAAAATGTTAACTTTTTTTTCTTCATAGATGCTGCCAGACCTGCTGAGCTTTTCTAGCAATTTTTTAAAAATATTCATTATTTATGCAGTGAGTTAGCACAGTTTCTGACCAACTCTAGGACCCGGGTTTAAATTTAAATCTGACTAATGCAACTGAAATTTCCACTTACCTGAAGAATGGTTAACCCGACATGTTAACTCTGTCACCTTTCCACAGATACCGCCAGATCTGCTGAGTTTCTCCAACAATTTCTGTTTCTGAAGTTTTCTCTCACCATCTCTGCTGCCTTTTATTAAATACATTTAAATGAGTTTCAGGCAAGTTTCCTTTTGTTGTGTGGACTCACAATATACAATAATCCAAAATGTGAGGTAAAAACAATGCATTGCTAGTTGGTGTGACATACAGAAAAAAAGGGAAATGCCTTGACAATACGTAAGTTTCTCTTTCAATTCAATTTATAATACAAACAATCCATACTTCTACTTTAAGATCTCGTGCATACAGGAAACACAACATATGGTAATTTTTTAAAAGTGTGTCCATGATAAAGTTAGGTTTTCATGAAAATGATAAATCCCCAATATGTATCCCAATGCTTAGGTCAAAATATTTGCACATTCAGATACACAGACATCAATTTGATGTATTCATATTTTTTTCTCCTTCTTCACATTAAAAATGTAATGATTACCATGAGATATAAGTTAAAAATGTACAGTGATTATCCATTTCCTATCATGTTAGCTGGCATCCTAATAATAATGCCACCTATTTACTAAAGTGCCTGTTTCAAGTCAATGTTTACCTCATGTCAATATAGACTTTATACTTTATTGCACCATCTGAAAGCAATGGTTAAATAATAAGTACAGAAACATCATATCTAAATGTATCGAGTTCTTTGGAAATTGGAATACTTATTTTAAGTATCACATTTTAAATAAATTCTATCTCAGGGTAGATTTAAGAAAATAGTACGAAGAAATGTATTATTGTAATAATTTATAAAAATTTCAATATGAAAATTATAGATTTTTGATGTTGATTGCAGGGATGAATTAGCTGACCTTCCAATTCAGGAAGTGCCTAGAGTTCAGACACTTAAGGAATATTTTTCAGGCAGTAGAAAGCTTATTTCAAATTGATTCCACTAAGATATATTGGATAAGAAATATCATGTTAGATGTACCTGGAAGAGGATAGTTTGCTGCTTGTTTTATTTAGTGAGAACTTAATTGACAAGGTTCTTGAATTCCAGAAATAATTCTTCCCAAAACTGCCAATATAATTAGCATAAACTGCTTTGACTCAGTAGTTCTACACTTGGTCAGAGGTTATGTATTCAAGTCCTACTCCAGTGTTAAGTCCAGGTGAACGTTTTACTATTGGATTGAGAAAGTGCCACGTAGAATCACAGTTTTCCTGATAAGATGTTAAAGATGAGATAATAAGAACATAACATATTTAACATTTGTTTTACTCATGGAATGTTGGCTTTCCTGGCAAAGATTTATTGCTCACATTTAATATGCCTACAGGCCAGTAAAGGGTAAACCACGTTGCTGTGAGTCTAGAGTCACAAATAGGCCAGACTAATTAAGGATAGAGCAGAATTCCTTTCCTAAAGGACATGAGTGAATTAAATAGGTTTTTAGAGGACAAAAAAAATGTGGTTTACCAGCCAGTTTTAGGCGAGCTTCTAATTCAAAAGATTTTGATTTTAATTAAATGATACCATTTTCCATGGAGTGATTTGAACCTATGTTCCCAGAACATTAAACTGGGATTCTTGGATTAGTAGTCCAGTGACATTACTACTATGTGCCTAACTCACTAATATTTTTAGTACTTCAATAAGAAAATGTGCTTTCACCTGCGTTGAAAACAATCCAAAGAAATATTCCCCAAAAGTTAAGATTCTGAACGTATCTGTCTAATATCTGGTCAGAGATAGTAGGAACTGCTGATGCTGGAGCCTGAGATAACAAGGTGTAGAGCTGGATGAACACACCAGGCCAAGCAGCATCAGAGGAGCAGGAAAGCTAACGTTTTGGGTCTGGACCCTTCTTCAGAAATTGGGGAGGGGAATGGAGCTCTGAAATAAATAGAGAGAGGGGGAGGCGATGATAGAAGGTGTATAGTGGAGCAGATAGGTGGAGAGAAGACGGACAGGTCAAAGAGGTCGGGCTGAAGCCAGAACAGGTGAGCGTAGGTAGGGAGTTGGGATGGGGGTTGGTCAGTGAGGAGGGAGGGGCAGGTAATGGGGACGGGAAGACGGACAGGCCAAGGAGGCGGGGATGAGGCTAGTAGAGGTGACGTGACTGTAGGTAGGAAGTGGAGGTGGGGGCTGGTCAGTGAGGTGGGAGGAGCAGATAGGTGGGAGAAAAGACGGACAGGCCAAGGAGACGGGGACGAGAGGGAGGGCTGGTCTTGGAACGAGGTCGGGGGTGGGGAGATTTTGAAGCTTGTAAAGTCCACAGTAAGACCATTGGGTTGTAGGGTTCCAAGGCGGAATATGAGGTGCTGTTCCTCCAGTTTTCAGATGGCATCGTTGTGGCACTGGAGGAGGCCCAGGATGGATATGTCATCCAAGGAGTGAGAGGGGTAGTTGAAGTGGTTCGCGACTGGGAGGTGTTGTCGTTTGTCATGAACCGAGCGTAGGTGTTCCACAAAGCGGTCTCCAAGCCTCCGCTTGGTTTCCCCGATGTAGAGGACGCCACATTGGGAACAGCAGATACGATATACCACATTAGCGGATGTGCAGGTGAACATCTGTTTAATGTGGAAGGTTTTCTTGGGGCCTGGGATGGAGGTGAGGGGGGAGGTGTAGGGGCAGGTGTAGCACCTCCTGTGGTTGCAGGGAAAGGTGCCGGGTGTGGTGGGGGAGTGGGGAGAGTGGAGCGGATGAGGGAGTCGCAGAGAGAGCAGTCCCACCGGAAGGCAGATAAGGGTGGGAAGGGAAATATATTCTTGGTAGTGGGGTCAGATTGCAGGTGGTGGAAGTGGCGGAGAATGATGCGTTGAATCCAGAGCTTGCTGGGACTTATTTCAGAGCCCTCTTCCCCTCCCCCATTTCTGAAGAAGGGTCCAGACCTGAAACGTCAGCTTTCCTCCTCTACATCAGGGAAACCAAGCCGAGGCTTGGAGACCGTTTTGTGAAGCACCTACGCTCAGTTCGTGACAAATGACAACACCTCCCAGTCGCGAACCACTTCAACTCCCCCTTCCACACCTAGGACAACATGTCCATCCTGGGCCTCCTCCAGTTCCACAACGATGCCACCCGAAAACTGGAGGAACAGCACCTCATATTCTGCCTGGGAACCTTGCAGCCCAATGGTCTCGATGTGGACTTTACGAGCTTCAAAATCTCCCCACCCCCGACCTCGTCCCAAGACCAGCACCCCCTGTCGTCCCCGTCTCCTTGACCTGTCCGTCTTTTCTCCCACCTATCTGCTCCTCTCACCTCACTGACCAACCCCCACCTCCACTTCCTACCTACACTCACCTCACCTCCACTAGCCTCATCCCTGCCTCCTTGACCTGCCCGTCTTCCCTCCCACCTACCTGCTCCTCCCTCCTCACTGACCAACCCCCATCCCAACTCCCTACTTACGCTCACCTGTTCTGGCTTCAGCCCCACCTCCTTGACCTGTCCGTCTTCTCTCCACCTATCTGCTCCACTATACACCTTCTATCATCGCCTCCCTCTCTCTCTATTTATTTCAGAGCCCCCTTCCCCTCCCCAATTTCTGAGGAAGGGTCCAGACCCAAAACATCAGCTTTCCTGCTCCTCTGATGCTGCCTGGCCTGCTGTGTTCATCCAGTTCCACACCTTGTAATATCTGGTCAGCTCTTTCCAGATGAATTGCATTTATCACTATTTTTCTGATCGTTGTTATGATGACTCTGAGCCGTTACCGATATCAATGTGATGCGTTTCTGATATTTGTTTCTGAACAGCAAGAGTTCTAACTTATTTGTCTTGTAATTTTGACAGGGTGATCGTGGTCTACCTGGTTTTGGACACAGAGGTCCAAAGGTAAGTTTGGATGGAGAGGGTGAAGAAGGTGGCTCATAAATATTTTAAAGGTTATGCTTGCATTTTGCTCGATTTGATTGATTGATTGATTTGATTTATTGCCTTGTGTACAGTGAAAAGGTTTGTTTGTGAGCAATACAGGCAGATCATAGTAAGCAAGGACATACATATCACAGGGTGACAAAACAAACTTGGACAGAGTAAGGCATACAGGTTACCCTGCACAGGGCATGTGCTAGGCAAGATCAACGTTAACAAGATCAGCATTATTTGAAGTTAGAGAGTGCATTCATCAATCTAATAATGGCAGGGAAACAGCTGTTCTTGAACCTGCTGCTGCATGTGTTCAAGTTTCTGTATCTTCTGCCTGAATGAAGAGGTTGTAGGAGGGCATAACCGGGCTGGATTGGGTCGTTGATGATGATGGCAGCCTTTCCGTGGCAATGAGACATATAAATGGAGTCCATGGATGAGAAATTGGCTTCTGTGATGGTCTGGGCTGTGTACACCACCTTCTATAGCTTCTTATGGTTCTGGCAGATCAGTTGCCATGCCAGGCCGTTATGCACCTGGACAGCATGCATTCTATGTTGCATCTTTAAAAGTTGGTGAGGGTCCTTATGGACATGCCAAATTTCCTGAGCTGCCTGAAGAAGAAGAGTTATTAATGTATAAAAGAAGATTTCTCCCAAAAGTATCTGAATCAAGGATTTTTCTCTTGGAATGGGCAATTTGGAAAATCACTGGACTAGTGATTCAGAACCCCAGGCTAATGTTATGAGGCATGGGTTTGAATCCCATCATGTAAGATTTTCAATTTGAATTCAGTTTAAATCAGAAACAAATTGCTAACCTAATGATGACCATTAACAATTGTTGATTAAAAAAAACCAGTTGGTTCAGCATAGTTCTTTATAGATGGAAATCTGCCATCCTAAATTGGTCTGACTAACATACGACTTCAGACCAACACCAATATGGTTGATTCTTAACTACCCTCTGCACAGTTAAGGAAGGGCAATAAATGTTAACCCAGCCAGTGACACACAAATTTCATAAATGAATGACAAAAGGTATAACATTTTGACCTCTTAGGTCCAAGTTGCAGTCAAACGTGGACTGATAAAATGTAAGCATGTTCCTTTTGTCAATTAATATAATCTGATGTGAAATTAGTTTGGTCAATTAATAATCACAACTGTTCACAACTAAATATGCAGTAGCATATGCTGGAAATCTGATGTAGAGGTCCACTTATCCATAGCATAGTTCAGCACCTGAATCTAAAAGCAAGTAAAATGATCGATAGCATCCTTAGTCAAATAGAGTCAAAGAGTCACACAGCACAGACACAGACCCGTGTGCTCCATAGATGAAATTAATTGCACTTCTCTTAAGATTAGCATAATCACAGATCCCAGAGTCTAGCAATTTTGGTTCGTTCTGCATCACATGAAGGAGCAGAATATTGCACTGGGCACAGCTAAACACATGGGCTCTGAAAGCATTTTAGTAATAATGCTGAAAACTAGACACCAGACCTAGTCACTTCCCTAGCAGACAGTTCCAGTCGGCACGCCACAGTGGTTTCTGCCTCAAAATATAGATGATTGCCCTGGTATGTCCGAGCCTCAAAAAACAAATAAATCTAACCCAACCAATTACGATGCTGTCAGTCTCCACTAAATCCTCATCAAATTGATGAAAAATTAAATATACACACCAGGCCAGTGATGTCCAGTTTGGGTTCCATCTCTTTTTCTAAATGGCATTACAGGATCTAGATACAGATGGTGAGCTGAAGGCATGCAAAGTGTTAATAGTAGCTAACCTTGATGACAAAACAACATTCAGCCCACAAGCCTGAGGAAAAAAAATCAAGTCAATAAGAGTCAAAGGAAAATCTCTTTACATGCATAGTCTTCTTGTTCCCATTGGAAAACTGTGGTGAAGGCGGAGTTTGTACACAACTTATATGGAAAAGCACAGCAGAAAAGGAGGATTTTTTTTTTAAAATGAGAAAATAATACCAAACCTAAATTTGAAAAAGCTTGCTTATTGCAGTAACTTTGCTTATTGAAGCCACTTGCCTCTTTATGTACAGACAGGTTTCCTTCCCCTAAATGATAGTAATTGTGTCAAACTCCACTGGGAAAATGCATATGATTGATACAAATAAATCTGTGATTAGTTGCACGGCTATTGACTTGAAATTAAAACCACGTATTTAATCTCTTGTTGGCAGGGTGAACCAGGCCGAGTGGGAGCTGATGGTCCCAAAGGACAAAAAGGAGAACCTGTAAGTATTGATTTATTGAAGAGAATTTCTAAAAGGAACATCATATTGTTGTTGGCTCCCGTAACTAAGCTGCCACTCTATCTCTCTAGTTTTAAAGTGTTAGATAAATTGTCACAGCACAAATTCTGAGCTAAAGTAGACCATTCACCCCCTTTGAGCCTGCTCTGCCATTTTATAAGATCTTTGCTGATCTGTTTTGTGTTTGAAATTCTATGTTCATATCTACCCCTGATAATCCTCAGATCCCTTGACTAATAAGAACATATTTAACACTGCCTTTAATGGCCCAGCCTCCACTGCCACCCAATGCAGAAAGTTCCAAATTTGTACAACCCTCTGAGACAGAAAATAATCCATCTCACCTCAGTCCTAAATAGGTGACCCCAAATTTTTAAACAGTGCCCCTTGGTTCTGGACTGATTCACAAGCGGAAACATCTTTTTCATGCCCAACCTGTCAAGGCTATTCAGAATGGCTATGCACGTCAATCAAGTTGTCCTTCACACTTCTAAACTTCAGTGAGAGCAAGCACAGCCTGTCCTAACTTCATTCCAAGTATCAATCTAGCAAAAGTCCTCTGAACCACCTTCAATACATTTACATCCTTCCTTAAATAAGAAGACCAAAACTGCACACAATATTTGAGATGCTGTATCGCCAGTGCCATTTATAACTGAATCATTATTGTGGTCACTGATTCTGAGGAAAACCATTACTCTGATGTCATTGACTAATTCTGTCACGTTACATAATATCAAGTGTAATATAACCTACTCTCTGATCAGTTCAAGAACAGACTGGTCAAAAAATGTGTGAAATGTTGAAATAGAAATAACGTGTACGTAACTCAAATGGATCAGAGAGGCCAAGTTGTCTTTTTCAATCAATACCACTAAAAACAGATTTGTTGATTGTTCACTTTGTAATAGTCTGATACAATGTTGCTGACACAGACTGGGCTGCTTACATAATAAGTTATTGATATGCTTCATTGTTTTATAATATTCAAAATCTTCAGCATGATAGGGCATGATTAGGAACAATAAAATGATAGAAGTGTGCAGAAGCTATTCAAACCATCATTTCTACGCCAGCTTCTTGTTAAAATAATCCAAAAACTAATTGCGCAATCCTCCCAACACACCATAGCCCAGCATCTTCCTCTGCTTCAAATATTTTCCAACTGTTTAATTAAGAGATGCAATGATCTCTGCCTTCCTGTTGAACAGTTCCACCCCAACCTTAAAAAACATTCTCTGTTAAAAAAAACAAAATATTCCTGACTGTCTCATTTTCATGCAATTACCATACTCATCTTTGCTATGTCTTAGAGCTTGAAGTAACATAAAGTCAGTAAAATGATTATGCACTGGTGACGGCTGATAAAATAGCGGCACCCATGGTTCTCAATCATTCTAGATATTGCAATAAATGCAATTACCTAAAGTATGTCTACAGATGGATCGCCTTAAAATATATAAAAGTTGTTCAAATTTCATGACTTGCCAATTAAATAAAGTAAGATTAGAACAATATTTATGTTTGGCCACTGGAATATCCAAGAAATTCTGGAAAATATCACATATACAAAGCACCTAAAGGCATTATCATTGTAACTGTTCTCTCCTCTTTTCAATGTAGTGGTGATGCTATCATGAAAAGAATTATCATCAAATATAACACAAATCTTTGCCAAATAAGTGATGTATGACTCAAATTCCATCAGGTGAATTGCTCCTTTTCTAAAACATTGCTAAATCAGTTGAATGTCCCTTCATCCCTCAAAATGTTATCAGTAACTGTTCCAATTTTGTTTTGACTCACAAATCAAAATAATTTCGTTAAAGAATCTTCCTTCAACATTTTCTTGTTGCTCCACATTTTTCTACATCTGCCTAATTTTATTCCCTCTCGATTCATGTTCATTCAAACTTGGGGAGATACACAACGGGGCTCTTCAGCAGAGGTAAGGTGGTGAAATGGTGGAAGCTACAGTTTTATCCGCCTATGCCATATCTCCAGATTCTGCTGATGTCCCAACCAAAGTTACAGTGGGATAAATTCTGTGACAATTATAGGCACATATGTTTGACAAATGCCTTCCCTTTAAATAAGGCCTCCAGAGACTGAGAATCACCTCAGCAACCTGATCAACAATCCTTATAGATTGTTAATAGTTGAGAAAAAAAGAAAATTTAATCAGTTTTGACTGGTATAAATTTTTACGTTTACATTGTTGATAGCAGTAAGAGGAATCTTTCCTGACAACATTTTATTTTAATTCCAGGGTACAATAAGCTATGATTCATGGGAGAAAGGTGAAAAGGTAAGACAAATTATTTGTTAAACTGGGAGGGCTGGTAGGCGAAGTCATTAGCAAGTTGTTGCTCAGGATCCAGTTGTGTCTGTGTATTGGAGAAAAGTTACATGGAGAAAGCATTGGTATTTGGGTATAATTCCACATTTCAACACAAGACAGTAAAATGAGAATTATATTGCACCTGTACCCTGCATATTTCCTTTTCTGTGGCTGTTGCTAAATGATAGAGTGTAATTCCTGTGTTGATAGACCTACACTGCCCTCCATTATTCATTTTCTGATTAAGAATCAAAGCGCAATGGAAAAATTAATATCCCTGATAAATAAAAAAAAGGTCTAAATGTTTAATAACTCACTAATAGTCCCTATGTAACTAATAGTTAATCATAAAACATTTGAGTAAACAATCAGTATCCACTAGTAATTTCATAACCTTCTAATATTTATTATGGGAAAGTAATGGTAATGTCACTGGACTAGTAATCCAGAATCTTCAGCCAATATTCTGGTGACATGGGTTCAAATTTCACCTTGACGCATGGGGAAATTTTAATTCAACAAACTCTGGACTACCGAACTTGCCACGTAACCACAGTTGATTGTTGTGAAAAATACCCATCTGATTCACTAATTCCCAATAGGAAAGGAAGTTTACTGTCCTTACCCAAACTGGTCTACATGCGACTCTGGAAGCTTGTTATGCATGTCAGCAGGCCTCAGGATAGCCTTAGGTCAGGGAATCCTGACCCAGTAAGTGTGGTCAGAGTCAGAATCCTCTCCTCATAAGGGTTGAGGAGCCAGATGACTGGCAGCACAACACCAATCTTGACTCTTTCTGCCCTGTTGTGGCTTGTTTTGCTCCTGGAATGAGACAGACAGGAATTGTGGCAGATAGAAAGGTGTCACAGTTAGTGGAGGCGAAGAGACAGCAAGCAAGCAAGTGAGTCGGGTGTGCAGGTTAAGTGGCATCGCAAGTTGGGGTGAGTGAGGGAAGGTATTGCAGACAATAGTGTGAGTGGTTAAGCATGGGCCTTGATGGGAGGTGAGTATGGTAACAGAGATAAAATGGCATGAGAGATGATAATGTCATATACACCATATGAAGTGGAGGAGGTAATTGGCCTTCTTCCTACAGTGCTGGGCATTTTTCCAGTCTATTGAGACTGCTCAACCTAAGGTGACAACCTCAGACCAGGCTGGCATTGTCTAGTTTCATGGCCTCCAACTGCAGGACCCAGGGATGAGAAAGTCCTGCCTCTGCACCACATCGTCCAGGAAATCTTGGACCATGCCGAGAAAGCGAGGCACTAATTTCCCCATCTGCTGAGCCTGGTATACAGGTCAGGAACCATTCAGTGCAGCTCTGGGCTGACAGTGGTTGTCTGGGTGCATAGTAACCTTTTAAAGATGGTGCAAAGAGCCAGGGATGAAGGGCAACTCCAAGATTTCTAGAGATTAGTGAGTTGTTCCAAAACTGGCACAAGGTAAGAAGAGATGGAAATTGGATGTGCTACTCTCCACTTGATGGCAATGGCAAGTTTGGTCAGATTTGGTGAAAATACTCTCTTGCCCTCGTGTCAGGAATGGCTATGCCAACTTCAATACAACTCACACTTAGGTGAAAACAAAACTTAATATCCAGCCCATTGTTTATCATCAATCACACAGCAAAATGTCATTACTGAGGTGGGATGCACAGCCTATGAAAGAGATGGGCCACAAGATGTTTGGAGGTTTGGCTGGTCACAGTCTAAGGATACTGGGTCAACCATCGGGACTGTGGTGAGGAGAATTTTTTTCACCCAGATAATGGTGAGCCTGTTGAATTTACTACAACAGACAACAGTTAAGGCCAAATATTGTATGATTTGGGGAAGGAGTTGAACATATAACTTCGGAATTAAAGCAGTCAAAGGATTTGGGAGAGAAACAGGAACAGGCAATTGAGTTGGATGATCAGCCAAAAAATCAACTGGTTCAGAGGGCCAAATAGCCTGTTCTTGTTCTTGTCTTCTGTGCTTCTATGTTTCTATGAGGGGTGAGAGTTGGAAGAAGACTTTATGTCTTATCATGGTCTTGAATGAAAGTTTGACGCAGTGCAGGGAAACTGAGACAGGTCATTTGTTCATCCCACTTCTGCACTGTTTTTGGGGTTGTACTTCATGACTGCTAGAAAATCCAAGCTGCCAGGGTCCATTAACCTGGGCCGTGGGTTTGAGGTGCGGGGATATTGCTACGGGTCTGTGCTCCTGACGCAGAAGTGAAACATTCATGCTGTAGAATCAGACAGCGCAGAAGAAACCTGTTCAACCCATTGTGCCTGTGTTGCACTGATGCCCAGTTAGTGCCTTTTTCTGTCTTTGGCCATAGGCTTGCAAAGCTTTCCTTTTCACGAAAATATAATTACATTTTGGAAATTATTGTTTTTTTTATTGACAAGATATGGGTGTTCATTTATTGCCCATCTCTAATCGTCCAGAGGGAATAGTAAAACATTTTGAGAACATGAATGGGTGCCTCTGCTCATGCATATGTAAATTAGATCTGCTTCAGTTTCCAAAGTGTTCTGGCTCCATGTTCAAATTTGAAATGTGGCTAACCTCCACCTTCTTTCAAATCAATACAGCATGAAATAATTTGCTCTAGGTCCTCCTCCTTCCGTTACTCTGGAGTTTGTCCAGGAGTCAACCTTAGCATTGCCTTGTCACTTTTGCTTTGTTGAAAATTCATAATGGCTTGGACACAAATAAGGAGTACATCTAAATGCTAAGGAATGTTTGTCAATCCCACCAATTTGTGGGAATATCTTCTGAGATTCATTGGCATTGAATTGTCTTCCAAGATGACGATTTGCACTGCATGTATGCTGATGGAATTAGCATGTTCCAGGACCTCTGAGTTGGGTGACTTTATCATCCCAAGAGATGCTAAAGAAAGATCTGACATAATAAAGGTGTAAACTGTACAGCTTTTTCTCCGGCCTAGCGTATTTTGTTCAGGTTCCAGCACTATAGAAGAATGCTCTGATGACACAGGCTTGAGAGATTCACTATATGCTGTTCTCAGTCAAGTTACTGTTGTTCTCAGATTACAGCACATTAGAGTAAGCAACTTCTAACACTGATAACCTAACACTGGAAAAACAGAGCAGGAAAGGAAGCAGAAGTACTGCTTCAGAAATACAAACTGTTGTTAATGGGGCCAAGTGTGCACTATTTATTCCGATTATAGACACCAGGATAGCTTATATTAAGCTGAGAAGTATAAATAAACTATGGAGAAGTTTCGTGGAATGAAAGTGTTTGAAAGCAGCGGGATGTGATAGGATGCTGATTGACAATGACAGTAAACTGCTGCACAAATCTTTTTATCATTCTTTGATGATTTAAACATCCATTCTCCAATTAGGATTATACAAATTCTTCAGGGGCCAGTTGAATATTTACAGTAATTGACACTGGAACCCCTAATAGCAATGCTGACTGAGTTGTTCTGGCTGGCATCACTCACAAGCTGTTTTTAACATCGAAGATTATTCTGGCCTGATATCTGATGCTCAGACCATTCTGAATGGTCTTGATGTCTCTGTGTTCCTTCATGAAATGTATAAATAAATCTTTAGTAGCTCTAATTCAATCTAGTCACATTAGTATTGCTCTATAGGATCTGACTAGCTAAACATTAAGCATCAGAATGGTAGCTTTGGAAGGTTATAGGCCTATCCCTATTCTAAGATTTGACCATAGAAATCTAGACAAATGTGGCGACCGTCAATCATCCTTTGAACAAAATCCCAGTTGTGAGTTTTTCATTGGATTTGTTGTTTGTGTGATCATTCTGTGTGAAAATTGTCTTTTTTGTTTTCCTTCATCTGAACAGTTTCACAGTATTTCATTGGTTGTGTGGTGTCTCTGTACTGCACAAATGATAAAATTCTCAGAGGAGAAAGTACCTCATGAAATTTAAATTCAGTTGATAATGTCTGGAATTAAAAGGGTCGCCTCAGTAGTGATAACCATAGTACTATTAGGATTTTTTGTTGTAAAAGCCCCTCTGGTTCACTGATGTCCTTTATAGAATGACAACCATACTTTGACAAAGGCAGCCTGTTATTCAAATCAATAGGCTTGCTACCAAGCCTAAAGACTTTTAATTCTTCATTTAAATTTGACAAAGGGGCTGCCAATTATGGCACCCAGCCACATAAAGTGTTCTTAGGGTGTGCTCAATGATGTGGGTGGAAAAACAGTGGGCAAGCCATCCAAACCTATTTTGTCTGCTCTCACACCTATCCAATGCATGGCCAGAGAGGGAACATTAACTCCATGGCCTCTACGTTGATCATTAGCAACATTTTAAATTACTTTTCTAAAAGGGCTAGTTTTTTAGAGCCAGCTTCTTTCAGGTCTTGCAATTTTCTCTGCCTTACACTTCAGAATCTTTATGCATAGAAAATCCATCCCCAGTGGATTGCCTTAGTCGTGAACAGGATGCAGATTAAAATGAGAAACATGGATAAACTCCTGTCAAATTGGGCATGTGAGAAATTGATGATGAAATTGCTGTTCAATGATAACTTTCCATGTTTGTTTGCAACATCCCAGGATCTGAAGATGTAAATTGCACAATTGGATCTCCCGGGGTATTGAGCATTCATTATCTTTTCCAGCAAGTAAAGGATGTGCATCAAGTCTGATGTAAGGACGGTCTCCCTCACACAAAAAAAAATGGCAAAACACCCAGAAACATTTATGAACAATGGATAGATAATATCTAATATTTGAAATGAAATTGATGTTCCCTTAGTCACAGTGACAGCTGGGTGTCAGGAACAAGTCACTGCTGGAACACTTCTGCTACGATTTTATTTTAAATGCTCTACTAATATTTAGATTCAATTACTGTTTTTTTTTTAACAGTACGTATAAATTGGAGGATTCTGTCCTAACCAAAACTAGCTGTTTCCATGCTTTATATTTTTTGACAAGAGCTACATATTTTAACCACAATGAGACATAATAACTTATAATTGCTGTCCAGATGTACAGAAACAAGCCAAAATCAATAGATAGGTATCTTAACTACAGAGCCTTTTGACTTGAATTTCTCATTTTGAGGATCCTTTCAACATTATTTTTTACATCAGAAATGTACACAAAAACTTTCTGTTCTTTGGTGGTAGTAAGTAAACAGATTACTTTTGTGATCTATAGCTTTCAGGTCACATATTGATCATTCACTCTCACAAGTGGCACACAGTTAGAGGGAGTATGATGTTATGATCAGGCCCTGGGTGAGATCCCCAATTCATTACAGTTCCAGATGGGACAGCCCAAGATGTTAAGCATCCAGTGAGGCGGGGTGAACTGACTCCCCATGTTTATTCACCAGCTGCTCACTTGTCAGAAGCAAAGTTAAATTTGAAAGGAATCTTTCCTTTTTTACCAAAGAGGGATGCCATAGGGGCAGGGTAGATAGTTAATGAGGTGAGTTTGTAAGATATACCAAGAAATCTTGCTTGGAAACTCTTGCAAAACTCAAACCTGATACTTGACTGGAAAGGGATAAGATTCAGCCCATTGATTCCATTCTCAAAGAGAGCATGAGTCAGTGAATCACTTTCCTTTGTGTTCTGGCTCCACTTGTAATTCATTGACATGTCCATGGATCATAACCCTGGGTCATCAATGGACATAACAAACATAATAAGAGATTTCCATTTTTAAAAAAAATGAAAAGCAATGATAAAGCCAACATGACTAGGGATATAAGTGCAGTGGCTGTCTGGAGAAGAATTTTGGAATGTCACACCTGTAGAGCCAGGGAAGCTTCAAATGGAAAGAGTAAAAAGAAATAGATAACAAGAGCCTGACTACCCCACCCTGTCTCTGCAGGAGACAATTTCCTGCAGCAATTTTTGTATTTTACCCTTTCAGTGAAGTCTAAAAAATAGTGTTTGAAAACAAGCTTCAACCCTGGTTTATGTGTGTTAGAGGCTTGATGCCGTAGTGTTTGCTCCAATGAACTATGAAGGTCGCAGTTTCAGTTCAGCCATTAAACACCTCTGCACTACAGGGAAGTAAAGAGAAGAGACACTTACTCGTTCTGATTGCTTCCAGTCAGCCATTGCTGAGAGGAACCAGATCAAACTAATTTCAGTTTATATACCAACAATTATGAAAGCATCTGTTCAGCTATCAATGGTGATGGTACCAGTAACATTCAGTGTAATGGCTATAATGTTCTACAATCCAATCTTCACAAGTGACTCAGAGACTCATTTCTCTTTTTTATGAAAGTTTTATCTTTTTAATTTGGGTTTACATTTTATTCCTAATCTCTATAAATTTATGTTGTATGATTATTTTGGCTTGTAGCTAGTAACAAATAATCTCATTCTTTTGTTAACCAAACAAAAAGCTTGTTTAAATTGAATCCTTATAAACATAGGACATTTTGGTCTGGGGTGGAGAAAAAAAAAACTACCCACAAGAGATGTTTCCCTTAAAAATTAACAAGTGTACTGGAGCATATGGAACCCATGGTCATCTCAAGGAAGTGCAGTTGGGGACAATATAATCCCTGCTCATGTTGATAACCTCACACACACTGAGAGGCCCAGCAGCATAGATATCTGCCTGAACAAGGTACACTTTGGCCTCCTCAGCTGCTTGTTTCAGATCTGTTGCTGTTGTAGCCACCTTCGCCATTGTAGGAAGGTAGCCCCAGTGACCAGACTCCCACTGGCAGCTAGGAGCTTGACTCTTACTGACAGCGATCTATGCTAGGAACGTATGAAGCAAGCCAGGTTCTCAGCTTTGAGAACATCCAGTGGTGGTCACCAGATCTTGCACCCCTCACCCCTTCCCACCCATCACCTGGAGTCTCCTGCCTTTCCTCACAGTACTCTGACAAACCAATTCCCTGCAACCCCACCCCCTAATGTGGAGACCCATCACGTTGAACTTTACCTCTGCATGACTTCCTTGCCCGAGGTAAAATATTGCACCTTAACAATGCCACAATATTCCTGATCACCCCACCCTCTGCAGATGGTGATCCCAGCCAGGATCACCCCCTCCGAACTACTGTTCTGTTCTGCATGCTCCCCTTTATTGCTTGAATTTCCTCCATCACCATCCTCTGTCCCACTTCAATATATGCCCCTGTTTCCCCTTATCCTTCACCCCCCGCCATGGACTGCGCGCATGTCCTTGACTGATAGTACCATCCTGACCAACAGCACCACCTTTTGGCTAGACTGAGCACTAGCTCCCACCTATTTTCCAACATGACCGTTGTTTGCTGCTCAGGCAGCTGGAACACGATGTAGGTGTGAGATTGAGATCACGGCATGCTGTAGCAAGGTGTCCTGTACACGGGACTCAACCTGACTGATGAATATAAAAAGAAGTCTGTCTGTGTATTTGCGTAAACCAGCAATATGGGCAGCTGTGATTGTCTTTAGGCTCTGGCTGATGTGCCAACATTCTATCAGATATGCCACAGCATGGCATGGCAAGGCATGGATGTTGAAAACATGCAGATAGGCATTAAGTGAAAGGGTGGTAAACAAACAAGAACATGGCTAATCCACACTGCAAGCTAGGTAGCTATGCATAAAGTGCCCTTGAAGCGATCTTCCAGTTGCTAGTTGCAGATTAACTTGCAAAGTTGGTCTGTACTTTGTAAGTAGTTCTGAAGAAGGGTCACTAGACCCGAAACATTGACTCTGCTTTCTCTCCACAGATGCTGCCAGATCTGCTGAGTTTCTCCAGCTATTTCTGTTTTTGTTTCTGTACTTCCTAAACATCCTGCAAGTGGGTTACAGAGGAGCCATGAGGATCCTGAAGGGCTGACAATTATGAGATAGTGTCAGCGGACAAGGAATACATGTGGCCAATGCCCATGGATCATATTCTGAGATCCTGATAACCAGCATGGAGACTGTGCACAGCCAATGGCTAGGTACCTGGTCTCTCTTCCTTGTCACAGATTCACAGCCTATAGGTTGCTCACAGCAGTTGATATGATAGAAAGCTGCATTTTAATGCAGTGAGCTGTGCCTCTAACAAGCAATAAATTCCCTTAATAGGCAACTCGCCATTTCCAATGAGAATCTCACTGAGGTTGTGATTTTAACAAGGTCAGCCAACTGGACCTCATTCCATATGAGTTCCCTAATTGGGGCTGTTAATCTAGTTCAACCAGGGAGCCTTGGTTGACATATAAAAAGGGGAGTGTCAGAGATGCTGACGCTCTGAATTGACTCAGAATGAGGGAGTACTAAAGCCAAGGACTGTTCATGTGTAAATAAAGGTGATGGATACCGACTTCAATGGAGGTATTCCAACCTCAAATCCTGGAACTTAGTAAAAAGATTGATGTGATCAGCAGGGATTTGTTTCTTGGCAACCCTTCAGAGGACAGGATGGGACACTCCTCTTTCGAAAAATTCTGCCTATTTTTCCCTAAGATCTCAACCACAGGGGTTTCCTTGTATCACTTCTGTGTACATTGTAGAGCAATTGATCGCAATTGGTTCAGTAGTTTATCTCTGTCTCTCTTTCTCTCTCTCTCTCTCTCTCTCCCAACATGATGCTTTGATGACCACAGACATGCGCGTTCACATTGGTGTAGAGGTGTGGATCGTCTTTGTTAGTGGCACGTACATCCAATTTGTGAGGCTCTTCAGAAAGGTCATTGTTTGCCTACCTCAGTCTCTTGTACCATTGATCTTTCCCATCAGCATCAGACTTGACAAATCGTGAATTCTTATTATGAGTTCAAGAAATTCCAACCCTCTCATCCCAACCTTAGCCACCGGCATCCTTTTGGTTTCAGATTTTGCTCACCCCTCCTTTGTTGGTTGTGTGATTTTTCCTGAGAAACCATTGTCCTGTACTTTAATTATTGCCTGCAGTATTTTGATGATTACTGAACATTTGCTTCCACATGCTAGACAGAGGGGAGGCAGTGTGTGGTGGTAATGTTACTAACTTTGTTATCTAGAAACTCAGGCTAACGTTTGAGGGACAGGAATTCAAATCCCAATAAGGCATGGTGAAATTATAAAAGTCTGGAATAAAGGGCTGGCCTAGTGCCGACCATCTGTTGCTTGTCTTTGAAAAAACATCTGATTCACAAGTGTTCATTAGAGAAGGAGATCTGACATCTTTCCTTGTTCTGGACCTATATGTGATTCAAGATGCATAATAGTGTCGTCTAGCCACCAATATCCACATTCTATGAACAATTGAAGAAAACAAGCTCTGATGTAGCATGCCAGATATTCAGCTTTGTTTTCATGGCTAATTTTGTATTGATAATGTTTAAACATAATTATTTTTGAAATGCATTTTTACCCATTCTAATCCATACCTTAAAAACCAAAAGAAATGCAGATATAAATCAGGAACAAAAACAAAGTTGCTGGAAAAGCTCGACAGGTCTGGTAGCATCTGTGAAGGAGAAAACAGAGTTAATGTTTCGGGTCCGGTGACCCTTCCTCAGAACGGTTCTGAGGAAGGATCACTGGACCCGAAACGTTAACTCTGTTTTCTCCTTCACAGATGCTGCCAGACCTGCTGAGCTTTTCCAGCAACTTTGCTTTTGTTCCTGATTTACAGCATCCGCAGTTCTATTGGTTTTTATTAAGGGTTAGTGTGATGGCTAGCTAGTACCTACCTTTTGATGGAAGGGACTAAATTGCCATATTGACCTTTCCTGGCATAACTTTCTTGTTCTCATTATATGCCTCTCAAGTATTCTGTTCCAACAGTCATTATTCATATATGATTGCCTTGGACATGTCCAAACCATATGCCAGGATATGGTTCCGTTTGCACAAACATATGAAAGTGTGATTTAGGGGAAGGAGTAGTCTGTTCTCTTCCTTGAGCCCTTTCTGGCATTCTGTAAGTTTGTGGCTGATCTGATTACACTACTGCCTATTGTTAACTGGCCTTCACCCCTTGCTTATCAAGAATCCATCCACCTCTGTCTCAAAAATATTAAAGGTCTCTGCTTCCACTGCCTCCTGAGGAAGAATTCCAAGACTCACCACCCTCTGTGAGGCAAAAAAAAGTCACCTAAAAAGGATGATCTTAAAATGGTGACCCCTTGTTATTTTTAAATAATAGTAATTACTATACATCATATGACCTCCTACAGAAGTTACATTCATGAATCACTTGTTTCATAGCTATAGATGATACCTCTTCGCCTGTCTCCAGGGCTCTGGTCTCCAAATCTGCTATTTCTGTAGATCCTTGACTGATTCTCTTCACTATATAATCGTCTCCAATTCTTTTTATATGGATACCATCTTCACTAGTATAGATAGCTCCACTTATTTTAGATTGGATTGCTGTGTTTTAATGTCTTTAACAAAGCCACAAAGATCATATTTATTCCCATTATTGAGTAAAATTTCTTCATGGAATATGGTTGTTGTTATTTTGAAGTCCAATCATTGCAACCCCTATGTAAGAGTTCCTCTTTTGTCCTGGGCCCAACCACACTCACCCACTTCATTAATTGCTTTCCCTCTATTACACCGTCAGAATTAGGGATGTCTATTAATGATTGTGCAATGTTTAGTGCCTTTCACCGTTTCTCTGATATTGAAGCAGTCTGGGACCATTTGCAGTAGGATCTGGACAACATTCAGGCTTGAGCTGATCAGTGGCAAGTAACATTTGTAACACACAAATGGCGGAGAATGGCAATCTCCAATAAAACAGAGTCTAAACATCTGCCCTTGAACTTCAATGGCGTGACCAACACTAAATTTAGTCACCATCAAGTTATCTTGATCAGAAACTCAAATGAACTGGCCATAAAATTACAGGGCCTATAAGCTCAGCACAGAATCCTGTGTTCCACGGCAAGCAACTCACTGTTTGATTTCCAAAGTCTGTTGACACCTGTCATCCTGCAGTCTCTTGTACCCCTGCCATTTTCAACTTCAAAAGCCATATGACTGAGGAAGAAATACATGAGGTGATTCCCTAATGTCTTCTTCATGTATGCTTAAAAAAAAGTAAGTTCTCTTCAAAGATTTTCCACCGATGTCCCTTGAGGTTCGAGATCCTTTACAATCACTACCAAAAAATGGTTTTGCTGTTGGCCGTGGCTCACAACCTTAAACACAAGACCCTTACCTGGAATGGGATGACTCGCAAAAAGAAGAGTGGAATGTTCAGTGGTTCAATTGTTCAGTATTTGTTTAAGTTTGACTGGTAACTGATCTTTGCTCAGAATACTTGATTAGTTAAGCCTGATGAGATGACTCAGATAACAATAACTGAACTTCAGCTATTTCTAGAAGGTCCTGAATTGACATCTTAAAGTATTGTAAAGAACTAATGTTTTGCACAGAAATTTCTTGCTCTGAGATATAAAATATACAATAAACTGATGTGTATAACAGGTAAAGACAACCACCCCTGAGGTTTCGAATGACCTGAGGCCTTATCAACACTGAAGTGAAACATTTATTAACACAAATACAGAATTTTATTTTATTGTTTTATCTTACTCACCGTCCCTGGTAGGCCTGGAGAACCAGGAGGTCCAATAGATCCCTAAGACACAAAATAAAGGAACTGATTGTAAGTGCAGAAAGATCCAGTACATTTCAAAGCTAATCTCAATGAGATGTTGCTTACCTTGTCACCTTTTTCACCCTTTTCTGATTTTGGACCAACCAAACCTTGTCTCCCTGGTTCTCCCTGTCAAAGCACAGTGTGATGCATCAGTGTTCGAAACCTTTAAAAAGGGTAACTACATTCAACTGTGACTATACCTGTAGTATGTCTCTGCCTGACTTTCCATCTACTACTCCTGTGAAATGAATAAATTAAGTACATAATGGCCTAAGGGATGGAGGAATTTAGTTACAAGATTAGGATGGAGAAGCCTGGCTTGTTCTTTTTCAAATAAAGAAGGCTGAGAGCCAATTTGATAGATATGTACAAGATTATACAAAATTGATAAGAAAAATACTATTCCCATTAGCTGATGGCATAGGGGATAAGGGACAACTTTTAAGGTTTTGGGGATGTGATACAGGGACAATGTGAGGCAGAACTGTTTTACACAGCTAGTGGTAGTGACTTGCTAATGGGGACAGAAGAAGCAGAAATGATCCATTATTTCAGAAGGAACTGACATAGCATTGCAGCTAAATAAACTTGCAGAGCTAAACAGATAGAGCAGGGAACATCTGGAGATAGTAGGAACTGCATCTGGATTTGTTTACAGAGAGCTGGTATGAACTTGACTGACCAAATGACTAAATGACCAAATGATTTCTGATGAAGGGTCTAGGCCTGAAACATCAGCCTTTCTGCTCCCATGATGCTGCTTGGCCTGCTGTGTTCATCCAGCTCTGCACCTTGTTGTCCTTGACCAAATGACCTCCTGTTGTGCCCTAATGAGTCTGGGTAAAGTTGCAGTTAACTCTCTGAGGCTGGAAAAGATCAGACATCGATTGCCAGGAATATATAACCAATGATCTGCAAATAATACATGCTCAAAACAGTCACGTCGAGGCTTGCTCTAAATTCAGGCTTGGGCCTCCTTTTGAAACTTCAAGAGTCTTTCCAGAGCTTCTAAAATCATTAGCGGTAGATCGCCCAATCCATGTGGATCAAGTTCACCCAAGCTGTTTGCCTGGCTAGCACTCAGCCACAGCTAATGCCTTGGTTCGGAGGAAGACAACTATGTTGGGGAAATCAGAACTGACAACAATTCTTAGGAGTGCTGTAGAGCCAAGAGGGGCCCTGCAGTTCCTCCTGCTTTCATAACTTAGAGAAAAAATATTTGCGTATATATGTAAATTCTAGAGAATTTTCAGCCTGCTCTGCTCAGGGTGTTTACTTTAGTTTAAGAAAGGGATACAAAAATAGCTGACAGACTCCTCATTCACTTCATGGATTAGTTTATCCATCGTCCAGGGTGCCAGGAAAGCAGTGGCATCTTTGAGTCTTGAAGTGAAAGAAGTGGCGATAGTGAGTGTTCAGTGGCAGAGAGTGAAGGTCAGTGGAAATGATTTTACAGAGGCCAAAAGAAAAGAAGCAGTCATTATGATGGAAATGATTTGAGTTAGCTCACAGTTGTATGAACTCCATCAAGTGGAGTTGATGGTGAGGTTTTGGAGTTTGTGGTGGAAGAGCTGAAGATGGCAGATTCTGAACTTGGATTTCAGCATATGCTGTACACTTAAGACATGTGGCATCCTGTCAGTAAAGGATTGAACCACAAAGCTATATACCTGCTCTCCTTTCATTCCCTTTGGACCTGGTAGCCCAGGGTGTCCAGGAAGGCCAGTTTCTCCCTGAAAAAGAATATGATCAAGTTGTGTATATGAAAAAATATTACTACATGATTGTTCAAATTGTGATTTCAAAATATAAACCATGTCAGACAGGAAATGAAAGAAAGCTGTGCTACAATAAAGTAAAACAACTCTGGAGGCCTTCATAACTTTTTCAGTCATTGAGTTATTAAAGTTTCAAAACTGGGAGCCTCTGGCTAAAACAAGTCCTTTCTTTTATTCATTCATGGGATGTGGGTGTCACTGGCTAGGCCAGCATTTAATACCCATCTCCAATTGTTAACATTGGGAGTCACATGTAGGTCAGACCTGGTAAGGATGGCAGTTTCCTTCCTTGAAAGACATGAGTGAAGCATATGAGTTTTTTGAACAATCAACAGTGGCATCATGGTTATCATTTGCTCTTAATTCCAGATTTTTGTTTTATTGCATTCAAATTCCACCCTCTGCTGTGGCAGGATTCAAACCTGGGTCCCCACAATATTACCAATGCCTTTGGATTAATTGTCTGGCAATAATACCAGTCGGCCATTGCATCCCCATGAACAGAAGGTAGTGGTAAAATTCACCTCTACTCTGCATTTGACTGCAGTTATTCTATTTAACAATCACTGGGTGGTTCTGTATTAGCAACTAAAGATGACTGGACCCATGTAAGTATAAGGACAGAGCTACAATTTGCCACTCTAATAGTTATACTTTTCTGATTATCATTATTTACATGGTTGAATCAGTTCAGGCACCAATTGGTTACTAAGTACTGAAGGGATATGAGCTTTAAAAAATCTACAGAAGTGAAGACACACTGACAATTCCTAAACTTTTTGGTATTTGCCCTGTTTCTCTGTTGGTTTAGTGACCCCCTGTGTACTCTTCTGAGATAGCTATCAAGGTACAAAGAGGAGCAGCAAAGGACATTTAATCATCATCCAGTGCCTGATCCCTGACTGAATCTTGCCACAACAATGTATCAGATCAGCCGTCCACTACTTAGTAGACATTGAACCTGGGAGCTATGTTGGCAGGATTACTTTAAAGGTGGCATGGAATTCTGTGGGAGCCTCAATAATGCTTTCAAACTCACACTGTTTGAAAATTTGGGAGCAATAAGGAGGATATGTGGTCACATTGTGAAAAATATGAATGAACCTGTTCATGGTTGGGAGTATATTAAAAGTCTCTCCCTTACCTTTGGTCCACTGGGCCCTGTCATACCTGGTACCCCTCTTTCTGCCTGTTCCGCAAAAAAAAAGCACAGAATGTTCAGCATTTATCAGCAGATTCCCTACCACAGTGTGAAGGAACTGGTTCATACATTCGAAGTAAATCTTAAGCAAATGTAACACTTTTGCTCTTACCATTTCACCAGGCTTTCCAGGGATGCCATCCAGTCCACGATCTCCAGCTTCTCCCTGTGTTAGCCAAAGATGAAAACAGAGTAATTCTGGGATATAATCTGCAGGGATCATTGAAAACGATTGTTTCAATCCACTGCTTTTCATGTGGTCAATATCACTTTAGTATTAAATCCGCTGCGTGTCTGCACATCCAAACAGAAAGCTGAACTTACTTTTAACATACAAGTCACAGCCCCAATGGTATGTTCACAGATTCTAAGAATTCATACAATACAATACAGCACAGGAACAGGCCCTTCGGCCCACCAAGCCTGTGCACGTTCGTAATCCTATTTATTGCCCATTTGTTTGTTTCATACATTGGATTAAAAGAAAACTGGTCATTCTGTACAAATCAACTGAGGTAGAATTTCTGGATTTGACACTTTCTCTCTGGAGTTTCTGCAAATCTTTTGCCAAAAGATATGGCGGGAGATCCATAAATTTAGCAACTGATAATTTGTATTTACATAGTGTGTTTAGTAAAAACTTCCCAAGGTGCTTTAAAATGAAGATAAATATGACCACAAAGAACAGTTACAGGAGAGATTGAAAAGACTGAACAAATGTTTGAGTTGAAATAAGTTTTGAAAGTGAACAGGAAAATTGAATAGAGATGTGCAAGAATTTCCAGCTGATGAGTCTAGGGCAGCTGAATGTTTTACCATCAACGCTGAAGTAAAAAGATAGAGACTGAACTCACATAACCTCAAATCATAGACAAAAGAAATAAATATTTTTGTTTGTAATGAAAGATTTATTTATACACTTATTTAAGAATTTGGATTTTAAACTAGTTGCATGTGGGCGTTGGTCTGAAAATTAACTAGGGCAGTTTTTCTAGAACCTTGATTTTAAACCAACATGTGCTTCTGGAGTGCTGAAATTTGTTAACATTGTGGGTGTTTGTGACAGGCCAGAGAAAACATCAAAAAAACATTCATTTGTTTTAGGCTTTAGAAGAATCAGGGATTGATTTCTACCAAAGTAAAAAATCACAGATTGGAAAGTTCTCAAGCAGTTTGAAGGGCACCTGACTAAAGTCTGAATTAAATGTAGTTTCTTCTGGAGAAAGGAGATTGTTCAGAGGAATTTAGGAAATAAACTACCTCAGTGAAAGCTGTAGCTTGCGAAAGTTCCAGACCAGGAGTGTTTCGTTGGTACTCTGCCGATCATTAAAAGACTGAGAAAACCTAAGGTTTCAATTGCATGACAATTAAAAGAAAAGACTACACAGCTCAGGACCGGAACTAAGACTGAGCAGTTAAGTCTAACCTACAAATTTGATCAGGAAGGGAAATTTCTTCATGGTGTTGGGGAATAGATGGGAGTTTGGCTTTGTAGTGATTGGAACGAGGTGGACCTCAATGACTACAAGATCCTTGATTGGGTTTGTTAACTTGGGCCAATCAGGAGGCCCTGGCTGACCAATATAAAAAGGGCATTTAGAATCTCCTCAGTTTAGGGGACTGACTCTGAGCTGGCTGGCAGTTACTTCAGGTTTGCTGTGTGTTTTGGTTATATTTAACTAATGTATTTGGTTTCCATTATTTTGTTTCTTTTGTGGAATAAACTTTTATTTGAAAACCTGCTCTGCAGCCTTGTGTGCTTATATCCAGTGAAAGGCTGCTATGTTAAACTTAAAAAAAAAATCCTATCAGGCCAGATTTTACTCTAGGATCTGACTTGTCTGGTCATAATATTAGTTGGGATCATAACATTATCAGACGATAAGACTATAACACATTGTTGCAGAAGTAGGCAATTTGGCCCATTGAGTCTGTTGTGCTATTCAATGAGATCATAGCTGATCTGATAATCCTCAACTTTGCTTTTCTGCCTTTTCCCCATAACTCTTGATTTCTTACTGATTAAAATTTGTTTATCTCAGCCTTGAATATATTTATCTATTCAACCTTGACAGCCCTTTGTGGCAAAAAATTCCACAGATTCACTAACCTCTGACAGAAGACATTCCTTCTCATCTCTGTCTTAAATATGCGACACCTTTGGTTCTAGACTTTCACACAAGGCAAAACAACTTTTCTACATCTGCATCATCAATTAACCTAAGAATCTTGTCTATTTCAACAAGGTTGCCTCTGATTCTTCTAAATTCCATGAGTATAGGCCCAGCCTTTTCAACCTCATCTCCTCACAAGAAAGTCCTTCCATACCTTTTATCAACCGAGTGAGTGGTCCAAAACTGTACACAGTCTACTGACTAGTCTGAGTGGTAGCCTGATGAGGGATTTTCTTAATTTTAGCAATTATTCCTTCTCCTCTTACCTGCTGAAGTTGTATATTAGCTTTTTGTGATTCATTGATTAGGACTCCAAAATCCTTCTGTTCTGTAACTTTCTACAATCTTTTTTTTCCATTTTACAGTGTCTTTCATGGCATTAGGCTATCCAACGTGTTTCATAATTTCTGAAATACTTTTGAAAAGAAGCCATTGTGGTAACTCAGGCAATATACATTAAGGATTATGTTAATTATATAAGGTGCAGACTATTTCTGTGGAAGAAGAGAAAGGAAAAGAAATACAGTTCAGCAGGAATCAATACTGTGCAAGAATTAGAAAGGTTCTTCAAGATGTACAAATCGTGACTGTGAAAAATAATGTGGTCAACAACATGACAATGCCTAGAGACCTGCCTAGAGAGTAGACCACGAGATAGAGAGGGAAAGAGAGTGGATTTAATGCAAATATCTTTTTGGGACGAAGGCACTGAAAACGAGAAATGACAACTCCTGTTTGGGTTGCATGTCAAGATGAGAATGCCACATTTTGCATTACAAAAACATATTCATATGTCTAATAATGATTCTTCAAATAAAACTCTGGTACGACCACAACTGGAGTATTGTGTGCAGTTCCGATCACCACATTACAGGATTGACTTAATATCTCTGAAGAAAGTGCAGACAGGATTTACCAAAATGCTGCTACGAGGAGAGATTCAAAAGGTTGGGGTTCCTTCCTTTGGAACAAAGAAGGCTGAAGTGGGACATGATTGAGGTGTACAAAATTGTAAGGGAGTATGGATACAGTAGACAGGAGGAACATGTTTCCCTTGGCAGACAGTTCAAAACCAGGGGTCATAGATTAAAGCTAAATGGCAGAACGATTAGAGGAGATGTAAGAAAAAACATTTTTATGCAGAGGGTGGTGGGTGTCTGGAATTCGCTGCCTGATTTGGTGGTGGAGGCAGAGACTCTAAACTCTTTCAAAAAGTACTTGGTTCTGCATCTTAAGTGCTGTGAGCTGCTATGGGCCGTGTGCAGGAAGATGGGATTAGAAAGGGTCAGCAAGGACAAGATAGGCTGAATGGCCCCCTTCTGTGCTGTATCATTTTTATGGTTCAACAGTGGAAATTTTACAGATTGTTCTCACTCTTCACTTAGCACATACAAAATGCAAGACCATTTATTTATCATGGAGTGAGTTAATGCAACTTTGCTACTTTGTATCACACTTTCAGCATTGGGCTAATGCTTAAAAGGATAACACCATAACATGGAACAGAGATGAAAAGAAATACTTGCCTTAACTCCAGGAGGTCCAGGGAAGCCATTTTTCCCATCTATCCCAGGTGCACCCTTTAAATATATCAATTACAAAAAATGATTATCTTTAGAAATTCTTATCAATTGTGTTATGATTCCAGACCAGGACCTAAATTTAGTCTAACAAGTAACATTTTGTTTAAAGGGGACAAAATTTGAAATCCCAGTTACTTACTAAGATAAACAAAATTGATGTTACTATATAAATTCAGCAAAGCAAACAAGATTTTACACATCAATTTACAACAACAATTAACATGAGATAAACATGAATTAACAGGCAAATTTTGGTCAAACATACCACAAACTGCATGTTAAATAAACACAGAACAAAATTGGCTGAATGACAGAAAATGTAGAAATATGGTTAATATATTTTTTGGGCTGGAGGAAGGTTTATGCTGCAGTTCCCCTGGTAATGGTATTGAGACCCTTGCTGAATGATCTGGATTTTGGTGTGACGGGGGCAATTTTCAAGTTTACAGATAACATGAAACTTGGAAGAATTGTAAACACGAAGGAGGACAGTATGGATCACCAGAAGAACATTGACAAGAGATGGAGTAGGCTGATAAGTAGCAGATAAAGTTCAACACGGAGAAGTTTAGGTCGGAAATTTGGTCGGAAGGATACTGAAAGACAATTTAAAACAGACACCTCCAAAGGGAATGCCATAGCAGAGGTACCTGGGGATACAAGCACAAAGATCACTGAAGGTGGCGGGAAGAGAGCTGTAAATAGAGGATCCAGGGTTCTTGGCTTCATTAATGGAGACATAGAGTTTAAAAGCAAGGAATGTTGATTTTGTACAAGACACTTGTTAGACCTCAGCTGGAGTATTGAGTACAGTTGTGCATTCCACATTATAATAAAAGTACAAATGCATTGGAGAGAATGCAGAAGTGATTTCCTAGAATGGTTCCATGTATGAGAAACTTCAGCTGTATTGATAGATTGAAAAAATTGGGATGTTCACCTTGGAGGGAAAAAGGCTGAGAAGAGATCTTTTTGAGGGTTTCAGAATTGTAAAAATAGAGTGAAAGAAACAAGAACAAGACGGTACAGTTTGAAAGTGCAAATGAAGTAAGGATGACATGAGAAAGACCTTTTCCATACAGCTAGTTGTTAGGGTATGGAATGCACTGCCTGGAAAAGTGATGGAGGAAGGTTCAACTGAGGCGTTCAAGAGGGCATTAGTGATCCATTAGGACGGTAACAGTCAGGGATATGGGGAAAAGGCAGGAATTGGCACTAGGTAACAGAGCTGCCCTAGATAATAGAGCTGGTGTAGGCACAATGGGCCAAATGGAGTGTTTTTGCACCGTAATAATTCTGGGATTCTGTAAATGACAGACGCAACCAAAACTGATCTCATAAAATTCTCAGTTACCCATTCAGGTGGCAGTGAACATTATAAGTCACAGAAATCTTTTAAAACTCTCCATTTTTCCTTTTGACAATATAGCCCATGATTTCCTTCAAACTCCAGAGCGGTTACCTCAAAGACTGCTTGACTCCCATTTGCTTAATCTCTTAGGACTGAACTCATTGGATTCACAAGGCTACACTCCAGCATCTATTTGATAGTCATATCCCAGCTTTCCTGCTACTCAGAGCAGAACTCCAACGGTCGAGGGCTGTCTGTAGACCACCTCTGCTTACAGGTTTCTTTCTTCCACCCGCTAGCTTTCCTGCAGTCAGCTTCCTTTTTTCTCCACTAAACTGCTAAAATCCCAGGTATTCCCTGTACCCCAAATGTCCAGCAGCACAGAGCCACCAAATATCTTCCAGGGTTTATCTGAGTCCCAACAGCAAAGAGTTCAGCACCCTTCTGACAACTCATCAGTACCATCAACAGCACTTCAACCATATGGAGTTAATCACTTTCCTCTTCAAATGCTCTTCACTCTCCGATTAACTACAGTTCACTGCAACAAGGTCTCACCCCTTTTGTTGAGCAGAGTTGAATATTGCAACACTTTAAATGTGACAATCTCCGTTGAAAGAGCTCCCAATCTCATGAAGAGTTATGTGAACAGGTTAATGATTCGTAGAGTCATACAGCATTGAAACAGATCCTTTGGTCCAAGTTTCCCAATCTATCAAGTCCTATTTGCCTTAATTTGGCCCATATCCCTCTAAATGTTTCCTATTCATGTACCTATCCAAATATCTTTTGAATGTTGTACCTGTATCTGCATCTACCACTTCCATATACGAACAAGTCTGGGTGGAAAAGTTGCCCCTCAAGTCCCATTTAAATTTTTCTCCTCTCACCTTAAAATTCTGTTCTCTAGTTTTGAACTCCCCGGCCTTAGGGAAAAGACTAGTGAATGTAGGAACAATAAAATTGGCCTTCATATGATGGCAGTCTTGGGAAGCATTGATCAAACAGTTGCTTTGATGTCTGAATGCAACATTCAAATTCAAACAAGTGTTCTCCCATTTATTTAGCAAGGAGTTGCATGTAGGCTTTGACAGGGAAAAGGGTGAAGTCTTTGGAAGCTCTTTTCTTGGTAATCTCTGATCAAAGCCCATCCCTTCAAGAGGACAATTCTGCCTCCTGTACTCATGGCTAAAATTACCCTTACAGAGACAATGGCAGGAGCTGATGATGGCAGGAGCTCCAGAAGAAGTTTGCCATGGGCATTCCTACTGGCAGATACAGGATCAACCAGATTGCTTTGGACTTTGTTGCAGAAACTTAAAAGTAAGAAAACAATGATAGTGAAAATATATTCTGTGAACAGATGGGATCATTTGGGTATGTATTCCAAAGTTAATATCACAGAGTAAATCTTATTTCATAGAGGTATGTGTTGTTGTCCCAGGTAGTATCACACTCATATTGACTATGACAAGGTGAATACAAGTTATTGATTTTGACCCAGCGAAAGTGTGAAAAGATTTCCAAATCATTATGGTGAATGGCATGGAAGGGAACTTGCAAATGGTGGTGGTAACCAATTTAGGACTGAAATGCGGGGGAATTTCTTTACTCAGAGTTGTAAATCTTTGGAATTCTCTACCACAGAGGGCTATGATGCCTCAGTCAAAATGTTCAAGACAAGATTAATGGATTATTAGGTATAAAAGGTTTCAAACAATATGGGGATGGTGCAGGAAATGGCACTGAGTTGGAGAATCGGTCATGATTTAGTTGAAGCAGACTTGATGGGCCAAATGGCCTACTCCTGCTCCCCATGCTCCGATGAGCATGTAAAGAGATTGGAATGAAATTTCTGTATCTTGTTGTTTTGTCTTAAAGATAATGGTTTGTAAATTCAGACATTTTCATTAAGCAATGAAATGAATTCCACACTAAAATGGCACAGTAAGATTTCAAACTCCCCATCACTGTGTCCACAAAAGAGTAAAATGGTGGTATTTGTTCTTACTGGTTTTCCAATTGATCCGGGTTTTCCTGGAAAGCCAATTTCACCTGGTAGTCCCTATGAAACGTAAAATATGAATTACATAGCAGCAAATGTAGATTATTATCAAGTAAATATACCAGAATTTGCCACAACTGAGCATATACTTCCTTAAATCTGACTAGAAGAACTGAATGCATTTCTCAAAAATGTGTGCCAAAGATCTTCTGCTATTATACCTTTCAGCCAAGTATTGACTGAGCAACCAGGAATCTAACACTTGTGAAATTCCACTGTCTTTCAGCATCTTTACACTTTTATTGAGAAGAGAGGCTTGAATCGAGAAGTCTGCTCCCTAATCAGGAACCAGCCATTTTTGTAGAGGCAATGAATGGGGTTTGACTGTAATTTGCAAATCCATGGTTCATGGAGGAAACTACACACGTTTAATTAGAGCTGCTTCCATCAAGTATGATTTTCACCAGTGAGATGTCAAACACAACCTATGCACTTTAGAATTGGTCGGAGAAGGTTTAAGGATGCCAAATTCCTTTGGAGAGGTATGTACATTTTTTTGGAGACGTATGTACTCTTTTGGATATGGTCCCAGGACACATTTGAAATGGATGCCCTGTAGGAGAGGCAGGATGGCCTTTGGGGAGATGAGGATCCCTTGGCAAATATTAAAAGTAGACATGAATATGTGTTTAAAAATGGCTAACTGTTCCTCTCATTGTCAACAAAGCTATTAAGGAGAGCTGTAAATCTGTTCAGACATTTTTATTTTCTGTCTTTCATTTTTTTTCAAAGAAAGCTGTAAAATCTATGTTAAAAAAGTGCTTGCTATCTCACTTTGCCTGTTTACATAAGCCTAAGGACCATAGTACTTGATTGATTCTGCATGACTATTTTCATGATATATCATTATCACAGAAGGATTTGTCAGTTCACAATTTGAGTAAGAGTTCCAAATGGTCGCATAAAACAAAGAGTTGTGGATGCTGGCGATCTGAAACAAAAACAGAAAATACTGACAAAACTCAACAGGTCTGGCATCATCTGTGGAGAGAAAGCAGTCATCATCTTGATTCCAGTGAGTCTTCATCAGAACTAGTAGTAGCTAGGGAAAAAAACGTGGTATTTAAGCTGAAGATGAAGTTGGGGGGTGGGGGTGTGGGGACAGGTGAGCCAATACATGGAAATAGTGCCCAGAGCGAGAGAGATATGAAAGGGATAGGCAGAAAGGGGGATTGTGGACGATAGGCCAGGACCGAAGAGCAGCCGAATAAGTGATAACGAGAGCTGGAAGTAGAGTAAATGAGTAGGCTGTGGTGAAAGCAATCCATGTCATGACAAGATAAAAACATGGAAGGGCAGAATCAGGCTCTAAAGTTATTGAACTCGATGTTGAGTCCTAGAGGCTACAGGGGCCCCTAGGAGAAAATGAGGTGCTGCGCATTTTTGCTCTAAATGGCCAGGTTCTTTGATGTGAATTGCAATGCCTGTGCTTATGAAGCACTGAAGGAAGTTAAATCCAATGATTGCTTTTTATCACTTTGGGTTTTTTTTTTGTTTTGAAGGTGTGAATTAATCAATAGATACCTAAGACATTTATTTAAGCACATAATGGGTCCTGTCCATGGTGGATACTGGACGAATTAGCATGGTAAGTGTATGGCCAAAGGATTGAAGTGGGTGTGGAGATAATGAGTAGGTATGGAGGCTATGACGGATCATGGAGATGGGAGGAGTACATAAGAGACAGTTATGGAGGGATGAGCAGACATCGGTGGTGGGTATCAGGGGCTAAGTCATGGAAACCTTTCAGGGGTTGGGCATGGGGAGATTAGATGGATGGATAAGAGGACGTGAAGTCTGAGGGTCACGCATTTACAACTTTTTTTCATAACTTCGATAAAGTGCTGGAGTATTGGAACACTGAGGCAAACCTTTTGTTCAAAGCACCTGATAGCTTGCAAACATCTTCCAGCGTTACTCACTATGACCCTATGTTTGCTTGCACCCAGCAACTTCCTCTTTGGAACAAATATTTAAACTTCTTGGGCACTTTCTTCCGGGTTGGGTTTGCAGAGTTGGGAATAGTCTTGATTCTGTGCTCCAAATCTGGGAGTGAAATTTCATACCTAAACTATTGCATGTCTGAACACATACTTTTTGTTTGTCCAATCGGGTATATAGAATAGATTCATTTACTAAACTTACTAAACCCCATATTTCGAATGCAACATTTGATCAAGCTAAGACTGATAATAATTCAACTGCGCACAGATATAGCTTACAAAAGTAATAAAAATAAAAATTGGAAAGATGTAGAACAGGCTGACAGTTGGTTTTACACTTTCATACTTGCAAACTATCATACAAAGTTAAAATTTATCCATGTATCTTGTGCAGTAACTTTTAAAAACTGTTACTTTTAAAAGAATAATGTTGGCCTATAATTTGCCAAAATAATTATTAGGGCTCACAGTGTTCGATGTTGATTATGAACAAATGATACTGTAACTTCAGACAAGAATTGGGTGCACAGTTAATCTCAAACAGCCACAAATTGTTGGCAAATTGTTCAATTTGTTATTATCTTAAAAGAAACAAGTTCACTGAGTGTCTCACTACTGCAACATATTGAATGGTGTGAAGTTGCTGTATTTGAGGAACAGGTACAGAATACTTAACATTAGTCCAATCTGGTATAAGTACCCTTTTAATAACACGACTCTGAAAATATGGTTTATCAGCACTGAAAACAATTAAAAGTCTAGAGATACATTCCTTCAGGTTTTACCTGTTAGAGTTTTAAAGATGTGATTTTATTTAATAAAATTTTCACTGTTCCTTTCTGCCCTTTTTGTTTCTCAGATTCCAAACCTTCTTTCCTTCACTTCACTACTTTTCCAATATTTGATTTGACATTGAGTTTGCCCACTTTAACTGAAACTTCCTTCTCAGTCCTTGCATCGTTGGTTTCACAATACTTTAATCTTATTTACTAAGACAATACACAGTTGTTAGATTCTAGCACTCAGGTGTTAGCTTCCTGGTTTCCCTTGCTGAAATATTGTTAGCTCATGCTTTCAGCAATTACTCAAGCAAACGATTTAACGTTAAAAATGCAATCTAATGATTGGCAGATGATGCACTCTGGCCACAAAATTGCAGCCTTTTATAAGCTGTGAAAATAAATGATACTGCTCTTCGATTAGGCAAAAGAAAAGCAAGAAAACATCAACAGGAAATAGTCAAAATGACCAATTCATATACATGTTTGGTAACATGTTCTCTTTTTATCCAACAATATCTAAAGTTTACATCGAATTGAAAATGTTCACAAAGCTCTCTGACCTGTTCTCCAGGCCGTCCTGTCAGTCCGGGAGCACCAGGTTCCCCTTTAGGACCCTAGAAAAGATAGCAAAGAACATGGCTAAGAAGGATGCAGTTGAAGTTCTCACAGAGGTCAGTGGGATCATTTGGTGAAGGGTTAAGTTGCATGCTAGAAATGTTGCTGTGAATGTTATTGATCACGCCACGTCTGCCAGAAGGAACATTATAACTAGTCTCAGTACCTTTGGTTTGCTGAAATGACAATTAGCCTTTACCCCATGGTCCAAGCAATAGTGTGCTTCTCCATGAGTTTCATTTAACAATGTGATTAGACTGTGTTTTAAACCTTGAATGTTTTCCAAATATTGAATATGTAGCCTCAAGAGTGTAGAACCTGTGCAATCAATGTGAGTAGAGAGAGTCAATATCCTTTGGGTATGTGGTAAAATATTTTGGCAAAAGAAGGAAAAGCAGATGACAAATTATTTATGGTGAAGCTTGGTGGAGGCAAAGAGTCAGCCCAAAATTGGGCCATCTGTATCATTAATATTAACTGAGCAGATTATAGTGATAATGTCTCCACATGTTCACATTACATAAAGCAGTACACGGTTAAATCTCAAGAGTCAGACAGTAATAGAGGAGGAGCACTCTGATTAGAAGGACTGTGGATGGGAAGAACAATTCTCATTTAAAACAGAGCGAAATGTTTCAACTTTATTGAAGAATCCAATACAGAGCAATCCTGGCTCCCAATCCTCTCATCTTATACTCATTTCTGTCATTTGTTGAGACTATCACTCTTTTTCTTTTATTTTTCTTATTTTTGTTTCGGAACTGTGAGTCAAAATTGGGAATTAAACTTTGAATTCGGAACAGCGGCTTTTTTGGAAAAAAGAAGAGAACACAGACAGATGGATAATGCCTGGCCTGGAAGGATAATGCAGGCTAATCACTGTTCTAAGGACACTGTACATGATTTGGCACTGAGATATGGCCATGCTCAGGGCCTGGCAGCTGGTTGGATGGTGAATTGATCAATCAAGAGAGGACTGGTGATGGTCAGTCAACCATAGAGAATGTTGAAAAAGAGAGAACAAAGAGAAGGCTGATGCTGACTGGGGTTTTCAGCAGGAGGCAGTTTTGCTTTAGAAGCTGCCAGATTGGTAAGCTGTTCTTTTTTGGTTTTGCTCCCTCCAGTTATTCTCCAGTTATTAACTTGTTAAAAGTTCTGAGAGAGAAATAAAATCCCAGTCATAAGAAATAAGCAATAGTCCCCAGGGATCTGTGGAAGTTGTTTGCATCAACAAGTGACTTTGGAATTCATGTAAGATACACAGTCGAGCATGCCTGCAATTCTACACATCATTTAAGGATTTTATCAGGCCTTGTTTTCATCATTGAAATGGTTTTTAAACTAGTAACTTAACGATTCTTTTATTTAAAAAAAAATTATCCCTTAATTCTGTATGTCTATGAGTAGTGGTGGGGATGGGTAGACAGGCTATAGTCAATGAAAATTTACTTATATCATAGATATTAATTAGATTGTCTTGTTGTTCATCTGTGTTCTGCTAAAGTTACATTATTAATAATAATTTGTTAATTTTGTTGTAATTATAAACTTGGTATTAAAGATCTGTTATTAGTCAAGTCAAGTTAGGAATAATCGAGTAATTGTGAATCAAGTAATTGTGAGGGTCATTGAACGTTTTGATTTCACTGTTTTACAAATTCAGTGATATTGAGGCAGATTTGCTTGACTTGCTGTCCTCGTGTCATTGCACAAGGAATCTAAAACAGGTGTTAGGTTCAACATTTAGATTTATGGGGGCCTAATACCTGTCGCAGGTAGTCAACAGGACCATCTGAAAAATGGCCTGACACAAGGTTAGGTTGGATGGCATTCATGTTGATGCGGGATGTCATTCCTTAAAAAATTTGCAATCTTTATACTTATGTCACAGGCATAAAAAAAGAGCAAGGATATTTAGTTTCTACCCCAGTGTATTTAATTCAGAAATACAAATAAAAACCTGCTAGAAATGTATGATTTGATGAAACCTGGGAATTTTTGCAGAACAGATCTATAGATTGCTGTTTCATATTTGAGATTTGAATTATGAATGTAGGCATGAAGGGTCAAAGCTTCTCTTTTGAAAGGAGGTCATTGAAAAATGAACACAAGCAGAGAATACTGGAGAAACTCAGCAGGTCTGGCAACATCTGAGGAGACAGAAATAGAGTTAACATTTTGAGACTGGTATGACTCTTCAGAACTTCAAAAATGAAGGATTCTTTTGAGGTATTTGATACTTTGAGGAATCAATAAGTTAAATCAATTCCAAGTTAAATCGTGACTGGAAGACAAAGGTAGAATTAGAGGTGAGTCTATAGGTAATGTCACAAAAGACTTCCTCACACTGAAAAGCCTGGAAAGGTTTCCCAATGAGATAATGTCGGCAAAAAAAATCTGGAGTCTGTCAAGAGTCTGTGAGGGAGGTAAACTGCGGTTACCTATGAAACAGTGACCTAGATAGTCCACATTCATATTTAACTTTGTGTTTTTTGACTCTCAAATTATGTCACAAGATATACAAACATCTAATATGATCAGCTCAAATTAATTGTTCTGCCATTTTAACGGATTGTTAACCACTAGATTTTAAGCTTGTCAGCATCTCTAATAAAGCCAAGCAGAGAGGGCTTTAGGGACACAAAACAAAAGTAACCCACTCAGGTCCTCCAGCCTGACTGACTATTCAATTAGATCATGATTGATCCATACCTCTGTTTACTCACATTAGCCCTTTGATGCGCACAACTACCAAAAAAATACAGTGAATGTATTAAATGTTTGTATTGCAGACTGTAATTTCATTGTGACAATTAAAAAGGAAATCTGGCAAAGTTTATAACAGACTGCCTGTTGATCTGATGTCATCAAATTTCTGTCACTGCTGAAAATTTTCATCAACTTTGCAAAGATTTATTCTGCAGTGCAGCTACATTTATACCTCTTGACCACAAGATGGTGGCATTTGCTTTTGAAATAAGTAAAAGTACACACGTCAGTACATTAACAGCTTCCACACATTTCTCCAAAACCTTCAGTTAAATTTAAACATGATTCACAAATTAGTGACAGCAGATAAGTAGAGTGGGGACAATTTACTAGAAATCATATTTTTTTACAACTTATTATGGCAGGGTATCATTTTGTGGACTATGATTTTAAATTTAGTTTTTGTGTTCCGGCATTTTTTGGAATGAAAGTTCATGCTTGGGAACAGAGCACTTGCCGTTTCATATTCAAGTACCAGGATCAGACACTATCACTTGAAATACAACAGAGAGTTAAGGCCCCACTATTTTGCCCAAATAATGAATGGAATTATAGAATCCTTACAGTGTAGAAGCAGGCCATTTGGCCCATCAATTCCACACCGACCATCTGAAGTGCAGCCCACCCAGACCAACTCCACTACCCTATCCCCCTAACCTTGCATTTTCCATGGCTAATCCACCTAGGCACACATCCCTGGACACTATGGACAATTTAGTATGGCCAATTCACCTAAGCTGCACATCTTTGGGCTGTAGGAGGAAATCCATGCAGACAGGGGTGAACACGCAAACTTCACACAGACAGTCGTCCAAGGGTGGAATGAAAGCCTGGTTCTTGGTGCTATGAGGCAGTAGTGCTAACCACTGAGCCACCATGTTGCCCCAGTGCCCTCATGCCAATCTCATTCTTATGACAAAAATGTGACATTTTGCCACTGTACATCCTGCGGCCAACCTGGAATGAGGTTTATTTTTAAAATAAATTTATTGTGTGGGCATTATGTGTCATTCGATGTGAACTTCATTGGCTAGGTCAACATTTCTTCCTTATCCCTATTTCCCTTGAAAAGGAGGTTTTGTGTTGTTCTTTTGAACATCTGGAGTCTAAATGGTGTACATAGACCATCAATGCTGTTAGGAAGGGAGTTCTGTCCAGCTTCATTGATTTCAGACTTCATAGCAGTTTGATGCAACTGATGCTAGACCACCAAAGAATCTACCACATTGCTCTGGGTCTGAACTCACATGTAGGGCAGGTAAGTAACAATGGTAGATTTCCTTCCCACAAGGACATTGGTGAACCAGACTGATTTTTATTTAATGCCAATTGTAAAATTAAAGCTATATTTTTCCAGTTCCATTAATTGAACTTAAATTTCACAAGTGCTTTAACAGGATTTGAACATGCACCTACAGAGAATTAGCCTGCAAAGCTAGATTATTAGGTCAGTGATGTCACCACTATGCCACAGCCTCCATCTATTAATGCTGTGCCAATTGATGGCAAATTAGAGAGGGTTTTGTTGCTGAGGGAGGGAAGGCATTCATCAGTGCATTCTCTCATTCCCAAATTACAGGAGTAGATTTGAACAGATTAGGTTGGCTGCAAAGTGGCATGGTCAGTAAATGAACTGTCCTGTGTGACATTGAGGCATACAGAAAATAAAATACAAGGTTTATAATATTGCTTACTTTGAATGTCTTTTTCAAACATTCATGCACGTAAACATGCATGTTACTGGCTAGGTTAGTATTGATGGCCAAATGGCAGTTAAGAGTCAACCACATCGCAATGGTTCTTGACTTATACGTAGGCCAAATTAAGTAAAGATGGCAGATTTCCTTCCCTAAAGGGCATTAGTGAACTCTTTGTGTTTTTACTTTAATTGGCAGTGGCTACATGATCACCATTGATCCAGATTTCTATTGAATGCAAATCTCATCATCATGGGATTCAAGTTCAAATTCAGAACATTAGCTTATGATTCAGGGTTACTTCCTCAGTGATTGCAGTGACGATGATGTCACTGTTTTCCCTTTACTTTTGAGTGAACTAACATAAGGGTGTCATAAGGATGTCATCATTACACATAACTTCACCCGCACTAGAGAACAAATTTAACTACAACAAATAACAACTATAATTGATTTGAAGTAGATTTCTTGCTCCCACTGGCAAGTAAGTCCAGCCTCTTGAATGTCGTCGGACGATCAAACGGTCAGCAACATGCTGGACTCAGTAGCATCACCAAGAGTGGTGGCCACTGCTGGAACTGCAGACTAATAACGCTGGTGAAGCTTGAAGGAAACTAAGATCAAGGCTGGAATTAAGCTTTACTTATTCAGAGGACAAGCTCTCTGAAGTTTATCACTCACCAGAGGTCCAGCAATTCCTTGCAAACCAGGCAGTCCCCGATCACCCTTCCTTCCCTAAAGAACAGCAGAAAGAACAGGATCAGTGGTAGAACATACTCAAATAAGACAATGAATATTGGGGCAGAGTCAATTGTTTGTAGTGAGCCATGGTGGTGTTCCATTATGTGACTTCAACAATAATGAAAGAAGGAAGTGTGCAATAATATACATTTTTATGGTAAGAACATAAGAATTAGGAGCAGGAGTAGACCATTTGACCCATTCAGCCTATTTCCCTATTCAAGATGATCATGGCTGATCTTCAGTTTCCCGTTAACACCCCAGGCTCCTTTATTCCCTGAGAGATCAAAAATCTATTTCAGTCTTGAAATGTATCTCAGGTTAAAAAATTCCAAAGATTTATAATCATTTGAAAGAAGAAATTTCTCTTCATCCCAGCCAAGGGAAACACATCTCAGTATCTGTTCTGTTAAACCTCTTCATGATCGTAAGTTAATTAAAAACACCTCTCATTTTGCAAAAAATCAGACAGTATAGGACCAATTTTTTCAGTCTTTCCTCATAAGAAAATCCTCTCATCCCAAGAACCAATCTAGTGAACCATTGCTTTGAACCATTCATCTAACCACATCATAAATAAATATTCCTTTTTCCTGGATGTATTTATTTAGCTTCTCCTTAAATGCATTTCCCATAGTCTTGCTCATGGTTTTCACTCAAAAACCACACAATGCAATCTTTTCAAGCATGTCCTGATCTAGCTCGATAGGCTTCCAGCAATAAAAACAGTTGGAAACTTAATTTTACCAGAAAATCTAAGTCTGATTTCTAGGCTCTAGATGATGTTAAGATTATCACCAATGGCCCCCTAAATGCCAACTGCAGTGCAAATGAAAGACATCTTTGGTATCCCAGAGAGTGATCATAGAAGCATCAAAATTTACCATATAGAAAGAGGCCATTTGGTCAACAAGTAGCCATCAGGCCTAATCCCATTTTCCAGTTTTTGATATGTAATCTAGTAGGTGTTCCAGTGTATTTCCAAGATTTCTTTCAACATATTCTGAAGGTTTGTGCTTCTATCATCTTTTCAGGCTGTGAAATCAAGTTCCTTACCATATTACCTCAAAATGAGGGTGAGTTAAAAGGAAGCAGGGGATTCATTCACTAGCCCGGCTCCTCAATGAGAAATAGAGTCATAGAGTTAAAGAGATCTACAGCATGGAAACAGGCCTTTTGGCCCAACTTGCCCATACTGTCCAGTTTTCACGATAAAACTACTTGCCTGCATTTAGTCCATTTCCCTCCATATCTAGCCCACCTGTGTACTAGTCTAAATATTTCTTAAATGATGGAATTGTACTTGCTTCCAATACTACCTCTAGCAACTTTTTCCAGACACTCACCACCTTCTGAGTGAAACAAATTGCCCCCTGGACTCTTTTGTATCTCTCTACTCTCACCTTAAACCTATACAGTGTAGTTTTATACTCCTTTATCACAGGGAAAGCTGTTGGCTATCTATCTTATCTATGCCTTTCATGAATTTATAGACTTCTACAATGTCACCCCTCAGTCTCCTACCATCCAGAGAAAAATGCCCCAGCCTCTCTTGTTATCCAAACCTTACAATCCAGGTAGCATCTTATTAAATCTTTTCTGAACTCTTTCTAGTTTAATAATATCCTGTCTATAGTTGGAAGACCAGAACTGCACACAGTACTCCAAATGTATCCTCACCAATGCCTTGTACAGCTGCAACAAGACATCCCAACTGCTATACTCAGTGCTCTGACCAATGAAAGCAAGCATGCCGAAAGCCTTCTTCACCGCCCTACCATTGACTGTGTAAGTCCTGCCCTGGTTTGACCCACCAAAATGCACACCTTGTATTTATCTAAATTAAACTCCATCTGCCATTCCTCAGCTAACTAGCCCAGTTGATGGAGGTCTTGATGCATTCCCAGATAACCTTCTTCACTGTCCACCATATCACCAATCTTGGTATCGTCCGCAAATTTAATAACCATACCTCCAAAATTCTCATCCAAATCATTTATATAAATGGCGAATAAAAGTTGAACCAGCACTGATTCCTATGGCACTTTGCTGGTCACAGGCTTCCAGACTGACAAATAATCCTCTACCAATAGTCTCTGTCTTCTATCGTCAAGCCAATTTTGTATCTGACTGGTTAGCTCTCCCTGGATCCTGTGTGATTTAACCTTACTCAACAATCTACCATGTGGTACCTTGTCAAAGGCCTTGCTAAATTCCATGTAGACAATGTCTACCGCACTGCCCTCATCTACTTTCTTGGTCACCCCCTTAAAGCACTCAAGAAAATTCGTGACACACAATTTCCCCCTCACAAAGCCATGCTGACTATCTCAAATGAGTCCTTGCCTCTTCAAATGCCTGTAGATCCTGTCTCTCAGAATTTCCTCACATGTTAGGCTCACTGGACTGGAGTTCCCAGGCATTTCCCTGCAGCCTTTTTAAAATAATGGCACAACATTAGCCACCTCCAACCTTTGGGAACTTCACCCATGGCTGTCAATGATACAAATATCTCCGCTAGGAGTCCTGCTATTTCCTCCCTAGCCTCCCACAAAATCCTGAAATACACTTCATTAGGTCTCAGGAATTTATCTACCTTAATGCATTTTAAGACTTCTGTAATGTAGAATCTCTTCAGGACATCATTATTTACTTCCACAAGTTCCCTAGCATCCATGCTTTTCTTAACATAACTACTGACGAGAAATATTCGTTTAGAATCTCACCCATCTCTTGTGGCTCCACACACCTTTTTTAATCTTTAAGAGGCCCTATTGTCTCCCTAGTTACTCTTTTTCCTTTATGAACTTGTAGAATCTCTTTGGATTCTCCTTCACCTAATCTGCCAAAGCCAGTTCATGTCCCCTTTTAGCCCTCCTGATTTCTCTCTTAAGTGTACTCTATACTCCTCAAGGAATTCATTTGATCCCAGCTGCCATACATGTTATATGCCTCCTTCTTTTTCTTGACCAGGGCCTCAATAGCTCTAGTCATACACGATTCCCTACTCCTGCCACCCTGATCGTTCACTCTAACAGGAACATGCTGGTCCTGAACCATCATTAACTCACTTTTGAAAGCCTCCCACTTATGAGACATCCCTTTGCCTGCAAAAAGCCTCCCCCAATCAACTTCTTAAAGTTCTTGTCAAGACCAGCAAAATTGGCCTTACCCCATTTTAGAACTTTAACTTACGGACCAGACCTATCCTCTTCCATAGCTATTTTAAAGAAATGGTCACTGTTCTCAAAGTGTTTCCCCACTAACGCCTCTGTCACTTGCCCTGCCTTTTTACCCAAGAGGAGGTCAAGTTTTGCCCCTTCTCTAGTATGGCCATCTCAATACTGCATGAGAAATTCTTCCTGAACACACTTAACAAATTTCTCCCCATTCAAGCCCTTAACACTGTGGCAGTCCCAGTTGATGTTAGGTAAATTAAAATCCCCTACTATTACAGCTCTTATTATTCTTCCAGCAACCTGTGATCTCCTTACATATCTGCTTCTAAATCTCCCGTCAACTATTAGGGGTCCTATGATACAATGCTATGAAAGTGACCTCGCCCTTTTTATTTCTCAGTTCTACCCGTATAGGCTCAGAGGACAAACCTTCAAGAATGTCTTCTCGCAGTACTGCCATGATGTTGCCCCGAATCAAAAATGCAACACCCCCCTCGCCCCCTTGTCTCCCCTTCAATCCCTCCTATAGCATCTATATCCTGAACATTGAGCTGCCAGTCCCTCCCTCAGCCATGTTTCTGTAATAGCTATAATATCCCAGTCCCATGTACACATTCATGCCCCAATGTCATTTGCCTTACCTGTCAGGCCTCCTGCATTGAAATAAATGAAGTTTATCTCAGACTTCTCTTGCTTCCTGCCACACTATTACCTGCTCTGTCAAGTACTAAGGTTACCAACTGTGCCTTTACTATTTAACTTGCTCTCATTAGCTTCTGTACTGTCAACAGCCTTTCTCTTTTGTCTCCCTACTGCTTTGGATCTCCCCAACCCCTGCCAGACTAGTTTAAATCTGGTACGACAGCCATCGTGCAGGGTCTCAGAAGGAAGGGAATGTTGAACAGATAATGAGAAAGAGAAACACAACAGAGAAAATATGTTAAATGACTGAGTTTATGAATCAGAAAGAGCATGAAGAAAATTCAAGAAATTTTGAAGACGTAAAACTGACTGATTGGTCTCTGTCTCGTTAATTTGGAATTGTATGACCAACAACGGAATGGCAATCAGTTGCATAGCAATATGGCAACTGTTATGTAATAACATCAACTAACCTCTTATGACACAATCAATAGCAAATAAAAATGTGACGATCATTCTCATGGCGATGTCAGTCAGGATAACAGAATTTTAATTTTCATCTTAATTGTACAGTTGCCAGCTCATAATTTCCTCAAAATCTGCTCATGATTTATGATTGTGGTCTCAATATTAAACAAACCTTTTTGAAGATATAAATCATGATCACAAGAACTGACTGCTACTTGCTGTCTAGTGTGATAAAGAGTTTCGTATAGCATTTGCATTGGCATGGACTGAGAAGTTTTGAATTGCCATTTTTGTGCTGTACAGTTTATGCAAGTCTATGGAGTCCTGTTATTCATCTTTAAATCTGATGAAGCTTGATGTCACTAATTTTTAAAACTTTCCTCTGTCCATCTTTCTCCTTCAAAGGTCAACTCCATTTGAAGTCCTGATATATGATTCAATGTCACTTTGGCCAAGTGTTGCCAGTAAATGTAGGATCAGAGGATAATGGAAACAAATACAAATTGAGAATAAATTGGGCCTGGTTCATTTTAATTTCAGAATTCTTATTCACATCAAGCCTTTCAACTTCCTGACCATGTAAGCCTGGTCAAAACCACTAGCCCGTACTCTACAGTGGGAGAACAATTATTTAGAAGTCATGTTACTGCTGGCATCCCACAGGCAGGAATCCAACATTTGTTCCCCAACCCCAGTTCTCTAATGGAGAAGGTGGCAGCGAGCTGTCTTCATGAACTTCTGCAATCCTTGTAGGGAAGCTGTTTGGAAGGGAGTTTCATGATTTAACCCAGTTAGGATGGTTTGTGGCTTGGAAGGAAATTTGCAGGTGGTGATGTGCCCATGCATCTGCTCCCTTTTTACGTTTAGGTGGCAGAAGTCATGAGTTGAAGGAGACTGGATGAGTTACTTTACTATATCCTTTACTTTCTACACACTGCTACCACTGTGGTTCGATTGTGTTGGGAGTGAATATTGAATTAAGATGAGTTCCAATCAAGTGAGCTGCACTGTCCTGGATGGTGTGCTGCTTGGATGTGTTGTTGGAGCTATACCCATCCAGGCAAGTGTAGAGTATTCTATCGAACTGCTGATCTATGTCTTATAGATGTTTGGCAGATGATGAGTTACTCAATGCAGAATTCCAAGCTTCTGATTTTCTCTTGTAATCACAGTATTTAGATGGCTGGTCCAGTTCAGTTTCTAGGCTGCTTTAGAATGGACCCTGGCATTAAACTAAGTTGATTGGAGAAAGGGTAGGCAAGAGCAGGGCAGTCCAGCCTTGTTCTTTCTGAGTTGATGCCAAAAAAAGAGATTCAAAAGTTTATCTTGCTGGAGTTTTTCTCTCATATTTCAGCAAGTTTAGCCTGATGGCTTTGTGTAAGCTTTATTTGATCAGAAAGGATAGATCACATCCAGAGTGAGGCACAGCCCAAGTGATTGTATTATTTTTGAATTTTGGAGCAATGAGTGAATTTGATGCAGAGGGTAAGAGGTGCTTTTCACTTTTTTTGGTTCAAGGTTTGTAAGGCGGTTTTTTTTATCTGGATAATTTGAAGCCCAGGATCAGGGGCCCAGCAGAAAACAAAGAGTGACATCAGAGGAAAATCATAAGCTAGTTGGTTGGTAATAGCTACTAATTTGACTGTGTATTATGAGCTATTTTCAGATTAAAAGTAAGTAGGAGAAATATTTTACAGATGAAAACCTGAAAGACCAGTAGGAAATAAAAAAGAATACAAATTAAGAAGTAAATAAAGTAGAGACGCAGGGCCAGGTGATGTGTTGTATCTGCATGATGTAGGAACTGGTTGACCCTGTTGTGGTTCATGGTGACCACATCTGTAACAAGTGCTGGTTGCTTGAGAAAGTCAGTTCAGAGTCAATCAGCCGAGGCCTGAGCTTTGAATGCAGTGATACCTGCAGTGTTTCAGGAAGTAGTCACACCCCTTAGATTAAGTACCTCAAATTCGGTCAGTGGTCTGGGACAGGAATGTGTGGCTACAAGTGAGGTAGAGGGATCCAGGAGGTAGTGCTGAAGGAGCCTCAGCCCTTGATCTTGTTTAGCAGGTTTGGGATTCTTGCTCCCTGTGTGGATGAGTGGAGGGACGTTTTTCTTATTCATTCACGGGATAAGGGCATCGCTGGCTAGGCCAGCATTTATTGCCAATCCCTAGTTGCCCAGAGGGCAATTAAGCATCAACCACATTGCTGTTGTTCTGTAGTCACATGCAGACCAGCCCAGGTAAAGGTGACAGTTTCCTTCCCTAAAGGACATGAGTAAAACAGATGGGTTTTTCTAAGAATCGGCAATGGCTTCATGGTTACCTTAATTACAGAATTTTTTAAAATTCAAATTCAACTATCTACCATGGCGGGATTCAAAACTGGGTCCCCAGAACATTACCTAGGTCTCTGGATTGACGGTCCAGCGATAATACCACTAGGCCATTGCCTTCCCAAATGTAGGGAGGATGAGCAAACTGAACATAACACCATGATACAGAGTGTCATTCAAAAGGGCGTAGAAAAGAGAAATATAGCTGTAATCAGGTTAGTATAGCCAGGGGAATAGACATTATTCTCTGTAGCCAGGATTGAGAATCCCGAAGGCTGTGTTGTCTGGTTAATGGCTGGATTCAAGACATCTCTTCTGGGCTGCAGAGGGACTTGGAGTGGGAGGGGAAAGATCCCATTTTTGTGGCCCAGATAGGTGGAATAAGGAGAGAGGTTTTGCTGAGGGATTATGAGAAGCTAGGGGCTAAATTAGAAAGGTCAACAAAAAAGGGAATAATCTCCAGGTTACTATCTGAGCCACAAGCTAACTGGTGCTGAGTCAACAAGATTAAAGAGGTAAACACATGGCTCAAAGATTGGTATAGGAGAAATGGTTTGAATTCATGGGATATTGGCATTGGTACTCTGGAAGGAGGGAGCTGTTCCGATGGGATGGTCTCCAACTGAATCATGCTGGGACCAGAGTCCTGATGAATTGAATAACTAGGGCTGTAGATAGGGCTTTATCTAAACAGTGGTGGGAAGGTAGGTTGGGGGGTAATTGTGGGGGAGGTCGTTGGAGGAAACTTTCATGGAAAATTTGTAAATCAAAGGTAAAGGAGAATGTTGGATTGTAGGTTAGTGAAGGGGCTGGCTGTTACAAGAAAATACCATGAAGACATAAAAGTGTAGGGAAACACAGTAATAGAACAAACGTAAAGGCTTTGTATCTTAATGCATGAAGCATTTGGAATAAGGTAAACAAACTCATGGTGCAAATTGAGATAAATGAATGTGATCTCACAGCTGTTAAAGAAACATGGTTAAAAAGAGAACAACACTAAGGACTTAACATTCAGGGATATTTTACCTTTCAGAAACACGGGATTGATGGAAAAGTTGGTGGGATAGCATTGTTAATAAGAAATGAAATCAAGACAGTTGTGAGAGATGATCTAGGTTCTGATGATGCAGAAACAGAAAGACTGCTTCACAGGACACCTGCATTCTGCCTGCAAAAAGGACCCTGAGCTTGGAGTTGGATGAACACAGCAGGCCAAGCAGCATCATAGGAGCAAAAAGGCTGATGAAGGGTCTAGGCCCGAAACGTCAGCCTTTTTGCTACTATGATGCTGCTTGGCCTGCTGTGTTCATCCAGCTCTGCACCTTGTTGTCTCAGATTCTCCAGCATCTGCAGTTCCTACTATCTCTGAGCTTGGAGTTGCTTGCCACTTCAACATACCACCCTATTCCCTGGCCAATATCTCTATCTCAGGCTTGCTGCAGTGCTCCAGCAAAGCTGTCAGCTGGAAGAACAACACATCATTTTCCACTTGAGGCCCCACAGCCTTCTGGATTCAATATCGAGTTCAATAACTTTAGGGCTTGAACTGTTCTATGTCTTAGACCCCACCTACACATACCAGGCCTTGTGATCACATAGTCTGCTATTACATACAACTCATTGTTAGCCACTAACAGTCTCCATTAACAGTTATTCACCTTCCTAGCCATATTGCTTTTCACGCCTTTGTCTTCTTCTCTCTTTGGGCTCTATCCGCACCTATCATTTGCTTCTTACCCCCTCCCCCGAGCCGATCCTCTGAATAAAATCCAACATTTTCCTAGCTACCATCAGTTCTGAGGAAGGGTCTTCAGACTGGCAACGTTAATTCTGATCTCTCTTTACAGATGCTGCCAGACCTGCTGAGCATTTCCAGCAACTTCTGTTTTTGCTTCTGATGATGTAGAATCCATTTGGGAGGAGGTAAAAAAACAAGGAAAAGAAAGCATTGGTAAGAGTAGTGTACACCCCCCACCCCCAATGGGAGGAGCATATAAAAAGAACAGACCAACAATTATGGGTAACTTTAATCTTCATGTTGATTGAATTCATTAACTTGGAAAGGGTAGCTATAACAATGAATTCACTGAGTGCATTAGGGTTTATTTTCTGCAGCGATATGTCATGGAACCAAGCAGTGAGCAGTTCATCGTGGATCTTGTAATGTGTAAAATGAGGCAGGTTTAATAAAATGACCTCCGAGTAAAACATCCCCGAGGAAGTAGTGATCATAACATGATAGAATTTAATATTCAGTTTAAGACTGCAAGACCATCCTCTTCCGTTGGGCAGAAAATATAAAAGTTTGAATAACACAGTTACAGAAATTTAAGGAGGCAATTCATGATTCTCAGCAAAAATGCATCCCAGTAAAGGGGAAAGATTCTAGGAGAAGGATGAATCAACCATGGCTAACTACGGAAGTTAAGGAGAATATTATGGTGAAATGAAAAGCAAAGGCAACAAAAGTGAGTTAAAGCTCTGAAGACTGAGATGAATTAAGAATCCAGGAAAAGAGGACTGAAAAGGTAATAAAGAGAAAAAAAGTAAACTATGAGTGCAAACTTGCAAGGCATGTAAGAAGTGACAATAAGAACTTCTTTAAATATATAACAAGGAAAGAAAGAAGCTAAAGTGAAAATAGGCCCTTTAGAAAATGAATCTGGGGAGATGGTAATGGGGAATAAGGAAATGGCAGTGGGGTTAAACAGATATTTGCATCAGTCATTACAATGGAAGATACTTCAAACATTGCATTAAAATGAAAGATTTTCAGGGAGGAATCAAGTACAATCACCATCATTATTGAAGTAGTATTAGACCAATTAATGGGGCTAAAGGCAAATTAATTCCCTGACCCTGATGGCTTGCATCCTAGGATCATAAAAAGGGTAGTACAGCAACAATGGGTGCATTGGTTGTAATTTTCCAAAAATCCCTGGATTCTGGACAAGTACCAGAGGATTGGAAAACTGCTAATGTGACGCCCCTATTCAAATAGAAAGGGAAGTAAAAAGAGTAACTATAGGCCGATTAGCCTAACATCTATTGTTGGAAAGTGCTGGAATCGATTATTAAGGAAGTAATAGCATATCATTTGGAAAATCATAATCTAATAAAGCAGATTCATTATGCCTTCTTGAAAGGGAAATGGTGTCTAATTTATTAGAATTTTTTGAAGAAGTCTCAACCAGAGTGGATAGAGAGAAACCATTAGATGTACTATGTATGGATTTCCAGAAAGCATTCAGCAAGGTACCTCACCAAAGGCTAAGGCATAAGATACAATCCCATGATGTTGGAGGTAGCATATTGGGATGGATAGAGAATTGGCTAATGGGGAGGAAACAGCGAGTGGGGATTACAGGTTCTTTATCAGGTTGGTAACCTGTGACCAGTAGGGTTCCACAGGGATCACTGCTGGGCCCATAACCATTTACAATATATATTAATGACTTGGAAGAAGGAAGTGAGTGTACTGTAACCGAATTTGCAGACGACACAAAAGTAGGTGGGAAGACAAGTTATGAGAGTGATACCGTTTACAGAGAAATATTGATAGGTTAAGTAAGTGAGCAAAATGTTGGCAACTGGAGTATAAAATGGGAAAATGTGAAGCTGTTCATTTGGAAGGGAAAACAAAAGAATAGAGCATTATTAAAATAGAGAAGAAGCTTGCAACACAAAGGTGCTTGGAGTACTTGTGCATGAAACACAGAAAGCTAGCACACAAGTGCAGCCGGTAATCAGGAACGCGAAACAAATGTTGACCCTTATTTCAAGGGGGTTGGAGTATAAGACTAAGGAAATTTTAATGCAACTGTACCAGGTGCTAGTGAGACCACAACTGGTGAGTAGTTTTAGAACATAAGAGCTAGGAGCAGGAGTAGGCCCTCTGGCCCCTCGAGCCTGCCCTGCCATTTAATAAGATCATGGCTGATCTTTTTGAGACTCAGCTCCACTTACCCGCCCACTCACCATAACCCTTAATTCCTTTACTGTTCAAAAATTTATCAAGCCTTGCCTTAAACACATTCAGCGAGGTAGCTTCAGCCACTTCACTGGGCAGGGAATTCCACAGATTCACAACCCTTTGGGTGAAGAAGTTCCTCCTGACCTCAGTCCTACATCTGCTTCTCTTTATTTTGAGGCTATGCCCCCGAGTCCTAGTTTCACCTGCTAGCGGAAACAACCTCCCTGCCTCCACCTTATCTATTCCCTTCATAATCTTATATGTTTCTATGAGATCTCCCCTCATTCTTCTGAATTCCAATGAGTATAATCCCAGTCTACTCAGTCTCTCCCCATAATCCAACCCTCTCAACTCTGGAATCAACCGAGTGAATCTCCTCTGCACCCCCTCCAGGACTAGTATATCTCTTCTCATGTAAGGAGGCCAAAACTGCACACAGTAATCCAGGCGTGGCCTCACCAGGACCCTATACAGCTGCAGCATAGCCTCCCTGTTTTTAAACTCCATCCCTCTAGCAATGGCAGACAAAATTCCATTTGCCTTTTTAATTACCTGCTGCACCTGCAATCCCACCTTCAGCGATTCATGCACAAGGACACCCAAGTCCCTCTGCACAGCAGCGTGCTGCAATTTTTTACCATTTAAAACATAGTCCATTTTGCTGTTATTCCTACCAAAATGAATGACCTCACACTTATCAACATTGTACTCCATCTGCCAGACCTTTGCCCACTCACTTAGACTATCTATATCCCTCTGCAGACTTTCAGTGTCTTCTGCACACTTTGCTCTACCACTCATCTTAGTGTCATCTGCAAATTTTGACACACGACACTTAGTCCCCAACTCCAAATCATCTATGTAAATTGTAAACGATTGCGGTCTCAACATTGATCCCTGAGGCACACCACTAGCCACTGACCGCCAACCAGAAAAACACCCATTTACCCCTACTCTTTGCTTTTTACTGGTCAACCAATCCTCTATCCATGCCAATACATGTATTACTTGTATTACCGTGCAACTTTATCTTATGTAGCAGCCTTTGGTGTAGCACCTTGTCAAATGCCTTCTGGAAATCCAGATACACCACATCCACAGGTTCCCCATTATCCACCACGCAAGTAATGTCCTCAAAGAATTCCACCAAATTAGTTAAACATGACCTACCCTTCATGAACCCATGCTGGGTATTCCCAATGGGACAATTTATATCCAGATGTCTTGTTATTTCTTCCTTAATGATAGATTCAAGCATTTTCCCCACTACCAAAGTTAAGCTAACTGGCCTATAGTTACCTGCTTTTTGTCTACTTCCTTTTTTAAACAGTGGCGTCACATTGGCTGTTTTCAAATCTGCGGGAACCACTCCAGAGTCCAGTGAATTTTGGTAAATAATTACTAGTGCATTTGCTATTTCCCTCATCACTCTTTTAGTACCCTGGGATGCATTTCATCAGGGCCAGGAGGCTTGTCTACCTTTAGCCCCATTAGCTTGCCCAGCGTTGCCTCCTTAGTGATAATGATAGTTTCTAGGTCCTCACCTGCTATAATCTTCTTGCCATTAGTTTTCTTGACATTAGTTTTGCCATTAGCTGAGGGGTCTTTTAGTCCTGCTTTTTAAGAAAAAGCTATTATTTCACTAGATGCAGTTCAGAGAAGTTTCAAAAGGATGACCCGTTGCATAGAGGGATTGTGTTATGAGCACAGGTTAAACAGGTTGGGACTTTACCACTGGGTGATCTCATTGAAACACAAAGGATTCTTCACGGGGCTTGAGAAGGTGTTTCCTCTAATGGGAAAGTCTAGGACCAGAAGGCATAGCTCGGGATTAAGAGGTACCAATTTAAGACTGAGATGAGGAGGAATTTCTTCTCTCAGAGGGTTGTGAGCCTTTGGAACTCCTTTTCACAGAGAGCTGTAGAGCTAGAGGCCTTGCGTATATTGAAGGCTGAGACAGATTCTTGATTAGGAGGGGAATCAAGGATTACAGCAAAATGCAGGACAGTGGGCAAGAGGAATGTGGGATCAGTCATGACCGTTTTGAATGTTGGGGCAGGCCTGAGGGGTCTTACAATCTATCTAAATTCTTATCTCTTACAATCTCATAGACCATGAGTTCACTTGGTCCTTGGTTAATGTTGTGAATCATTATGATGTCATTAGAGCTCTAATCACCTCTTCACAGAAGGATTCCATTGGTTTTGAGCAACTTTCCAGCTGCCTGTATTTTATATTGCAATCTGCCACATGGAGAAGTGAAGGTAGTGAATGAATCAACATGCTTCATTTTAACTGATTCCGCTCCCCCCCCAACCCTTAACTGTTTCCACTGAGTGAGCTGCATGGGTAATACATGGGTGTTAAATTTCACCCGAATATTTCTCCAAGATTGGAGATGAGAGGATCGTCAGACTCAAACCCCTCATTGTCATCTTCTGATGATCCAAGCAGACAAATTTTTCACCGGGGAATAACTGATTATACAAAACAGAGGGGCTTTCGGCGGATGTTTCCGTTCACGTAATTTTTTTTTGCAAAGGCTAACATCTTTTACTGCCACTTTACAAAGAGACTATTGAAATTTTAATTTCACTATCTAAGTCACAGCGATGATGCTTCAGGTGAATGGCAAGTGTATTTTCCCAATGGTTGGGGTTTTCAAAACTAGACGGCATATTTTAAAGGTGCGAAGAGAAAGATTTAAAAAGGACATATGGGGCAACATTTTTACACAGAGAGTGGTCCGTGTGTGGAATGAACTTCCAGAAGAAGTGGTGGATGCAGATACAATTAAAACATTTAAAAGACATTTGGATAAGTATATAAATAAGAAAGGTTTGGAGGGATATGGGCCATGCACAAGCAGGTGGGACTAATTTAGTTTGGAATTATGGTTAGCATGGACTAGTTGGACTGGAGGGTTTGTTTCCATGCTGTATGGCTCTATGACTCTATAACAAGAGCTGAATATCCCCCATGGGCATCTGGACCACACTGCCAGGGTCACATGTGTGTCAGAAAGCTACATGATGTGGGTGCATCTTCGCTATGTCAGGCAGCAAAAGTGGGAAGTTTTCCTGATCAGCCATGTTAGATGCAAAGTGGCAGCCCTCAAACACTATTCTGTGGTGATTGACCAGCGAACATCCAGCAGAATAAAGTCGCCCAGGAAAGAAAAATAGGCTCAAATTTCATGTGCCATTTGGCACAGCAGAGAACCAAGGAAAGAAGGAAGGATTCAACCAATAAGGGAAATGCTTAAAAGATGTTTAATCCTCAGCCAAGGTTTTCCCATGGACAACTTCTGTCATGAGTAACTGGTCACTTGTCAATAATAAGAAGCTTGAATGATCACAGGCATAGCTTCCTGAGTGAAATCAAATTAGCACTAACTAGATATTGAGCCTTCAACCTATGCAGTTTGTATGATTCGGTTCTATACCATTTATTGATTGAGTTTTGCCTTTGTCTCTGGGCTTGCAGGCATTGTTGTTTAGACACTGAAAGTAATTGTACTAATATTTTTTATAAAAATCCTTGTGTCTACATTAACATTGAATCTCAATTGTTGCCCTATAGATTTATCTTGTCACATTCTACGTCGATGTGGAAAATGTGCTGACTCAAACACAATGGAAGTATATCTGTTCACATACCCTTTGACCTGGTAATCCAGGTTTTCCAGCACTGCCATCCAGACCAGGACGACCCTAAAATTAGAAAACAAAAACACTTTTTTAAGATATCATTGAGCTTCAATTGTTCACAAGAGTTTCAAATTTTCATTTCCTTTCCTTCCTGGGACATCTCAACACCACCTTGCAATAATCTGCAAAAGTACCATCTTCTCCCAGTGCTTTCAGTTCTGACAAAGGGTCACACAGTTGTCTCTCCACAGATGCTGTCAATTCGTCCGTGTTTCTTCAGCACTTTATATTTTTGTTCCCTAGTTTAGAATCATTCATGGGCATTACTAGCACAGCCAACATTTTCTGCCCATCTCCAATTACCCTTTGAACTGAGTGGCTTGCAAGGACGAGTTCAGAGATCAGCTAAGAGTGAACCACATTGGGCTGGCTCTGGAGTCACATGTAGGCCATACCAGGTTAGGATTACAGATTACAGACTATCCAGAGGGCATTTGTGAATGAGATGGGTGCTAAGTAAATGGCAGGGTTGGTGGGCTCAAGAGACCTTGACCTCATTGTAGGTGTCTCATCTTCTCAAGAAGTCAGGGTGGTGCCAGCTGGCACCCACATAGAGGAAAGGTGGTGGTCACTCCAACAGCTTCATTTCTTCACTCGGAGAGTGGTCAACCTGTAGAATTCACGACCAGAGAAGGTTTTGGAGCCTAGTCTACTGAGTATATTGAAGAAATAAAATGATAACATTTCATGTATTAAAGCATCAAGGTAATGGAGAAAAATAAAACAGGACTGCAGCATTGAGATACAGGAACAACCATGATCTGTATTGAATGGCAGAGCAGGCTCAAGTGGCTGAATGCCCCACTCCTGCTTATAGTTTCTATATTTCTAAGTTTCATTTCAGGACTTTCCAGAGATGCCATACCATTGATCCCATTGCCTTCAGCTGCTCAGTCCCAGAAGGGTGAGAATGCAATTATGCAAGGCATTTTCAGCAGGCTGGGCCCTTTAGGCCCAAAGCCACCAAGGTATGCTTGCCAGTGACTTCAAAGTCAACAGGACATATGCCCAGCAGGCTCCATCCCATCCCAACTGCAAGAGTTCAGCCTGCATCCCAATACTGTAGGATGGAGAGGGATAATAAAACAAAACATTCTCATACAGGAGTTCAATCAATCTCTGTATGGAGTAAGGGCTTATGTAAACTTATCTTCGCTCGTGCTGTTCTAATGCCTGTCATAGTCTCGTCCTAATCAGAATGGAGGAGGTTCTCCAAAATGAAAGATTCACACCCTTGGTTCACCTTGCATAATCCGGAAACTGAGTGACTAGAGATCACCTCATTTGGGAACAACATACCGAAAAGGTGGGGATTGCAGTCAATGCGTGGCAGCTGAATCTCAGAAATAGAGCCTCCCACTTTGGTTCCCACCTTCCTAACATTGAAACCTTGATATTCAGATCAATATGGGAAGGTTTAGACTCTATCTTCACTGCAGTGACTTGTAGGGCCCACCTGCAACCCACAAAAATACTCCCCATTCTTCACATTCCCTATCATGCTACTCTGTGCTCCCTAATTGCCCATCATCCTTGCCCATTTTGGTTGAGCTCCTTTATATGACCATGAATGTTTCTATTTTATCCTATGGTTCTTAACTATCGAGATATCAATGTTCTTGCTGCCTTGCACTCCCTTCATACTGGGGTCAGAATGACCTGTCCTGAAAATCCATTTGAGACCACGCAGTTTCGTTCTACTTTCTGCTAGATCCCACTATACCATCTACAATACTCCCTTGCAATTGTGACCATTAAAACTCAACCACCAAGTACAATCCGGCCAATTTTTTCACTTGAGATGCTCATAAGCTTGAAAACATGGTGGACAGACACTCAAAAAGCCTGATTATGTACGATCCATTATGCATCCCTGACTGACTGTGCCTGACCCCACCCAGGACAGCCCTGACTAATCACATCTTCCCCAACATCCCCTTCATCACCCCCTACTGAATTTGCAAGATGACCCCAAATGACTGACGAGCAAGGCCCAATCCAATTTCACTTGATTGTCAGGACTGACCATGGCTCAATCCCTAGACAGTAACAGCATTGATTCTCAGATCTGCGTCAGATAAGCCACCTGATTGACTGTGAGCAAACCCACTCCAGGAAAATGGCCTAGTTCCTAGGCTGAGAGTGGTGGTAATCCCCGACTGACTGGAGGCTACCATCACCTCATGAAACATGCTTCCTCTTTCCCTTTCACCCTCTCATCTTATTCTACAAGTACATGCAGTGCGTCTGCTGATAAGCTATTGGCACATGAACCACTCAGAGATAGTAAGAATTGCCGATACTGGAGTCAGAGATAACACAGTGTGGAGCTGGAGGAACACAGCAGGCCAGGCAGCATCAGAGGAGCAGGAAAGCTGACGTTTTGATATGGGACCCTTCTTCAACTGTTTCTGACTTTCATGCAGTTAACATGCTTTTCACTGATGTGTCCCCACTGCCTGCCTTTCAATTGTGTGAAGGGTTCCCTTTCACCCTGAGAAGTTGACACTGGTGCATTGCCATTGCCAGGTTGGGTGAAGCTATGGTTTAGGGACATATTGTATCTTAGTCAAAATGGTAGGTATAGCAGATGGGACTGTACTGACTGCAATTTAGATGAGTGAGGGCGATCTGATAGAAACCTGTAAATTCTAACAGGACCAGACAGGATAAACACAGGAAGGATGTGCCCAATGATTAGGGAGTCCAGAATCAGGGGTCACAGTTGAGGAAACGGGGTAGGCCAGTTAGGACTGAAATAAGGATCAATTCCTTCACCCAGAGAATGGTGAATCTGTGGAATTCTCTGCCACAGAAAGCAGTTGAGGCCAAAACATTGAATGTTTTCAAGGAGTTAGATGTGGTTCTGAGGATGAAAGACATCAAAAGGAAAGGGACAAAAGTGGGAACGCAGTACTGAGTTGGATGATCAGCCATAACTATAGTGAATTATGAGGTGGGCTTGATGGCTGAATGGCCTATTCCTGTGACTATTTTTTAAAATTTTTATGTTTCTATCTGGACTGGAGGCAGAAAATCAAAGATGGTTTGTGATGTGGTCTTTCTGAAGCAAGTTTCTTGATAGGGAAGAGCTTAACTGGAAGGGGGAAATTAATTCTGACATCTAGGGCAATTATTGAAATGCAAATTCAGGTACGTAGGCTTCTCACTACCTGATGGTGAGAAGGTGAACCTGCTATGTAAGGAGGGAGGACTCGAGTGTGAGAGTTTATCTCAACAGCAAGAATCTGAAACTTATGTTGTTATTATTCTCACCACCTAAGGGAGTAGAAAATCATGTCTTAAATCTTTTGTTGCATTGAAACCAGGCCTGTTAATTTCAACTTTCATAGCCACCTACTTCACCACACATTTTGATGCTATGTTTTTACCTGTTTTAGGAGGAAACAATTTGAGCTGAGGAAATTATATGTATTATCACAAAAAGTTCTAATGTCAACCCATAAAGAAGAGAAAATTTTCTCAAGCTGCATGAATTCCTAAATTGTAGGAGCTTGACCCAGAAAGAGGGATGAGGAGGAATCTTTGTAAATGTTTGCCCTGCAAACTTTCTCAGGCCACATATCTGCTACTGAAGTGGTCACTTCAGAAAATATCTGACTGACGACATTCCTTCGAATGTAAGTATGGTCCATCAATGCAGCTAATCTGTACTGAACTAAACCTTTGTCCTCTTCCTCCAACACCTCCATGCTACTTCCCAAATTTTCCAAATCAGAAATTTTTCAAGCAACTAATTTTCCTCTAATGTGTTCTTATCAGCGAAGCAAGGGCTTCAGAAAATCCACTGCTATCTGCAGTAATTACCAAGCTTTTTTCATTATGCTTAGTTGCAACATAATATAAGGCAAGGGCACATGCGTGAGAGGAATCTGATGTCTTCTTTCACTCAGTGATCATTTCATCTTGCTGAATGGTTTGAGCCAATTTCTTCCTTTAAAAGTGAGAAGAAGTCCACTTACCATCAGCCCTATAGGACCTGGCAAGCCTGGGTGTCCACGAAGTCCTGGCTGACCCTGTAAAGGTTAAGCACATTACATCTAAATCAAAATGAAGCATTTGGAAAATCTTGAACATCTGTAAATATTATTCATAAGAATGGTTTGTTATTGATGAATTTTGATTCATATTTTCAATGCTTTCTCATCGTTTCATGAGAGACTTGTCCAATTAAGAATTGCCTTAAAATCTCTTCACTCTCCTGCAATCACCGTAGCACACTTCATCGAAGTATATGGAAGCACATCATATTTTACAACATTGAAAAGAAGTTTTTAATGCTGTAGATCTATGCTTGTGTTTATGTTCTATGAGGCCTTGTTTGTCTTATTTCAATGCAGCTTATTATCCCACTACCTCCTTGTGCTACTACAGACATCTTCTATTCTACCTACTGCAATCTTCACTCCCCCAAACCTCATATCCTGCACAAAGTGCCATCAATATCAGTAAACATTCCAGAATTCTTCCTCCTTCGAAGACAGGACAGAGCACAACTTGGTCCATGCTGGGCGTTCATATTGCAGCCAGCTGTTTCAAACGTGGAAGATGAGTAACAACTCCAAGTCTGATTGTAGCTATAAGTGCCAGGTCAGGGAACACATCACATTAACCTGTCAACTGTGATTTATTGGGGAAGGCACCTCATTGGTTCATTTGCCATCTCAGAAAGCCATGGAAAGAATGGCCAAAATAAACATTCCTTTCTAAGCTCTATCCATCATACATATGTATAATGATACTGATTTGAGAGTGCAGCAGGGACAAGACAAGTAATTTAGCTCCAACTGTCCCTCTTTGAATAAGCAAAGATTTCTCACATACTGTTTCTCAGTGAAGTTGAGAGAGGGGGAGGAGTGCTCTGTGAATAATCACTCTGGGTATGGCCCCTTGTGTAACATCCTTTTACTCCCTCTTTCCAAGCTACAGCGGCTCTTCTTGCTAGCTCCTCTTTCACCACCAGTGCTAATGGTAGAGTTACCAGACTGAAGATCATGGCTGCTTCCATGGGGAAGCTAGTTCAGTACATGGGCGAAGAAGAAAGAGAAGGATATGATGACAGGCTGATATGAAGTAAGGTGGAGATGGATATTTGTGTAAAGAGTTCACACCAGCATAGATTTGTTAGATTGTATTTCCCTTTGCTGTACAGTAATTTGGGGATTGAATTAATTTCCTTCTTATTTCTTCTTATTTTAAAATGCTTACAGATTGCCTAGAGTTGTTTATATAATCTTGATTCATAACATTTCTTAGCCATCAAAATGCAGACACTTTGAATAGTATTTTAATGTGTTGTTCAAGACATATGTGCTTTATACGGGAGTTAAACTTACTGGTTCTCCTTTCAAGCCACCAAGTTCTGCCTAAAAGAAAATATTCAGTTGTTAGTCATCAACATCAAAGGAACAAACAAACCAGAACTTACTTTCCTTTTACTATTAAAACAACCAAAATAATTACACAATTATTAAAACCAGGGAAGGCCAGTTTTAATTTTGGAAGGTGTTAAACCATGTAAGGGTAACATTTCTCAGGTTGCATTGTTAGAGAAGGTAATGGGCCTTATGGACAATTAGCACATCTTCCTTGTTGAGCAGTGCTATGATTGGAAGAGACAAGGCATTCCAGATACTTCACTGTTGTTCCTCCTTCTCTGCCTTCTGTGATGCTTGTACCACACTGGTACACAGGATCAGATTATCATCCACTACTAATATGCAGTAGATAATTAGAAATGACACGACATCATGGAAAAAAGTACATTGTTCAGAAGAGATTTGAAAAAGATCGTTGAACAGATATAAATAAAATTTCATTTTATCTATTCCAATGAACAATGAAATTTGTCACAGAAGACCAAATATTTAAATCAAATGATAAAAATATTGATCAGGACTGATAAAATTTAAAGAGAAATGTGTGACATTAATCACTATTTTAGTCAGAAATATCAAAACAAGTTGTTAAAAATTGTTTGGTTACAAAGATAGCCAAGTCATAATTTTTCTTAAATCTGAACAGTTTATTCCATTGTTTAGGAGATATGTAAATGTAAACATTTAACAACTGCTCACTTTGATTTTAAAATAGATTCTTTTTTTTAAATGTGCTTTCACAGAAGTGACATTAGTTATTTGATATCATTGAATGTACATCAACCATAAAATCAAGCAGTAATAGGGAAATTGTTATACATTCAAATGGATTGAAAATAACTAAATGATATTTACATTCATGATGCTCACTCCTGGGAGGTAAAGATTTGTACCAAATGCACAAAATTCATAAATTTACCCCAAGGAACTCAGTATCTGATCACAATTCCTGCTGTATTCCTCTCCTGTATCTACATAAATTTTGAATATTTCCAGACCAGACAATCCAAATTGTCTCTGACTTCAATCAACCAGCTTAATGGAAAGAGTGGGAAGTCAGGAATGTCTGAAACCTGATGTTCCTGTTGCTGACAGAGACTGCAAAGTCAGCCCACTCCTTGATTTCTTTACCAGGTCACTTCATCTTCCACCGCATTATATTTCACTAGTTAAGACACTCACCACACTGCCCGGGTAACCTGGAGGTCCAGCTTCTCCCTGTAAATAAAAAACAAAATCAACAAAAGATGGGTCTGAAAATTTATACATTCAAGCCTTAGTTACCTTCCTCAAACTGCCCAGCATGAGCATGAAGAAATTTGTGAAAAATTTACAGAACCATCCAATTACAGAAAAAGAGAAATCTTCAACTTTGAATAAGAAAATATGGTTATGCTTCAGTTTTTTTCCAATTCTATTTGCCCCTCTACCAAGGGGCTTAGTAATATAAGTGCAGACTTTTCACAAGTTGCCTTTGCAGCCATTTTACTTCATTGTGTTATTAGCAAGTACATTTTGGCTGATTGTTTAACTGTAGAAAAAAATGTCAGGTCTAAGACCAGCCTTTGTCCTCGTCCAATACCCCACAAATAGCTTATAGCATGCATCTCCAGATAGCAGTCAGGAATACATTTTTGCTTCTTGCTGAATCGCTCCCTTTGTAGACTATCTGCTATCACTCCCTGACTCTAGCCTTCATCCAAATAAAGCAATTTTGTACAGATTTGTGATTGAATCAAGGGACCTTTATAATAAAGCACTGCTAATTGTTCTGCTGCCATTACTCCCAGCAATCTTAATTTGTCCAGTTGGATGTATTATGAAGCTAAAACATCAACTAGGAGAGATTTCAATCATTACAGAAACATGGTTTGCATAGCTAGCTATAGACGTGATCCTAAAGTGAGTTGTCGGACTACCAAATTAATCTCAGAATAAGATACATCTACACAGATATATTACAGCAGAGATAACTTACCAATATCAGGACACAGAATGGCCTTTTAGTTCATGATTACAATTGGCCAGGTGAAGCTAGTTGTCTCACATGGCTACTACACAGTAAACCCACAAGTGGTTTTCTCCACTAACAGAATGCTGCCATCAAGCCCATCACACAAATAAGTAATGTGATATGTGAATTCTAGTAAGTGGTGTCGGGTATGTAGGTTATATATGCCAGTGATTGACAGGCTATGCCAAACCACATCTTGATGATGATTTACAGGTGGCAGCATATTGCTCATGCCCAACCAGACTGTATTTTCAAGCCTCAGAACAGTATATCCTACATTAGATGTGATTCTGCCATTGGAAAATTTTTATTAAATAATCCAGATGTACTATGAGTTACATCCAAAACCAATTTAAGATCATCTGCCAGACTTACAGTGTGAAGCATTTGCAGATATTAGAAGCTGCATACATAAATAATCAGGATCATGTGGGCAAAAGGAAACATATATGCACATCTTTTTAAAAAATAAAAACAGCCATGGAGGCAGCCAAACTCAGCTGCATCCCTATGACAATGACCTGAGCAATAAGAATCTACCTAAATGGTCTGAGAATTAAGGTTAACGTTAACAGCTCTTGCTGTATCTCTGTGCCAATGATGGCTCAACCAATCACTACCCTCTCTCGCGCAGTACAAAATGATGTATCTTTTTCAAGTCTGTTGCTTACATCTTAGATCTGACGAGTATAAGACAAAAGCCTCCAACATTTAGTCTTCTTTTAGCAAAGTTGTATGAAGTCAGGACCTTGACTCAGTTCTAGGTTACATTTTTGGTTATCTACCATAATTATTGTACAGGCTCTCATGCTCATAACAATATCCAGGCAACTGTCTTCTTTTTTGTGCAACATGAGGGAAAACAACACACAAGGTCTACGAACTGGTATTGCTCTGATATGCATGTATCCATGGAATGGGTGCTCAAATAGCTTAAGTGTTGATTATAACATTGAATGGGCATTATTGGAATTCTACTAAAGGAAGGGAAAGATTTTAAGCAATCTCTGAAGTAGCTAAGTTTCTCCTCCCTGTGCTAGTCCTGATCTGTGGAGGCTAGGATGCCATCAACAATAAATGTTAGCAGTTGGCATGATAGGATAGAAACAAAGTTCCAGATGGGCAAATGATATTTTTGGAAAGTAGAAAATCACAAACATAAATCCTCTCAGCTTCTCTATAGCTGGTCTGAAATTTGAAACTCAAAAAAAGTTATTGAGTTGTTTCTTATGGAAGTAGGAATTCCATCAATGATTAATATGCAAGAGATAACTTAACAACTACATTAAACTGACAGGGTGCTTCACTTGCAAAGTGCACACCATGCCATATTTTGTGCAGAACGCCAATGTTCTTCTGATATGAGTTATGAGGTTCCCCTTGCTGACTGGATTCACTAGCAAAATATAATTAGAGTGCCTGGTTTTGAAGCAGCTAACTGATGGTATTTGGTTCAGAGATAGTAGGAACTGCAGATGCTGGAGAATCTGAGATAAAAGGTGTAGAGCTGGACAAACACAGCAGGCCAAGCAGCATCGGAGGAGCAGGAAAGCTGACGTTTCAGGCCTAGACCCTCTAGGCCCGAAACGTCAGCCTTCCTGCTCCTCCGATGCTGTTTGGCCTGCTGTGTTCATCCAGCTATATACCTTGTTATCTCTGATGGTATTTGGTGCTGATTTCAAAGAAAACTACCCATTATAATCTAACAATCTCCTTTGTGATGATTTCCTCTTGACTGGCATTAATTTGAATTTGGCACCAAGTCCAACAGCTAATCATATTGACGCATTCTCACCAGTAGCAAGCTAGAAAGGAAGAAACCGTGCTCATCCTTCACCCATAGTTAAATTTTACAGAATTAAATAAAGATTGGGCCATTCACTTGGGCCTACAGTGGAAGCTTAATTCCCATAAACGAATACAAACATTTTTAAAACTTGATTTCTTAAATTATAATGGAGAATTTTGATATTCAACAAACATGAAATTAGTTTACAGAGCCAGAGATTATTTTTAGCAATAATTGTAAATTTAGTACACAACTAAATGTTGAGTTCCATCTTTTAAAAAGGTGAAACTTTTCAGCGTGTGTTTTTTTTTGCAATGAGACTAATAGCTTAAAAGAACAGGTTCTTTTCAGTTTAGTGATTTCTAATTCACTATAATCCAGGTGTTCAACAGCGTGCCCCAGTGAGAAACATAGAATCACAGGAAGCAGTTCATGTTACCCTCAGTTTTATAGGAATAGTGATGATGAAGGCTAACTGTTTTCTTTAGTATTACATATGTAAAATCCGGGTTAAACTGAAATTATTTTGCCTTTTCTCTGTCTCATAACAAAAAGAATCACTTTGATCCCCCTAAAACATTCTTACAACAGTACACACAATTTGTTCTAATGACATCAAATGCCATAACAATTTTGTTTTTTACTTTTTATACTTACTTTTTCTCCTTTTTCTCCAGGAGTACCAGGAATTCCTGGGCTACCAGTTGCACCCTTTGAATAAGGATAGAAGATGTTACAACAACAGAAATTAAAAGTAACAATTTTAACTGAATAAAACATTCTAAAGCACTCCACAAGAGCAAAATCAGACAGAATTGGACACCAAGATAAAGGAAATATCAGGATGGGAGGTCAAAATCTTGGTCAATGATGTAGCAATTCAGCTGGCTCTTGATAGAAAAGTTTGAGGTAGAGATTTAGGGCAATAATTCCAGATTTAAGGGCCTACATATCTGATGTTACAACCACCTCTAGTGGAAAAAGAAAGTGGGGATACATGAATGATCATTTGAAGTTATTGCATATTTTATATCTAGGAGTCATAAAGAGGGGGCATGCCAGCTTCTTTGTGTGTAATAGGAATTTGTTCACAGAGTTCCAAAACATCTTCTGCTTACAGTTCAATGCTTCCAGCAACTTCTATAGATTTTTATTTACTCACCTTGGAGTCCACATCCAGGCCTAATTAATCAAGCACAGTGAGCATCAACAGGAAAGAGATTCACATAATTTCATAAATAACAACTAAACATTTCAACACTTTAGGTGGAATGCAGAATTCTTGGAGGGTTGTAGGCTTTCTACTTATTCATGGGATCTGGGTATTCCCAGCTTTGCCTACATTTATTATACATCCCTAGTTACCCTTGAGAAGGTGGTAGTGATCTGCCTTCTTGAACCACTGCAGTCCACATGGTGCAGGTCCATAACAATGTTGCTAGAGAGTGAGTTTCTGATGTTTGACTAGGAGAGAAGGAATTGAGATATATTTCCAAGTTAGGAATCTGAGTGATTTGGAGATAAACTTGCATCTGGCGGTATTCCTACATATGTGGTACCTCTGTCATTCTAGGTAGTAGAGTCATGAGTTCGGAAGGTGATGTCGAGGTGATCCCTGGTGAACTGCTGCAGCATATCTTGTTGATCATATACACTGTTGCCGCTGTGCATCAATGTTGGAGGAAGTGGATGTTAAAGGTGTGACATGTGATGACAACCAAGGGAACTGTTTTATCCTGAATAGCATCAAACCTCTTGACTATTGTTGGAGATGATCCATCCAGGCCAGTTGGGATTTATCATTGCACTCCTGACTGGTGGCTTTTAGATGGTAGACAGGCTTTGAGGAGTCAGCAGTTGACTTATTAGCCGAAGAATTCCAAGCCTCTAACATGCTTTAGTAGCCATACTAGTTATACGATTGTTCAATTCCGTTGTGGGTCAATGGTAATCCTCAAGATTTTAACTGTGGGCTGATATGTCATCAGAATGCCATTGAACATCAAGCAGAGTCAAATTCTCCCTTGTTGGAGATGGTCTCTTGTAATTTAGAGAAACATGGAAGTGTAAGATCATGGAAACATTGGAAATTAGAAAAAAAAATATTCAAGGCATTGGTGGACACGAATTCAATGCAGATCAGTGAACACTGCAGTGTTGGGCAAACTGCAGTGAGTTAGGAAGCTTGAATGAATCAAAGTTTCTGAGAGGTGAAGGATAGAACAAAGAACAAAGAACAAAGAAAATTACAGCACAGGAACAGGCCCTTCGGCCCTCTAAGACTGCGCCGATCCAGATCCTCTATAGGAGGCATTGTTACGAACAGCTCACCTATTGCAGATCCATTCCATAATTGCCTCTTTAAAAGAATTACCATTTTGTTACTGAAAGGATTCTACATTGCTTGCTACCACTTTACTTTTTTTCAGTTTCCTTGCCTCACCTCAGATAGTTTCATTAGAGGGGCTTCACAGCCAAGTTCAATGTTATGCTTGCTGGTATCCACTTTTGAAAATGAGAGGGGATGGGGACAATGCCCTCTCCCAGGGCATTTGGACTGGTCTGTCTAAATGCAGTTGCCTTAAAGCAGGGATTGAACCTGGGGCCTATTAGCTTGTACGACAAACTGAGGGATACATTTGCCCACCAAGTCCTTCAGGGACTTTTTTTTATTTCAACAAATAACTCAAAACAATCTGACAACGAATTCCTGTTATCAAAAAGTGGCAACTTTGGTCCATCTTAAGAGGCAACTAATATTAGGCCCAGAATTGACAGAAAATTTAGAGTAACTCAATTGCTGTGCTTTAAACCATACAGCCCTGTATTAAGGAGTCTATTTGGCCTCCTGATTGGGTGCTAGCACTTCCAACGAGCAATCCAGTTCCATGACACTGACCTTTTACCATGTCCCTACAATCTTTTATTCTTCAGGTATTTGCCAATCTCCCTGATTGAAAGGACATTTCATTCACAGGAATGTGAAATAAACGTTCTCTGATTCATTCAAGTGTCCGATGATTTTGCCTTTTGATATATTCATCAGGTTTAGTCAGCTTCATTTGCTTCACTGTGTCAGAATCAATTGCCTTACATTTTTAGCCATTGCCTCAGAAGTCACATCAAAGACTTGGCACAAAGCCAGCCCTGTTCTTTATCTGACAAGACACTTTCTAACATGATGGAAAGGGCTGGATTACATGGTGGGCAGCCTTTGAGTCCAAAAAAGTTCAACAAAGGTAAAGGTAAAAGTTTAATTGTTAGCCTTGTATCATATGACTAACACTTACAGTCAATGAAAAGTGGGTTTGTTGCTGGACAAGGAACCTTAAATAATGATCCAGTTTGATAGCAGATAAAATTTCACTGCAGCAGCTTGAAAACTTTAATTCAATGTAAACAGTGACATATAAGTCAAAATGACCATGAAAATATCAAACTGTGTTTAAACCCTGTCTCATGCCTATCTCAAACCATGTCTGCATTATTAACATCTTTTGCGGAAAAAAAAATCACATTATCCTTGAATGGTCTGGCTTTAATCTAACTGCAGTACCATATCCATGTGACTGTTGCATTACTGCCATCAGACGTGATTCTGAAAATGAGTCATACTGGATTTGAAATATTAACTCTGTTTCTCTCTCCACAGGTACTGCCAGGCCTGTTGAGCTTCTCCAGCATTCTGTTTTTATGACAGAAATGGCCTTGTTAGCCACTTGATGTTACTAGTGAATAAGCAATAAATTGTGGCCATTGTAATGTCATCCACATCGCCAGAATGAATAAAGGAAATATCAACATTTAATTTGCAAGTTCATAAATCAAACAGGTGAGATTGCAAAAGGGATTTCTCTTCCTCTGAACTACCCCCATTCCTTACAACACCATGCATGTATGTATTTGACTAGCTAATGTTGCTCATTAAAAAGGAAGTAAACTCTTGGCATAGAAGGAGATTTCTCTGATTGCTGTTTCCTCTTACGATGATCAACAGCGTACAATTCCCTGGAGAACTTGCTGTGAACCATGTACTTCCTCTTTCTTGTGATTCAAGTCAGAATATGCTTCTTAGGCAGCCAGAGGCTGGCAGAGTAAAATGATAGAGGTCATAGATTTCCCAATGCAGCATGCTGCCAAAAGTTGTAATGCAAGGATCAAAGATCACACAGCTGCTAACTCAAGTATAGACCAAAGTCCACATGAAGGCAAATCATCGGATGAAGTAACTTTAGCAGGAGACGTTTGGAAAAACAAGAGCAGGTGTGGAATATCCATTACCAGAATACCCAGAGTGATGCATTTTAGAAGAATCCAGCATAGGATGTGATCCTTTTTTTGTCAAGTAGTTAAGGGTTAAGAAACATGTTGACTGGAGAGACATGTCTAATAGCAGTACATGCAATTTAATCAATTCCATAAAGTGGACTTAACAGTGAAACACATTCCCACTGAGTGAGGATCTGGCTTGCATTGTGGAACGTACCCTATAGAACGAGGTTTTATTAGTTGTTACATCATAAGTGTGTTCTGCATATGTAAAAACTGTGTCCAGAATCAATATTTTTATGAATAAAGTATATTTTTGAAATAAAAAAGGGAAGAAAGCTAAAATGGTGTAGAAGGTGGAAGATTGTTGAGATGATGAAATGTTGAATGGTTAAGCATGTCCTGAATTCTGAACTGAATGTCATTAGAGTTCACCAGCCCATATGGGAAAACTTCTGCTGTTTACCTCAGATTGTTGGCATCTAATGATGATTGTGTGTTTCTGTGGGATGCACTTCTGTGGTTTAGTTTTATGCCAGAAATTGTCAGGTTCTTAAATAATTAATTGGAATCCTGCAAAATAAACATAAGCTCCTTTTTTTTCTTTCTTTTATTCTATGACTACCATTTACCAATCTAAAACTAGGCACTTCACCGTCCATATTTTTGTGTCATATATGAATAGATGAGAGATGCTAATTTGTTAGACATAAAAGCAGTTTTCACTTACCACTTCACCAGGAAGGCCTGCTTTTCCAGGAAATCCATCAAAGCCACGTTCCCCCTAATAGATGGTAGATGGCATTAATGATAATGCACATGCAACCTGTAATCCTGAAAAACACTTCATCCAGATTTTTTTAAATGCAAAGTTGATTTTAGTTTCTACTCAATACAGTCGCTGATTTTACTTGCATGAGCTATTCATGCATAGAGCTGTATCTTGATCTGTCATGATTCATCAGATGGCCATTTCCAACACAAGAAAACTGCACCAAAAAAAGATGGATATCCCTGTTGTAAGACGAATCCTTAATGCTCATCAACTTGTACAATCTATCTAGTGGATTTGCTGCCACTATACACTTTCCTGGTCATGATCTGCAGTGTCTCTTTCGTCTAGTAGATAGAATGATGACTTGGTAATCAAATGACAAGGGACTCTTGCCTTAAACAAGATACAATTCATTTCATGATGGCGGATATGTAAAAGTTACACTGATGTGTTAGGCACAGTTACATAGATTATAAGGAAGACCCAAACAGGCCTTCCTCCTTCAGTTCTGAAGCTGTTCTTCCCCTCCCATATTGAAACAGCATCATCATAGTGGGTGGTGACACTCCTCAGTATTGACCCTTTCAGAACTTTACACCCTTATATAACAAGGCCCAAGCTTTAAAAACAAAAGCTATGCTTCAATTCAATTTTGTGTCAATTTGTTTCTTTGTCATGTGCATGCCTAACTCACTCCGTAACATTGAATGCTTATCAGTCAATCTATGCCAGACATGTACCATCCTCTGTTTGAGCCAGAAATACCAGATCTGTCCATTTATCTTCCTTCCATGGAATTTCATCCCTGTTTGTGTCATTGAGGACATAAAATGCTAATGAGATTCCTTCTCACACTTACTCAGTAATGTGTTCAATCCCATGGTATCTCATTAAGGATTCTCTGGATTTAATTCTAGTAGATTTCCGTTGTGGACTTTATCTTAGGTGCTGGGAAGAAGCTCTGTGAATTCCTCAAATTTCTCATTTATCCACTGGATTCATGAGCCTGACTTTCACCACTGAACCAGCAAGCTATGACCCACTGCACAGACATCATCCTGGCTACAAATGGAGTGCAGTGTTGTTTGGCTGCAGAAGCTGTCTTTTGCTGTTATTGCAAAGTTCTACGTCACCAAGTCGATACTTTGAAGAACAATTGAGGAGCCTTGCCTATATTCATCCCACAACCCAGTAAGGTCAGATGTTACATTATAGATTTTTGGGATCTTACTGTGCTCAATTGCTCTACCTTCTTTCTTCCCCTACAACAACAACAGTTCTATTCCTGTACAGGCCACAGTTATGATTACAGTGTGTCCTTGTAAACCAAAAAGGGGTCCCACCAAAGAGGGGAAGTAATGGCCTAGCGGTATTATCGCTGGACTGTTAATTCAGAAACCCAGGTAACATTCTGGGGACCTGGTTTCAAATCCCATCAAATCTGATTGCAATAAATATCTGAAGTTAACAGCCTAATGATGACTTTGAATCCAGTGCCGGTTGTTGGAAAAATCTATCTGGTTCGCAAATGCCCTTTATGGAAGGAAACTGCCATCTTTACCTGGTCTGGCCTACATGTGACTCCAGACCCACAGCAATGTAGTTGACTCTCAACTGCCCTGTGGGCAATTAAGGATGGGCAATAAATGCTGGCCTAGCCAGCGTCACACTCATCCCGTGAATGAGTAAAAAAATGAAGCCAACATTAGAGTGGCCAACTGAGCTGTTTAACGAGAATTTAGGGATAATTTCTTCCCCATGCTGGTACTGTTTAAACATTGGTGACTTCCCAGACAGTTCCTATTGAAGGTGATGGGTCTGCTTAATGGCTGCTTCACTGCTCACAGTGGGTACTTCCTCACCCCAAAAAGATTCCCAAGTAGCTATTTGAAAGTGATTTCCCCTGGCTGGCTCTTTGAAGCAATATGCATTCAAATCTCTCCTTCCTACTGCTGGCTCAGCAGTCATGTCATGCAAAATAGGCTGGTCCGTTGAGTGGATTGGCAGTTCGAGAAAGCAATCTGCTGTCACATTCAGGGCAGGATTCCATTTCTTGTCTTGGTGACAGGACTTCTTACCACCCAAAAAAAATTCCACACATCATCTTTGTCTTTCCTATTTTATTAAACTATTTTATCATCTTGAAGACCCCTGACATGACCTGAGGGGAGGTTTAAGATGAGAACAGATGGTTCAGAGGGGATCTGGAGGAAAATCAAATCACACAGAGGGTGGTAGAGATATAGAATGCACTGTCTGAGAGGGTGGTGGAGTCAGGTACTCTCGCAACACTTAAAAAGCATCTGGAAGAGCACATAAAATGCCAGGTCATAGTAGGCAATGGACTAAGTGCAGGTAAATGGGATCGTGTAATTTGGTGTTTGTTCGTTAGCATAGACATGGTGGGCTGAAGGGCTTGTTTCTATGGTGTATGACTCTATGACATGTCACTCTTCAGTTTTTACTTTTTCAGATAAAATAGCCCCAGCATATTTTCTGAAGAAGGGTCGAGGTCCGAAACGTCAGCTTTCCTGCTCCTCTGATGCTGCTTAGCCTGCTGTGTTCATCCAGCTCTACACCTTGTTATCCCAGCATATTTAATCTTTTCTGATAAGTATATCCTAACATTTTCGGCATAATTTTATCATTTTTGTTTATTGCACCACCGGTCATGACTTCATATCATTTAAAATATGTGGACAAGAAATATTTGTAATACTCTGTGTTTGATCTAACCAAGGTCCTTTACATGTTCAACATGTTTTTTTTTGGTTTTCATTTGAAACAGGAATGTATGAATCTAGGAGCAGGAATAGGCCATTCAGCTTCTCAAGTTTGCTCTGCCATTTCAATAATGGCTGATTATCTACCTCAACACTATATTCCTGTGCTATCCCCATATCTATTGGTGTCTATTGATCTCTGTCTCAAACATACTTAATGACTAAGCTTCCACAACCCTCTAAATTAGAGAATTCTGAAGATTTATCACCCTCTGTGTGACGAAGTTCCTCCTCATCTCAGTCCTAGATAGATTTTGTTTTATTTTGAGATTCTGTGACACCACCTGTATTGTTTTATAATATTACCCCATGGTCGATCACTCTGTTTCTCTACTGCATTTAGACATTTATTTTCCAAGGTGTCTGTGGCATTCTTATTTTCTCCACCAGCACAAACATACTGCCTTACACCTACTTATATTCAAGTTATGTTGTTAGTTACATAACTATTTTGTGAATTAATTCATACTTTCTTATAATGTCATACACCTCTATATTAACTGCACCTCCCAATTTGATGCCATCTACAAAGTTTGAAATTGTACACAAAATTCAAAATTACTTGTAAATCAGGAGTATCACTGCTGATCCTCTGCAAGTTTGTTCAGCTATTTTTAATCATACTTTGTTTCCCTTTACTTCCCTCATGTTCTAACCTTTGTCATCAGTTTATGATGCATTAACATGTCAAAGATCTTTTGAAAAACCAAATATATTGCATATGCTTCATTACCCTTATCTGACCTTTCTGTTACTTTCCAAAGATTTCAATTAGGTTGGTTAAGCATGTCTTTGGCAAAGCATATTAACTTCCTTTGATACATTTAAGTGGTCACAGAAATTGCCCAACATGAAGGTAAAGAAATGAAGAGGGATTAATGTAAGATTGCTCTAGACCAGAGTCAGAACTGACATGATGGAGTAAGTAACCTCCTTCTGTACTTTAGATATCAATGGCTCTAAGTATTAACCTAAAAGAATATCAAACATGTTGCATATGTTCAGCGCATTTCTCACCTTGTCTCCAAGGGACCCTTTCTGACCCGCTTCACCTTTGATACCCTAGAAACAAATATACAGACAGAACTGGATGTAATAACATGTCCATTTTCAATAATGAACATTAGCACTGCTATAGGAAGAAGTGCTGATATGTTATTAATTAATTTATGATCCATTTATTTCAGCATATTGTGAAATAGGACGGAAGTAATCTGGATAGCACATTTTGATCCATAAGTCTTGCTTGTGTGATCTTCAATATATTACTGTTGTCACAAAGGACAGAAGTGATTGTTACATACTGTACTGAGTTTAATAACCTACAGATTAATAGTGTACATTTTTCTTTAACATATAACTTGAGTGAATAGTGTAGGATAATCCAGAGTCAAATATATAACCAGTTTGGATAATGACTCATTTAGTTTCTTTATTAACCTATCTTGTAAAACCTGTAGTCACATATACATTCATGATAGCTGATCAGCTAACTAGATGTGACAGGGCTGAGAAAGATTTGAATTGGGCATTTTGCTTTACTGATGGTAAAATAATAACTAAATCACTTAATGACCTCAGTAATCAATGGTTCTACATCTTGAAGCCAGATTAAAAAAAAACATTAGTGAGAGTGGCTTAAAGGTTCATGGCAGAGATGGTTTTTGAGAAAGTTTTAAAGGTGGAGAGGTGAAAGGTGGAAGCAGTTCCAGAGAGTAAGATGTGATGGTTGAAATTTCTGCCACCAAGTGTGGCCTAAAAGGGGGAAAATGAAAAACAGGCCAAAGGAATGGAGAATCCAATTGGAATTCTATGTCTGGAGGACTGAAGAAAGGTAAAATACATCATGATAATTGAGGGATTTATACATTAGAGTAAAAGTTTTCACTTGAATGCATTAATGAATAGGAAAATCTGATAAAGTTGTGAGTACCAGAGTGATGGGTGAAAGCTTCGAGTTCTGAAAAAAATTGATGACGACGAAGAGAAGATGGAATTACAGCAAGAGGGCTATTGGAAGAACTGAATTTGAAAATGAAAAAAACAGATAAGAGTTTCAGTAGCAGTAAAGTGAGATGAATTTTGGAGGTGGAATTGAACAAATGATATGTACAATTAAATATAGTGTTTAAAATTAAGCTCAAGATCACATAAGATGTCAAAGTTAGAAACAGTTGGCTTTCAGGCTGACAGAGTAGTTGTAGATGGAAATGAAATCATTATAAAGGTGATGGCATTTCTATTATGGACCAAAGATAAAGACTTTTGTTTTATTGATGTTGAGCTCATGGAAATTATAACTCATTCAAGGCTTGATGTTGGACAGCCTAAAAATACTGAAGCATTAACTGAAGAAGTGAAGAAAAAGAGTCTTTGCAATCAGCATACATAGAAATTTACCCAATATCTTTTCAGTGAGTGTCTAACAAGAGCAAAAAGGCTGAGAATAGATCGTTGGTGAACTGAGGAAATGGGAGATGGGGAAGGGAAGAAAGGCAATTTCTGGAGATGGACTGTTTGCATTTAGATAGATAGGAACAGCATTGGGCAATTTAGCAGAAGCGGATAATGAAAGAGACATGAATTGACATTTTGCTTTTTGATTCAATTAGACATCACATCATTTACCTTCTCATGGCAGAGGTTCAAACACTGCAGTATGTGACAAAAGTAAACTCTGAAGATTGTAACAATGAAAGGACGATTAGTCACCTTCGCATACCTCCAAACACATAAGTGCCTTGTTTTCAATAACATCAAGGAAGGTCAGCTAGGCTGCAGACAGTCTGACTGCTATTTTTGGTCAGCAGCCTGAAGGCTCCAAAGCAAACAACAAACCACAGTTGCAAGGTTGAAATGGCAGCATAGTTTCCCTGCTTTTAAACACATGTTCATTTTTGTCCATGGGTATTTTCAAACCATGATAATAGCTTGCACACAGAGGTACAGGTACATTATGGTTAGATTTAGGCAGGGTGCACACAAAGCACATTCCATGTACTGTGCACTCAGACAAATGACAGAGTGAAAAAAGAAAAGTCCAAATGTGCCTAAAAAGGCTAGTATCCCTGCAGCATGGGACAAGTAGAGTCTAGGCTTTCTGATATTTTTATCCAACAGTTTTATCAGAAATATCTGGACACCTGTATGTGCTGCTACCCTCCAGTGGGATAACAAGGAACAGTTATGAAATGAGATCAAATGAGAAGATGAGCCACACATGAGCATTAAGGCCCTAGGTTTTATGTCGATGTTGAGTTTAATTATCTCTGCCAACAGAATGTGCTGCAATTAGCCTCAGTGCACTTCAGTCAGAGAGGAGAATATTTTGGACTGGTTTCCTGACTTTGATCACCAACTGCTAATAAAGTATGGAGTGGGCACAGGGGCCACATTTACAGTTGAATAGGTTGCCAATGTTCATTGTCATTCTTCAATCCTGAATGAAGGACAAGGTATATGATATTGTAAGGAAAACCCCTCTCTCCTTCCATGGAAATATACTCCAGGAAAGGATTGATCAGTTCAGGTAGAAAAAGGAGAAATGAATAAAAAAAAAAGCTGAGGATAAAATTCTCCACTAAATTAAGCATTGAAACACACGTTACTGACACAATCACATTCAACTACAAATGGCAAATCCAAGGCATCAACTTACAGGTGGTCCAGCGATGCCTCGAAATCCCTGTTCTCCTGGATAACCCTGGTCTCCCTGTGAAAAACATAAGAAGTCAATAAATTAAAATTTGTTTCTCAAACATTGTCTTGAACTGTTCCTGAGAGGGTGGGAAAGTAAAAGAGGGAAATGAGTACTGCCACTTGGACTGGAAAACACACTTGTATTCTTGAAGGATGCACTGTTAATGGAAATGGGGTGAGGACAGTCATAAAAATGGCTGCCGAGGAGTAGGGCTAGAAACCCCACTTACATATTTACACTCCAGCATCATCCAAGGGTGCCATTGGGCCTTGAAAGAGGAGTTCTCCTAATAATGAGATACTTGACATAATTGTGAAATCATTGTGATCCCATCCCTAGTAAGATTTTTTAAAAATTATGCATGAGGTAGTTAGAGCTCAGCCGCTGTCTGGTATCATATCATCTCAACAGAGGTAAGGTCAGGTTGTTGCGACAAATTGTTATTTAACGACTCATATGGTTGAGGAGTTTGGGGCATTAACTAGAGTCATGCAGCTTGGAAACAGGCCCTCTGGCCCAATTCATCCATCCGCGGACAAGGGAGGCGCAGTTGTAGTATGGCGCACTGACCT
>NC_063335.1:99343780-99370787 GCF_021869965.1 Rhincodon typus | reverse complement strand
ATGCTGCCAGACCTGCTGAGCTTTTCCAGCAACTTTGTTTTTGTTCATGATTGCTAACCACTTCAGCTCTTTCTTTGTATTGTCTTTAGGGTTTGGATGGGGAGAAAGGAGAGAAGGGAAGTGCAGGAGAACCAGGAGAACCTGTAAGTATGAGCCCTCTGTACTAAGCGCCTTTATTTAAAGCACTGTCAAGGGGATTGTGTCACTGTGGGGACTCCTTTGCTCAAGGAGGACAAGCATGAGAGCTGTGATTAGAGTGACCAATAACTAAATCGGGTGCAAGCTCCACATTAGGGTCTAAAGATCTGTTCTAATAAATATCATCTGTGACTCCAGTTGTCAGCACTCTTACCTAGGTCAAATGTTTGCGGGTTCATAATCCCATTCCAGGACATCAGCACAAATATCAAGGCTCACAATCCAGTGCAGTACTGAGGGGTATTGCACTGTCTCAGGTACCATCTTTTGGATAAAACGTTAACTGGAGGCAACATCTGTCTTATCAGGTGGGCATTAAAAATTCCAAGGCGCTATCTCATTGCACAGCTAGAATGGTTACTGTAGTGGCCAAGCAACACCCTCAGTCAGAATCACAACAACAGATTATCTTTCCACTATGGTATTGCTGTTTGTGGGAGCTTCCTGTGAATAGCTTGGTTTCCAGATTTCCAACTTTACAATAGTGACTGCATTCCAAAAGTGCCATATTAGCTGGTCATAGCAGGTGCTATGTAAATACAAGCCTTAAGTAATCCTAATTATCCAGTGTGAAACAGACCCAGCCTCCCCCATCAAGTTGACTTGGTGGGAGGTGTGCAGGGGATTTGGTTGTTGGGTTGTATTGAGCAGTTTCTCCAGCATAGGATTTTGAAATCATGCAGCACAGGGAGGCCCTTTGGCCCAACAATTCTGTTCTGACCTACCAACATGACTCTCACTTTCCACCACTTTTCCACATTTCAAGGGCTAATTTTCTAATTTTGCCCATATTCCTGGCTCCATCTCCAGGGTAACTGGTAAATCAGCCTTTGTCTGTGCTGGCTTTTAAATGGTGACACTGCAGTCAACCACACTGTTCAATTAATAAGATGGTGCATGTGGTCCTGTCCCTGCCTCTGGACCAGGAGGTCCAGCTTCAGATCCTACCTGCTCAAGAAGTGTGTAATAGCATCTCAGAATGGGTTGGTTCAAAAATATCTTAAAGAAATAAGAACTTCTTTAAGAACATTTTTAATGGCAGTAGGAATATCTTAAAACGGACAGGCCTTCCTGGTCTGTATAGGCAAGGTTTTCAGTGGACAAATTTACTGACTCCCCAGGGATCATGTGCAATGTCACTCACTGCCTGTACCTTAAAGAGCTTCTTTATTCTCATTACCTGGTAACTTACTTAAAACTTGGACAGTTCTCTTCAAGAATAGTAAATATTGCCAAAAAATATATGAATATAAATATTATGTTCAACAAATAAAATGAGAGAAATTTGAGATAAAAGCCAAGAGTCATTTAGCAAGTTGTGACTTCAGAACAATTGAAGGGAAGACGTTATAGGTGCTCATGTCCAGTGAAATTATAGCCTTATTTCAATGAGGCACTGTGTTTTATCGTGTCTATAACAAGTGAAATTTTCATTTTAGGGTTCCCATGGATCACCAGGAGCAAGTGGACCACAGGGGCCTCCAGGTCAAAAGGTAACAATCACTTGTTGGTGCTGATATGAATAAATTGGTTTGACTTGATCATGGGATGTGAGCACGATCAGAAAGTCCTGTCTTAGTTGCCCATCCCTAAAGGAGGCTTGGCAAGTTGCTGATGTGCATCTTATGCAGTTTACACTGTTGCAATTGTGCATCGCCATAAGAGGAAGTGTATGTTTAAAATGGTGAATGGAATGCAGATCAAGAGGCTTCATTGTCCTGGATAGTGCTGAGTGTCTTGAGTTGATTTAACCACAATCTGTGTTTGGGCCTCCTTGATGTTGGTGTTGCGCATAAGGAAAGGGTGATGCCTAAAATTAGCTGACCTTTTTTCACAAGTTTCTATCCATTCTACTGGTTCAAATTTGCAACAAATAGTGCTCATGATGCAACCAGGAATGAGACATCTTTGTTTTCTCTCCTGTCTTTCACATGTAGGTCAAAATAACTGCTCCCTCATCTCAAATTCCAGGAAAAGGATTAAAGTGCTCGTATGAAATGATGCTGGATTTTTCAATGCACAGGATCTGTCAGTTGAATGGATGCCCTGTGCTGACCCCAAGGCACACTTGGGCCCATTTGACATTAGTACTGTTAAGCATCAGTGGAGTGTAATGCATGAAACTATAATGCACTATTCCTTTCATTCTCAGGGTCAGCAGGGTGAACAAGGTCGACCTGGAATCTCTGGAGCAAAAGGTGAAATGGTAAGTAACTTATGTAAAGGCAACTAACTGGGTTACTAAGTTTATACCTTTTCTTTCAACCAGTTCTAAATGGCAGCAGTGTCCTTCCCAAGAGTTGCCCTCAGTCATTCAGCTGAGAGAGATTCCAATGATTACCGCCAGACCACAGTCCCCACTGAGTGCCCCTAACATCAACTGTAATCCATCAGACAACAGCCAAATTCCCTCAGAAATCTTAGCAGCCACCCTCAATGCTTGTAGACTCCAATGTCACCCTCAAGAGCTGGTGGGGCCCTATTCCCAACTAATTTATTAGAACTGTACCTGTATCTGAAATTTTTTAATTTCTTAGGGTATTCCTGGAAGACCAGGGCCACCAGGGCCACGTGGTGTGCCAGGAAATGTGGTGAGTACATCATGATTTTGGGGTCTTGTGTATCAGGGGTTTGAGTGAGCAAATTAAGTGGTAAATCTTAATGATTTCATTACAGGGAATCCCAGGAGATCCTGGCCCTCCAGGCAAGGATGGTCCCAAAGGTGAGACGGTAAGTAAGACCAGGTTTGACCTGAGTCACCATGCCTCAGGCAAAATTACTGAGCTTGTATGCCCTGCCTAACATATTCCTCATGCCTCCGTGTGACAGGGAACGCCTGGTGTAGATGGTGAACCAGGATCACCAGGAATTCCAGGTGATACAGGACCAGCTGGAATCCCTGGATTACCAGGAGAAGGTAAAACTGGCAAACCGGTAAGTTATTAAACCACTATGTGAGATTTTGAGAGGCTGGAGGAATTCTCTAATAGACCCTCATTTGTGATTATTATGTTACAGGGTCAACCTGGTACACCTGGCTTAGTAGGACCACAAGGAGCAAAGGTGAGTTCATTAACACCTATTACCGACAGCCCACAAGATTAAAATTCAAGACACAAGCATTTTTCCAGCATCATTGCTGATGCTTTTATTCATTGTCAACAAATCAGAACAGAAGATAATGAAGTCTTCAAAACATGCAGGGCAGTCAGTCTGCTTGGCTTAAAGAGATAGCAGGATGTTTCATGCAGTAGTTGACTTTAATACTCCGTTGGTCCAAATGTGGCTTTTGCAATGTCTGAAGGAGATTAACGACTTCTTCTCGATCGGCGTCCACGCCTCCTCCTTCTTCTACGTCGTCTTCCGCTGCGTCTTCTGCCTTGTCCATAGCTTCTTCTAGAGCGGCTTCTTGCCATAGTGGTACTTTGGCCTGTCTCCAACTACTGCTACCGGTTCAGAAATGTTGTCGTTTTATATAGGTTGTAACTTCCCCCAGGCACCCATTATGATGCGTACAGGTACATGACCCCCATTGTGAATCATACAAGCATTAAAAGTGTTATATCCTTACATGGTATTAATGATCATATTGATGTACATGCATATATCCTGTCCTTGTTTGGTCTTGATATGCATACCAACTTATATATCTCTCTATTTAATAGACATGATACCTTATTAAGTATTTTTGTGATCATTTAAATTAATTTTCAGTTTGAATGTTACCATGATGGTTGTACGTGATTGCGTAAAAACAGACAACAGCAGAGGCTGTTTTTCTTCTGCAGTACAACACAATTCAAAAACAGAAAGATGGCCATTGAGTTTTGAGGTTGCCAATGTACTGTTTACAGGAACAGCAAAAACTTGCTTGAGAACTGCAGCTCAGATGGAATCCTGAAGTGAAGCAAAGGAAATATGGCAAAGCAGATCCAAGATATAAGCCGTGGGAAGCAACCCTGAAGCTGGAATCAAGGCGCACAGCAGGAGTGCTTGTCTAAAATGGAAACTAGGATAAGGGTCCAACTGAAGAAAGCAGACCAAGTCAATGCAGCGAGGGAGGAGACCTGAATTTTGTAGATAGGAGCAGGATCTAAAGTGGTTCTGGATGGAATTGGACCAGAAAAGCCCTTAATCAGACCCATATGAAAATATGAGTACCATTTTTAATAAAATATTGGATCGGTTTCATTTTCTATAGGCGTTATTTGAAGCAAGCAGAAGGCCCTATATTGTATAAATATAAATCAGGGACCTCTTTCAGGTTAGGACTTTGAAAAATTTCCACCAGGCTGCACCAGGAAGTCTCAGCTAGCCCTGCTTCAGTATGTGCAGTGTACACTGTACCCAGTCTATGCAGTGCAGGTGTTAAAAAAATTCCCTTGTATAGCAATGCCCATATTTGCACAAAGTATGTAAATGCTATGCTGTGCCCTTGGCTGAATGCCAGTTATAATGCCAGTAACTCAGGAATCCCAAATGATTGTGTAATCATCAGCAAGCATCCTCACTTCTCACCTGATGATGGAAGGAAGGTCTTTGATGAAGCAGTTGAAGACAGTTGGGCATATATAGAATTTGTTAAGCACCCTTAAAATCAAGATCATTTACAAAAAACTTTTGTGAGGAATTCTCCTTGGAGTACCCTATCCACTCTGGATGCATGTAGAACCGACCACAATTCTAGTTGACAACTGTGAGTTAACACACAAGCCTAGGGAAGCAGGACATCGGAGCTCTTGCAGACCAGAGATGCATAAGGGAAAGAAATTACCCTGAGACAAACAGGTGTGAAAAGGGAGACTAGAGAAAATGGAACTGTCTTGAACCATTCAATGGAGGCATCTTTTTGGGAGGCAGGTTGGAAACTATTCTATGTGCTTCCACTGTCAGATGCCAGGTGTACAAAGGAACTTTGCTGGCTTTTGCTGTTCCCCCATAAATTCAAGCTGCAAGACCAGTGTCTGTCATATTAAAGGTGGACAGTATCTGTTTAAGCATGACAGTTGACCAGGATAGTTGTCAGAATATTGTAAAGTAAAAGGTGGGTATATGTACCCTGACATGTCACTCTCTTCATGGGACTTTTCAGTAAACAGTCTTAAATCTCTATTTAACAGTCTCAAATCTACACTAGCTGCCAATTTCTAACACATGCTTCCAAGGATTTACTATACCCTACCCTAAACTGTATTTGCACTGTTTTCTGCAAGGACTGGTAACACCAGTTTACCAAGACTGAGACAGATTGTTCCTCAGTCTTGGAAGGTGAATGATGAATCAGGATGTGCAGTCATCCATTTGGGCTTCCCCTGTCATCTAGGGCAGGTTCTAGTCTTTCGGTCATGTCACAGAGGTGGTACTCTGGGTCTGGTCGACTTGATGATGCTCACCACAAAGTACAAGGAGCTGAAGATGCTGTACATCAAAGGTGCTCTCTTGAGACTTTGAACAAGATGCAAAATCAGAGAGAGCTGGGGTTCCAGGTTGCCCCTTTTCTCCTCAGGGCAGGAGGATCCAATATGGTGACTACTTTCCATTTCTGGAGGTCACAGAACATAGTTTTGAATCCTTAGCTCTCAAGTGCTGTGCTTGATACTGTGCTTTTGGCATTCTACTGAGCGAGGTGGCACCTGCTAACAAAGCAGGTTCACTGGAGGTGTTAACACCTGTTCGTTCTGAAACAATGTGGTTGTTAACACCTGACCAGGCAGTTCCAGGTCTATCTCATTTCCGTGGGATATTAATTATTCAAGGCCTGGCTGCATGAAGTCTGTTCACTGCAACTCTGCAGTTTGCAACTTGCAGAGTCCAGCTAGGTTTAAAATTGGCTTCCACATTTCAAGATTGGATAAAATGGGGAAGAGTATAGATGTGCCGCTGGTTAAAGTTTACTTGCAGAGTGAACATGTTGTAGGTTTATTACTGGGGATGTAGTCCCAAGCTTTCCAATGCCAGAGATAGGCATTTTATTGGGCAACGATTAGGCTGGTAGTATGCTATCTCTCCCACATAGAAAAACAGTAGTCAAAAGAAGCTGGAAGGGCTGGAGAAAGTCAGCTGCAAGAAGGAAAAAAAGTAGGAATTAAAAGAAGATTCAAAGACACAGAGGGCTCATTATAACTCATGAGATTAGGAGGAGCTGAAGAAGGGTCACTTAAAGTAGCAGGAAGGTCAAGATCCAAGAGATGTTTGGAAGCTGTACAGAGGACATTGAAACCCCAAGCCTTGGGGTGGCTCAGGAAAGGTCATATGAATTAAACGGGATCAGCAAAAGCAATAATGGCTAGGACTGAACCCCAACACACTGATGTATATTTCAACAGTTGATCTTGAGTGGAGGCACAGAGAAAGAACATGGATTGATAATTGCAAGGACTTAGACTTCTCCAACTCTCTCTCTCTCTGTTCCTCTCATTCTGTCAAGAGACAGTGTCCGATCAAAAAAAAGGTGAACTGAAGAAACAACCATTCACCAGGAACACAAATTCTACCAACCTTGCCACTGCTCAGGACACCAGACAACTATGCAACAAGAGATAACAAGGTGCAGAGCTGGATGAACACAGCAGGCCAAGCAGCATCAGAGGAGCAGGAAGGCTGGCGTTTCGGGCCTAGACCCTTCTTCAGAACTGGTTTCAGATTTCAAGTCTAACATCTCTAGGACTTTAAGGACTTTTAAACTGCTCGCCCTTCCAAACGCATTGATGATGATGATTTATTTATTTATAGTCACTTGTACTCTACAATGAAAGAAAGCCCATCTTCTTTCCATTGCCTCCACTATGAGTCCCGAGTCATGAGCTAGCTGACCGACAACACCCATGCTGCCACCTGCACAAGACCCACCAACTTCAGAGTTGCCATTCTTCCAGTGCCATCTATTTGTCATCGAGTCCAGCCTACCTTTCCATGGTCATCTTCTTGGTGTGTGTATCATTTCTGTGTTTGATGTCGCATTATTATTTCTCTCGACAGTAGGAGGTAATAAAATTATTTCTTTCACTCAAGAAAACATTGGTAATTGAACAGTGAGTTCATAGAAATGGAACTTGAGTGTCCTTGAGTGTTTGCGCTCTGTAGAAGGCGTCTCACATTTTTCTGCCAGATCCTAATTCCATAACCTTGTGTACATTTCTCCCTCATTTCCTTATCTGACCCTCCTTATTTGAAGCAGTGTTCATTATCTTAGGTATTGTTAGCAGGATTCAAATTCTAAATATTCTCGATAAAGATGCCTGTGCAATTGATCAGTGGTTAACATATTTATGGCCCATTTTGTCCTCCCCTTTCAGTAGAAACATCAAGTTGAAATCATTTAGGTTCTCCGATCCTTTCAGGTGTAGGTAATGTCTGCTGCAGAAGTTTATCAGGAAACTTTTGTTGAGACAGGGATGGATTCAATTTGATACCTCACAGATCAATTATCCCACTAAAAATGAAATTACATGTTCAAATATGAGGAGTGATTGGACAGTTGAGATGCCAGCCCCTGTGGAAAGCAGGAATGACTACAATGGAAAGAAATTGTATAAAAATCAAAAGGGTCAGTGCGGTGAGTTATTCAATCCCATGTCTTGATATGGATTGTTTATTCTTAAGCATCTGTTTCTTGCAGGGTGACCCAGGAGATCCTGGTATACCAGGGTTACCAGGAGACAGAGGCCCTCCAGGTGAAGGGAACCCAGGACCACCAGTAAGTTAATTCGATACATTGTTGAAAATAATCTCTAAACCACGTTAAAGCAGAATTGTGTAGTTTTAAGGTGAGAGGTGAAAGATTTAAATAGGACCTGAAGGGCAATCTTTTAATACCGAGAGTGGTGCTTGTATGGAATGAGCTGCCAGAGGAAATGAAATATGCGAGTACTGTTACAATATTTAAGACATTTGAACAGATACAAGGATAGGAAGGGTTTAGAAGGAAATGGGACAAAGACAGGCAAATGGGAATGGTTTAGTTTGGGAAACCTGGTCGGCATGGATGCATTGGACCGAAGAGTCTGTTTCTGTGCTATATGAGTCTATGACTCTAAGTCATGTTGTTCCTGAATTTGTAAGGTAATAAATCCTTCACTTATATGAAGTGTTGCATCTCCATACCCTTGTTCCTATTCTCAACAAGCATGTCTGATAAAAGTAAAAGGATTTGATCTGCCTCAACTCAATTCCACAGCAAAACCGTCGCACAAAATTCCTTTTGAGTCTGCACTTTTCCGTACTCAACCTGTTCCCAGGTGTTATTACCGATGCACCGCAAAAGCCCTTTTCTTTTCGACTCTGGCAATTGAAACATTCATTGAATGAGTTTGCCAGTACTCGGCCAAGCAAGTCATAATATTCAGCGGTCAGTAGTCCCCGTCTTGACTGGAGCAATAGAACAGAGTACACTGTGATTATCTCTACTGACCTGCAGCAAGCTATGGTTTCCTGGATCAGTTATATGGTTTATAGGCGTTGAAAACTCACTCATTTTCTGGCAGATCCTGAGATCTGCAGCTGTAGTTAATTTTTTTGTTTTCGCATATGTTAGCAAACAAGTGATCCAGGAATTGTTGACTGAGACCATTGCTTTACGGCTGGTTTCAACTATGTTGTAGTTTCTAAGAGCAGTGTCAGTTATTGGTCATGGCTGTTTTATTGGAACCTCACAGCTGTTGGAACAAAACAAAGAGCCAGAGACCAACTTTACTGGGTGTCCGTACCTTTCATTCCTGGATTTTAGATCTGAGGAACGGACATAATCCTAGAACCTCAGAGTTCAGGAATTGTTAGATAAATAAGTACCGCACTCCACCCAGTTTGATTTTTACCATTTTCATGTGATACAATGATAGCTGAGTTGTTGAATATTAATGACAATCAATCTCATAAATTGTCTGCAACAGATATAGAGCATTTATGTCAGGGCAATGACATTGGGTATATATTTTAACAAGCAGGCCTAAAGGCTGCAAATATTTATGTGTTGCCTTTCTGATGAATCTACATTAAGTATCCAAAGCCCAAAAAATATTAAAAATGTACTTTACGGTGTTCCAGCTTGGAATAATTCCCTGACAATCAGAACTCAGCATTGTGCACTTTATACATTTGCCAAGTAATTTCATAACTAACTATTGTACTCCAGTAAATTATACATGCTTCAAAATCATGATGAACCGTAAATCTTTCATGATGATCTGTAGTAATGATATCCATCACCTCTTATAACTCAATCATGTTAATCACATTTTCTTAACACTGTGAGGTACAAACATCCATACCTTGTGTGTTGATTTATGCAATAGATTTAATGTTGATGTATTTTCCAATTCACATCAACGATTGAACTTTATAGTATAAATCTAGAGAAAGAGTCTGAGTGGTTTCTGGAATTATGCAGACATGGATTTACTAACGTAAACTCACTAGACCTCCTCTTCAGTTATCGACTGCTTGACACAATAGGACGTTGTCTGACTTTGTAGCAGACAGCCTTATATACAAAGAATTTATGTTGGGAATTCATGCATTTATTGGTATACTCATCATTATATTCCTTTCAAATAAAGATCACTTGCCTCTTAAACGCCTTCATTGAAGCTGCCTCCCAGTGTATCCCTGGTCCCCCACATTTACTGCGTGAGAGAACATATCCTTAAGTTTCCAATTGCCTTATATCTGTACACTTAAGTCCTCAATCCTTTTACTTTGGCAACATACTTTTCTTTCTTACACAGTGCAGACTCTGTTGGACCTAATACTCTACATTCCAGAGTATTGAATGAGGTCGTTTAGAGATTGCCAATGCACTGGCAATTACCTTTGAAAATTCCATAGATTATGCAATGATTCCTGCACATTGGAAGCAAATGTTACCCCATTATTTAAGAAAGGAAGAAGAGAGTAAGACTCAGCAAATACTAGAATCTATCATAAAGGATGGGATAAGCAGACACTTAGAAGAAAATGATCTGATTGTGCATAGTCAGCTTGGATTTGCAAATAGAAAATCATGTTTGACAAACTTGTTGGAGCTTTCTTAAGCATGTTTCCAAAAAGATTGATCAATGGATGAAGTGTATTTTGATTTTCAGAAAGTTCTTAAGAAGGTTGTTTAGCAAAATTAAAGCCGATGGTACAGAAGGTAAGCTACTTGCATGAATCAAGGATTGGTTAACAGAAATAAAGAGTAAGAATAAATAGGTCATTCCATTTTAGCAGACTGTGACTAGTGGGGAATTGTAAAGGTCCCAGCTGTTCATAATATATATATCAATAATTTAGACGTGGCAATGAACAGTAATATATCTGATTATGCAGATGATACAAATGAATCTGGATTTTGAGGATGACATAAAATATCAGGAGGATTTAATGATTGGGCAAAACATGGCAATGGAATATAACAGAAAAAAGAGAGGTTATCCACTTTGGTAGTAGATACAGATATGCGAAGTATTTCTTAAATGGTGAGAAATTGAAAACTGTAGATCTATACCAGAAATTGAATGTCCTTGACAATAAGTCATTGAAAGCTAACATGCAGATGCAACAAGTTATGTGGAAGGCCAATGGAATGTTGGTCTTTAGTGAGAGAGAATTTGAGTACAAGGACAATAGAGTCTTGCTTCAGTCATACAGGAGCTTGGGTTAGACTGCACCTGGAGTACTGTGTGTAGTTTTGGTTTCTTTATCTCATTAAAGATATGATTGCCACAGAGAAAGAGCAGTAAAAATTCACCAGCCTTGTTCCCAGGGTGATGCATTGGTCCTTTGAGGAGAGATTGAACAAACTAGGGCCTGAATTCTCTAGAGCTTCAAAGAATGAGAGGTGATCTAATTCAAACCTACAAAGTACTTAAAGGGGACGCACAGGGTTAGATGCAGGAAAGATATTTCCCCTGGTTGGAGAGTCTAGAACCATGGGTCAAAATTTAAAACGAAGGGTTTGCCATGTAGGACTGAGAGTAGGACTTTTTTTTAACTCAGAGGGCAGTGAATCCTTGGGATTCTCTACCCCACAGAGCTGTGGAAGCTCAGTCTTTAATTGAATTTAAAGTAGAAGTTGATAAATATGTGATTAGTAATGACAAAGGCTTATGGGAACAATGTCAATTAAAGACATTGAAATTGTTTGATCAGCCATGATTCTCACTAATGGTAGAGCAGGCTCAATGGGCTGAATGGCCTACTGCTATTCCTGTGTGCGTTCTGGAATACTCCCTCATTCTTAATGTCATGAGAATATAATCAAGCAGAAATCGGTAATGCATATTTCTTTCTTTAAATAAAAACGATAACATTGTGTTTATTTCTGTCTTGTCTAGGGTGCTGCAGGACACCACGGAGAAAGGGGCCATCCGGTATGACAACTGTGATCGGAAACATTCAGATCATATTGGGAATTAGAGTTGAGAGCAAAACAGTGCAAAACAAGAAACAGCAATCAGTTTCCTTGTTAACTGATTTTTCTAAATGTTTAAAATATAAAACTCAATGAAATTTTCAAATTTTATTTCGTAAGCTGCAATAACTCTGTCAAAGAAAGTGCCATTTGACACATCATGTCTCTTGGTTAATTTGATCATCCACATACATTAAATAAACATTGTCATCGTATTGACTGCAATTTCCCCTCTACAGTGTTCAAAACCACCCTCAACCGCATCTCTTGCGTTTCCCGCAACTCATTCCTCACAACCCCTCGCCACAATAACAACAAAAACAGAAACCCCCTCATCCTCACGTACCACCCCACCAACCTCCGGATTCAACGCATCATCCTCTGCCATTTCCGCCACCTGCAATCTGACCCCACTACCAAGGACATTTTTCCCTCCCCACCCTTATCTGCCTTCCGGAGGGACAGCTCTCTCCATGATTCCCTTGTCGGCTCTACTCTCCCCACTAGGTCCACCACACCCGGCACTTTTCCCTGCAACCACAGGAAGTGCTACATCTGCCCCTACAACTCCCCCCTCACCCCCATCCCAGACCCCAAGAAAACCTTCCACATTAAACAGATGTTCACCTGCACATCTGCTAATGTGGTATATTGTATCCGCTGTTCCTGATGTGGCCTCCTCTACATCGGGGAAACCAAGCGGAGGCTTGGAGATGGCTTTGTGGAATACCTACGCTTGGTTCGCGACAAACGACCTCACCTCCCAGTCGTGAACCACTTCAGCTCCCCCTCCCACTCCTTGGATGACATGTCCATCCTGGGCCTCCTCCAGTGCCACAACGATGCCACCAGAAGGTTGCAGGAACAGCACCTCATATTTCACTTGGGTACCCTGCAGCCCAATGACCTCAATGTGGACTTCACAAGCTTCAAAATCTCCCCACCCCCGACCTCATCCCAAAACCAGCCCAGCTCGTCCCCACCTCCTTGACCTGTCTGTCTTTTCTCCCACCTATCCGCTCCTCCCACCTCACTGACCAACCCCCATCCCCACCTCCTACCTACCAGCCTCATCCCCGCCTCCTTGACCTGTCCGTCTTCCCTTGACTGACCAACCCCCATCCTAACTCCCCACCTACACTCACCTTTACTGTCTCCATCCCCACCTCCTTGACCTGTCCGTCTCCTCTCCACCTATCTGCTCCTTTATCCATCTTCCATCCGCCTCCCCCTCTCTCTCTATTTATTTCAGAATCCCCTTCCCCTCCCTCATTTCTGAAGAAGGGTCCAGACCCAAAATGTCAGCTTTCCTGCTCCTCTGATGCTGCTTGGCCTGCTGTGTTCATCCAGCTCTACATCTTGTTATCATAGTATTGACCATACTGTTTTCCTTCAGCTGGGTAAATATTTTCTGACACTATAAAGATAATGCAAACTGGTTCTGAGTTGAAAGGAAGCCACTCCTGGATTTTCTGGTCCCACAAGGAACATAGGCTTAGGCTTTGAAAAAGGGGTAAATATTCTCGCCTCTCAGGGCAGTTCTTTCCTCTGTTAGATCATCGGTGACCAGCGTTTGAACACTATTTTCATCAAACAACTTGTAACCCTTATCCAGAAGAATCCATTCATCTCAGTTCAGTCTTGAGAATTTCACTTGGAGCAGCATCAGAAGTCTTTTGGGGAAGGGTGTACCAAATTTCCACTAATCATCACGTGAGAGAGTATTTCCTGGTTTCAGTTCTAAATGACCTTCTTCTAACATTAGGTTCAGGCTCCATGGGTATTAGGTCCCCTGTACGAACCTATTGAAACCTCTTAGTATTTCAGACCCTTTGATCACATCACCTCTTTCTAATCTCAAGGCAGTCCTTAATCTAACTGTTTTAGCCCTGAAAGTTTGTCAAAATATGTACACATCATCTCAATAAGATGCCCTGGTGGTGGAGTGCAAAACTAGAGAGCATAGGTTTGAAGTAAGAGGGGAAACATTTATAATGGACCTGAGGGATAACTTGTTCACACAGAGGGTGGTGCATGTATGAACTGAGCTGCCAGAGAAAGTGGTACAGCCAGATACAATTACAACATTTAAAAGACATTTGGCAGGGTACATGACTAGAAAGGGTTTTAGACAAATATGGACCAAACATGGGTAAATGGGACTCGTTCAATTCCTGATACCTGCTTAGCATGGGCAAGTTAGACCAAAGGGTCTGTTTTCATGCTGTATGACCCTATGACTCTATGGCAGTCTTCTGGTTAGAATACCAGTTAAACCTTGATTACATTCTCAGAGCATGATCTTCATATACGAAGAAGGATACCAACCAGTTTCCAACTGCTATCCTTCTTGCTTACTTAGATGAGCAGCCTCTGACCTGAATCAGAGAGGTGAGAATGGAATTATGGTGAACATAGACAGTTTTGACAGCAAATGGCATTAAAAGTGCCTCTTTTGGAATTCAGTTTCCTGGGTTCACTCCGAGTTAGGTTGTCAAAGTAAACTTCACCTTCCTCTTCCCAACTCCACCACAAAGACTCTCCTAATTATTTCACAGAGTATGTATGAATCCATTACAGAAAGTGCACATGGAATTCTGTACAAAAAAATACATTCCACACTAAGCAATCTTAAGTACCAGATGCCTTAATAGTTAACTCAGCAGCAAAGATGATGCGTAATTCAGCAACAGTAATGTGTGAGGATAATCCTCTATTGCAGTCCTTTGCAGTGATTTTGACTGAGAAGTAAAAATAAAGGAAATGGTGCATTGGATAAAAGTATGATCGGAATTGGCATTAATGTTGATTTTTTAATTGGACTTGCCAGGGTCCACGAGGCTCACCAGGAACCCCAGGCCAGCCTGGAAGTGATGTAAGTCTTTTTCAAATTTCTAAGGGCACTGTCACATCAGCTTAAGTAATATTTGGTAGCCTTAAGTTGTTACATACTGAATTTCACTACAAACCCCATTGTAGTGAGAATCTATCCCTGATTAACTAACACAGGAGAAGGTAAGCCTTAGAAGAACTATTATATCCTGCTCTCATTCACTTTTCGAGATTCAATAATGGATTAACATATCCCTCTCTATTCCAGCGGCTATGCCTGGCACAGGAAGAATGAAGGAAAAGCCAAGAGAAAAAAGAAGTTTCAAATTATAGTGTCTTACTTTTAATGGGGGAATTCTGAATTTGGACAGTTGAGTAAAATGCATGGCTTCACTGTGGAAAGCCACTAAAATCAATGGAAATGAAGTTCAGGAGTAATCTTCCAGGGATGGCTAAACCAAAGTTAAACCAATGCCAAAATAATAAGTTGTATAAATTTTAGAAAAAAATGGAAGGGAAGAGATTCATAATCCAGTGTTGTTACCATTTTCAATTAAGTAACTATCTTTTCCATTAATGCCCTCTTACTGGACCAGGGTAAATAATTGTAAGTCAAGATGGATAAAGATTGATGTTGTGCACAAAGTATTAGTACTCTTCTATATTAACATTGAAGTTTTCTGGAGTCTCCCTTTGCCCTTTTCCCTTCTTCACAAAGCTGTTGAAGTTAATTGTGAAAATAAACATGTTCAGCCTTTGAAGAAAAGAGGTGACAGAATATTTTTCACATATATCAAGTTCACTTTTCAAGGTAATACCAATGTTGCACTCTGAACACATCTTGCTGTCTCAATGATCTAGCTAGCTGCAGTTATTGCAATGGCTGGTGTCTTGTAGATCAAAGAGAGCTAGGAGGGGGTAGGGTGGCAGAAATACAAAGGTCCTTATGCCTGAGTTTTACCTAGTGATGATGTTTGAAAGTTACATGCTTCAACAGTGGTTAGAAGTGGCACAGCATTTATGTCCTCTGATAGTTGTTGAATATCCTGGTAACAATGAAACCCTAGAATAATAATTAAAAAGAAATGGAACAATTACAGATGGCAGGGCATTTTGTTTTACTTTTTTTTGTTCATGCAGCTGCCACCCAGAATCAAATCTTTGAGGAGTGAGGGGCAAGAAAACATTAGTTGTTCGTCCTATATTGATTGATTATAGAATTTTAAAAAGTGAAACTAATTGAAACAGTATAAAATATAATATTCAACATTACAGCTTTCGGGAGATAATAACCTCCATCAGTCCACCATGAATAACCCACCTTCGAAATTTTTGTGACGTCGTCCTTGTTTTAGTTACTTCCAGATCTTTGTGTAGGCTGCAACCACTTGGAATTGCTGTATCAACTTATCTTTGGCAACGAAGTAATTGCTTTTAGTCAAGTGTTTTCTGTTTGTCCTGCAGGGGTTACCAGGCCCTAGAGGAGATCCAGGACCTCCAGGAGAACCTGTATGTTAGCATTTCCTGTGTACTATTATTACCATTTTTCCAGAAACGATTCCTTTTGCTATTTCTTGCTTGCTGTTACTAACCTTCTATCAGGATGGCTGATTATTTAACATTGACATATTTATTCTTTCAGCTTTTTAAATCTTTCTACTAGTTATATCTGTTATCACATTTTGTTTCTCACTTTCGTCTCCTTTACTACTTTAGAATTCCTTGCTTCTTCTTGAGCTCAGTCCCTTTCTAATATTCTCCCAGAACTCTGACCATATGTGGATCAGTGGACGAACTTTGTGTAACCTGATCCAAGATTTCTGTCTCTGGTATCTGTGCCACGTGAGGAACCAAAGGCACCTTCCCCTCAATGTACAATTCAATAAAAATCATTTGTGTGTCCCAAGTTTAGAAATTACAGTCCAATTTTTCTAGATTATGTTGAAAATATACTCGTGTCAAACTTCTAATGTAACCACTTTATGATAACTTTTATTTTCTTGATGCTATTTTCCCACATGTCATCCTGCGGGATGATTCTGATCCAATTCTGACTGACTAGGAGGCAAATTAGCCAGTGGAAGACAAATAATCCTTGGAATTCCTGTTTTATCCAGACCTTTAAGCTTCTAGGCTCCTGAACCTTTGGAATATGCTGGCTAAACATTCATGTATTTATGGCTGTGGAGATTGGAGAGGCTCAGCGCTATTCCACGCGATAGTTAAAATAAGGAGCTCAGTGAAGTCGATGATTGGATCCCACTCCTTTATGCAAATCATTGGCTTTGAGCAATTCTTTTTTCTTAAATTCTTTCACTCATTTCCTCTTTTAGTAACTTTCCAATGAGCATCTCATCACCAAACTGAAGATGCTAACTTTACCATATTCAATTGCTGAGTAAATTAATTCCAAGAAAAAGGTAAAGAAGTATAGCTAACATTTCATGTAAAATTGCATTAGTATAGTTGTGACACACCGATGTAATAGTATTTTCTGACCTGCAGGCATCATTACCTCTTATTTCAAGGGGACAGATAGAATACATGGTACAGGTGAGTGGTTTGGTAGCCTGATAAAAAAAGATTGGATTCGTGGGGGATGGGTTTTGGGTGGGGGGTGGGGAACAATATAGAAAAATATAAAGGAGCAAAGCAGTACTGTTTTAAGATGTTTGTACCAATGTTGGTCCTAACCATTATTGTGAAAATGCCAATGTTTTTATTTTTTCATGGGATGTGGACATTACTGGTGAGGCCAACATTTGTTCTCATTCTTTACCTGTCTTTGAAAGTAATTAAGATTTAGCCAATTACTGAATTGTGCATCTGAGGTTGACCAGACCAGGTGAGATTGGCAGACTTCCTTGCCCAAATGATATTAATGAACCATATAGATTTTTCTTTTATACAGTTAATGACAGCTTCATCATCACCATTACCATTGCCAGTTCTCAATTCCAGTCTTTTTTTCAAATTAATTGAATTTAAATTCCACGAGCTTCCATGGTAGGATTCAAACCCCATGTTCCAAAGCATTAGCCTGGCCCTCTGAATTACTAGATCATTAATACACTTTCTCATGGATTACTTATTGTCGCCCTTAGGGACTGAAAGAGAGACAACAATTTTCCAATGTTGTTGTCCCTTTGGTACACTGGGTCAACGTACCTTTTGGAAAACCAATAATGTATTATGAGGGACAAATACATCAGGATTTGGTAAAGTTCTTGCTTTCTCTGCTATTCCAAAAATAAGTCCTGCAAATTGTGCCATTTCTTCACTTTTTCAATGACAATATTGAATAATCTGCTGCTACATTTTTTAAAAAATTCTTCTGATATCTATTGCTATTATTTCACCTATTAATATTGTTCTCAGTTGTTAAACTATTCTGCAATGATGTTACAGTGGTTGATTAAATATTACCCTAAGATGGCAGCAGTAAGACCATCTCGTGGTCTTATTAATCATAAGGTAATATGGAATGTCAATGACCCTCTCTTTATAATTGACTAATCAAGCATTATGTATGACATCATGCATTCTTTTGGGTGAGAAACAGTCACAAATATTGTTGGAAGATGATTATTTGCTTTATTACAGTGAGTAATATATGCACAATTAAAGAATGTGACTTGGAGTGGGATTGATCAATGGCATTTAACAGAAAACAGGCAGGGAATGTGAATGACTGTTCAAATTAAAAGGGGAGACACAGAGCTGCATGTGAGATATTCAACTGAACTCTTGTCTTTATCTATTTTAAATTGAAATAGGAATAAATTACTGATCATGCTGAAGCATGGAAGCAACCCTCATTTGTGAGAAAATGCTCACAGCAATCCATAACGCATCATTTCTTACAAAATGACACAACGTAGAAGTAATATTTAAAACATAAATTGTAAAATTTTACTGAATTTTCAATACATTTAAGAAAGATAAGTTAAGAATTCATTATATTTTCAACATATTTAGTAAAGCTCAGTAATGTCATATACAGACTAGCTGGGAACTAAACACTCAGGGGTTTGAGACTATTTGAAATTAGATGGGAATAAAGAGAAGGGTGGTGGGATGGCTTTGTTCCTCCAAGATGGAATTAGTACGTTCACAACAAATGATCTTTGATAGGATGGTGTAGAATCCCTATGGGTGGAGGTAAGAAATTATAAGGAGAAGAAGACACTTGTGGGAGTTGTCTGTAGACCACCCAAAAGTAGGGCATGTAAAAATGCAATATATTAATTGTATGTGATTTTAATCTTCATATTGGGAAAGTAAAATTGGCATAGGTAGCCATGAGGAAGAATTCATTGAGCACCAACAGGGTAGTTTCCTTAAAGGATATGTGTTGGATTCAACCAGGGACCAGGCTTTTTGAGATCTATTTTATGTGGAGTGAGGCAGGTTTAATAATGATCTCAGGGAATATCCCTGGGTATAGTAACCATAACATGGTAGAATTAGCTCTCAATTTGACAGGGAGAAACTTGGTTTGGAAGTAACTGTTCTAAGCTTAAATAAAGATAACTACATGGAAACGAGGATAGAGTTGGCTGGAGTAGACTGAGAAAGGAGTTTAGCAGAAAAGGTGGTTGATGAACAATGATAGATTTTTTTGAAAAAGTTCATAACTCTTAGCAAAGATAAATTGGAAGTTTGAAGGATTCTAGGAAAGGGATAAACCAACCATGGTTAACCGCAGAAGTTAAGGACTGTATCACACTGAAAGAAAAACAATACAGTGGCAAAGATGAGTGGTAAATCAGAAGATTGATAAAGTTTTAAAAGCCAACAAAAGTTGACCAAGAAATAATAGAGTAAACTATGAAGGTAAACTAGCAAGTAACATAAAATGAGACACAAGTAGTTCAAGTCACACATTGCCATCGCCAAAACACATAATGTAACCATTACCCTTCATCAGTTATTGACATTATCATTCAGGAAGAGACTGAACGGTGTGGGAACAATGTTGTGAGAAATGGAATAGATGTCATTGAGAAACCTGTCAAACGTGATTAAGAGAATCCTTGGATTAGGAAGAAAACAGACGAAGTGGACGTACTAAATAAAAACCGGAAGAACTGCGGATGCTGTAAATCAGGAACAAAATTGCAAAGTTGCTGGAAAAGCTCAGCAGGTCTGGCAGCAACTATGAAGAAAAAAAGCAGAGTTAACGTTTCAGGTCCGGTGACCCTTCCTCAGAAATGTTAACTCTGTTTTTTCCTTCACAGTTGCTGCCAGACCTGCTGAGCTTTTCCAGCAACATTGTTTTTGAGACCTAGTGGAAGCAATGGTATGGAAGGTGGCTTCAGCAGAACAAATAACATGGAGATGGAAAATCTAATCAAGGAAGGTGAATCAAATGAAGTGTAGTCAAGGTAACTTTGGAAAGTCATTAGTTTTAGAGGGAGGTAAGGTAATTCAAAAAGCCACAACCATCTTTCTTTTTTTGCAAGGTAGTACTCCAACTAATGGAGAGTTTATCCCCTGTTTCCTAGTGTCTCCAGTTTGCAAGGTTTCCCTGATGCAATACTTGGTCAATGCTGATGTCAAGGCAGTCACTCTCATATCAGCTATGAAGTTAGTGGTTTTTATTCACATTTGAATCAGAGCTAGGAGCCATGTAGCCCTGGTAAAACACAAACCGAGTGAATGTTAGTGAGCAGGTTATTCCTTTGCAAATGCCACTTGATAGCACTGTCAATGACCCATTCCATCAAATTGCTTGCAACTCTTTCTTACAAAATTAAACTGGATTATGGTAATTTATCAGTGGAATCAAACCTTAGTTGATTGGGAGCACCGACAGAAAAAAGATCACTCCAACTAGGATGCTTCTTCTGATCAATGGAATAATAATGCTTTTCCTTCTAATATGATTTTGTTTGATTCCCTCAGGACTTGTGCACAAGTTGTCCAGCTGGTCCACCAGGTCTACAAGGGCTACCAGGTTTGAAAGGAAGCAAAGGTCATGCAGGGCCCCCTGGGAAAGACGGAAAAGACGGTCTAATGGTACGCTAATACAAAAGACTTCAAGAGGAAGAGTAAAATCCTGACTATTAAACTGACCAAAAGAAAACCTGCATGTATACTGACAGTACTCTGTAAGTAGAGAAGCCAAACAGTATCTGAGAGAATAAAATATTTGGAGAAGATTTGGTAGAGGTGTGAAATTTAGTGAAGGTACTGGACAGGAGAATGTATTCCCATTGCCTCAAGAATTGATTTCAGATGATTTTTAAGGTGAATGACAAAAACATTGACGGTGAGGGATTACTGTAACAACCAACCAAATGTCAGTTGGGCTCACAGTATGGTGAGCTTGCATTGTACTGGAAGCTACACATAGATTCATACATAGGACCCCGTTCTCTGGAGACAGAGATAACTTTTACATGTTCCTTCATAGAATATGAATGGAATATGGGAGGAAAAGTATTTTTACACAGCAAGTTCATAGGATCTGGAATATACTTCCTGTCAGAGATAGTAGGAACTGCAGATGCTGGAGAACCTGAGACAACAAGGTGTAGAGCTGGATGAACACAGCAGGCCAAGCAGCATCAGAGGAGCAGGAAGGCTGACGTTTCGGGCCTAGACCCTTCTTCAGAAATAGGGGAGGGGAAGGGGATTCTGGAATAAATAGAGAGAGAGGGGGAGGTGGATAGAAGATGGATAGAGGAGAAGATAGGTGGAGAGGAGACAGACAGGTCAAAGAGGCGGGGATGGAGTCAGTAAAGGTGAGTGTAGGTGGGGAGGTAGGGAGGTAGGGAGGAGATAGGTCAGTTCAGGGAGGACAGACAGGTCAAGGGGGCAGGATGAGGTTAGTAGGTAGGAGATGGGGGTGGGGCTTGAGGTGGGAGGAGGGGATAGGTGGGAGGAATGACAGGTTAGGGAGGCGGGGACGAGCTGAGCTGGTTTTGGGATGCGGTAGGGGGAGGGGTGATTTTGAAGCTTGTGAAGTCCACATTGATACCATTAGGCTGCAGGGTTCCCAAGCAGAATATGAGTTGCTGTTCCTGCAACCTTCAGGTAGCATCGTTGTGGCACTGCAGGAGGCCCAGGATGGACATGTCGTCTGAGGAATGGGAGGGGGAGTTGAAGTGGTTCGCGACTGGGAGGTGCAGTTGTTTAGTGCGAACCGAGCGTAGCTGTTCTGCAAAGCGGTCCCCAAGCCTCCGCTTGGTTTCCCTAATGTAGAGGGGGCCACAACAGGGACAGCGGATGCAGTATACCACATTAGCAGATGTGCAGGTGAACATCTGCTTAATGTGGAAAGGCTTCTTGGGGCCTGGGATGGGGGTGAGGGGGGAGGTGTGGGGGCAGGTGTAGCACTTCCTGCAATTGCAGGAAAAAGTGCCGGGTGTGGTGGGGCTGGAGGGGAGTGTGGAGCGGACAAGGAAGTCCTGGAGAGAGTGGTCCCTCCGGAAAGCAGATAAGGGTGGGGAGGGAAAAATGTCTTTGGTGGTGGGGTTGGATTGCAGATGGCGGAAATGTCGGAGGATGATGCATTGGATCCGGAGGTTGGTGGGGTGGTACGTGAGGACGAGGGGGATTCTGTTTTGGTTGTTATTGCGGGGAGGGGGTGTGAGGGATGAGTTGCGGGAAATGCGGGGGACACAGTCGAGGGCGTTCTCGACCACTGAGGGGGGAAAGTTGCGGCCCTTGAAAAACGAGGACATCTGAGATGTACGGGAGTGGAATGCTTCATCCTGGGAGCAGATGCGGCGGAGGCGAAGGAATTGGGAATAGGGGATGGCATTTTTGCAGTAAGGTGGGTGGGAGGAGGTGTATTCTAGGTAGCTGTGGGAGTTGGTGGGCTTGAAATGGATATCGGTTTCTAGGTGGTTGCCGGAGATGGAGACGGAGAGGTCCAGGAAGGAGAGAGAGGTATTAGAGATGGTTCAGGTGAACTTAAAGTTGGGGTGGAAGGTGTTCACCAACACTCTCTCCAGGACTCCCTTGTCCGCTCCAAACTCCCCTCCAGCCCCACCACACCCGGCACTTTTCCCTGCAACCGCAGGAAGTGCTACAACTGCCCCTACATCTCCCCCCTCACCCCCATCCCAGGCCCCAAGAAGACTTTCCACATCAAGCAGACGTTCACCTGCACATCTGCTAATGTGGTATACTGCATCTGCTGTTCCCGTTGTGGCCTCCTCTCCATCGGGGAAACCAAGCGGAAGCTTGGGGACCGCCTTGCAGAACACCTACGCTCGGTTCGCACTAAACAACTGCATCTCCCAGTCGCAAACTATTTCAACTCCCCCTCCCATTCCTCAGACAACATGTCCATCCTGGGCCTCCTGCAGTGCCACAACGATGCTACCTGAAGGTTGCAGGAATAGCAACTCATATTCTGCTTGAGAACCCTGCAGCCCAATGGTATCAATGTGGACTTCACAAGCTTCAAAATCTCCCCTCCCCCTACCGCATCCCAAAACCAGCCCAGCTCGTCCCCGCCTCCCTAACCTGTCCTTCCTCCCACCTATACCCTCCTCCCACCTCAAGCCCCACCCCCATCTCCTACCTACTAACCTCATCCTGCCCCCTTGACCTGTCCGTCCTCCCTGGACTGACCTATCCCCTCCCTACCTCCCCACCTACACTCACCTTTACTGGCTCCATCCCCGCCTCTTTGACCTGTCTGTCTCCTCTCCACCTATCTTCTCCTCTATCCATCTTCTATCCGCCTCCCCCTCTCTCCCTATTTATTTCAGAACCCCCTTCCCCTCCCCCATTTCTGATGAAGGGTCTAGGCCCGAAACGTCAGCCTTCCTGCTCCTCTGATGCTGCTTGGCCTGCTGTGTTCATCCATCTCTACACCTTGTTATCTCTATACTTCCTGTCAGCCAGTTTCTTGAGCTCAAACTGGCAGTGTGTGTACATGGGGGAGGCAGTGTTGTAATGGTAAGTCTAGGGATAAGCATTCAATTCCCATCATGGCATTGGTGAAATTTGAATCCAATAAAAACTGTGGGATTAAAAGTCAAGCTATTGACAACAGTGTAACCATTGTCAATTGTGGTTAAAATCCCCTCTTGATTGTTAGTCTCCTCCAAATTCCCAGCAATGTGGTTGACTCTAATGGCCCACTGAAATGTTCTAGCGAGCCAATCATTTTCGAGGCAGTTAGGGATGAGAAATAAATGCTTGTAAAACCAGTGACACCCGTATTCTATGGAAGAACAAGTAAAAGTTATTTCTGTCTGCAGAGAATAGGGTCCGATGTATTGACCTATATGTAGCTTCCAGTATATGCAAGCCCTACTATGAGCCAACTGAAATTTGGTTGGTTGTCAGTGTAATTCCTCACATGTTCAGCATTATTCAGCAAATGTTTTTACGTTGGAGTGGCAGGGTGGCTCAGCAGTTAGCACCAGCTACCCAGGTTCAATCCCATCCTTAAGTGACTGTGTGTGTGGAGTTTGTAAGTTCTCCCCGTGTGTGTGCAGTTTCTTCTGGGTGCTGTGATTTCTTCCCGCAGTCCAAAGATGTGGGTTGGCCATGCTAAATTACCCATAGTATTCAGGGATGTGCAGGCGAGGTGCATTAGTCATGGGAAATGCAGGGTTATACGGTAGGGAGTGGGTCTAGGTGAAATCCTCTTCAGAGGGGCAGTGTGGGTTGAATGGCCTGCTTCCACACTATAGGGGTTCTATGATTGAAATGTCACATGTTAAGTTGGGCATTATTTTGTGAATTCTATGAGTGTGGTCTGGTTGGGTACAATCAGTACTTTGCTTCTTAAGAACAGCCGAACTGACGCACAGTTTGATATGATCCACCAGTCTTTGAGATGTACAAGCTGCATACCTGGCATCACCGTAGCACTGAAATTCAAATACCAATTACTCATTTTGTGATAGATGGCAAATCTTTTTGGCTTTACACAGCATCCTGTTAGTGGTGAACACTATTTGAGTTGCTACTGCATAGTAACAGTGTGAAACATCCAGCTTAACTTGTTGTTCAAACTTCTGGAATACCTTGCCCTCAAAGTAATCTGAAATCGATTGGCAACTTTGCAGGACCATTTTGGATCTTTTCATGAGTTTGCACTATATTCAGCAAAAAATGATCTGAACCGGGTAGTCATTATCCCTCAAGATGATTTTGGTACACCCTATTTCGGCACCAGGTTCCAGGGTGAACAAATGGCCCTATTTACAGGCCCAGAAAGATCAATTGTATAGCATGTGGAACTGTCAGATTCCCAACATGTATACTAACAAGTGAAGGTTATTTTGCATTGAACCGTAGTAGAGAACCCCCTCTCAACTAGAACATTGAAGAAAGGAAGCTCATTTGACTGTTCCTTTTTAAACATGAATTTCAACATAGAATGGAGCCCATTAAGCAGGAAGTTGCAGATTCAATTCAATGGGAAAACCAACATTTATACTCTATGAGAGGAGATGCTGATTATCTGCAGTGGACCTTGATGGATAAAAGCATTGCCATGGAGAATGCATCCATTACTGCTGATTGACAATTAACTGCCAGCCATCGTTTAAATTTTAAACCAGGAAGGTTGTCTAGTTAGACCATTAGCCTGAGAAATAAACCCAGTAGATGGCTGTGATCTATCTTACTGAGCTAAAACAGGTGCAGCATGTATGCATATTCTTTCTGGCTGCAAACTGCACACTGTGAATCCAAGTGATAATCCAAAATTGGTTGTTATTATAATTACTTGTACCTTCAGGATTATCCAGCTAATGTTGTACAATTGCAGAACCACACCGTGTTTAGAGTTTTGTAAGCACTTGCTAGTTAGGTTTTCCCATTGAATTAGAATTCTTGTGAATTATCCTGATCAATATTAGACATAAAGCTTTTCTGAAATATGTCTTTTCAATTACATTCAAGCTCTGTACTACCAAATGATGAATTGATATGGTAAAAGGCGATTGGGTGGAAAACAGTCAGAACTTTAGTTGATAAGTGAGTTCAGAAAATTCTTTACTTTATCAGAAGAAGCACATCAGTCTGCACTGCCCATCTTGTTGTGAAGCTGTGATAGGTATATGATCATCATTTCATCCATTTCAAAATAAATTGTAAAGCTTTACACTGATAAATTTGTTGTTTGGCCTTAAATAACTTTTCGTTAACTTTAGGGCGAAGCAGGACCATCAGGGCTGCCTGGACCACAAGGCCCAGCAGGAATGACGGTATGAAATGCAAGCAATTCACCATGTACCTCACTGAATCAAAGATCCTGGTGATTTGTTCCTTTCCCGCCTTGATAGTACAATTAGTTCCTTGTCAATATTAATACTTCTACACAAATAGACATCATTATTATTCCCTTCACCACCCTCTCTGGCAGCACATTCCACTCCTCACCTTAAACTTGTGCCCTCTAGACATATCTGTCATGTGGAAAAGATTCTCACAATCTACCTTGACTATACCTCTCATAATTTTGTATACCTCATTCAGATCAGCCACCCCACCCACCCCACCACCATCATCATCCTCGGCTCCAAGGAAAATAAATTCAGCTTATCCAGCCATTATGTGTTGTACCTGCAGACTAACTTTTTGTGACTCATAGACGAGAGCGCCTAGATCTCTCAGCATTTTGGAATTACACTGTCATTCTCCATTTAAGTAACGTTCTGCTTTTTTTTAAATTCTTCCTGCCAAGTGAATAATTTCATATTATTTAACATTATACCTCATCTGCCAGATTTTGCCGACTCACCCAACCTAGAGATATTGTTTACAAACTCCTTATGTCTTCTTTGCAGCATACTTTCTACTGACCTTTGTGTCATTTACAGAATTAACTACCTGGCTTTGCTGCACACATCTTACGTTATTAGTCTCCGCTTGTCACATTCTGGCATTCAGACAAAGACCTATTTAAGTATATGCTCTACATGCAGCCAGTAAGCCAATCTTCCATCCATGTTAATATGAAGTACTTACACCATTACACAATAACATTGATGTAGCTACTTATCCAAGACCTTCAAGTACATTACATTTATAGGCTGCCCTCTATCCACAGCACATGCTACTCCTTTGAAGAATTGTAATAAATTGGTTAAACATGATTTTCATCTCATGAAACCATGCTGACTCTTCCCAATTATCTTTAAAGTTTCCAGGTGCCCGGCTATTAGCTCTTTAACAATCAACTCTACCACCTTTCCCACTTCAGACATCAAGCTAACTGCCTTATATTTTCCTGTTTTACACTTCCTTTCCTTGAATAGGTGGGTTGCATTTGATATTTTCCACATATGAGATATCACAAGTCAGGGCCCAATAAGTTCATTATTGCCACAACTTAAAATTAAGAATGAGTGAGAAACTCAAGGTGCAATATTTCCAGTAGCAGATTTGAAGCAACTGGTGCCAATTAAGCACTGAGAATCCACTCTTTCTGGCATTTCTTGTTGGCCAGGAAAAGTGACCTCACAAGAGGTCCCCTTCAGCCTCCTAATGACACCTCTTTCCCATATTTTACCATTTCTGATTACATCCTGATGTTTTCACCTCCTCCAGTTGACCTAAACACGGCTGTGATCTCTTCGTCTCTCTCTCTCTCTCTCTCTCTCTCTC
>NC_063335.1:99331639-99343680 GCF_021869965.1 Rhincodon typus | reverse complement strand
ACACACACACACACACACACACACACACACACACACACACACACTCTTCCCATCCCCACTAACCTGTAACCGCTGCTCTTCACTCCCCCACTCCCCCAGCCCAGAACAATGTCCAGTCCTTTCACTGTCTTGAAATTTTCAGTTTGCAGTTGATATTTTTCTCTGCTCTGAATAGAACAAGCCAAATTCCATTCACCTTTCTTCATTGGGAGGGGTGTTTATTTCTTCAACCTCAGTAGCTGGCTTTGGTAAGATTTCACAACACCAAAATATCTGCATACTGTTGATCTGTGACCCTATCTACTTAACCACAGCAGATATAATTTGTACAAATCACTTTCATTGTGGTGCCAGCCAGAAGTAAAGGGATGCATTCTAAACCAACAATAGTCTCAATCTTTTATTACCCACTTAATGCAGAAATATTACTACATTCAAAGCCAATATCTAACACCCTGCTGCCCTTCTTCCTCATTCATTAGGGCAGTAAAGGAGATCGCGGTTTGCCTGGCTCATCTGGTGAAAAAGGCGAGCAGGTAATTTATTTTAAATTGTTTGTTAATCATATAAACTAATCCATCTGCCTATCTTTTTCTAAACTTTGTATCAAAAGTAAACCTCCTTCTGAAACTAAGGTATGCATTAAGCAGAATTCGCGATGGAATTGCTCAACTTTGTGATTCTGTGGCTCACTATGTTTTACTTTAGCATCTTCAGCAAAGCTAGACTGTTGTCCAGATTCTACTTTGTCAGGCACAAACAGATAGGATAGGCTGTCTGCCGTAGGGAATGAAAATGATCATACCTTCAGAAATTAAAAAGGAGGAAAGCAAACTTTGCCTGGGTTAGGAGACGGGTGAAATTAAAAGGAGAGTACTGTTGAATCATACTTCTTTTGAAGTTGAGTGATGGTGAATATGAATGCCAAACAGCTTTGTTTAAAGAGCAAACCTCAGGAAATTATAACAGCTTAGACAATCATTATTCCCACAATGTCTATTAGATTTTATAGTGATTATAAGATCAATGTCTGCTCCCCTCATTTAAGGTAGTCAATAGCAGAAGGGTCCAAGTGATAGAAATATCTTTTCAGGGGCTCAACAGATTCTTTGACTTCAAATTGATTATGGGTTGTTTCAATTTTAGCTTAGATCAATGGATGAATATAGTGTCTGTCCTGTGTGGTACAAACCATTGCAAGATCAAACACTATCAGCCAGCTCTGGGTTAGTAGATTTTGTATCACTGTGTGTCAGTGTCTCTAGGCTGAGGCTGATTCAAAATCACATAAGGTTGCCAATTCTGATCACTGTCAGCGATTCCTGCTCTCAACTATTTGCTTATAGTCTTCTTGACTGTGTTTTTTCTTAATTCCTTAGGGTAGTCCAGGGCTGCCTGGTTATCCTGGACCTCCTGGAATTGTCGGCCAACCTGTAAGTATAAATTAATATCTGTTGGTGATAGCGTTTTAATACTAATACAAATCAGATCCTGGCTTGTTCCATGAGGTATTCATTAGACCTCATTCTGGTGTACCATCCAGACTTTAAGTTTTCTAATTATCAGAAAGATATATTGCCTTTGAGAGAACACAGAGATCAGCAACCAGAATGATTCCCAATCTCAGATATCTGAAGTAATGAGTAAAACGTAAGGAAATTCAGCATCTTTTCTTTGGGCAAAGTGAAAGTACTAAAATGATTAAGTTAAAGTAATTGAGAACAAGGAGGTGTACAGGCTATTGATGCCTACTGTACACATGAAAAACACTAACTAATCAAAGGAATATCAAGGTGGTAACAACATCACTCCAGTGGAGGAGCTGAAATCCTAGAAGTGAGGAAGAGATAAGAGTAACTTTTAAAATACATTCAAAAGAGTACTTAACAAGGTGATCGATGCCCCCTGGTTGAACTTAATATATGTTCACATTATGTTCACCAGAGTCACAACTGATCAATGTTAATGGTTTATATTGTTCATTGTGTATAAGCCATGGATAGGATTTTCCCAAAGCCACAGTCGTCTGGCCACCAAGATCAAAAGTGGGAGGGACCAAGTATATGATGGGAACATGTACAATATTTTATTGACAGCAGACAATGAAGAGGCCGTTGGTGGATGAATGTCAAATTGAGGATATCAGCCTTACCCGCTCCCAACCCCTCACTCACCAGCTGTCATCAGAAGGCCAGAAGTCTCAGAAGCATCATCAGTAGAGGTGAACACTACTGAGACTGCAAGAAGAAGAGGGCATCTCTGTGCTGAGGGGGGATATGAAACAGCATGAAAGGAAGGCCAAGCATATTGGCACTGTGTGAACCCCTGGCATCCTGGACACATGACACTAGCCCCTCTTGGCTCTGATATAAAGAGGTTGGGATGGTGTGAGCGAATTGGGCCTTACCCAGGCAGTTCATCGAATCAGTTAGCCACACACCTCATGTCAACAGGCTAGTCCACTACTACCACTCCCATGGCTGTTAATATCCTGTGCCCCTGCCCCCTTCTGAGGCCTTTTGCTGTCATTTTACAAGATCTGCAGTCTCCCAGGCTGTCTTTAGAGGATAGGTAAACATCTAACTGCATGTGTCTGAATTGGTTCAGTGTGAAATTTGAAACCTGTCACACACACATTAGGTTTGTGCTGAGACTTTTCTTTGGACCTGCAGCCAAACCTCTCTTTACAAATGACATAAAGGGCATGAGCTCAGCAGCACGGTTTTATTATTCCTTAGGGAGCTGATGGCATTCCGGGATCATCTGGTGCCCCAGGGCTGCGAGGAGAGAAGGTAAGATTACCTGTGATAACACAGTGTGGAGCTGGAGGAGCACAGCAGGCCAGGCAGCATAGAGGAGCAGGAAAGTTGATGTTTTGGTTCGGGACTCTTCTTCAGAAATGGGGAGGGGGGAGGGAGCTGGGAACTAAATAGAGGGAGGAGGAGTGGGGCTGGGGAAGGTAAGTGGGATGGTGATAGGTGAGTGCAGGTAGGGAGTGGTGGGGATTGGTCAGTGGGATGGGTGGGCGGATAGATGGGAGAGAAGATGGACAGGTTGTGTCAGGTCAAGGAGGCGGAGATGAGAGGGAGGGTTGGACATGGGATGAGGGTGGGGTGGAGAGATTTCTAAAACTGGTGAATTCCATGTTTAGGCCATCAGGCTGTAGGCTCCCATGGCTGAATATGAGGTGCTGCTCCTCCAGTTTGCGGGTGGCCTGATTGTGACACTGGAGGAGGCCCAGGATTGACATGTCACCAGAGAGCAAGAGGGGAAGTTAAAATGGTTGGTGACTGGTTGTTGTTTGTCGCATACAGAGCATAAATGCTCTCTAGGAAATGGTCTCCGAGTCTGTGTTTGGCCTCACCAATGTAGAGGAGGCCACATGAGCAGTGGATACAGTTGACCAAGTTGACAGATGTACAGGTGAACCCAAACAAAGGTTTGTTTGGTGCCTTGGATGGAGGTGAGGGGTGGAGGTGTAGGGGCAGATGTAGCACTCCCCACGGTTGCAAGGAAAGGTGCCAGATGTGGTGGGGTTGGTTGGGAGTGTGGAGCGGATGAGGGAGTCACGGAGAGAGCAGTTCCTACAAAAGGCAGATAGGAGTGGGAGGGAAATATCTCTTTGGTTGTGGGGTTGGATTGTAGGTGGCGGAAGTGGCGAAGAATGATACATTGGATGCGGAGATTAGTGGGGTGATATCTGAGGACAAGGGGGATTCTGACTTTATTTTTGTTGGGGGGGAAGGTGGTTGAGGGCAGAAGTGCTGGAAATGCAAGAGATTCAATTGAGGGCATTTTTGATCACCAGAGGGAGGAGGTCGCTGTCCTTGAAAGAGGAGGACATCTGAATGTTCAGGAGTAGAATGCTCCATCTTGGGAGCAGATGTGGTGGAGGCGGTGGAATTAGGAGTAGGGGATTGCATTCTTGCAGGAAGGTGGGTGAGAGGAGGTGTAGTCTAGGTAGCAATGGGAGTTGGTGGGCTTAAAATAGATATCAGTTTTGAAGCAGTTTCCAGAGATGGAGACTGAGAGGTCCAGGAAGGAAAGAGAGGTATCGGAGATGGTCCAGGTGAATTTGAGGTTAGGGTGAAAGGTGTTAGTAAAGTTGATGATTCGGGCTCCTCGTGGGAGTAAGAAGCAGTGCCGATACAGTTACCAATGTAGCAAAAGAAGAGGCGGGGATAACAGCGGAAAAGGGATTTGACTAGATGGGGAGGAGAAAACTTCAGAAAAAAAGAATGGACCTGTTCCAAATCCTAGGCTGATTTGTGGCACATTTTAGGAGAAACACTGTTCTACCTAGTTCATCACAGTCCAATCCCATGCAAATTCAAAGCTCAACCAAACTGCCTGTGACTGTGGAGAACACCATGACATCCTCCCATTCCAGTAGCATATGTGAATGCTTTGGAGGAGTTAAGGATAAACGAAGAGAAAAAGCAGTATTATTAGAAATAACTGGTTTATGTCAGGTTTCTTTAAATAAATGACTGAGGAAGAACTGGAAATTTACAATTGTCCCATCCAGCGCTGGTAAATAGAAAACAAATACTTTGGTTGTGGAGATATGGGAGGGAAATTTAACCCTCCAATGCAAAGACACAGTTAGTGCAGATTGAAAATGTTACCAGAGGCCTGCTTCATTTTAATGGTCAAGCTATTTAAAATGCACAAGGGATCTTTCTGGCTCTAGAGGCATAAAAGCAAAATACTACGATTGCTGGAAATCTGAAATAAGCGCACAGAATGCTGGAGAAACTCAGCAGGTCTAGCAGCATTTGTGGAGAGAGAAAGTAAGTTAATTTTTCGAGTCTGGTATGACTCTTGTTCAGACAGAACAAGAAAGCTAAAATCGTACCACCCATTGCTGATCAATCTGTGCCCTCCAGATTTCCTCCAAACGCCATTTTAATATTGAATCTAGACTCAAGTCCTCAACCATCGATTTCCTGGTTGCCTTGCTCAATCAGCAAATTGACCAACTGACATTTCTCGCTCAGAATAATTAGTCAGCTAAGGTCTGACCCTGAATCTGGATCAGGCATCATGCTGATCCCATCGTTTCATCCACTCACCCATCCAAATCACACCCAAACAACAATCAGGGTTACATTGGATGCAAACAATTGTACACGTACTTAGGAAAATAATTTATAAAACTTTTAGAAATTAAGGACAGCCTAGTTTAAATGATCATTTTAGGTGAGTAGTGATATTGTTTGAGAACCTATTCAGTCGAGCAATGATATATCTCTGACAAATATAAGGTGCAGACACAATTAAAGTGGGGTGTTACTTGGAAAGAAATGAGATAGTGTGAATGAACAGACAATCCAATCATTTAGTATAATTATCCATTAACAAAAAGAAAAGGATTCTGGACAGTGTTAACACTTGAATCTGTGGATATTTCCAGGGGAAGGAAGGTGCTCGAGGAAATCTGGGACCTCCTGGACCATTAGGGCCACCTGTAAGTAGTAGTTTTCAATCTAATGTTGCTTGGGGAAAATGTCAGCACTATCGCCTAAACCTCCCTCACAGCAATACCCACCTGCCTCTCCCTTGACTAATTCTAAAATGTTTCCTCTCTAATTTCTTTGTCTCTCCTTCCAAAAATTCTTGTGCTCTTTTATTCATTCTTTTCCAGTCAACTTAACCTTTCGTTGTTTCACTAGTCCTCAGCTTCCTCTCTGTTCTCTGATGGTACTCAAATATTCTTTGCTTTATTTCTTCTTGCTTGCTGTCCCTCAGCTCTGCTTCTTTTTCTCTTAGTGATCACATCCTCATTCCTCCTCTCAACCAACCAATTTTGCTGTCTTTGCAAAATCTGCTGATTTTTCAAGCTACTGCTCCCAATCAAGCATGTGCTCCTGGATGAAGTGATTTTTTTTTAGGATCTTAACAGTGAGGGGCTAATTCATGCAGTGCTGTCAATGAACAACTGGGTGCATTTTATTTTCGCATGTATGGAATTAGTGAACAAGCTCTAGGAGGAATGTAGTTGAAGATTTCTGTGCCTTGGAATGACTAAGAAGTCAACTAATGTTTTATTCACAGGGTCTTACTGGCAAAGCTGGAAAGGACGGGAAACCTGGACCTGCAGGGGAACCAGTAAGAAACTAAAACAATCTTTTTATTCTAATCAGTTAGTAACTACAAATAGGGTATACTCATTATCGCACAATGGAAACAAAATCACTTGATGATTTAAGTGCAAGTCATCCTATGGCCAAAATTCTTTTCAAGTGTTTGTAATTCGCAGAAGTTGAAGTTCTGTTGAAATTTACATCACGTTTTGGGTTCTATCTGATTTTAATGGGAAATCATTTGAGGGTTTTTATTTCATTGGCAAACGTTATTCAACAGCCTTGGCTTCTGTATTTCAGGGCCGGCCGGGAAACCCTGGGCCTCCTGGCAGGAGTGGCCTCCAAGGAATGCCTGTAAGTATGGAATCTCTAATAGTGTGTAACATATTTCGGAGCAGTACAAAAGCAAAACACTGTGGATGCTGGAAATCTGAAATAGGAAGCATAAACCGCTGGAACTATTCAACAGATTTGCCAGCATCACTGAAGAGAAAAAACATTAATGTTTCATGTCTGTTATAGTCAAGTTTTCTGCTTTGTTTCGACCAGTTTTCAAACCAATGTGCATAGGCATATTCAAATTGTGTAATGCTGGATTGATGGGAATCATCATTTTTCTTTTGTAATTAGTACTAATGTAATGCTGGCTGAAGGATAGCAATGTGTTGTTGAAATTCATATGTGCTATATGGCATTACATCGGACAAGGTCTCATTTAGGTAGAGCAAGTGATCAAAAACCTACATGATTTCAATCTTATCACAATTCAGCACTCCCTTTAATTTTCCCAATTGTCTCCTGATCCAAAAGCCTGCACTAATATGTTCCTCATTCAGAATGTGAATGGGAAAGCTACCTGTTGCTAGTGGCCCAGGAGACATTTTGGTTTATTTCTTTGTGGGATGTGGGTATTGCCAGCTAGATTAGCATTTACCACCCATCCCTAAATACCCCTGGGGAGGTGGTGGTGAGCTGCATTCTTAAACTGCTGCGGTTATTGGGGTATAGGGGCACCGACAGAGCTGTTAGAAAGGGAGCTTTCAAGATTTAACTTTATTCAATGAATGATGATATAGTTCCAACTCAGGGATGGTGCATCAGGGGACGGTGTTCCTGTGCTTCTGCTGCCCTTGTCCTATGAGAAGGTAGAGCTTGTGGGTTTAAAAAGTGCTGTCGGACGCACCTTTGTGTATTACTGCAGTGTATCTTGTAGATGGTACACACTGCTGCCACTGCGCATCACTCTTACTGATACTGTCATGGAGGGTGCATCTGGGACAAATAAATTGGAGTGGATAAGGTTCAGTAGAATTATTTTCCCTCTATCAGTTCTTTAATCACTCTCCACAAACTAATTCAAGCATTTATATCCTTTAGGACTCAACCAACTCAGTCAGTGTTGGTGCTGCTGGGGAACTTTTGGTGATGGACACTGAAATCCCCACCTAGCATACATTCTATGCCCTTGCCATCCTCAGTGCTTCCTCTATGCAGTGTTCAGGTGTGCTGATTCTTCAGCCAAGCAAGGCAGGGAAAATCCTTATACACCTAAGGAGGCAAATAAAAAGGGCTTAAACTCCTTACCATAGACATTATTGAGATTATTTAAGAAAAACTGTGAGATGATAGTGGGCACTCGAAAACACATGGTCGTTGGCAGGGTTGTTCTCGGCTTGCAGTTTGTGGAACTGAAATAACAGTAATAAAGCTATTCAGATATCAGAGATTACTAGAATATTAACTTTAAATACAAAGTTAAGCAGCTTATTATAAACAGCACATTTCTAGATTGTAACACTTGAGGATTTCCATCATAACCAAATCCTTTGACTTGTCTTCACAGGGGGAAAGTTGGAAAATATTTGAAAGTTATATATCACACCATGTTTAAATGAAAGATATTTGGAACAATCTCTATATCAAGTGAACTGTATGAATTATTGATTTATACTTCTCTTTTACACAGGGCTTCAAAGGCTCTAAAGGTGCTCCTGGCCCAATTGGTCCAAGAGTAAGTATTGAAAATATCAATCAAGCAGAAGGTTGAAATACAAAGGGGCATTGTTAAGCACTGCGTTTATAATTTTAGCATATTATTATCGTACCATGTACAAATATGTTTGAAAGCGCAGCCACTGAGCCTGAATGAATGATGGAGTGGAAATTCTCTTCGGATTTTCTGTCAGAAAAAAATGAATGCTATCTTGTGAGACCTCAGCAAGTTTCTTAACTTTATTTCATTTACTAAGCAACTGCATAAGATATAGGCCTACAGAAAAGATGGCAATATATTAAAATGGTTTGGCAAATGGCTGTCAGTGGATAGCAATTAGACAATTGGCAACAGATTACTCAGGAAACGCCGCAAGTTTCAGTGCTAGGTTACTGGCAGTGAAATTCACCCATGCCAGCTGCTCAATTGGATACCATTTTTCACATGACCCATCTTTGAACTGAAATTCACAGAGCAATAGTTCATGACTTGTTTTCTGGTCACACTATAGTGTTTACTTGATTTGAAATTTAAATTCTTGGTGTTATCTTACACGTTGATTGCAAGTAACAACTCACACATGGAATGTTCACGTTATGCATTAATGATCTGGACAAAGGAACTGAAGGCATTGTTGCTAATTTTGCAGATGACACAAAGATAGGTGGAAGGGCAAGTAATGTTGAAGAAACAGGAAGGTTGCAGAATAACTTGGACAGGCTAGGAGAGCAGGCAAAGAAGTGGCAGACTGAATACGATGTGGGAAAAGGTGGAGGGTATGTAATTTGGTGGAAGCGTAGAGGCATTGACTACTTTCTAAATGGGGAAAGGCTTCAGAAATCTGAAGCACGAAAGGATTTAGGAGGCCTAGATTAGGATTCTCTTAAAGCTAACACACAGTTAACTTTAACACAGTTTCATTTGGCAGTTAGGAAGGCAAATGTAATGTTAGCGTTCATTTTGAGACGGCTAGAATACAAGTGCGGAAGATGTACTGGTGATTCTGTATAAGGCTGTAGTCAGACCACATTTGGAATATTGTAGCAGTTTTGAGCCCCATATCTAATGAAGGAGGTGCTGGCATTGGAAGGGGTCAAGAAGAGGCCCACAAGAATAATCCCAGGGATGAAGGGCTTGTTATGTGAGGACTGGTTGAGAACTCTGGGTCTGTACCTGATAGAGTTTAGAAAGATGAGGGGGAATCTGACTGAAACTTATGAAATACTGAAAGGCCTGGATAGAGTGGAGGTGGAAAAGATATTTCCACGAGTAGGGGAGACGAACCCAGGGCACAGCCTCAGGGTGAAGGGATGACCCTTTAGAATTGAGATGGGGGAAAATTTCTTCAGCCAGAGGGCGGTGAATCTTTGGAACTCATTGTCACAGAGGACCATGGAGGTCACGTCATTCAGTATCTTTAAGATGGAGGATCATTCTTGTGACTTTCCTCTGGGCCTTCTCCAAGGACAGCACATGCTATGAAGTGCTTAAAATTATACTTTCCCATAATTCCAATATCAACGTCAGAATTTGAAGTGCTAAACCCAAAAATAAAATTCTTCCAACTGTTTAAACAGCTCAATTTAAGTTGAATTAAGTTTTTGACTAATACCCTTGAGCTTACAGAAATTCATGGACAACATATTTGTTCTAAATAAGTAAAAGCAGTTCAGATAACTTCTTGCTTCTGATGAATTGTCATTGAGTAAAATATTAATGACTGGCATCCAAGTGTATATCTGGGTCCATCGATATGGTCCACGGCTTCAGGGGGCTCAGTTTGATAGCAGGGTCTAGCTCAGGAGCGATACCAAAACCTTTGATTCTGTCCTTCAATGTGCTAGTATCTTGTGTTGTTGTCTCATTGGAAGTTGCAACATTGGAAGTTAGTGGTGATTTAAAAATAACTTTTTAGCCATCGATAATTGATTGATAGACCTAGATCAAGTCTGAGCTGAAATGATGGGTAATCCTCTTGCAGCTACATGTAAAGAGGAATTAAGAATGTGTACAAGACCTTTAAAACTGATTTCCATCCTTTCATTCCAGGGGGAAACAGGAATTGCTGGGCCACCAGGCCAGCCAGGCTCACCTGGGAAAGATGTAAGTTTCTAAAATAACTTTTAGTATTCCTAATAGAATTAAAAATATTTTTCCAATATGTTATCCTTTACAGTGCATGCATCACACTATGACATTGTAGCCAGTTAAGAACTCAGGCATATTTGATTTGCAATCATTATGCATCTTTTACCTCATTTTTGGATAATTTATGCTACTATCAGTTACAACACAAAGTATGCCCACACACCAGAATAGCAATCTTCATGATAACGAGCGTGGATGTTTGGAACAGCTCCGTCAATCTACTTGTTAGAACATCGGCCAAGTTTCAGGTCCATCAGTCGGGAAATAAGCTGCCATCAGGCTCCCATCCTTTGAAGGGATTAACCCTCAAGATTGTCAGAAGCTGCGGACTGAGCAGGGTCAGCCATGCCACTGGCAGCAATGGCCACTAGTAGGATTGCAGCTAGCCGAGAAACGTATACAGCAATATGCACCACCCTGTCAGCAAGGCAAATGGGAACGGGATCAGGCAATGCGGCACGTTGAGGGAGGTGCCACAAGTATTCGTTTCTGAGGAAGGTGGGGGTGATGGTAGTGTTGCTGCAGAGGTGGCCACTGACACAGGAGAGCTCTCTTTAGGCCACACAGTGCCCAATTAAGATCCCTTTCCCCTCATCCACACCCCTAAACAATATAGAGTCCTCTAGAGATAGTAGGAACTGCAGATGCTGGAGAATCCGAGACAACAAGGTGCAGGGCTGGATGAACACAGCAGGCCAAGCAGCATCATAGGAGCAGAGAGGCTGACGTTTCGGGCCTAGACCCTTCATCAGAAAAGGGGGAGGGGAAGGGGGTTTTGAAATAAATAGGGAGAGAGTGGGAGGCGGATAGAAGAGGGATAGAGGAGAGGATAGGTGGAGAAGAAACAAACAGGTCGAAGAGGCGGGGGTGGGGCCAGGAAAGGTGAGTGTAGGTAGGGAGTTAGGAAGGGGATAGGTCAGTCCAGGGAGGACGGACAGGTCAAGGGGGCGGGATGAGGTTGGTCGGTAGGAGATGGAGGTGCGGCTTGAGGTGGGAGGAGGGGATAGGTGGGAGGAAGAACAGGTTAGGGAGGCAGGGACGAGTTGGACTGGTTTTGGGATGCGGTGGGGGGAGGGGAGATTTTGAAACTTGTGAAATCCACATTGATACCATTGGGCTGCAGGGTTCCCAAGCGGAATATGAGTTGCTGTTCCTGCAACCTTCGGGTGGCATCGTTGTGGCACTGCAGGAGGCCCAGGATGGACATGTCGTCTAAGGAGTGGGAAGGGGAGGTGAAATGGTTCGCGACTGGGAGGTGCAGTTGTTTGTTGTGAACCAAGTGTAGGTGTTCCGCAAAGCGGTTCCCAAGCGTCTGCTTTGTTTCCTCGATGTAGAGGAGGCCACATCTGGAACAGTGGATACAGTATACCACATTGGCAGATGTGCAGGTGAACATCTGCTTGATGTGGAAAGTCTTCTTGGGGCCTGGGATGGGGGTGAGGGAGGAGGTATGGGGGCAGGTGTAGCACTTCCTGCGGTTGCAGGGAAAAGTGCCGGGTGTGGTGGAGCTGGAGGGGAGTGTGGAGCGGACAAGGGAGTCACGGAGAGAGTTGTCCCTCCGGAAAGCAGATAAAGGTGGGGAGGGAAAGATGTCTTTGGTGGTGGGGTCGGATTGCAGATGGCGGAAGTGTCGGAGGATGATGCGTTGGATCCGGAGGTTGGTGGGGTGGTACGTGAGGACGAGGGGGATTCTTTTTTGGTTTTTATTGCATGGACGGGTTGTGAGGGATGAGGTGCGGGAGATGTGGAGGGCGTTCTCGACCACCAAGGAGGGGAAGTTACGGTCCTTGAAAAACGAGGACAACTGAGATGTA
>NC_063335.1:99331214-99331539 GCF_021869965.1 Rhincodon typus | reverse complement strand
AGGCGGCACCGATACAGTCATCAATGTAACGGAGGAAGAGGTGGGGTTTAGGGCCGGTGTAGGTACGGAAGAGGGATTGTTCCACGTAACCTACAAAGAGGCAGGCGTAGCTTGGGCCCATGCGGGTACCCATGGCTACCCCCTTTGTCTGTAGGAAGTGGGAGGAATTGAAAGAGAAGTTGTTGAGTGTGAGGACGAGTTCGGCTAAGCGGATGAGGGTGTCAGTGGAGGGGGACTGGTCGGGCCTGCGGGACAGGAAGAAGCGGAGGGCCTTAAGGCCATCTGCATGGGGAATGCAGGTGTAGAGGGACTGGACGTCCATGGT
>NC_063335.1:99293552-99330814 GCF_021869965.1 Rhincodon typus | reverse complement strand
CCGCATCCCAAAACCAGTCCAGCTCGTCCCTGCCTCCCTAACCTGTTCTTCCTCCCACCTATCCCCTCCTCCCACCTCAAGCCGCACCTCCATCTCCTACCGACCAACCTCATCCCGCCCCCTTGACCTGTCCGTCCTCCCTGGACTGACCTATCCCCTTCCTAACTCCCTACCTACACTCACCTTTCCTGGCCCCACCCCCGCCTCTTCGACCTGTTTGTTTCTTCTCCACCTATCCTCTCCTCTATCCCTCTTCTATCCGCCTCCCACTCTCTCCCTATTTATTTCAAAACCCCCTTCCCCTCCCCCTTTTCTGATGAAGGGTCTAGGCCCAAAACGTCAGCCTCTCTGCTCCTATGATGCTGCTTGGCCTGCTGTGTTCATCCAGCCCTGCACCTTGTTGTCTTAGAGTCCTCTAGAGTTCTCCTATTTCTGTGCAAATGTTAGAATGGTTCCTACTGGAGTGATGCTGGAAAGTGAGAAGAACCTCTGTCAAACTTCAAGATGTGTTCATCTCCATACCATCAGCCCTCCTTCTAATGTGCCAGACTTGAGACCTTCCTCAATAAGCCCATCATTTCTCCCCCTTTCCTTTGTCCTCATTTATTATTGGGCCAGTCATGGCACTTGCTGCTGGATTTCTCAGAGCAGCTTCTATTACCATTCCACTGTCTGTTCTCAGCGGATATTTTGGCGAGGGACAAAGTTCTTCAACCTCCATGTCATCCCATAGGCTCCCTCATCTGTTGCTCACCCCAATCAGAGGTATTGATCTATAATTTAATTTCAATCTTTATTGTCTCCTGAGATTTTTTCTCAGGATGTGGGTATTACTGACAAGGCTGGCGTTTGATGCCCATTCCTAAATATCCCAAAAAGATGATGAAGATCTCTTTTAAATAGCTTCAACAGCCACTTGCTATAACTTACTTCAAAAGACAGTTAAGGTCAAACTACTTTGGTGGAACGAAAGATTGATCAGATCCCATTCATTTACTAGTTGCTTGGCCACAACAGGCTTATACTCTTTTTGTGATACTAATGTTTTATTTCCAAATTTTCAAAAATGAAATTAAAATTCTCAATCTGACAACAATGGGATTTGAACTCACATCCACTTAGTTATTTATGTTAACCTCTTTGTGGCCTCGTAACATAACCAATGCAATATCAAGAGGAAAGTTTCCATTGTCTCTGCTGAGCAAAAATGGGGCAATCGCATCCACAAATCAGACGGGTATAACTTATCATCTTCCACTTGCAATCAAGTTGATATGAGCCTTTCTAAATACAATTGTAGATGTATAAAGCTTCTGTTTTTAATTTGACACATCAATCTTCAGGAGGAGCTTCTGAATTCATCCTTGCTCTCAATATTGATTGGACCAATAATATCATCGAGCTCTACAGCACAGAATAAAACCCTTTGGCCCAACACCAGTCAAAAACAAACCCCTAACTATTCTAATCCCATTTCTTGCACTTGGCCCATGGCCTTGTATGGCTTGGCACCCCAAGTGTAAGTCTCAATCTAAATGCCATTCATTGCATGTCAATAAGCTCTGAATGATACCTGCAGGCTGGATTGTGAATGACATGCTTATGGGAAAACATTTCAACAGTTTTCCCAACAACGAAGTACTCGGTCAAAAATTCTCTAATGTGAAAGCAAACATCATGAGCACAGGACAGAGCATGGGTCACAAATCCACTTTCGGTCACAGTCAGGTTTTCTGTATGAGCTGAGTCAAGCTGATATAGCGTAGCTATGCAACCAGTTGTTTGAGATTTGATGTTCTAAGTGAGGTCTGATGGCAGCAGCAATTTAGTCTAAATCAGAAAATGCAAGATCCTCATGTTAACCTTTAACATCTATGGTTGTAAATGGAATATCAAGTTCATACTTATTCCATCACTGTACTTTTCTGTTTGTGTCTGCTTCATTATGAATTACATTTTATATTTGTAGGGTGAACAAGGACCTCCAGGACCTCAGGGTCCTCCTGGTTTAAGAGGTGTTCAGGTAAAATAAATGTTCGCTCACTTCATTGGGGGAGCCATTAATTATTGTCTAAGGTTTTCAAACATCTTGGTAGCTGGTTCTGTGTTAAGTTAGCCGACACCCTAGACATTGAAGTCCTGACTTAAATCTTTTCTGAAAGCATTAGCCCCTTACAATGAGTGCCTCCTTTCCCTAAGATTTTGCAGCAAAGCTTCCATCAATCTTTTTTGATAAAAGTAGTTTTCTTCATGTTGTAACATCCAAACCTACTGGAATTGTGCAGAATAATATCAGTCTTTTGCTTTCAAGTGCCACATTGGTGACTTAAGTGATTCATAATTCCACTTTCAACAGCTTAATTGGATTAGTGCTCCTCCCATTTCACTGGTTTAGCATCTTGTATGAGAGCTGTCATTCACATTTTAGCCCAATGGGCTGACGAAAGCAAATCGTTAAGTAAACCAACATAAATTCGCCCAATAGTTTATCATAACTTCTCATTTTTCACACTAATTTCTAGGCGTAAATCAGGCAAGTAGAAATTCTGCATAATGTCAGGAAATTTCAGACAATGATGTAAGAAGTCAAACGAGGCCTTTCTTGGAGCAACAAATAGTATTTCCCAACAGAATTTTGGATGTCAATTTGAGAACCTTGCTAGTGAGAGGCCTAATAGCTGGGACTATTACACATTGTTACTCTCATTACTACCTAATCTTGGTTTATTAATATGCAGATTCCAAATCCACCATCCACCAAATAGGAACTAGATGTTGAGAATACCGACATGAAAGTCAGAACAGCGAACTGGTGATTCCAGCTGCCATTTACTCCTGCAGACCTCCATCGTAGACACCCAACATATTCCAGGATAATAGTTGAACCCACCCCATGTCAAGAAATACTAAAAGGACACTGTGCATACGGGGACCTAGATCACAGATTCAAGCAAGCTACATCTCAGGGCTGTCCACTAGCTTTCTTAGTGCTCAATCACTGAAGACCTCCCTGGACGCACACGGTACCCCTATCTTGCCTTTTAAAGCTATTCCTCAGCTAAAGTTAACTGACTCACAATGTTTCTGGCTTGACTTGTCTTTTAGCACAAAGCTTGTCATGGTTGTTGGCAGACCTTGGGTAAACATTGTTACTGTATGACACTATGCTACGTCAATCTCACACTCACAACATGTGTCACCAGTATATGCAGCAATGACACAGCATTCAAACAGATGTCCATTTCTCAAAGTCTAAGGGGAGTATTCCTCAGTCAAGTTAAAGAAACCAGTCCCAGGGTCAAAGGCAGCCTCTGATTACAGTCCAGGGGCTAGGAATGGACATTGAGCTACTCAGGCTGGGAATGGCCAGGTCCTCTCCTTATAGAAGGTGAGAACCTGAAGGTCTGTTATCACACTGCCTGCCTTGGCTCTTTCTTCCCTGTTGTAGGCTTTTGTTTCTTTTTTCCTCCTGGAATTAGAGAAAGGAAGGTACTGAGTCAGGCGAAAGTGCATGGCACAACTTTTACTGCAGTTGCAGGTGGGGGTGAGGTGTCCCAGTAGGCAGCACAGAAGCCATGCAGGGTTAGTGGTGTGGGGGATTTGGATGGATAAGAGACAGTGAAAGAATATATTGTATGCAACAATGAAAGTCGTAGAATACAAGGCTTAGTGGGAGATGCGTGCAGGAGCAGAGACAGAGTGAGCATGAGTTAGCAGAGAGAAGATGGTGGCACTTATCCTGGCAGAGCAGAGTAGGCCATTGCTCTTTTTCTTCTTTTGTGGGTGCTCCTCCAGATGGTTGAGACTGTACTGACGTAGGTGGCAAACTCAGCCCAGGCTGGCAGGGTCTGGTTTGCTAAGATCAAAGCAAACAAGACACGGCCAAGGAAAAGTGGAGATGCAAGAAAAATGTGGTTGAGATCAAATTCTGAAGTTTTAGAAAGCAATATTGAGTCCTGGAAGCTAAAAAGTACCAAAGTTGAAATGAAATGTTGTGCCTCTAACTTGCACTAAGCTTCAAGGATGGAAATGTTAGCTTGGAGCAAGGTGGTTTCTTATAATGGCAAGAAACTGGAGCCTATTAGACTTTATCCCTGTTTCAGGGGATTGCTGATAGTAATGACTGACAATAAAACAGAATAAACTTTCCACTTCTTCCCCTGTTACAAACTAAGCTCACTTAGAAACAGATCAAAAGATAAAAAGTTTTCATTGTGGAGACATTTATCTCACACAGCCTTCCTCCTGAATAGTGAGATTTCACTCTCTTTATACCTCGCTAGTTGTTCCAGGTCAAGATGTAGTTTACTAGGGAAAGGAACGATGACCTCTGGGAATTCTTTCAATATTATGTGATAAATCAGCCAATCAAAATTAGTACATTGAGAGCACCGGTGTGATTGTCCGTTCTATGTGTCTTCAGTAGAGTTGAGGATCAGAAGTTAACCAAAATGGAAGTCGTGAGAAATGTAAAATCTTCATATGATTCAATGTCTCTCTCTCTCTCCATCTCTCTCTCCCTAACTCACTCACTCGCTGAGTTTACCTGATTGTTTCTAATTAGGTGGTTAAATCAATATGGATTTGGGATTATTCCAGAAATAGAAAGGAAATGAAAATAAATATTTTAACACATTGGACTGTATTTTACAGGTCACCCAAGGGTGGAGAAGAATGCAAACATATAAACTGATTGCAGGGTGCTGAGAGTGTTGCATATTGGTCTACAAGCAACTATTAAGGCACACTACAAAATTAAAAAAATTTGGAATGCAGACTTGTTATTGCGGAGACACCATAGACCAAAAGACATCCTTCTGTGATGATCAGGTTCCCATGTGTGTCACAAACGTATCTTACCAAAATGAAATGCCACATATCAAGGAATATTCTGAATAAACACTGACTTGGTAGAGTTCTTCGAGGTATTTAGGGTTAAAATAAAATAAAGATTCATTTGCCCTACCTGAACAGCAGACTCAGATTTAATATAATTACAGAAATAATTGACGGATGCTCACAAGAGATTTCTCAACTCGAGATATGATATAAGATGTATAATTTCCAAAATGACTTTGAATCAGAGTTTAAAAGCTGTGAGATAACTGCTTGGAAAAAGAGGAGGAATGTTTCAGGTTATATGAACCATTCAGAGAGTGGAGTAAGACCAGAAGATATGTGAAGAAAATTATTGGTGCAGACTATCACCACCCTCGTTATCAATGTATGTATTATGTTTATAGGGTAAAAGTGGTCCTCCTGGTCCTGAGGGAAAACTTGGTCCTCCAGGTGACCAGGTAAGAAAACAGATTTTTTCAGATTCTGTAGCACTATTACAGGATTTGACTGACAAAAGCTGGCACTGTGCAGAAAATTAGACTGACTCCATTCACATGAACTAATTTTCAATTTTAGGGACCAAAGGGTTCTAACGGAAGAACTGGAGACCCAGGGTTTCCAGGTCCCCAGGGACTACCAGGACAACCGGTGAGAATTTCTGTCTGATTTCTTTGCCTGAAAAGAGAGTGAGATTTGTTTTTGTTTAAAATTGTTTACGAACTTGATGATGACAGCCTTCTCTTTATGAAACAATATGGAAGCCCTGAAGAGAAAATTCTCAAAGTGCATCAGACCAATAGTGGGTCTCCTCATTTCTGGTTTCCTCAAGGGCAGGATTGTTTTCTAAGCTCCAGCATAAAGGTGATTACATAACAAAACTGAAGAAATATCAGAAAATTGCTGCATGGTGTTTAGAGCACTGCCATTGGTGGTTAGCAGTCACTACAGCACAAATACTTAAAAATTTAGAGTTTCAAATCAATTTATCACCCTCACAACTTAATTATAATTTCACTACGATCAATTTATAGTTTATGCTGCCAAAAATTTGCCAATTTAGTTTTGAATTGGCACTCAATAATGTCATGGTCTATCAATCTGACTGAGTAATCCAAATTATTGTCTCGGTTCCTTGATGTGTAAACATGTTCTAAATTCTTATATTCTCTTGTATTATGCATTTTGTTCACTCCCAAAAATATTGGTTTTCAATCTTGATACTTGTCTATAAATCTTCTATTTACTTGCCCTACTTTACCCCTCCTTTTAAGTTGATTTTTGTCATCCTATTCTTTTATTCCATGAACAGGGACAGCCAGGAGAGACGGGATTCCCAGGAAAAACAGTAAGTAAAGCACAACATGTTTATTCTTATCAATCTCTCGTAGAAATCTTACAGTGTGGAAACAGGCCATTCACCCATTAAGTCCACACTGGCCCTCTGATGAGCATTCCACCCAGACCCATCTCATCCTTTTCACCCTGCATTTCCCACGGCCTATGCACCTAGCCTACACATCCCTTGTCAATATGGGCAATCAGCCTTACCTGCGTATCTTTGGACTGTGGGAGGAAAGTGGAGCGCCTGGAGGAAACCCAAGCAGACACAAGGAGAATATACAAACTCCACCTAGACAGTCTCCCAATGGTGGAATCAAACCGAGGTCCCTAGCACTCCGAGGCAGCAGTGCTAACCACTGAGCCACCGTGCCACCCATGATAATAATCTGTTCATGGCCATTATCAAACAAAGCCACAGTATACATGATGTGTTAAGGAAGTGTTGTGGTGGTGATGCCACTGCACTTGTAATCAAGAACCCAAGCCTAATATTTCATGCCTGGCTAGCTCAGTCCATAGGGTATGAGACTCTTAACTTCAGAGTATGCTATGTCACTGTCCCTACTACTGGGTCAGAGGTTTCTTGGTTGGAGCCCCACTTCTGAATTTTGCATTTCTGAACAGGAGGTTAAAAATAATTAAATCTCCTCATTGTATTCATGATGAAAGTTTCAAGACTGCCTTTACTCTTTTGTGCAGGGATCTCCAGGCAAATCAGGTGAACGGGGGTCCAAAGGAGAAAGAGTAAGTGATGCAGCGATGAAGACAAACTGAATATCACTAGACCACCTGAGCTGTCAACTAGCCAATAAACTGACCAGCAACCTCAGATAAGTAACAACTCCAATGTAAGAGAGTCAAACTCAATATGCAGTATTATTCATTTCATTGTAAAGCCAAGTCTAATGCTACTGTAAGCAGATATCGCTCCCCTGATGAACATCAGAACATAAGTAATAGGGCAGGAGTAGGCCATTCAACCTCTCAAGCCTGGCCAATCATTCAATAAGATGACAGTTGATCTATCCCAAAGCTCAACTCCTCTTTTGTGTCAGCATGCCATAGCCCTCAACTCCCCGATATTTCACAAATCTACTCTTTAAATATTTATATCATCAAAACAGTTAGATCAAACCTGAAACCTGCGTGGTCCGTGTGGCTCATATTATACTATTTATTGTTTATACTCACCGAAGCAAGGCAACATACAGTCCATTTTAAAATGCCATAAATATACAGATTGTTGGTATTAAGATGTCGAGGAAGATTTTTGTGATTACCGCTTGGAAGTTAAACATTGTCCAGACAGAGTGCAGAAGAGAAAACTGGATAGAGGATTTCAAGCTGCTATCAGAACATACTAATTTTACTTCCATCAAATAAGGGACATTCTGTAAGTAATCTGAAATCCACATCATCAGACCATGCTGTGCTTCACCTGAAAACCCAGGCATTATTCTGGCTAAAGTTCACAATTATTCCTATAGTTAGTTTCTCATTCTAGCCACATTCCTCCTACATCTGATGCCACCAGAAATACATTAATTGGTCATTCATCGTGCTTGTACGTTTTATGGAATCCTATTGTTTATAATTAATACGTAACAACAGTGACAGCACTCCAGAAATAATTGAAATGTAGCAAAGCATTTTGGGACATCCATTGAACATGGGAAAATGCTTGAAAAAATACACATTGGTTCTTTCTCTATGTCAAATTCAAATAATAAATTTCCCAATAAAAATATAGAATCTAAGGAAGAGAAGTAAATAATGTTACGAGAATTATTTTTAATGAGGTACTGAACTCGTATTTTGTGAGATTTACGTCTTTTGCTCGGCTTCATCGACAAAGAAAATTCAGCCCTCCTTCCAAGGTCAGGTGATTAAGAATGCTGGGAATTCAATCTCCTTCAGTTGTTACATGTTAAGTTAACAGGAATATCTTATGGTTCGCATTGCCCTTAATGGGTTTTGCATGTAAATTAATCAGTTGGAAAGCATGCATAATTTACTGGTGATGGTAAATGGATGAAAAAGAACAACATAGGTGATTTGGTGAAGGAAAAAAACACGTTCCATTCTGTGTAAGAACACTTCCAGATATTAAAAAAACACATATTTTAGTGATGTTGTGGTGCAGTAGTAGTGTCCTACTTCTGAGCCAGGAACGTATCCTATTTGGTCCAGAGATGCGTGATATTGTCAGTGAACAAGTTACATTCATAGAGTCATGCAGCATAGAAACAGGCCTTCGATTCAACTCGTCTATGCCGACCACATTCCTCAACTGAACTAGTCCCATTTGCCTGTGTTTGGCCTGTATCCTTCTAAACCTTTCCTACCCACCTACCTTTCCAAATATCTTTCAATTATGTCCGCCTCTACCACTTCCTCTGCCAGCTCATTCCATTTATGCACCACCTCTGTGTGAAAAAGAAAATTGCCCTTCAGTTTCCTTTTAAATCTTTCCCCTCTCATTTTAAATGTCATCCCTATTGTTCTGGGCTCCCTTGCCCTGAGGAAAAGACCTTGGCTATTCACCTTATCTATCCCCCTCATGTTTTATAAACCTCTATAAGGTTACCCTCGGCCTTCTATGTTCCAGGGTAAAGGGTCCCAGCCTCTCCTTATAACTCAAAGCTTCCAGTCTCAGTAAAATCCTTGTAAATATTTTTTGCACCCTTTCCGGTTTAATAATATCATTTCTATAGTAGAGTAACCAGAATTGTACACAATACTCCAAATGTGGACTTACCAATGTCTTGTACAGCTGTAATATGACATCCCAACTCATGTACTCAATGTTCTGACCAATGAAGGCAAGCGTGCCAATTGCCTTCTTCCCCACCCTGTCAACCTGTGACGCTACCTTCAAGGAACTATCTACCTGAACCTCTAGGTCTCCCTGTTCAACAACACTCCCCAGGTTAACTGTATAAGTCCGGTCCTGATTTGTCTTACCAAAATGCAACACCTTGCATTCATTAGAATTAAAATCCATCTACCATTCCTCGGCCCACTGGCCCAGTTGATCAAGCACTGTTGTACTCTTAGATAAGCTTCTTCACTGTCTACTAAACGACCAATTTTGGTGTCATCCACCAACTTAGTAACCAGGCCCCCGATTTTCTCATCTAAATCGTTTATGCAAATGAAAAATGACAGTAGACTCAGCACCAATCTTTGTGGCACACCACTGGTCACAGGCCTCTAGTCTGAAAACAACCCTCTACCACCAATCTCTGTGTTCTGCCATCAAGCCAATTTTGTAGCCAATTGGCTAGCTTTTTCTGGATCTCGTGCAATCAAACCTTACTAACCAGTGTACCATGCAGAACCTTGTTGAAGGCCTTGCTAAAGTCCATGTAGATAATGTCCACCGCTCTGCCTTCATTGACCTTTTTGGTCATCGCTTCAAAAAACTCAATCAAATTTGTGAGACACAATTTTCCATGCACAAAGCCATGCTGACGATCCCTAAACTGTCTTTGCCTTTCCAAATACATGTAGATCCTGTCTCTTGGAATCCCTTCCAACAATGGACCACCACTGACGTTAGGTTCACCGGTCTATAATTCCTGGCTTTTCCTTGCTGCCTTTTTTAAACAATGGCACAGCATTAGGCTTCCCCCAGTCTTCTGGCACAACCTGTGGCTGTTTATGATACAAGTATCTTTTTAAGGACCCCATAATTTCCTCCATACCTTCCCACAATGTCCCAGAATAATTTTGATCAGGCCCTGGGAATTTATCTTCTTTTATGCGTCTTAAGACCTCCAGCACCTCCTCTTCAGTAATGTAGACTCTTTTCAAGACATCACTGTTTATTTCCCCAAGTTCCCTAACATCTATATCTTTCTCCATAGTAAATACTGTTGAGAAATATTCATTTAGGACCTTACCCATCTCCTGTGACTCTTTGCATAGATGACCTTGTGGCTCTTTAAGGGGCCCTATTTTCTCCTTAACTACTCTTTTGCCCCTAAATTACTTATAGAATCTCTTTGGATTATCTGCCAAAGCTATCGCATGTCCCATTTTGCCACCCTGATTTTCCACCTAACTGTACTGCTGCGTCCACATACTCTTCAAGGGATTCACTTGATCCAAGCTGTCTATACCTGATATAAGTCTCCTTTTTTCTTGACCAGAGTTCCAATATCGCTAGTCATCCAGTGTTCCTCACTTCTGCCAGCCGTGCCCTTCACTCTAACAGGAACATGTTGACTCTGAACTCTCGTTATCTTGTGTTTGAAAGTGTCCCACCTGCCACTCATCTCTTTATCTGCAAACAGCCTCCTCCAATCAACTTTTGAAAGTTCTTGTCTAATAGCATCAAAATTGGTCTTGCCTCAAATGAGGGCTTTAACTTGTGGACCAGACCTATGCTTTTCCATAACTATTTTAAAATTAATGGTCCAAAAGTGCTACACCCCATTAGTACATCAGTCATTTGCCATGCCTTATTTCCCAAGAGGAGGTCGAGTTTTGCCCCTTCTGAAGATGGGCCATCTACATATTGATTGAGAAACCTTTCCCGAACACACTTGACAAATTCCTCCCCATCCAAGGCTTTAACACTATGGCAGTCCCAGTCTATGTTTGGAAAGTTAAGATACCCTACTATTACAACCTTTCTTCATCTATCTGCAATCTCTATGCACATTTGCTCCTCAATTTCCCACTGACTGCTAGTGGACAGCACAATCACATCAAAGTGATAATCCCTTCCTATTTCTCAGTTCTACCCATATAGCTTCACTGGATGATTCCCCCAGGAATATCGTTTCTAAATATTGCCGTGATGTTTGCTTAGTCAAAAATGTCACTCCCCCTCCTCTCTCGCCTCCCTTTCTATCCGTCCTATAGCATCTGTACCCTGGAACATTGAGCTGTCAGCCCTGTCCCTGCCATGCTCTTGCCTGCCCAGTCTGTTTAATTTCTGCATGAGCCTTAACCTTCTCCTTTGTCTCAATACTGTTTAGGATCCCACTGCCCTGCCAGCTAGTTTAAACCCTCCAGAGTAACTCCAGCAAATCTCCGCCAGGATATTGGTGCCGCTCCAGTGAGGGTGCAACCTATCCCTCTTGTACAGGGTTACCATTGCCGCAGAAGAGATCCCAATGATCCAAAAATCTGTATCCCTTCCCCCAGCTCCTCAGCCACGTATTCATCTGCCCTATCCTACTATTCCCACTAGCATGTGGCACTGGAAGTGATCCAGGGAATCCTACCCTTGAGGTCTTGCTTTTTAACCTCCTGCCTAACTCCCTGTAATCACTCTATAGGGCCTCATTCTTTTTCCTACATATGTTGTTGCTACCAATGTGTACAATGACTTTGGCTGCACACACTTCCCTTTGAGAATTTACTGCAACTGCTCCGAGACGTCCTTGACCCTGGCACCATGGAGGGAACACGCCATCCTGGAATCTTGCTCGCAGCCAGAGAAACGTCTGTCATGCGCCCTGACTACAGAGTCCACTATTACAGTTGCTTTCTTGGACTTTGCCATAGCTAGTTGTGATGCCAAATACCTGGCTGCTGCTGCTATTTTCCCCTGAGAGGCCAGCACCCCCCAACAGTATCCAAAGCAGTACACTTATTTGAGAGGGGGATAACCACAGGAGACTCCTGCATGACCTGCCTACCTCTCTTGGCATCACCAATCTACCTGATTGAACCTTATGGTGTCATCACCTTCCTGAAGCTACTATTATTACACTCTCTACCTGCTGTATGCTCCTCAGTGCATCCAATATGCCACAGCAATTGGTCCATGTGGTCTGAGAGGAGCTGCAGCTGGACACACCTCCTGCACGTTGATCAGAAAGTAAAACTAAACAGGAATATGGCTCTTGTTGTGTAGTATAGACTCCCTACCTTTGGGTCAGAAGGCCTAGTTCAACTCTCACCTGCTTCAGAGGTATTTCAGAGGCACGTCATATGGTTGAATAGGTTGATTAAAATGACTAACTAAAGCAGCAGAGCACTATAGCCATCACCATGTCCAGGCCAGGGATTGTGGAGGGGTTTGTAATTCCTGACTGCCTGCTTGTTTAAAACTGAGATGGGAAGGAATTTCTTCAGGCAGAAGGCGGTTAATCTATGGAACAAATTGCCACAGAGGACAAGTGGAGTCCAGGTCATTGAGTGTCTTTAACACAGAGATAGATAGGTTCTTGAATGATAAAGGGATCAAGGATTACAAGGAGAAGGCAGGAGAATGGGGTTGGGAAACATATCAGCCATGATCAAATGGCAGAGAGACTCAGTGGGCTGAATGGCCTAATTCTGCTCTCATATCTATATTCTTATGGTCTTCTTTTCTCCAGCTGTGTCCTAGGAAATGGAGCATATGGTGTCCACTGGTATCCTTGAGGCTTTCAGAGATATGGGGGTGCTGAGGTACAGTAAAGGAACAAAAAACAGAAATATTTAGGGCTTTTGTGGTGCAGTGTTATGCCCCTACATTTGGCCAAAATGCCCAGGTTCAAATCCCATCTGCCCGAGATGTGTGTCAAAACATGTCGGAAGAGGTTGATTTCCTATATTTTACTTCCACTTGCAACAGAATAAGATTATTATTTCATTCAAAGAAGCAATCAGAGGGAATCATCTTAACAACTTAATGGTGCTAGCAACCAAAATGTTGTCTCTTCAAAGAATGCTCAAGAATTTGATGGCCTAGAGATGACTGAAGTCAAAGGAAAATAAGAAGTTCAACAATACTCTTCCACTTCAATATTTTTTGTTATATTCAAATTCAATTTTTTCTTTTCTTTTTGGGCAGGGTGAGCCAGGTACCAAAGGTGAAAAAGGAATCCAGGGAGACAAAGGACGACCTGGTGATCCAGGGCCTCCAGGTATAAAAGGACACACTGGGATAATGGGTCCAGTGGGGCCTCCAGGAGAAAGAGGCCCAGTTGGGTTACCAGGCCAATCGGGTCTTCCCGGAAAACCTGGAGAAAGAGTAAGTCGCTGAATACTGCCCTCTTGGTTGCGGATCGCAAAAACTTTGAGTGTCAAGCCAACTGTGATGGGGAAAAAACAAAATCCTTACATTCGGAATTACTTCAAAACTCTAGTTTGGAATTGAGCATTCCAGTCAAACCCATTTAAAATTATCTCCTCTGATCAACTTTAGACGTGTTAGCTTCATAAAAATCAGGGATCATTTTGTGAAATAAAACCAGCCACCAGACGAATGGAATAGGAATTTATATCCGATGTCCTGTACATTTTCTATTCACTTAAAGTTACATGCTTAAGTACCTGTTACTTACTGTCAGAGGCAAGGTTACCGATCAGAATTGGAGTTTGGTAAAATTATCCCTCATATTTTGATTTAACATTGATTTATGTGCACTTGGTTTTATTTTTCCTAGGGTGAACCTCCATCTTCTGAGCACCTGAGGAGACTTATAAGGGAAGAGCTGTCAAAGCAGCTCGATGGTAAGTTGCACTTCATATTTCTGCATTTACTGTATTATACTTTTGGAAGATATGATCCTGGCCCCAAAGTTTCAATCCAGCATAGATTCATTCCAGATGAAAGGTTTGTCTTATGAGAAAAGATTGAGCACTTCAGGCATATACTCACTCTAGTTATGATGGATAAGAGGATACCCAATTAAGGTGTATAAGATGCTAAAGGGTATTAACAAATTAGACGTAGAGTGGATGTGAGGCAATCTAGAATGAGAGGTCATAGTTTGAGGCAAAGGGATAGCAGGTTTAACACAAGACAAACAGGAATTACTCTTCTCAAAGTGTCATGAATCTGTGGAATTCACTGCCCCAGAGTGTGGTGGACACCAAAATACTGAATAAATTTCAGGAGGACATGGACACAATTTTATTTAGTAATGGGTTAACTTGTTATGGGGAACAAGCAGGCAAGTGGAGTCAAGGTCGAAATGATCGTATCAACTAGCGGAATAGGCTCGAGAGGCTGAATTGTCTATTCCTGCTCTTAGTTCTTATTCTGATATTCAAAACAGTGTTGGCATGTAGACTGACCTTGAATCATGCATTTAGTAGCTGAAAGGAGAACAATAGAATTACTAACATTATCCCAGACCTTGAGGATGGCACGGTGGCTCTGTGGTTACCACTAGTGCTTCACTGTATCAGAGACCCAGGTTGGATTCGATTTCAAATTATGGTATTTAAAAGATTGTCTATCTCAGGCAGTTGCAACAGTATGACGACAGTTGTGTGTTCATTGACTCCTCTTGTGCGCCTTTTGATTGATCTCAGTTTGTAGCACTTGTTCTTAATTCTTTCTGTTATAAAGATCTTTTTTTTCCCTTTAAACATCCACAGGATGAGGGCATCGCTGCCAGGAAGCATTTATTGCCCATCCCTAATTGCCTAGAGGGCAGTTAAGAGTCAACCACATTGCTGTGGGTCTGCAGTCACATGTGGCCAGACCAGGGCAGGATGGCAGTTTCCTTCCCTAAAGGACATCAGTGAACCAGATGGGTTTTTCCCAAACAATCAGCAATGGATTCATCATTAGACTCTTAATTCCAGATTTCTATTGAATTCAATTTCCACCATCCACCATGGCAGGTGAACCCGAGTCCCCAGAACATTATCTGGGTCTCTGGATTAACAGTCCAGTGATAATACCACTAGGCCATCATCTTCATAATTTGACAATCAAATTATGAAAATAGATCATAGGAATTGGCATGTTTGATAAGAAAAATGATGTTTGGAGCACAAAATTCTTAAGTTTAGAGTGAAGTGATAAGTGAATTATTAGGAAGACTGCAAAATATTAGTTCACTACTTCAAGTGACTCAGAAGTAGACTGTGAATTATTGACACATAATGCAGACATTATTCCTCACATTGAAAGATTTGCTACTCAGACTGTCAGACCTACACCTGTAAACCATTGCTGTGGATCAGTCTTAACATTATCATTGAACGCTCTTGTTTCTGAAAGTGTCCCTGAGAAAAGCTAGGTAAGGATAAATAATTTTAAAGCAAAAGTCAAACATTAATGCCATGTGTCAATATTGCTGATGGATCATCCTGCACATTAATTTGTTGTATTCTATGATTCTGTATGATCTGCAGATCTCACCATGTTTACTCTCCCTGTTGCTGGTTGGAAGGGTATTCTATCTGCCTTGAACAGCTAAGAACACTGGTACTTCCATCACATCTTACATAAATGATTGTAATGACTTGTCATTATCAGTGCCACATAAATTAGTGTCACTAAAGGAGTTGGTATCACTTTAAGAATTGATGACGAATATCAGTAAGTCTTGATTTGTTGTATCAATGATTGAAGAATCAGATACTGCAGGGCTTTTTTTGCAAATCACAAAATTGGGCCTGATATTGTCATGTGCTCTGGTTCTTGAGTGTGTCTACTGTTTTGCAGTGTCTGAAGAAATAGGTTCATCCTCTTCAAGCATGGAGGGATGAGATATATCCTAAAACTGAAAAAAATATTCTTTGAAAAGTCAAGGCACTTCTGGGTTATCCAATCCTCCTGATGTAAAGTTTCAGCTGTTAGGAAAAGTTGAGGTCAATTTTGGCAAAATGCCACCCAATCTTCAAGGGATAAAAGCTCTCATTCCTCGTAAGAATGAGACAATCCTTCACAAGTGGAATGAAGTTATCATTTTGAATGGAGTTAGAAACAAAGAAACTGCAGATGCTGGAATCCAAGGTAGACAAACAGGAGGCTGGAAGAACACAGCAGGCCAGGCAGCATCTGGAGGAACGGAACAGGCAATGTTTCGGGTATTACCTTGTACCAGTTGTAGAAGACTGAGTAGTACACAAGCCTGCCAAAACATCAATGACCTATTCTGATTCTATAGGCTCCTAAAGAACTCTACCATTGTAATACTACTGCAAAACACCTTTTAACGAGAGGGGATTTTTTTTTTCCCAAGGGCCTAGACCTTGATGTCTGATGGTTGAAGCGACACAGTGTAAAGCCATTCTAAAATAGCAGGCAACATAGTCAAAGTTCCTCCTGAGTTGAGTCAAAATTCAACATCAAAATTCTTGACTTTTAAGATGACTGACCAAAAGTCCTGGGCCAACTCATCAACTAGACCTCACAACAGCCCATGCGAGACAGAGGAGCAGATATGTAGTCAGATACTGGAAAGGTGTGAAAAAATGCAGGGCAGTTGTGGTGGGTGACTTCACCTTTCCTCTTATTGACTGGGACTCCCTTAGAGCCATGGGCTCAGATAGAGAGCAATTTATTAGATGTGGCCAGGAGGGCTTTTTGAGACAGTACGTTGACAATCCAACCAGCGAGGAGGTCATACTAGACTTGGTATTAGGGAATGAGCCAGGACAGGTGATCAATGCTTCAGTAGGAGAGCATTTCAGACTTAGTAACCATAACTCCATAAGATTTTGAGTAGTCATGGACAAGGACAAGAGTGGCCCTTGGGCGAGGGTGTTTAATTGGGCGAGGGTGTTTAATTGGGCAAGGGCCAATTATACTCAAATTAGACAAGAACTGGGGAATGTGGGTTGGGAGCAATTATTTGAGGGCAAATCTACATCTGGTATGTTGGAGGCTTTTAAAAACCAGTTGATTAAAGTGCAGGACACGCATGTCCCAGCAAAACTGAAGGATAGGAATGGCAGGGTCTAGAAACCATGAATGCCAAGGGAAATTGTAAACTTAGACGAAAGGAAAAAGGAAGCATACATTAGGTCTAGGCAGCTACAAACTGATAAAGCCCTTGAGGATTATAGAGAAATTAGAAAAGAACTGAAATGCATAATTAGGGAGGCTAAAAGGGGCCATGAAATATCTTTCGCAAACATGGTCAAGGAGAATCCCAAGGCATTTTATGCATATATTTGAAGAAAGATGGTATCGAGGAAAAGAGTGGGTCCCTTCAAGGACAAAGGAGGGAAGTTATATGTGGAGCAACAGGAAGTGGGAGAGATCTTTAATGAGTACTTTGTATCGGTATTCACGAAGGATAAGGTCATGACTGATGTTGAGGTCAGGGATCAGAATGTCAGTATATTAAAGGATGAAGTTTTGTGTATCCTAAATTGCATTAAAGTAGACAAGTCCCCAGGGCCAGATGGAATCTATTCCGGGTTACTGCGAGAGGCAAGGGAAGAAATAGCTGGAGCATTAGCAGCTATCTTCATATCCTCCTTGACCACCGAGTAGGTTCCAGAGGACTGGAAATTAGCCAATGTTGTTCCCTTGTTTAAGAAAGGAAGCAGGGATAATCCAGGAAATTATAGGCGGGTGAGTCTGACATCTGTGGTGGGGAAGTTCTTGGAGAAGATGCTGAGGGACATGTGCACATTTGGAAGAAAGTGGACTAGTTATTGACAAGTAGTATGGTTTCATACGGAGAAGGTCATGTCTCACCAACCTGATTGAATTTTTTGAAGAGGTAACAAAGATAATTGATGAGGGAAGAGCTTTGGATGTAGTTTATATGGACTTTAATAAGGCATTTAATAAAGTCCCACATGGCAAATTGGTACAAAAACTAAAATCACATGGGATTCAGGGTGGGCTGGCTAGATGGATACAAAACTGACTTAGTCATAGAAGGCAGAGGGTAGCGGTGGAAGGGCATTTATCCGAATGGAGACCGGTAACTAGCGGTGTTCTACAGGGATCGGTCTTTGATCATCTGTTGTTTGTAGTGTATATAAATGAGTGTATATAAATGATCTGGAGGAAAATGTGGGTGGTCTGATTAGTAAGTTTGCAGATGACAGGAAGATTGGTGGAGTTGCTGATAGTACTGACAATTGTAAAAAAGATACAACAGGATATAGATAGATTAGTGACTTCGGCACAGAATTGGCAGATGGAGTTTAATCCAGACAAATGCAAGGTGATGCATTTTGTAGGATCAAATTTAGGTGTGAATGATACTGTTAATGGCAGAACCCTTAGGAATATTAACATACAGATGGATCTGGGCATGCAGGTCCATAGTTCCCTAAAAGTGGCGACACAGGTGGCCAAATTGACTAAGAACCCATATGGCATGCTTGCCTTCATTTGCTGGGGCATAGACTATAAGAGTTGGCAAAACATGTTGCAGCTATATAAAACCCTTGTTAGGCCGCATTTGGAGTATTGTGTGCACTTTTGGTCACCACATTACCAGAAAGATATGGGAGCTTTGGAGAGAGTGCAGAGAAGATTCACCAGGATGTTGCCCAGTCTCGACGGCATTGGCTATAAGGAAAGGTTAGAAAGACTAGGATTGCTTTCACTGGAAAGACAGTGGCTGAGAGGAGACCTGATAGAGGCATAGATAGGGTGGATAGTCAGAGGCTTCTTCCCATGTTTGAAGTTTCAATTACAAGGGGGCACAGATTCAAGGTGAGAGGGCAAAAGTTTAAGGGAGATGCGCGAGGAAAGTTTTTCACGCATTGAGTGGGAGCAGCCTGCAATGAACGGCCAGAAGAGGTGGTGGAAGCAGGCACATTGGTGACATGTAAGAGGCATCTGGATGGTTACGTGTAAAGGGAGGGAATAGAGGGATATGGACCGAATAGGGGCAGAAGGTTTGTTTTTAGTTTAGTCAGGGAATGATGATCGGCATGGGCTTGGACGGCTGACGGTCCTGTTCCTGTGCTGTACCTTTCTTTTGTTCTTTTTGTTCTTTTGTTCTGCTGCAGAGTCAATGATGTAAACTTGACCAATAAAGTGTTTAATTTCCATCAATTTCCTCTTCTGCATCTTGTCCAGTCAGTCGGATTTTCCATTGTTCAGAAGTTAATTTATTCAATTTGCAATTTAGAGATGATCTTGAATTTTCAGATTGTTGAAAGTGACTGATTCTGTCACTGTGAAAACATTGGGTGTCCCCTGCTGGGCAGTCTTTTCACATGTGTAACCATCTTGTGACACAACACCAGCATTACAAAATTGGACTGAGCCTTGGACTTAACCCGAATCACATCCCAGTTACACATGCTTTGCCGTGCTTGGCTGGTATGTTAAACCACCTTGCTCTAAGTTGTCTTCTTTAGACTGCAAAATAACAGTTGGCTGTTGAGGACTTTGACCACGATTCCACCTTGGCTTTGTTTGAATGTGCTATAACCGAATGAACTGGCCAGTCTACGTAAATCATTCATGAAGGAGTCCACCAATTCCCCCTTGCTGCTGGGACTGCTGATTCAACTGGGTGCATTCAATAATCAAACTTTTCCTGGGGCTAAGATGGACTGACGTGGAGCTGTTGCTGCTGTAAATGGAGACCTGAAGCTATTCTATTCCCGTGGAAGATGCAATTCCATTTATATGCTTGCACTTGTTCTTCGGCATTGAAGAGCGTTGGACGAGTTAGAAACTAAACAGCTAGTGTAGACATTTTGCCACAACACAGCATGCCTGACTTCACATCACTACCTCAACATGCAGAATTTGGGAAGGATTCTCAGGATTTTTGCCTCATAGTTCTTCCACCTTGTCTCAAGTTTCTTCAAATTAGATTGGTGCCTCTACTCGTGCCACCACGCTTTAGTATGGGTTAACCTGTACAAGCAGTATTTATTGACAATATGAACATTATGATTTTGCAGCAAACATCTCTCCCCTAAGCAGCTCCCGTTCCATCCTCTAGCAATGTCTATCCCTTGTAGCTTCTGAGGTCACTCACAATTACATCACCAGCATACCTCAGATACTCAGCTGCAATTCAATTATTTTTCTACCATGGACATTTAACACTCCCTTCCAAAGATGATAATTGATTTTTAGGGATTATGCAAGTAGGTTACAGGTCCACCACGAAACTCATTGAGCGGTGAAACTGGCTAAGGCATGCTAAATGGCCTACTCGTGCTGCCAAATTGTTCAGAAAATCAATCCTCCAAGAAAAGGGAGAAAAATATAGTAAGAAGTAAGTCAAAGCTGTGAGAGTGACATGGTCCGTTATACAATCATTGATTTTTATTGTATTTCTGTAAGTTTAGAGTTTAGAAATTGTTAACTTCATAAGCTTTGTGAATGAGTTTGTGTAGTTTGCAACTATGTCAAGATCCTGGGTCTTTCAATATCCTGCATGCAGTGAAGAACCAAACTAGATAAGTTTCATAAAATTATACAGATGGATGTCCCTTTTTGATATTTCAGTAAACTAGAAGCTTTGTTATATTTGTTTACAGTGCGGCTGTCCTATCTCATGTCTCAGTTTCCACCAACATCCATTAAAGCACCGCCTGGGAAGCCAGGGCCTCCAGGCCCACCAGGGACTGATGGATTTCCCGGGAGGCCTGGTGTCCCAGGAGAACCTGGGCCACCTGGGCAACCTGGCTCTGAAGGAGCCAGTGGACCAATGGGTCCAAAAGGTATGAATGTGCTTCTCATTTTTAAAAATGTGCTCTTACGTGTATTGAAATAAAATCGCTCAGTAGTTCCAAATTTCAGACCCAGGTTCAGGTTATTCATTGACTGCAAAGTTTAAAATTGGTCAGATGCTAAGGTCAATAAAATTGAAATGGATAATCTAGTAATCCTAAAACATATGAATAGAATGGGAATAGAAGGATACGGTCCCTCTATACATAATACATAATATATTTTAAGTATCAAAGTAGAACAGTAGTCTCACCAAAACATTATGCTTAATGTGGTAAGATGTGAGACACCATAATCGGTACAAATCACTCTGGCAGATTTATATTCTCTTGTTTTATCAGGACTGGGGATAAAACTTTAACATGTGCATAATGATTTATTGTAGGTCTCTTAATCTTTTTTAATGTTTTTTCTTCATTACATAATTTTGAAATTTTTAATTTATTAAAGGCAAGGGCATGAGCTAAATCCTTATTTCAGGCCAACACCTGTCACTTACAATGAGCTTTTCATCAACGTAAAGTATCATTTCACCTCCTCAGAGATATCATGATAATTAAATGGATAACGAGTTAATATTACAAAAAAAATGAACAAATAAAATTACAGTGTAGGAACAGGCCCTTCGGCCCTCCAAGACTATACCGACACGGAGCCCATCACAACTAAATCCCCCTACCCTTCCAGGGACCGTATCCCTCTATTCCCATTCTATTCATATATTTGGCAAGACGCCCTTTAAAAGTCACTATAGTATCTGCTTCCAATACCTCCCCCGGCAGCGAGTTCCAGGCACCCACCACCTTCTGTGTAAAAAACTTGCCTCATACTTCACCTTTAAACCTTGCCCCTCGCACCTTAAACCTATGGCCCCTGGTAACTGACCCTTCTGCCCTGGGAAAAAGCTTCTGACTGTCCAGTCTGTCCATGCCCTTCATAATCTTGTAGACCTCTATCAGATCGCCCCTCAACCTCCGTCATTCCAGTAAGAACAACCCAAGTTTCTCCAACCTTTCCTCATAGCTAATGCCCACCATACCAGGCAACATCCTGATAAATTTTTCTGTACCCTCTCCAAAGCCACCACATCCTTCTGGTAGTGTGGTGACCAGAATTGAACACAATATTCCAAATGCGGCCTAACTAAGGCTCTATAAAGTTGCAACATTACCTGCCAATTTTTAAACTCAATGCCCCGGCCGATGAAGGCAGGCATGCCATATTGATGATGTCCATGTAATTCTTGGAAACATCCAACATTGATAAATTTCAGTAAAATCGATAAAAGCCCTAGTCTGACCTCTTGATAATGTGGTGTTGCTTCTTCTTAGCTGCGGGTGATTTGAAGGATCTTCAATTCTCAACAGCAGAAAGTAATCTCTCTTATTCTGTAGAGCAATTGCTTCACAAAATTCTCTTAGCAATTCTTATTACTTCCTCATCATGTTCAAAAGATTAACAGGTTTGTGCACAACATACACACGCACAAAGCGTGACTATAAAATGTTTTGAGTATGGGATATTTGTCCCCGTATCTCTGGAACCAAGTATAGTATTTTTTCCAACAATTAATCTTTATAATAGCCAATTTAAATACAAGTGCACATCATTATTTCATTGCTCAATGAAGAAATTAACATCAGCATTGATCAAGACGAACATTTATTTTAATGTGCGTTTAATTTCACAAAGGCAAATGGCATTTTTGCTATCAGCTCCTGGCCTGTTATATGTAAGTAGTGTTGTTTTATGTTCAGGTGATAGAGGTGCTAAAGGTGAAAAAGGAGAGACGGGTATTGGACAGAGGGGTGATCCTGGTCCACCAGGCCCTGCTGGTAAGATTTTATTTTCCATTTTATTAGCTAACATAACATCACTTAAAAAAATTGAGTATATAGTTTGAAATCTTGGTTGAAGGTATAAAGAGTGATAAAAAAAAATTTGCTTTTTCTCATTTGCGTTGTTCTGTTTTGTAGACATGTATTATTTAAGAACAGGAATCCTTTTCCTTCATGCTTATTAACAGTCGGGCTACCTGTGAGTTTAAAGGAACATTCCAAGAATAATCTTCTCATTCAGATTACTTTATGCTCTTTGATGTTTGCACCAATCCATCAAAACTAGGTTTAGTAACAGATTATGAATTAAGGCTTTACGAGATAAGTTTCCTGAATTGATCATGGATGAGCTAGGGTAAAAAATAGAACTGTATTGGTGATGTACAGGGAACAAGGGGGTGGTGTGTCAGGAATCAGTATAGAGGGACATCTATATAGTATTAAATCTGGATACTATATCAGAGATTGTTTCATACTGGTAACAATGAATTTAGAAGGAAAGACAACCTGATTTCTCCAAATGATTGAAAATAAATCCATGTAATTTGTTATTTGGCAAGATTAGGCTCCACACAAAATAGCCTGGAAGCTCAGGTCCCTGTTTATCTCAGGTTTTCGTAACTCTTTTAACGGGCAAGTAGCTATTCATCTGAAATTCCTTCAGGGAGCATCCTTGCAACTTGTTCTTTGCTATGTCTCCAAGGCTTAAAATTTTTAGTGATCAGAAATAGAAATTGCAATTGCTGTGTGATCTGATAAGACTCACGTGACTTGAAATCTAATATCTTTGATCTTTATTCCATTGTTTTGCTATTTTATTCAAACTATTGGTTTACTCTACATCATTTGTACATATCTGGATTTCCATGAAGGAGATGGTTATTGGGATTTGGGAAAGTTTCCAATCTGAGAAACCTGTCTGCCAAGAAGGTCCTGTTTTCATGCGTGGGCATTGGGTGGGGGCGTGGGGTGGTGGGATGGAATTGGGTCTACTTCCTTCAGGTCTGAGTTAGCAACAGAGGGAGACAGATGATGAGGCTGAAAGGTTAGGGGAGCCCATCTTCATTGTCATAGTGATAAATTTCAAACCCTCATCAGATATCCACCTTAGCGTCCACCCAGCAGCGTGTCCCCGATATGTCTTATGAACCCACTATGCACCCACTCACCAACAATGTTCCCCATTTTTCTCCATGACCCCATTTCTCCTATGGCTAATCCATGGCCTCCAAATATCCTATGCCCACTGAACAATCTCTTAGCTCCAATTTTCCCCTCAACACTCCCTCATCTCCCATATTTCCCCTGTCCCTGTCAATACCGATCTACTACCCCTTTAATCTTCTATGCCTGTTCTCCCAATATACACTATACAGAGAACCAAAGAGTTGTTGGCAAGCCAGCCATCATCACAATCATCCTGAAACTCATGACACAAGCAGGATCTTGAAAAAGACATGTTGAAAATCTATGGTCAGCCTACAATCTCCTAAAAGCATCAATCAGCCACAAGTATTAATTGTTCTTCTTCATTTTCATCATCATCATCAGTTCTCTGCCTGAAGGCTGGTCCAGCTCACTGTGCCATGAGCTTGACAATGGACAAGTAGACATATCCTCAATCCACCCCAGCTAAAATGGGGATTAAACACCATGCCGTTGACAGCAATGTGGTGCACATCAGCCATCCAACCAACTGAGCTGAAGTGCCTCTCCCCACGCACTCCCAGCACCTTAGCCAAAAAGAATAATCACAACTGTAATGAGAGTGAACTACCAAGAAAAGTTACAGAAATTTAAGGATTGATGGACCTCATCAAACGTGAATTGTAGAGAAAAAAAAACAATGTATACAATATGGCAGTAAAAATAGACTACCCAATTCAAATTAGTAAAAGAAATTATTAAGTCATTAAAAGATGCTAAATATTTATAATGTGTCTCATGACCTGGCAGAATATAGCAGATTTCCAATTGAATGACTTGAACTCAAAATGAAAATAAAAGGCAAACTTGCATTTATCCAGCTGGTTTCACAACCTCAGAATTTCCCAATACACTATGCAACGGGATGTGTGCCCTTCTGTACTTTGAAATAGTGCTACGGAACTTTTAAATTCACCTGAGAGGGCAGATGAAGCCTTAGTTCAATGTACCAACTACAAGACAGTAAACAATTTCTTCAGAATTTCACTGGTATGTCAGTCTTGATTATTGTGCTCAGGTTTCTGGAGTGGGACTTGAAGCCATAATGCTCTCCCTCAGAGGAAAAAAATATTCTCCCAGCTCTCCCATGGATGACAAAAAAATCTGAATGATTCAGTACTTTGGAGTTAAGGCTTGACGGGTCAAATTTCATTTTTTCTTTCCATTGTAAACTTTCACTTATCTTGTTTCAACTGTTACATTTATAGGTATCCCTGGAACACCTGGCTATGGGAAAGATGGAGTTCCTGGTACTCCAGGGCCACCTGGAGAGTCTGGCCTACCTGGAGGGATAGGTCCTCAAGGACCCCCTGGTCAGAATGGAATCTGTGACCTGGCTCAATGTGCTTATTATGCAAGTATGGCCAGCCGACCAGCTAACCAAAAAGGACCTTGAGCCAAAACAAAAAGAGTTTGAAGAGATGAAGGATGCAGATGCTGTTTAATACAAACATAAAAATATATCCGACCGCAGTCTGTACAGCGATCACTCCGAGCGCACATGCGGCCAGCTAGATGTGTTTTGATATGAGATCCTGCCATCTCCTAGAAAATCAGGAGAAATATACTGTATCCCAGCCATTAAACACACACACACACAGGTCCCTTCTGCAAATCCATATCAGCACCCAATTGTAACAAAACTTGGTGATTTAAAAACTTTCTAACTGTACATATTTTCAAAATTTGCAGCAAGTTTCCTGTATAGTTGTACCTCATCTGTAGGACAATCCAGTGTGCATGTGTGAAATGCAATTTACATGCAGTAGATTACTTAGTTATTGTTGGATTTCAGTTTTGTGAATATATATATAAAGTAAAATTAATGGCAAAGATGCTGATTTCCCCAGGCTTAATTTAAAAGCAAATACCTCTTCTACAGGCCCTTGAGGGGCAATTTATTTTCACGTTGCACGAATAATGTACTTGAGTTTTCAATCATATATCATATTTTAGCTAATCATAAAATATTAAAATTCTGATTATTTTCTTTGAAGAAATAGTAATACCTGACCTTGCTGATGATTTATTATTTGTGCCTTAATTTAAATTGCAATTTTTTTTTTAAATTTAAGCTTTATTTTATCATGCTTATTGAGGCAAGATATTAATGCTGAAAATGGAACATTTTTCAATTCAAGAACACAGCTTTTGCTTCAAGTGCTCTCTGGTCAAGTGTAGGTCTGCCTATCACAAAGTTATGTTCTCCCCCAATTGTCTGCACAATTTCTACTATACATTGTTACGACATTTTTAAATACATTTCTCACACCAGCCATATATGGTGGCTTCTTGGAATGAGGTTGCTTTTTTTTTAATCTTTGTTGTGTTGTTTACCACTTTCTCCAGCTGGTTGGGGAAGGATAGTGAAATTAGTTCTCAGGTACCCCATTTAAGCGGGGGTAGACAGGACTAATTTCAGAGCACAACACCCCATGTGAAATAACTCCAAAAAGACTGGTATCCCGTCATCAAGTCATCCCTTATTTACAAGGTCAGAAATCACACGACACCAGGTTATAGCCCAACAGGTTTATTTGAAAACACAAGCTTTCGGAGTCTTACTCATTCTTCAGGTGTTCAGTCTCCAAAAGCCTGTATTTTCAAATAAAGCTATTCGACTATAACCTGTTGTCGTGTGACTCCTGACCTTGTCCACCCCAGTCCAACACCTGCACTTCCACTACCACTTCATGGCCTTTATTTACACCGTATATAATACTTGACACTGATCCAGCTTCCTCAGAGTCAGCTGCCAGAGAATGAACAGAATCGCTGACACTCCTGTTTATATCTGTCAGCCAGGGGTCCCTGATTGGACCAAGTTAACAGCCCCAGTCAGGGAACTATGAGGCCCTGCTGGCTGATTTCATTACAATCACTATACCATGCAACTTTATTCTGGATACCACAGTATAAGAAAAATCTGATGTTCTGGCAGCTTCCTGAAATGGGTATTTTGCCTCATGAGTTGTAGGTCTATTGCCTGTTTAAGGGGCTTTGTTGGATAAAGCAGAGTTGGAGACAGACTAGCTTGATCCAATTATTTGTTTCCTAATGGAACTGCTGGAGGCTGCCTACAAAAATCTCTGCTTATATATTAAGTTAAGTAGAAATGAGACTAATTTCTCTGCAGTTAACTTGTTCTGGTCTACATAATTGGTTTGAAACTGGCAGCTATCTAGCACTTCGGTAAAGTGTGCTTTGTCACATGTAAGTCAACCACTTAGATAATTATGGACATTGTGATGGAGTATAAAATCCTGCTGTCAGCTATTGTCCACACACCCACACTCTTTAACCACAATGGAGTAATGGCCCTGGCTGATTAACTTTCCCTCTCTAACTGAGGCCAATTGTATCAACTGTGTCCTCATTTCCTCAGGTCATATCTAGGCTGTATACTTTTACAGCACAAAAAATCTATACATGTATCCATTGAACCATCTTATCACAACACCACTGAAGTATTTATTTATGATCATTTTACCCTAATGATGAGCACAACTGCAAAAATGAACAGGCAAGACAAGGACAATGGGACATCACCATGCACTCAGATTATCCATTGTCTTGAATTTATATTATCATCTAGAAATATTTTTCATTTTTTTAAGTTACCTTAACCAATTATCCAACAGACAGCCAGAAATATGAAAGATTCTGTCCAATTGTTTCAGTTTTTGTGTGAATCCTGGTTGAAAGTTCCCAGAGATGAGATCATACCTACCCATCCACGAATACTTTTGCCTCAGAATACTTCTAGTAGCATGCAGCTGACTTTCCCACCATGAGTTCAGTTTTCAGTGGACACTGGAATTGCTGCAGTGCCTTGCATTCAGAGCTCAGCAGCGCGTGGAGAGCTGCAGAGTCTAAGTAACAGAGGACCTGTGCAAATGCTTTCTGAGAGTGACACAAATAACATTAGTGGAAGATAACTTTTGATTGAAGGAAACACTATTTGTTCAGGAAACTCATTATGTTCTTTCCTCCAATTGCCACTGCCTGCAGCAAGTCTCTCCCCTAATCTAGCTTTATTCTTCTGTGGAAATGAGAATTCATGCCAATACACCAGTAAACCCTAGGATGGAAAACCAACCGCAGTCAGCACAGATTCCATTCTATATAGAAGTCCCAGAATCATAAAACCCAGGCTATTGACAAACGCTCATTGTTGTCTAAGAATTATTGTACCCAGTTTACATGAGGTTGTAATTCTAAAGGATGTGTTCAACACTAATAGCACCATACTCAATGGAAAATTTCAAATAAGATTTTTCAAATCCTACATCACAAATTTGATATCTTTCACATTGTACATCATGCCTTTATGTTCTATATTATGTAGCAAGTTTTTTCAAAAACAAGAATCGGACACTGAAGAATAGCGAAATAAAGTTAGCAATGTTTATATTATACAGCTTTATAAAGAGATATACTGTATTTATAAAAATACTGCACATCTTTTTGCACATGCAAGTCCAATCGCAGTATTGTTCAGTGAATCAGAGCAGTCACCAAAAAGTAACAGCTAATGTGTGAGAAGAAAAATTATGCATGTGTGAAAAAGTTCATTTAAATCTACTAGAATGGGGTCTAAAATTGGGCTGGCTGTAAATTTAGCAATCAAGTCAATTCATACTCATGGAACAGGTTAGTTTTACACTTGAGATGTGTGATTATGCACAAAAATATTAACTTTGCTGCACTATGAAATATAAGTGCATTTCAAAGCGTAACCTAAACCAAGGAGTTCAAATGACTATTCCCCTATTCCCAATTCCTTCGCCTCCGCTGCATCTGCTCCCAGGATCAGGCATTCCACTCCCGTACATCTCAGATGTCCTCGTTTTTCAAGGACCGCAACTTCCCCCCCTCAGTGGTCGAGAACGCCCTCCACCGTGTCTCCCGCATTTCCCGCAACTCATCCCTCACACCCCGTCCCCACAATAACAACCAAAACAGAATCCCCCTCGTCCTCATGTACCACCCCACCAACCTCCGGATCCAACCCATCATCCTCCGACACTTCCACCATCTGCAATCCGACCCCACCATCAAAGACATTTTTCCCTCCCCACCCTTATCTGCTTTCCGGAGGGACCACTCTCTCCAGGACTCCCTTGTCTGCTCCACACTCCCCTCCAGCTCCACCACACCCGGCACTTTTCCCTGCAACCGCAGGAAGTGCTACACCTGCCCCTACACCTCCCCCCTCAACCCCATCCCAGGCCCCAAGAAGACTTTCCACATGAAGCAGATGTTCACCTGCACATCTGCTAATGTGGTATACTGTATCCGCTGTTCCCGTTGTGGCCTCCTCTACATCGGGGAAACCAAGCGGAGGCTTGGGAACCGCTTTGCAGAACACCTACGCTCGGTTTGCCCTAAACAACTGCACCTCCCAGTCGCGAGCCATTTCAACTCCCCCTCCCATTCCTCAGACGACATGTCCATCCTGGGCCTCCTGCAGTGCCACAACGATGCCACCCGAAGGTTGCAGGAACAGCAACTCATATTCCGCTTGGGAACCCTGCAGCCCAATGGTATCAATGTGGACTTCACAAGCTTCAAAATCTCCCCTCCCCCTACCGCATCCCAAAACCAGCCCAGCTCGTCCCCGCCTCCCTAACCTGTCCTTCCTCCCACCTATCCCCTCCTTCCACCTCAAGCAGCACCCCCATTTCCTACCTACTAACCTCATCCCGCCCCCTAAAATGTCCGTCCTCCCTGGACTGACCTATCTCCTCCCTACCTCCCCACCTACACTCACGTTTACTGGCTCCATCCCCGCCTATTTGACCTGTCTGTCTCCTCTCCACCTATCGTCTCCTCTATCCATCTTCTATCCACCTCCCCCTCTCTCTATTTATTTCAGAACCCCCTTCCCCTCCCCGATTTCTGAAGAAGGGTCTAGGCCCAAAACGTCAGCCTTACTGCTCGTATGATGCTGCGTGGCCTGCTGTGTTCATCCAGCTTCATACCTTGTTATCTCTAGTTCAAATGACTCGATTTGATATCAAAATTTGAAACTGCTCAACTGAGCTCATGGAACTTGTAATTTTGCACACAGATAACACAGATGACCCTGCATAAACCAAATATTTTCTTTGGGAAAGTTATGACCACGTGTTGATGATTTAATAATATGGCTGTGTGGGTGCTTACCTGGTGGGATGCAATGCAAAGGAATGTAGATTGTTGTAATTTATTGATTAAGAAAAGAAGGGTGTTTCAATGGACATATATGGACTGCATAAATTTCCATTAAAATGTACAAATTGTTAAGGTAGCGGAAACAGAAGTTTATTAACAAGCACATTCAAAGCTGATGTATTTTGTGTAAAAAGATAATATTTGAATATTTAACTAACCCTGAGTGAAGCCTCTTATGCACTGGGTATTTCACACTTCTAATGTTTTACAAATATTATATTAAATAGTGAGCCGAATTCTCCAGAACTGGGGAAGACTACTTTCGGTGCACCTCCTATTCTCACCTATTTACAGATTTTGTTTGGTATGTTTTGTCAATATGGCTGTCCTTGGGACAGTACCTAAAAGATACTCTGGAGACTCAGGAGACAGTTTACATTTCCAGCAGGTGGCAGTGGAGAGAAACTGACCAGAACAGTTTGCCAGCCGAATTACACACAATGTCTTATTCTCCTTCTCAGTAAAGTGAAAGAAAAGGTCACCACTGCACCACTGTTCCAAATTAAAACAGCCATCTTTGATTTCAATTCCTTTAAAATAATATTGCTAGGTTGTGAGATAGAAATTCAAAGGTTTAGCCTAGCTTCGAATTGGACTGATTCTGGGGCCAGCAAGATATGTCTTGGCCTGGTTCAGCCAGATTTTTCATGACCCTGGTGCAGAGTTAATTTATGAATGTTGCTGTTCTTAGAGTAGGAGGCCTTATGGGCCAATAGGTATGGTCCCTGCCTCTAAGTAGAAGCTCTGTGTTCAAGTTCCACTTCAGGTCTTAGTGGCCATGAAAATAGCATTTATGACATTGTTCAATCAGTTGATGATCCACCCGTTAATTCTTCCAATGCTTCCCCAAAGGGGAAATAAGACGAAATGTAAAATACAAATCATCTTTGAATAATTTTAACTAATCATGTCTGTGTTGCGATGTTGCAAATATTTTGCCATTGCAAAATTGTTACCATCTTCAATCTTTCATTTGTTCCATTTTACTTCTCTGGTTCCCATGGCTCTGCTTTCCTATCGGTCAAATAAATATTTTAATAAGATATCCCAAACTGCAAAATTGCTTCCAACTCCCTCTTGTCTCTTCCTAGAAACTAAAAGCTATTGACACTTCAGTAAGAGCCTCCAAAAATCCACCGTTTCCTTTCCCTCAACTTCTACTGTTTTCATCAATGCATTTCAAATAGCTTAGTTAGGATCAACAGGTGGAGAGATAATCTGGCAACAGTGTGGTAACAAAATAGCATCCTTCTAATTCTATAAACCTGATCTTGGAATTTGAGTCAGTAGTTGAGATGGGAAAAGGAATGCATCCCTGCAAATTGATTTGTTTCATAGTCCCCTAGCATTTGGTTGCATGTTTCTTGTATCCCTTACCATGTTCTTTATTTTATTGTGATTGATGACAGACCTAACCTATGCCCCACCAAAATTACCATAGAAACAGTACCAGCATTAGGGTTTTCACTATGGTGTGGTTGCTAAATTATTTTTTAAAATGAGATCTATCTTTTATGACAGTGTATGAGATTTGCAACAACATTAATAGGTACTGTCCCTCAAAGGAAGTTCAAATCAATGTTAAGCTTCCTTTTGCTTATCCCAGAATGTGCTTTACTTTTTTCTTGTCAATGTATCTCATGGTGCTATTCCTTAAATATTTTTGACATCTCTGTAGATTTATTGTTTATGAACATCTTTGTGTATAAAGCACAGTTGATGAGTGACAGAACTGCATGATTGCAGCTTTATTGATTCATGTATTTTCTTTTTAAAAATGCTGTGTAACTTTTGGAGAGTGGGGTTTGACATTAAATACCTCCTCTGTCGAGCAGAAATGGAACTAAAAATTGTGGTAGATTAATAGCAATCCCATTTATGGGGAGGCAATGGTGTAGTGCGAATGTCACTGGACTTGTAATCCAGACCCCCAGGCTGTAGGTCTGTGGACATAAGTTCAAATCCCACATTGGCAGATGGTGCAATTTGAATTCAATAAAATCTGGAATTAAAAGCTGTCTTAATGGTGGCCACATAACCATGGTTATTTGTCACAAAAAGAAATCTGTCTGGTTTGCAAATGTCCTTTACAGAACAAATTTTGCCATCCTTACCTTATCTGGTCTACATATGACTCTATATCCGCAACAATGTGTTTGACACAGAACTGCCCTCTGAAATGTACTAGTTAGCCACTCAGTTGTATCAAACTGCAATAAAGCCTCAAGAAAGAAAGGAAGCTGAAGACAACCCAAATTTGACTTAGACACCAGGAACCACAAAAACAAATGCAGCTCTGTCAACCGTGCAAAGTCCTACTTTCCAACATCTGGGGGCTTGTGCCAAATTTGCAGAGGTATCCTACACATTAGTCAAGCATGTCATAGTCACAAAATCATATCTTACAGCTAACATCCTAGACACCACCATCACCATCCCTGGGTATGGTCCTGTTCCACCAGCAGGACAGAACTACCAGTGGTGGTACGCTATCAAGAATAAGTTATACTAGGAAACCTCAACATTAACTCCAGAAGTCATTTAATCTCTTGGCATCAGGTTAAACATGGACAATGGTGGCACAGTGGCTCAGTGGTTAGCACTGCTGTTTCACAGCACCAGGGACCCAGGTTCAATCCCAACTATCAGTGTGGAGTTTGCACATTCTCCCTGTGTCTGTGTGGGTTTCCTTTGGGTGCTCCGGTTTCCTCACACAGTCCAAAGATGTGCAGGGTTAGTGAATTGGCCATGTTAAATTGCCCATTGTGTCCAGGGATGTTTAGGTTTGGTGGATTAGACATGGGAAATGTAGGAGGAGGTGAATAGGCCTGGATGGAATGCTCTTCCGAGGGCGGTGTGGATTTGTTGGGCCAAATGACCTGTTCCCACACTAGGAATTCTATGAAGGAAACCGCTTGCTGATTTTTACCTAACTACCAATCCCCACACCCACTTTCTCACTCCCCGCCACCCCACACACACACTTCAACTGCAGATTCAGTATTCCTCAATGTTAAACACCAATAGATGGAAGCACTGAGAGTGGCAAAAACATAGAATGTTCTCAAGGTGGGGACCTTCAATGTCCATCAAAACTGGTTCAGTAGTACCATGACTGATCATAATGGGCAAAGGTGCAAGTCTGGGTCTGCAGCAAATGTTGAATGAAAAATCTACTTGAACTCAGCCTTATCAATCTAACTATAGCAAATGCATTCATCTATGACGGTACTATTAGGAGTGGCCACCACACAGACCTGTGGAGACAAAGTCCTTTTTTCACAATGACATTGATTCTGATTCCAATGAAGGATTTGATTTACCTGAGATTTTATGCTTCGTTCCTGAATTTAATGAGGAAGGAATTGAAAGATATTTAGCTCATTTGAGAAGATAGATAGACAAATGAAATTGCTGAAAGGAGTTTGGACCTTAATATGACAGAGTATGTTGTCATGCACAGCTATGACAGTATACACCACTGTTCGAAGAACAATCTGTAAAGTATGAGACTTTCAAAAAGGCAATACCCTATCCTTATGAGCTCATGTTTGAAGTTTATCAGTTGAAATTTAGGACTGCAAGAAAGAAACCTAATCAGATGTTTGTGGAATGTGCAAGGGAAAAAGAAATCTTGTGGCATCAGTAGGTGTTAGATCACAAGTTAGAGAAAGAAAAATGATAATGAGAGTTATTTTGATTTTAGAAGAATTTAGAAATAGCATTTCTGCAAATTTAAATGTTTATTTAGATGATCAAATATTCGAGTTAACATTTTGTGTTGAGAAAGCTCTGAGGAAGGGTCACTCAATCTGAAATGTTAATTCTCATTTCTCTCCACAGATGCTGCCAAACCAGCTGAGTTTTTCCAGCAATTTCTATTTTTCTTTCTGATTTACAGTATCTGCAGTTCTTTCAGTTTTTACCAAATATTCAAGATCAGGGAAGCAGCAGCTCAGGCAGATACCTGTGATCTCTCACAAAGACAATTACATGTGGGGAATTGGTCATATGGAAATCCACAAAACATTGAAGAAGTAGAAAACCGGTGGGTGGAAGAGCTAGTCTTAAAGAACAGACAGAAGCATGTAAATGTGACAAAGGAGAAAAGCTAGAATCTAAAAGATGTATCAAGAAATTTACATTGCAGATACGTCTGCTACTGCTTATGGCTCACACTACCTCACAGTTTAGATGCCTGATTTGGTTTAAGGACAGTGTTAGTGCCATGCATCATGATGGAGGGTGCCATCATCTTGAATGCAGGACTTTCCTTTACAGTGGCCAATCCTATCATTACTATCATGGAGATATGGATCTGTGACAGTGTTCTCTACTAGCTACCAGACAGAATACCAGATGAATTTTGTCCAGTGATTGAGCAGAAAGAAACCACTGGGATTTACAAATGTAGGAAGAGTCACCTTAGCAAGGCTGTCAGGATCATTCACTGGAATGTACCTTGATGCTCGAAGTCACTTGCCAGAATGTCAGAGATTGAAGTGGAAAGAATTTAGACCATAGGACTTAGAGAACTGGGGAGAAGCAACCCCTTGAAAGTGAGGATTAACTGTAGACTAGTTTCTGTAAAGATTATAATTAGAGAGCATGTGGGATGGAAAAAAAACGTCTGACAGGTAGGAAAAAATTCGGAAACTACTTTCTTTCTAGGAAGTTGTTCGGGTCTGGAATACACCACCTTATAGTTGCGGTGGAAGAACATTCAACAGCGACTTGCAAAAGGAAATTGCAAAAGTGCTTGACTGGGAAAAAAAAATATTTTCGAGGATGTAAGAGCGGCGGCTAGTTGGATAGCTTGATCAAAATGTTGGCACCAGGACGAAGGAACAAATATTATCTTTCTGTGGCATATCATTCTATATTTCTGTAAACATTTTCCTAGTATTTTGTCTTATTTACCCATTAACGTTTCCTTCCAATTTAGTTCAGATTAGTTCATTTTACTCTGGGTTACTGTTTGTCCTTTTCCACAGTTAAATATTTTGCTCGACTGCAAATTGGTACGGACTATTTCATTGCATCTCCCTCTTTGTTTATAAGAGGTCGTTTTGTCCCAAGCCTGGAGGCAACACATTTTTTTTTAACAGAAACAAGTGCAGGCATTTCGGGCGTCAGCAGGCAGTGCAGGGGCAAGAACGCCACAGATTGTGCTTTATCGGACCGGGCCGGGGTCAGCTCAGAGGAGACCCTAATTCTCATGGTGCCATGAGAAATCTGCGCTGACAGCGGCACAGCGCAGATATTAATCGACGAGTTTGGGGTTATATCAGATGACCTTTTCCTGACCCGAATCCTGGATCAGTTTCGCGTTCCAGACCAAGTGGTTACACAGGAGGTTGCTAAGCAACCGTAGAACGTCGTGAAAGTTTCAGAATGTTGAAACACAACGTTCCCAAGGAGAATGAATGGATGGTTCAGGATCCTCTGAGGGGGGAATGTTTAGCTTGTTCCTTGTTATCTTTTTTTAAAAAATACAGGTGAAGTTACATTCGCGGTCAGGCGGGGTGGGGGAGAGCTGTAGTTTCGAATCCGAGATGTCCTCAGGTCGATTAAAATCGTCTCAGGCCAGCAGCAGCCCACCCCTTCATTCCGCCAAGGGGACGGGGGAGAAGCTTTGGAAGTACAGGGTCGAGGTCGACCGCGGCAAGAAGAGGTTGAAACTAAAGGGCAGGGAGCTGCTGTTGGTGCCTCAGGAGATCTTCGACCTTGGGGAGCTGCAAGTGCTGGAGATGAGCCCGGAACGCGAGAGCTGCCTGAGTTACAGGATCGGCGGGCTCCCTCGGGCCCTCGGGCGCCTGAGCAACCTGACCGTGCTGAGGCTGGACACCAACGAGCTGAGGGAAATCCCGCCCGAGATCGGAGCCCTCCACAAGCTGGAAACGTTGACCCTCAGCAACAACCGCCTGAGCCGCCTCCCGGCCGAGGCCGAGAGGTTGCAGCGGCTGCAGAACCTGCATCTGGCCAACAACAACTTTCAGGAGCTCCCCATGCAGGTCTGCCAGCTTCGGCGCTTGTCCTTTCTGGACGCCAGCGACAACAAGATAGAGACCATCCCTGCCAGCATCGGTAACCTGGAGCGCTTGGAGACCTTGCTGCTGTGCTTCAACGCGCTGCAGAGCCTGCCCGACTCCATCTGCACTCTCGGGCGCCTGTGCACCCTGTGGCTGGGGAAGAACCAGCTCAGGAGCTTGCCCAGCCAGTTCGGGCAGCTGGTGAACTTAGAATGGGGTCGGAGTCACTGCTCCTCAAACTTCGAGGACAATCCGCTGGAATCTCCCCCTCCCGAGATCTGCAGGGGTGGCCCTGAGGAAATCAGCCGCTATTTTGCTGCTGTGGGATGAAGACCCAGAGCCCGTGGGCAACTTAAACTGACTATTAATACCACGATTGGGCTATCTATGAACTGCAGTGAACTGATCAGAAACGATGCATGCAAAAATAGGGATAGTAGGAACAGCCGATGCTGGAGAATCTGAGATAACAAGGTGCAGAGCTGGATGAACACAGCAGGCCAAGCAGCATCAGAGGAGCAGGAAGGCTGACGTTTCGAGTCTAGACCCTTCTTCAGAACAAAAATAGAGTCGTCCTGCGACTGAAAATATATTCCTTGAAATGAAACCGACTGAACTGCGATTTGTAAATCGGAGACGGCACTGTTGTGTCATCCAGGAGCAGTCATTAGGTTACATTGCTCTGGAGCCAGCCCTGTGGGAAGATGTTAAAATGCCTGCTTCTTGGGCAATATACCCTGAATTTACAGCCTAAGAGAGCTGAGCCAAAATGCAGCGTCAGACCTTCGTTGGCATTGAACCTGCAAAGTATTCAGCAGCGATAGTAGGAACTGCAGAGGCTGGAGAATCTGAGATAACAAGGTACAGAGCTGGATGAACACAGCAGGCCAAGCAGCATCAGAGGAGCAGGAATGGTGACTTTTTGGGCCTAGACCCTTCATCAGAAATGGGGGAGGGGAAGGGGGTTCTGAAATAAATAGGGAGAGAGGGGAGGCGGATAGAAGATGGATAGAGGAGAAGATAGGTGGAGAGGAAACAGACAGGTCAAAGAGGCGGGAATGGAGCCAGTAAAAGTGAGTGTAGGTGGGGAGGTAGGGAGGAGATAGGTCAGTCCAGGGAGGATGGACAGGTCAAGGGGGCAGGATGAGGTTAGTAGGTAGGAGATGGGGGTGGGGCTTGAGGTGGGAGGAGGGGATAGGTGGGAGAAAGAACAGATCAGAGAGGCAGGGACGAGCTGGGCTGGTTTTGGGATGCGGTAGGGGGAGGGGAGATATTGAAGCTTGTGAAGTCCACATTGATACCATTGGGCTGCAGGGTTCCCAAGCGGAATATGAGTTGCTGTTCCTGCAAACTTCGGGTGGCATTGTTGTGGCACTGCAGGAGGCCCAGGATGGACATGTCATCTGAGGAATGGGAGGGGGAGTTGAAATGGTT
>NC_063335.1:99274808-99288552 GCF_021869965.1 Rhincodon typus | reverse complement strand
CCACCTCAAGCCGCACCCCCATCTCCTACCGTCTAACCTCATCCCGCCCCCTTGACCTGTCCGTCCTCCCTGGACTGACCTATCTCCTCCCTACCTCCCCACCTACACTCACCTTTACTGGCTCCATTCCCGCCTCTTTGACCTGTCTGTTTCTTCTCCACTTATCTTCTCCTCTATCCATCTTCTATCCGCCTCCCCCTCTCTCCCTGTTTATTTCAGAACCCCCTTCCCCTCCCCCATTTCTGATGAAGGGTCTCGGCCCGAAACGTCAGCCTTACTGCTCGTATGATGCTGCTTGGCCTGCTGTGTTCATCCAGCTGTACACCCTGTTATCTCAAGTATTCAGCATCAACTGGCTGCCCGTGCGTAGCTCCAGCTGATGCCTGAGAGGGGTTGTCAACTGCACTTCAAAAATACTTCAGTGGCTGCAAAGCATTTTACTCCTGAAAGGGGCTCATTGTTTTCCCTTTTCCCTCACAGGCAGATCCTGGCAGGCTGGAGGAACAAGATCCACTGGACATTGCCCTGTTGTATGTTTTTTACCCCTACCTTCCTCAGCAGGTGTTAAGGTATTGAGAATTTTTCTTCCCATTTTGCAGGCACGCTCATAAAACTAACCCTTACAAAAAAAAGCTGGTCTGGGGCAACCAAACAAATGAATGGAACAAAAACAAAGTTGCTGGAAAAGCTCAGCAGGTCTGGCAGCATCTGTGAAGGAAAAAAAGAGTTAACGTTTCGGGTCCGCTGACCCTTCCTCAGAACCAGACCCAAAACGTTAACTCTGTTTTTTTCCTTCACAGATGCTACCAGACCTGCTGAGCTTTTCCAGCAACTTTGATTTTGTTCCTGAATTACAGCATCCACAGTTCTTTCGGTTTTTAAATAAATGGAACTACATCTACAATTTCCAAACTGTTGACACCAAATTTTCCAGCTAACATTTGACCCAGACTTGGACATGTAAAGTGCCCAGTATTTGTTTCAATTTGTCACTATTCCCAAATTGCTGGCTGCTAAATTATACTTCCAGTAGAAATCGCATTGAGAAGACCACAATCCCTAGTTCACAATCCTGAAGCTCGTTGTTATAGCCCCTAAATATGTGCAATAATGCTTAATTCCAGCCCAACCCTCCAGCATGAGTATAATCCCAACACCAGGATTGGAGATCTTGTGAGAAGAGGCTATTCAGTGTGCCAAACTATTTCACCGTTTTGTTAGATCGTGGCTGCTGTATTCTCACTTATTGACTTGATTTTGATTCATGTCCCTTCACACCTTTGCCTAAGAAATAGATTTTTTTGTCACCCAACATCATCAGTCATTTGTGGGAACAAATTCTTATTTTCACTACTCCTCATATAAAAAAGAGCTCCCCAATGTCATTCCTAATTAGAAACCAAAAGAACTGCGGATGCTGTAAATCAGAAACAAAAACAGAAGTTGCTGGAAAAGCTCAGCAGGTCTGGCAGCATCTGTGAAGAGAAAATCAGTGTTAACATTTTGGGTCTGGTGATCCTTTCTCAGAACATGAAATTCCTAAATGGCTTTGCTGTAGTTTAAATCCCATTCCTTCCCCGACTTGTATTATTTCCCTTCTTTGCATTTAACTTACTGAATGTTTTTCTCTAATTTTAAACATTTCAATTAGATCATTCCAGAATTGTCTAAACTCAAGGAACACATGCCAGGTTGTGCAATCTATCTTCCTAATACCTTGGCTGAAATGGTTAAATTACCTTGGTGTTTCTTCACTACACACTCTGCAAGGCCAATATATTCTCCCTGAGACACAGTGCCCACAGCTCATCAGCGTTCCAGGTGGGATGTTATAAAGGTTGTAAATAACTGAAGCACAATTTCTCCCATTTAATATTCCAGCCCACAGGAGAAAGGCCAACATTAAATGTACTTTTTAAATGACTTTTTTGTATCTATGAATTAGAATTAAGTGATTTTGTACTTGGACATTCAAATCCTTTCGCTCCACATACAAATATATTCTGATTTGAATTTTTTTTCGGTCCAAAGTGACCACTTCTCCACATTAAACTCCAGTTGTCACTGCTTTTCCCAGTCATCTAATCCTTCTCTGTCCTTTTGTAATTTCCTCCTCCTACCAGCATGTCTTACCGTTTCTCTGCAAGTATTAGCTGCAGACATGACATGTGTGGTGAAAAGTCGAGGCTCCAGTGCAGAACTCCAAGGACCAATGGAGATAGGCATCTTCTTGAGTTCTATGCCCAAAGACAGGTCAGAACAGTTCCACAATTCTCCACCATACAGAAAGGATGCAGATCTGGTACAGGAAGTGAATCTCATGCTGCTGGCACCAACCTGATCCACTCATGCTATCCAATCTTCTGAGCCAACTAGCCTTATCAGAGTTGCTATGCATGTTTTCGCTATAAATAAATTTGATGTCGGCCCCAGTATTCCCACATGGCTGTTCAGGAATCTGTTCGGCTCTTACCACCTGCCATTAACACGTTGATTTACAAATTGATACTCAATCTGTTTGACCACATTATGAATGAATCTTTAGACGTCAAGCCCTGAAATGGGACTTCAGACTGAATCTTACGGTTTAGAGACTGGAACACTAACACTCGGTCACAAGATTGCTTTCTGAAGATTTGCAAAAGCATTTGACAAACTGCCACCTACTAAGAGTTGTTAGCAACATTTAAACCCATGGCATTACAGAGGCTGTGGCACAAAAAATTAGATTGGTAGATTTGAAATAGAGCGTTAAATCATTCGCGTATGTTCAGCATAGCTCTGTTACAGACTGCTAATCCTTAAAACATAGCAAAAAATCTGATCTAAAGAAAAATCTCATAGCATTATCAGAACTTCTAGGAGAATATAGCAAACTGTTCTCAGAACTGATATAATCAATCACTTTGGCGTTGATTTTAAATCTCTTCACCGAGCTGTGCAGGAGATTGAAAATCAACCGAGTACACTCAAATGACCTGAGGGCACATTGTTCCCACACTGCAAGATTTTATCTTAACTGAAGCTGACATTCACTGAGACTCACACCAATCTAAAGGTTTTAGACCAATTGGGTAATCAGCATCATGATTCCATATTAACTCTCAAATTTAGGAGACCTGAATAATGTCAACCCATGGCTGTACCATGACAGGAGTTTGTGAATGCCTATGAATCAATCCTGCCCCAACCATTCTTTTTAAGTGCCATTACTGTGTTGTTAAAACTGATCTGGCATCCAAGCTGAGCCATATTTTTTGAAGGATGAGAGAGAAGAAAATCAAACCTGGTTTGTATTACAGATTGTGTGGCTTAACTGTGATGTTCTTCGTGTCCACATTTACACATGAAAGCTAAGCAATGGATGCATATCAGCCAGATTAATCTGCCTCAAAACATCATCCTTGATCAAATTTACAACTGTACATCCGGTAGGATAACAGTAGAATGTGGTGCAATCAGGGCACCTGTGTTCTGATGTTTATTTTATTCAGAATAAAAAATAGTTGAAAACATGAAAAAGTGATGATTCTGTGATATGAAACAAGAGAAGTGGAAAAGTGACTTTCAGCTTTAAAGATGCATTTTGTTTGTTAACATTTTAGATATTTCTAAACAGCCATCTCAAATATTCAACTATCTTGAGCAAAACAAGATGTGATGCCAGATTGATGTCAAAATTCACACTTCGACTAATTGTATAAAATTCCTGCCTTGGCCAACTTTACCATTTACATGAGTTAATAAAGTGAAGCAACAAGGATAAAAAGATGAAGCTATGTTGCACCTCTTCACTCCTTGCATTGTTAGCCAATGAGTTAGAGGTTGCCAAAGTTTGGATTATGATTCTCCATTGGGGTGGCAGGGCAGGCAAGACTTTGAGTTTCAAGTAGCAAGACAGTAATAATGGCCTTGCAGCTCTGACTGTGTTTTGCAAAACCCTTTTTGATATTTGTACTTTTTCTGTAGGTGGGATTGTTTAATTTTCCACTTTGAATCCAATTGATGCTGTAACCACAGCCTGTAAAAAAGCTTCCCATCCAACTCTGCACAATGATTTCCCACCTGCCCCTCCATCGCATCCTCACTGAACACTCCACCCTTTACACCCCCAACCACTATCACTAGCACCATTTGCCCTATATTAACTCTAGGGTAACAGTAGGTTTGTGGTATTAAAATGGGATGTGACATTGGGAATAAAAGTTTGGAAAGAACTGCTATAAGTCAACACTGTTCCAAGCTAAAATAGGCTAAGCACCTTTTCTCATTTATTTTAAAAGAAGAAAATAAAATGAAACAAAATCTGTGGAATGGCTTATATTTCTTGCAAAGAATGGAGCATTATTAGGACACCAAAGAAAATACAACTCAGTTATTACTAATGACTCCTCTTGGTTATTATGGAAAAATGCAAGAGCACTTCATAATTCAAGAAGTGATATTTCAATGCAGAGATCCTCAGATTTAATAGCGTTGTAAGAGATGAAATTTCCTTTATATAAAGAACAGGAGAATGCCTCGTTGTCATAATTATTTTCAGTCGATGCAATAACCTAGGAATATGCAGAAGGAAAGACCTTTATGTTCCAACTGATCATTACCATTGCTTATAAAATGTTATTTCTCAGCATGAATGTGAGACGTGAGGTTCCAGAAAAGTTCAGGTCATTAATTCTGGAGAAAAGTTTGCATTCATTTGGGATTCATCAAAAAAAGAAATTTTACCACTGAGTTCAGTAATGTTTTACAGTCAGAAAGAATTAGGCAGAAGCACCACTTGATGAAGAACAATCACTTTAAACATCTGCGATCCAGATCTGTTTGTCAATAAAGTACATTTTGTTTGGTGGATACATTGTCCTGAAGTTCTTATGTTTTGTCTGGTAATTTCAAGCTTCGTCCGGTGATTACATCTCCAACTATACAGACAGGCACTTCTCAATCACAGCAAAACATTTGAAAAAATGAAGCTCACTGGTATCGAACAGTTTAAGATTCTGGGTACCAAAATGAAGACATTCTTTTAAATTACTTGAGATTCAACTGAACCCTCAACACAAATCATAATTGTAGACCAATTGGTAACAGCTTGTAATTTCTGCATTTTCTTGCTGTTATTTTGATGGTCCTTTCACATTTATGGACTTCTTCCCACTGCCCATTCCCATGAAGAGGTGAGGTGGAGTCAAGCAGGCAGATGCATCACAGATACCAGGAAAGCCTCTGAGTCCAGGTATGCCAGGAGGTCCTGGTTCTCCGGGCAGGCCATGTTCACCACGGGCACCATCCCGCCCATCCTTACCAATTCCGGGCAAGCCAGCAACACCTATAACCAGAGAAAAAAGTGATGTGAGACTTTTAACAGTACAGAGAGTTGCTAGCATTTGGTTTTAGTTGCCATCTTGCATGACAACGAATACAGATGAGACTGGAATACAAAAATTCATTTTCTTTCTCCATATCATTAAATCATTGTGAATAGTCGAGGGATATAGTGTGAGGCACCACCAAAACTGAGGTTTGATCAGCACCGAGGACATCTGATCAAACACTTCGTTCAACAACAGCAGTCACCACAGAGAAATGTGTGTCATTTTTAAAAGAAATATATGGAGAATGCTGAAGCAAATTCCTCTTTTATGATCATTTAAGAATATTTACCAGTTCCAAATTAAAATCCGTGCATGCTGTCACCATATCACTATGTTTTGACTACTCTAGAATTTCCATCAACAAGATTCAACCTTTATGGCATTCCTTACATCCATGTCCAGTCCTATCCCCCATCAAAGCCATACATTCTCTGAGGGAGAAACACACTTCCAGTTATGGAGGGTAAAAAATAAGTTAACAAGGATAGTGAATTTAGGAACATACGAACAGAGGCCATTCAGCCCCTCGAGACTGTTCCATCATTGATATCATGGCTGATCCATGGACTAACTCTATATACCTGCTTTGGCCCATATCCCCTTAAAGCTTTGCTTATAAAAAAATTATCCACTTCAAATTTAAAATTCACAACTGATCCAGCATCCACTGCCATCTATGCAAGAGAGTTCTAAACATCTACCACCCTTTGTGTATGGAAGTGCTTCATAATATCTCTCCTGAATGGTCTGGCTGTAATCCTCAAACTATGCTAGTGAGATGGGATTATGAGGAGTTTAGACTCCTGTGATCTCCTGGAAATTCGCACTCGCTTGTGCAAATCAGAGAGAGGAGGATAGCACAGCTTTTTTTTAACTCAAGCACTTTCCATTTTATCACATCTGCTCTGGGCCTTTCCCAGGCGAATGCGCAGCATGTAAATTAGAAACAACATTGCAGTTGTATCACTTATTAAGATGATGATGGCTTCAGCATTTACATCAATTCATAGAAATCAAGAGAAGGAGTTCCACTGACTCTCCCTACACTCCCTCACTTGGTGCAACCTGTTGAGATCAGGTGTAAATTTCCTATTGCCACACTGGTTTAGATTGCTTATCAGTGCAGACTGAGGGTGGAGACAGTCCTTCCTCCATGAAACCACTCCCCCAAAACCCCAACCTTGTCCAGATACTGGACACCTACAGCCAAAAATACATTGTGCCCATCCAGACATTAAATACGTGCCTAGGCATATGTAACAAGAAACCAACAGGAGCACAAACATATCAGCAGCACTGTGAGGTTGTGTTGTATGATTGGCCTCCAATATCCAGACCCAAGGCAAAAGATTTTGAACAACTTCCAGGTAGTGGTCTGGAGCATTGAATATAGCAGAGGCACCCGTGTGCACAAAAGTAACAAAACAGTTTCAAACTAGTGGGTGAATAGCAGGCAGGAGTTTTACATGCAGCAGAAGAGAGTGACTGACCAAAATGAATACAGCTTCCTTTTAAAGGAACTGTTCCCCTATTTGATTTTCCCAATTTGCGAGCCATATTTTTGTTTTTAATGTACGAAATGAGGCCACAGGGTAAAAAGGCTGTTAAACAAAGCAAACCATGCAGTAGATTTCATTTCTTGAGAAGTAGCATCATAAAGTATTAAGGTTATGTGGAACCTGTATTGGATCTTAGACATACTTGGAGGACTGCATGCAAGATTTTTTGATTCATTCATGGGATGTGGACATCACAGTCTGGGCTAGCATTTATTGCTCATTCCTCGATGCTCTTGAAAAGGCTGTGGTGAGTTATCTTAAGACTATAAGACCATAAGAAATAGGAACAACATTAGGCTGTTCGGTCTCTAAACCTACTCAAACATTGAATAGGATCATGGCTGATCCAACACTCCTCACATCTACTTTCCTGCCCTTTCCCTACAACCTTTGATTCCCTATCTGATTAACCATCTATCTCAGCCTTAAATACACACAAGGACTCTGGCTCCATAACTCTCTGTGGCAAGGAGTACCAAACACTCACAATTCTCTAAGAGAAGAAATTCCTCCTCATTGTTGTCTTGAATTGGCAAGACTTTATTCTGTCCTTTGGTCCTACAATCACCCATGAAGGGAAACTTCCTCTCAACATTTACTCTGACAAGTCCCTTAAGAATGACAAGTCTCTCCTGCTTTTAGGCCAAACACTTTGTTTTAAAAGATGGAAATACTGCCCAATGTTTAACCAATAGAATTAGATCACTCCTAATGAAGGATTTGCCTGATTGATGTCTGAGCATTCCTTGATAGAATTGAGCTTTCACATGGACCACATTGCAATAGAATGAAATGATGATAATAGGAGCATTTGTAACACAGAGGTAGTCTGTGGTAGATGCTTACCAGGCATTCCTTGAGGTCCTGGTGGTCCACGTAGTCCTATTCCTTCTTCTCCCTTCTCACCCTTTTCACCTGGTACACCTGTCATTCAGAAACCAGAGCTTCAATGCCACTCTAATAGCAAAAATCAGTGTGCAAACAGTGAGAAGTTTTTCCGTAACTCATGATTGCAATTCATAAGAACTGAAATGACTTCAGAAAATATTTCTTGGTTTATGAACCCATTCTTTCCAGAGACTGACTGCAAAGGTCTGCAACCACAGTGCATATGTCAGGTGTCCAGTGAGGCGCTGCCTGAATGGCCACAAGTTGGAGGCACCCAGTTTGTTGTTAAAACATATATTTTGAAATGGGCCAGTAGAGACTGAGCCATTTTCTAGACCTTTCTAGGCCTTTGATTTCATGAGAGCTGGGAACTCTCAATGCTTTGTTCAAACAGGCCTTCACTGACATAACTGTGCTAACCTAACAGTGAGGCAGACTGACTGATAGCCAATGTCACTTGATTTTTTTCTGGGGAGCTCAAAAGACCCTGGGCTCCCACACACTTCAGCAACCTACTACCGCAACCTGCAACATTCCACCACAAAATGTCCATTTCAATTGGCGCCATCGCAAATTCCAAACCACAGTAGGTTCAGAAGTAGGAAGCAGGAGTGTGTGCATCTTTGGTTTTACACCCTGTCATCCTACAGATTTATAGGCTCACTGTTGCTATCCTATTCAATCTTTAAGAGTGACATTTCTGTACTATTTCCCTTTGGTCATCATTAGTATTGAACAAACATTGAAGAATATCTCTTATAACATGGAATGTTCTGCACCATTTACTGTGCTGCAGTCTTGGGGAATAGCAGATCTAAGATGACAAATGTGGACCTTTTGAGTTACAAGTCAATACTATCTGGTATTGTTCACAGCCATACATTTACACTATCACTGTTAGCAAGATTGGAGGAGACACTGTGAGGCACACAATCATCAATAAATTTGTTTTTCTTATCTTTTCAATCTTCTTCAAAGGCCCTGGTGACCTTCCAAGATATTAGTCTGTGCATTTACCACTCTTATCCACAGCCAGTCTACAGAAACTAAGTGTGCATCTCTATGCTGAAGAGAGACTTTCATGAGACAACTAATGGGTTGAAATGATGCTCTCACCTTTGGTTCCTGGTTCACCAGGGTAACCTTGGTGACCTTTGGCACCTTGTGGGCCGATTGCACCTGGGTGTCCTGCAGATCCTGGAGGGCCAGCTGGTCCTGGTGGTCCTGGTGGTCCAGGTCGCCCTGGTTTCCCAGACATTATGGGTTGTCTTAGGCTTGCAGCCAGTTCTAATATTTGCTCTAAACAATAAGAATGGAAATTAAAGTTGGACTCACAAAGCAGAGTTTTTACATGGTTTCCAGTGAAACAGCAGCTTCATTCAGAACCAGTTGAAACCGGATCCTCAGTAGGTAAATCAGCTAAATCGTAGAAATAGGTAAGTTCAGTTCAGAGTGCCTTGTGGTGAAGTGGTAGTGTCCCTTCCTCTGAGCCAGAAGGGCAGTTAAGTCCTATTTCAGCCAGGCATGCGTATTAACATCTCTGAACAGGCTAATTAAAACAATCTATAACAGGAATCATAAGTGTCATAGAGTTGTACACCATGGAAACAGACCCTTCGGTCCAATTTGTCCTTGTCGACTAGTTATCCTAAATTAATCTAATCCCATTTGCCAGCACTTGGCCCATATCCCTTTCAACCCTTTCTATTCATATACCCATCAAGATGCGTTTTAAATGCTGTAATTGTACCAGCCTCCACCACCTCCTCTGACAGCTCGTTCCATACATGCACCACACTCTGCGTGAAAACGTTGCCCCTTAGGTCCCTTTCAAATCTTTCCCTCTTACCTTAAACCTATACCCTCTAGTTTTGGACTCCCCTACCCTGGGAAAAAGACCTTGGCTATTCACTCTATCCATGCCCTTCATGATTTTATAAACCTCTATAAGGTCACTTCCTCAGCCTCCGAATCTCCAAGTAACATAACTCCAACCTATTTAGCCACTTCCTTAACACAAATCCTCCAACCCCAGCAACATCTTTGTAAATCTTTTCTGCACCCTTTCAAGTTTAAAAACATCTTTCCGATAGCAGGGAGACCAGAATTGAATGCAGTTTTCCAAAAGTCGCCTAACCAATGTCCTGTATAGCCGAAACATGACCTCCCACCTCCTATGCTCAATGCACTGACTAATAAAGGCAAGTGTACCAAATGCCTTTTTCACTCTCTGTCTATCCATGACTCCACTTTCATGGAACTATGAACCTGCACTTCAAGGTCTCTTTGTTCGGCAACACTCCCCGAGACCCTACCATAAGACCTGCCCTGATTCGCCTTACCACAATGCAACACCTCACATCTATCTAAATTAAACCCTATCTGCCACTCCTCAGCCCATTGGCCCATCCGATCAAGGTCCTATTGTACTCTGAGATAACCTTCTCTTCGCTGTCCACTACATCACCAATTTTTGTGTCATCTGCAAACTGACTCAAACTTTTAGCCTACAGTCCAAACAATAACCCTCCATCATCACCTTCTTTCTCCTACCTTCAAGCCAATTTTGTATTCAAATGGCTAGCTCTCCTTGGATTCCATGTGATCTGGAGATCAATGAGATACCACCTTAGCCCATGTGGTATATTAGTGGTGTCTTCACCTCTGGGCCAGGAGGCCTGGGTTCAAGTCCTGCCTCTTCCAGAGGTGTGTAATAATATCCCTGAACTGGTTTATTGAAAATGCCTATAAATTCAGCTAGCAAACTCAGTTTGATCCACAACCGAGTGCTTGTATCTGATCGGTGAAAAAGTCCACAGTTTTACTAAAAATCAACTAAAATTGGATCCTCAAGAAATTACTCAATTGGCCTTTTCTCTTAGTGGCTTCTAAAAGTAATCAACTTAGGAAAACAAAGCCTCGGCCCTTGCAATTGTCTACCAAACTTGTGGTCTTTCCATTTGTCTGAATGATAGTGAGGTCTGCAGGGTCAATGAGCTAACTGATTATGGCATCATGATAAAAGAAACCATTCAAGAGGAGAAAGTAGGAAGGCATGTAATGATAGTGGGGGGGTGGGTACAGTATAATGAGTGGGATTGACACATTTTGTTGCACAAAGACCCTGAGCCTAGGCAGTTGAGTCGACAGGTGCCAGGCTTCAGAACATCAGCTCAAGGCTGTGGAGGAATTTGCATTGGCAGGGGGAGGATCCAATCATTCAGTCCAGATTAATGCATCCACCAATGATATAAGCATATCAAAGCAGAAGGTTCTGTGTCATTGGAATGCCAAATTAAGAAGCAGAAGCTCAAGTCTAAGCATTATTACCTGAGGGACAAATAAGATTAGAGAGATGAATGTGCATCTCTCAAAGAGTGGAAACAGTGGGTTCTGACTCACGGGACACTGGGACTGGGAAAAGTGGGAACTGTGTCAATGGGATGATCTCCACCTGAAATATGATGGGGCTGGAATACTCGCCAACTGCATAACTATGAAAGTAGAGAGGACTTTAAAATTATTAGGGGCAAGGGATCAAATTTGTGAAGATGTAGCAAATCAAACTATAGAGTCAAAACCAAAGAGAACCAAACCATGACAGGAGCGGGTAGAGAGTACAATTCTAAGAGTCAAATAACAGATAAGACTAGAATTCACAAAACAGCAAAAGATTAAGAGAAAGGTTCTATATCTCATTGCATGTAGCATTCAAAACAAAACAGATGAATTGAGAATACAAAAAGGACTTGGATGAAGAGATGGAGGTATAGTTGCTAAAATTATTGATGTCACAAAAATGGTTAGGGGCATAAGTTATGAAAAGGACATAAAAAATCTACAATGGCAGATTAACTGAGTGAGTAGTTCTGACAAATGGAAATGTGCAAAGCCTTCCATTTTGGCAGGAAGGGAAAAAAAGCATATTACCTAAGTGGTGAGAAACTGCACAGCTATGAGATGCAGAAAGATCACAGTACCTTTTTGATTGAATTATAAAAAGGGTAGTATGCATCACAGGTAAGGTAATAGAATGTTATCATTTATCATGAGCAGAAATGAGTGCCAAAGTGGGGAGGTTATGCTTCAGTTAAGGAGGGCATGGTGAGATTGCATCTGGAGTAAATGGCAAATATTATTCATTTTATTTAAGGTTGGATATAAATGCATTGGAGACAGTTTCAAGAAGCTTTACTATATTGGTACCTGGAATGAGAAATCTGTCTTATTAGGAAAAGTCAGACAGGCTAGGTTTATTGCATTAGAGTTTAGAAGATCCTGAACAATGTTCCCTTTCAGTTGCACACATACACAGCCACTACATGGTGATTGGTGTTGGTATGCCAAGCACGGCAATGATTTCAGTTCTGGAAGTCACTGTTGCACTCAGGTCTCAGTGGCTGCACAGCTGGTAAGAAATCAGAGGGAATGCTTAAAGGTCTTGAAAGGGTAGATCTGTCCAGGGCCTGCTATAACGTTCCAATGAAGCACAAAGCAAGCTCAAGGGACAACACCTCATTTTTCACTATACAATTTCGAGGTCTTAATATTGAATTCAATACTTTCAGAAACTGACCACATTACGCATTTTCTCCATTTTCCTCACATTCTTTTCCCATCACAGCAGAGTCCTGTTGCTTCACACTGAGCAGAAACAACTAATTCTTGCCCTTTCACACCTTAATTCACCCTTTTTATATTTCTTTTCTTCTTTCTCTATTATTAAAAACCCCTTTTGTCTTTTGCAATGCACCTTAATTCTGTCAGCCCTTTTATTCATCTTCTGCCCCCCTCTAAAGTATAAAACAGAACCAATATTCTGCAACTTCCAGTTCTGAAGAAGTTGTACCAGACTTGAAACATGAACTCTACTTCTCTCTACAGATACTGCCACACTTGCTGAGTTCTCCTGCATTCTCTGTGCTTGTTTTATTTGTGATGTGGCGGTGCCAGTGTTGGACTGGGGTGGACAAGGTCAGAAATTACATGACACCAGGTTATAGTCCAACAGGTTTATTTGAAAATACAAACTTATGTTTTCAAATAAACCTGTTTGGACTATAAGTGGGTGTTGTGTGATTTCTGATTTTGTTTTATTTAGATGTGACGAGGCTGTTCCCCGAAAGAGAGAGCCTAGTACTAGGGATCACTGTCTAAAAATCAGACATCCCTGATTCAAAACTGATAAGGTGAAATGTTTTCTCTCAGAGGACTGTGTCCTTGAGGAAAAAGATGGATGCAGTGTCCTTGAATATTTTTAAGGCAGAGATGAATAGGCTCTTAATTGAGGGTGTGACAGATTTTCAGGGCCAGGCATAAATGGGGTACTGAGGTTACAGACAAACCAGCTATGATCTTATTGAATGATGAAATAGCCTGAGGGTCTGAAAGGAGCAGAAAGGATCCCATTTGTATGATTGTATGTAAATTGAACAGCAAAGTGCAAAAACTAATGTTTTTTCAAACATTCTCATCACATACACTTTTCATTTCAGTGTTTACCTGACTACCGCAAACTCTGTGATTTCAATACATTCATCTTTGTCTCGAATTCTCCTAAGCATTTGTGAACCACACATCTACAACTGATCCCAACCCTCCTTTAATCTTTCATCTTTGGTCTTTTGTGAATCACTGTCGACGGGAGAAGCTGACTCAGAGGCCTGCCTTCACCCACCCCACCCAGCAAATTTTGGTGGAACACCGACCCTCGGTTCGCAACAAACAACTGCACCTCCCAGTTGTGAACCATTTCAACATCCAGTCCCATTCCTTAGACGACATGTCCATCCTGAGCCTCCTGCAGTGCCACAATGATGCCACCCGAAGGTTGCAGGAACAGCATCTCATATTTTGCTTGGGAACCCTGCAGCCCAATGGTATCAATGTGGACTTCACAAGCTTCAAAATCTCCCCTCCCCT
>NC_063335.1:99263297-99274708 GCF_021869965.1 Rhincodon typus | reverse complement strand
CCCCCATCTCCTACCTACTAGCCTCATTCTGCCCCCTTGACCTGTCCATCCTCCCTGAACTGACCTATCCCCTCCCTAACTCCCCACCTACACTCACTTTTACTGGCTCTTTGACCTTTCTGTCTCCTCTCCACCTATCTTCTCCTCTATCCATCTTTTATCCGCCTTCCCGTCTCTCCCTATTTATTTCAGAACCCCCTTCCCCTCCCCCATTTCTGAAGAAGGGTCTAGGCCCAAAACATCAGCTTTCCTGCTCCTCTGATGCTGCTTGGCCTTCTGTGTTCATCCAGCTCTGCACCTTGTTATCTCTGAAACTGTCTTGTCGTATCTCTTCCTGCTTTCAAAACCTGCCTTTTTAAATCAAGCCAATAGGCACATATTAGCCTCTGCCCAAATACCAGCTTAATGTTTGGTTCTTGTCCTTGATTCTAGGATATTTTGCTACTTTAGAGTGCTTTATATTATTTATGGGGCTTGATGCCACAACTCTCTCCACAATCACTGAATCAAGGCTCATCCTTGAAAATGAATTGGTTTGTCTGGTGAAATTGCAACCTGGTTCCATTTTAATTTTCATTCACTCATGGTATGTAGGGATCACTGGCTGGGCTAATGTTCATTTCCTGTCCCCTACTTGTCCCTGAGAAGGTGCTGCCTTCTTGAACTGCTGCAGTTGATGTGTTGTAGGTTGACCCACGATGCCCTTAGGGAGGCAATTCCAGAATTCTGACCTAACAACAGTAAAGGACCAACAATATCTTTCCAAGTCAAGAAGGTGAGTGGCTTGGAGAGGAACATGCAGGTGATGGTGTTCCTACGGTAAGTTAGGGAGGAAATTGAAGGGCCGCAGCAGAAATGTTTGCATCATCTCTATCCATAGGTGAGGTGCTGGAGGACTAGAGGCTGGCTAATATGGTGCCTTCATTTAAGGAAGGCTGTAAGGAGAAGCCTGGGAACTATAGGCCTCTGAGTCTGACATCAGTGGTTGGTAAGTTGTCGAGGTGATTCTGAAAGATAGGATTTACATGCATTTGGAGAGGCAAGGAATGATTAGGGATAGTCAGCATTGTTTTGTGCGTGGGAAGTCGTGTCTCACAAACTTGACTGAGTTTTTTGAGAAAGTAACCAAAAAAGATTGATAAGGGCAAAGCAGTAGATGTTGTTTCCTTAGACTTTCATAAAGCCGTTGATAAGATTCCACATGGTAGACTAATTAGTAAAGGTAGATCATATGGGATTCATGGAGAGCTTGCCAATTGGATACAAAATTGGCTTTACAAAAGGAGACAGAGGGTGGTGGTGGAGGGTTGTTTTTCGGACTGGAGGTCTGTGAACAGTGGTATTCCACAGCGATCGGTACTGAATCTAGTTTTGTTTGTTACTTATATAAATGATTTTCATGAGAATATAGAAGGCATTGTTTGTAAGTTTGCAATGACATCAAATTGGTGGTGTAGTGAACAGTGAAGGTTATCTAAGATGACAAAGGGATCTTGAACAATTGGGTCAATGAGCTGAGGAGTGACAGATGGAGATTAATTTGGACAAGTGTGTGGTATTGCATTTTGGTAAAACAAACAATGGCAGGATTTATACAACTAATGGTAGGGCCCCTGGGTAGAACAGCGTGACCTAGGGGTTCTGGTTCATAATTCCTTAAAATTTTCATCACAGGTAGACAGGGTGGTTAAGATAGTGTTTAGCACAATTGCCTTCCTTGCTCAGACCTTTCAGTACAGGAGTTGGGAGGTCATGTTGAGGTTGTACAGGACGTTGGTGAGGCCTTTTCTGGAGAGCTGTGTGCGGTTCTGGCCACCCTGTTATAGAAAGGATATTATTAAACTGGAGAGGGTTCGGAAAAGATTTACCAGGATGTTGCTGGGAATGTGGGGTTTGAATTACATGGATAGGCTGCGACTTTTTTCACTGGAGCATAGGAGGTTGAGGGGTGACCTTACAGAGGTTTATAAAATCATGGGGGGCAAAGATAAGGTGAATAACAAAGGTCTTTTCCCAAAGGTGGGGGATTTCAAGACTGAGGCATATTTTTAAGATGAGAGAGGAAAGATTTAAAAAGGACATGAGGGGCAACATTTTTACACAGTAGTTAGTGCATCGAATGAATTGCTAGAGGCAGTGGTGGATGCAGACACAGTTATGATATTTAAAAGACATTTGGATTAGTACATGAATAGAAAAGATTTGGAGAGATATATGCCAAATGCAGGTAGTTGGAACGAGTTCAGTTTGGGAATTTGGTCAGTGTGGTGTAGTTGGACCAAAGGGCCCGTTTCCATGCTGTATGAACTATGACTCTATCTATCTGCTGCCCTTGTCCTTCCAGATGGAAGTGGTCCTGTGTTTGGAAGGTGAATTTAACTGTATTACTCCACATGCACCAAGAAGAGAGATTTGTTCTCACATTGACCCCAACATTTATGGGATGCTTGTGTTTTTGGCCAAAAATGCGGGAAACGTGAAAGATTATCACTTAAAACATCCTCTTCATTTTTTTCCTCCACAGGTGCTACCTGAGCTGCTGAATACCCCCAGAAGGCCTTTGACTAGATTCCACTTTAAAGGTTACTGCACAAAATAAGTCCTCATTGTGTGGGGAGTCACATAATATTATGAATGAGCATTGTATAGCTAACAGTGAACAGAGATTGCATTTTCTGGTCAACAGGATGTAATAAATGTGTTACCAGAGGGATCGGTGGGTCCTCCACTATTGACAATTTATATTAATACCTTGGGTAAAGGAATTGAGTATATGGTTGCTAAGTTTGCTGATGACATAAAAGATAGATAGGAAAGTAAGTTGCAAAGAGGACATAAGGAATCTACAAAGGGCTATAAATAAGTGAGTGAATAAAATTTGGTGGATGGAATATCATGTAGGAAAATATGGTCTTGTTCACTTTGGCAGGAGCAATACAAAAACAACATTTAATTGAAACAGAGAGAGCAGTACTCTGATGTCTAGAGGGGTTTGGCTGTCCTGGCGTGTGAATCACATTAAGCTCATCGACAGGTACAGCAAGTGATTAGGAAGGCAAACAGATGTCGTTTATGGCAAAGACAAAGGAACATAAAAGTGGGAATGTTTTGTTACAATTTCTTAGGGCTTTGGTGAGCTTACATCTGGTGAGCTGTGAACAATTTTAGTTTTATTTAAGAAATGATATGAATGAGTTAGAAGCAGTTCAGAGAAAATTTACTCAACTTCGATTTGACTGGGATGGGGAAGTTAATGAAGAAACGTTAGAGATGCTGGGCCAGTATGCATTCTTCTTTTGAAGAATAAAAATGGTCTTATTTTAGACATGCTAGATTATGAGAGGACTTGACAGGGTGGAAGTAGAAAGTTATATTTTCCCTTATGGGAGAGACTAGAACTGGGAGCCATTAAATCAATAATAGGGGGTCTTTGAATTAAGATGGTGAGGGAGAGGAAATCTTTCTCTCAGGTAACGAGTCATTGGAATTCTCTTCCCAAAAGAGTGGCGGAGGCAGGGTTACTTAACATTTTTAAGTCAGAAATAGATAGATTATTGACAAACAAGGGAGTCAAATGTTATCATTGGTAGGTAGGAATGTGAACTTGGGGCCATGATCAAATTAATCATTGTCTTATTGAATAACAGAGCAGGTTTGAAGGACTGAATGACCTACTCCTGCTCCTAATTTGCATATTCATACATTTCTACCATTTTCTGCTTTTATCTACTGGAAACATCGTTATCTGCTGGACCTGAGTTAGCTTTATTCATCAGGTTTGATCACAATTGTGTTGTCGGGGGGGTAAGGTTGGCATGTTCATGAAGCAAATTAGGTGGTTGCCTGGGGTGGTATGTTCTGGGGGAGAGGGAACAAAACTCCTGTCTTTTTAAAAACAAAGTTGGCTGGATTTTGTAGCAGATCAGGTTGTTCATCCTGAAAAGAGGCAACTGTTGTCCATTACTTCAGCCATGTTTTCTGTTTAAGAATAGTGGTAACATTTCATTATGATCACTGTTTTAATAGACTTTTAGAATAAGTTGTGGCACCAGCAAAGTCATCTCCCTGTAACTGCAACAATATATTAGCACAACTACCATCTCTTAATTAGGTACACATTCTGGCAACTTTCAGTTACAAAGTAGCAGTAGTTAAAAAATAGTTAGTGTAATGCAGATTGCTTACAATAATTTAATAAATGATGATTTCAACTATCCTTCTTGATTTGTCTCTTTTGTTAAACCCAATCAAGCATTTTCTGTTCCAACGTTTAGTATGGGAGAGTTCAGACAATTAGCAGTAGTAGATGAAAATGCTGTTGGATTGAGTAGCACATTAGAAATGACTTACAAATATTTTAAATTAAGTTTTTTGACACTAAGTCAAAGTATAGAAATTAAATGGCAATTTTTTTTTTAAAATTACATTAAAAAATAGCTTTTCAATTTGGACTAGTTATTGAGATGTGGAGAATTATTGGAATATTGTATGTCTGATACATTATTTTGTGATCTCCTATTATAAGTTACAAATCCTCTGTGCATAATCTAGTATAACCGTTGTATTAAAATTTGTTTTGTGCATAGCTGCCAGTGTGGATGATTATACAATGTAACATTTTCTCAATGATGAAACTGTAATGAAGAAAAATCACAAGGGAACATATTGGGTTAGTCTCAAATATTATATGCATAATAGCCATTTGCATGTTTAACAGCAAGTTTTGGCACATCTTGTGAGATTGATGCATTAACAATATTTCATTACGGTTGTAAAAGAAAAGAATGTGATGCAGGAGTAATCCTGGCTGAACAATTCAAGTTACGTCTCAAAGCACTGTAGACAGCTATGCATGTTTTTTTTTTGTTAAGACTAGAGCTCTAATTTGACCTGCTCAATGACAATACAGGTGTTTGTCACTTGTACATTTGTCTGTGTTATGGTCCTATCTGATGTTATCATTGGATAAATCTTATTTTAGACTAAAAATCTGGCTACATTGATCATGTTATTTATTTTTAAACAAAGTAGTCTTTCACTGAAACACCAGCATAAAATGTAGTGGATTTGGTTTTAACAAAAAAAAGGTTTATACACAAAACAAAAAAAAATCATTCTCATTTAACCCAAATTCAAAGATTTTGAAACACAATCCCATGAATCCCAACAGCACCCCTGTAGAGTGCTCATATGAGAGTGAATTCCTTTCTCTATCGTAGCTTAATTTAAATATGGCTTTAATTCTGTGTCTTGAGAACTTGATACCTTCTTCCCAGAATCTTCATGCAACTGGGCTTAGACTTTCCCAACTTCTAGTAACCCCTTTAAGGTTTTAAACAACACACTGCTCTTCAATTTTAAAGTAAACACCTTGCACAAAGGTAATCTGTTGCCTAACTGTTCTATACTATCTCCCTTCTTCAGGAGCAACTGTTCTATACATCCAGCTTTTGCCAAACTTCTCCAAATTTCACAACTCAACAAGGTTTTCTTCAAGTTATAGATGTTTCCCCCACGCAAAAATTAACAATTCCAGAAACTTTTAACTAAAGCCTAATATATATCACTGTTTAATCTGTATGTTTCTAAAACTCTGCCAACCTCATTAGTCTCCAAGAATCTCAAGTAATTTTCTAACAGAAATCATCATTGCTACATAAATACTTGCAAGTTAATCACTAGATCTCTTCTCACACGTAGAACATCCACTTGTCACTAGTTCAAAATCCAGAAATTCAAATAATTGAAATTAAAATATGTTGAAATCACACATCTTGCATCACAAGTGTACCACATGATTGTCAACACTATCATTGCTGATTACATCAGTGACTCTTCCAAAATCATTCTTTTCAGTCTTCATTTCATCATGCAGTATAAATGTAAAAAGTTAATTTATTGTTTAAAAATTGTGTGTCTATTCTGCATCAATGGAGAATGGGTGATGATTGTTAATCAAAAATGCTGGTTCCACATTTTGAACCAATCAGAAAAATGCTGTGGTGGTGAGGATGTTGAGTTCTTATTGGAGATACAGGGTGTGGGATCTCAGTGACAACACCGAAGGGAATGGCTACTGTCTATAGAAACTGAGAAGCAGTCAGACTGGTGGGATTGGTGGCTCCTAAGACCAGGATGAGGGCAGGATACAGAACTATATGAAGGTTTGCCAGTTTTTTTTTAGTTGTGAGTGGAATGAACTTAACGTATGCATTTTCAAAAGCATTTGGCACAGACTGAAAGAGCGGCAGACTGAAAGTTCAACCTTCAACTATCAAAATACCAGAAGACAGCACTTCCTTACCTTGAATCATGCTCATGCACACCTCTCTGATTCGATGGTCACTTGCATCTTTGCCCTGTGGAAAAAGATTCTATTTAGCAGCAAAGGCATATAAAAAAGCTCAGAATTCCTTTTTCCTCATTGGAGTTACAACATTGAAGTGTTGGGGTGAAGTTTAAAAGTATATCTTGGCAGAAATAATTGCATTCAGTCAAAAGCTCCAATCATGGAAACTCATATGAATTCTAATGCAGATTTCTCCCTCCAGCAAGCAGACACAAAAAGTACTGATGCACTGGAAGAATGGTAATTAATGGAGCTGATGGGGGTCTCACTTAACAAGAGGACAGAGCTGGAAAGAGCCTTATGTTGCTACCTTTGGGAAAACCCGCCAAATTCAGTACCTTTCAGGAAAACCTCCTTCCCCAGAGCTGTCAATCTAATCTGTCTCAGTGAAAGTGGGTGGCAGTTGGCATGAATGTAATCAGGGAAGACGTTGAGGATTACTGAGGGACCTAGAACACACAGGTATATAAGACTTGGGTCGTGGTCACAGTAGAGAGGGGGTAGAAGTCAACAGAAAGGGCATCGGAGTTTTGATGCCAGCTCTCTCGGTGAGAGTGTGCCTTTGATCAAGGGACTCTCCTCGCACCCCATCACCATTCCCCCATCTCTTGCCCCAACACTCCCCGCATGACCTCAGCAAACTGAGGCCTTGAAAGTGGACAATTATATCATCTTTGAGCTTTCCCATTCTCGGGTAGAGATATTAAATTCCACCCCAAGGGTTTATTGTCCAGGCTGGAAGAAGGAAACCTGCCAAAAGTCTCAAATTGCCTTCAGCTTTGTGTAGTGCCAATAAGACATGTCACTTATAGTCAAGACCAAAAACTTTAGTCAACAAAAGGACAACAGTTACATAAAAAAGGGGGGGCATAAAAACGAATAACTTCGTCACCTTGGTTCAAAGTGAAAGGGATAGATTTGAGTGCCATGGGTCACAAAGGTATCTCAAAAAATTCTCCAAAATCATTCTCCTCACATAACCTTAACCTGCCTCGAAGCAAACATCTCTACAATTCATGAAATGGGCTGTGCCTGCTTACATTTGTAACTGGAATGTATTTGTAGAATAGTAAACAAACAAAAAACCATCAAAGAAATACCTGAGAAAAATTCACTCCTTCCACCTTCAGTGCAGAGTGGAAACAGTGTATACAAGATCTATAAGATACATTGCAGCAACTTATCAAGGTTCCTTCATAGAAACTTTCAAACCTACATCATCTTTAGCCTAGATGGGTAAGGGCAGCAGACATGGAAATAGCATGACCTGCAATTTCCCCTCTAATTCACATACCACCCTGCCTTGGAAATACTTTGTGCTCCATCAACCTCACTGGCTCAAAACCCTGGAGCTCCCTACTTAACAGCATCACCTTCTGAAAGGCAGATAGGGACGGACAATAAATGCTGGCATTATGGGGATGTCTATATCACATTAATAAAAATAGATGCTTTTTTATATTCTAGAGGCTAACACACTCTGAGAAATGAACAGCTTATTGATGAAGCAATCCATCTTTTCAGCCGACGCATTCCCTTGCAGTGATGATACATAGGTCTTGTCTCAGTCTGTTAGTTTATAAAATATTCATTTTACATTCAGATTTGAAAATTGCTGGCAGGCCAGACGTTCACTGCATAACGCCTTTCAGATGGTGATCATTGGCTCTATTCTCAAATTATCTTAAAGAACCCTTGCAATAAAGGAAATGGTGAGCTCAGTGCAAGACAAACAGAGGTCAAGGAACAGTGGGCTCAGTAGCTTTAGCTCGGAATTATCATTTCTCCCCCATACTGTACATAGCAAGTCCTCCTTCAGGTACTTACATCTTTACCTGGAGACCCAGGAAGCCCGGGAGCCCCTCGTTCTCCTTCTAATCCTCGAGCACCAACTGCACCTGAAGGTCCCTGAAATCCAGGACGACCACGAGGCCCTTGAGGCCCAACTGGACCAGTTTCACCGGGTGTTCCAGGCTGTGAAGGTAAAAAAAAATCAGAAGGCTTGACTCTGGCCAAAAGTGCACATTCTAATTTAAGCAAACAAAACACAATCAATTTCCTAATTGAATTTTTAATCAGTTAATTATACATTTGATAATAGGACAGGTAGATCTCAAATTTCATTCTGGATTGATTTGTAACCTTGCCTTACTGATTGCCAATATAGGTCACTTATTCTGGTTTCATTTTATAGATACATACTTGCACTTAACATGGAGAATGCTCATGATTCAGATACTGTTAAAATATCTGAATAGTCTTTTATAAAAGTAAGTCTTGTGTTCTTGGGCAGGAAGCCTTCACAAGGATCATTTTTATGTGGTCATCATTCCTTTATCAAACTTTCTTCTTTCACACAATGCTATCTGGATATTCAACCCATTATTTGTCTGAAAGATGGTTGAAATAGTAGGAGTTCACTTTGCAGCAATGAGTGGAAAAGGTGGGTAAATGTATTGCAGTAGACCATTCATCAGAAGTAGAAACCGGAAGATAATTATTAATGAAAAGAACAAAGCAAAAGTTGGACAAGGGTTTGGAGAGTGTAAGTAGTCTGGTGGAGGTGTGTGAAGGGTAAGTATGGGGTCACTTGAATAGTTACTCAGATATTAGACTATGTATTTAATAATCTAACATATTCTGAGTAACTATTTACTAATTTCATTGGAAGTATTCAAATTCTACAATTTAAATGAAAACTTTTGGAGGGTTCCAGGTGAAGGATTATTGTCCAGTGGAACTGTTATGTTTCCAAGCAATTCCTTTGAGACTGCTACAATGGGGATTCTGCAGGGGCCCCAAGTACACCCTCAGCTGGAACAGCTGCCTGGCTCTCCAAAAATCCAGGCTATTATTTACAAAGCGATGCTATTTTCATTTTAATGACTCTTTTCAATTTGAACTTTTCTCTTGTGATTGTTCCAAAACTGAATATTTGCCTTCCATCCCCATTATATTGACATTAAGATTAAGCACAACATCTCCTGCTCTAGCATACACATTGAGGAACTGCTTCCTGCCTGGGTGCCAGCTTTCTACTACAAGCTTCTGAAATCTAACTTTTCCCTTTCTCCAGAAGATTGGAGAAGTAGTTGGAATGGGACAGATTTCATCATATTTTACTTTAATAACATTGCTGTTAGCAATTTTTAAATAAGTAGAATCAATATTAAAAAGAAATCCCTCGAACAACTGATTTCAATCTATTGTGGAATATGGATGTGACTCATAAGGTTTGTTGTCTGTTACTAGTTGCTGAGTATCTTATTGGGCCATCTCAAAGAGTCAGTAACTTGGTTGTGGATCTAGAATCTCATGTAGGCCAGACTGGGTAAGGATGGAAGATTTGCTTCCCAAAATAAACTAATGAATCCATTCAGTTCTTAGTCACCATTACTGAGACTCAGGTTTTTTTTAAACAATACATTTGTCCTTGTTCGGTGGAATCAAGGGTGTAGTTTACAGCAGCTCAATTATATAAGACTTAAACTTAGTTCATACCTCTCCTTTCTTGCCTTGAACACCAGGAATGCCCTTTAAAAGACAAATATGTAATGTTCTTTAAAAAATATGAGCAATGCTTACAATCAAGAAAACCTAAGGGAAAATATTCACCTCCTGCTGTAAAAGACTGTTGCATTGCAGGGTAGATCAACCCTTGTCCAGCTTACTGCCCAACTGGCAGGATTGAAACAAGTTCAGAAATTCCATGCAGCCTTCATTGCCAACCTCGTGAGATTGACACATTTATCTTTATACAACTAAACATGCATTCTCGTCCTTAAATGGGAGAATGGAAATTTCCATAATCCCAGAAAATATTATAAACATACAGGGAATAAATGCCATGCCTGTTGTAGATCAATATTTAAGAATGTGCAATCAGTGAGAACCAATTATTTCTCAACCATTTAGTGGTGGCTAAAATTCCCTTGTCATTACTTGTTTCAAAAATTTCAGCTTGAGGAGTTCGGATGGGGAGTTACACTGTGCAGTAACTGCTCACAGCCATTGGGTGGAGCAAGAGTTATGAACCACATTGACAACGTCTCAGGGCAGAACCTGGATTTGCATCAAGACTCACTTGCTCCCCTTTTTCTCCATGTTCGCCATTCAGACCTGGTTTTCCCTTTTAAAAGTAAAGTTTAAAAAAAAATTCAGTCAGGCAGTGCATGAATGTGTCAGAGCCGTGGTACGGCGGCAGTCACAGGTGACAAGCATTGGTATATTTGAACATAAATTGCTGGAGAAAATCAACAGGCAGCATCTGCAGAGAGTTCTGAAGAGGGGACTGGTCCCCAGACGTGGATCCTGATTTCTCTCCACAGAAGCTGCCAGACCTGCTGAGTTTCTCCAGCTTTTTTTGTTTTTGCTTACGATTTCCAGCATATGCAGTTCTTTGTTTTTTTTTGGTACATTTGAAGATTATCTTCGAATATCAATCATCATTTTAATATTTACAACTTAAGTTTGAGCCAGGCCATTATCACGGTGCATAGGTGGTTTACGTAATAATGGTTGATAAGTAAATCAATTGTGACAGTGGACTGGATTTTAAGACCATATTCGTTTCAGGTGCCCAGCTCACCAGCTTCTCATACAACCCCCAAGCTGTCCATTAAAATATGGCAATCAGCAGTCCATCCACCATTTGTAAACACATGATGAACTGTTAACTGAGCTTGTTACTAAGCCAAATGATTGGGATGTTATTCTGCTCACACCACAATATGATTGGCATGAGCAGGCATGATTGATTGGGCAATCCATGTTTTGAGTCCATGTTGAAACTAATGAGAAGGACATCCCACTCTTCAAAACCAGAAAAGCCTAACTCCATCACCACTGATCACCCAAGGCTGCCCAACCAATCCCCACCCAAAAAAAGGCAGGATTTACCTTTATCCAGCAAACATCTCCTCACCTTCTTGCCCGCTACTGGTTTCTTTGGGCACTGCCAGGGCTGCTCCAGCTACCAGTCTATTTGATAGGTCAAGAAGGTCCCTAGTGCAGGAAGGTTGCTTCTGAAGTCCCAAAGGAATTTTTTGATGATTTTATCATT
>NC_063335.1:99233713-99262897 GCF_021869965.1 Rhincodon typus | reverse complement strand
GACCCTTTTTCTGAAGAAGGGTCCAGACCCAAAACGTCAGCTTTCCTGCTCCTCTGTTGCTGCCTGGCCTGCTGCGTTCATCCAGCTCTACACCTTGTTATCACCATTATATCACAACTTGTATATTCTGTCTCTTTCCATTCATTTAATTGAACTAAAACATGAACGAGATTAATAATAAAATCAATGTGTACTTCTTTTTGACCAAATACAGTCTATTTCATCTTATTTGCCCTAACATTGGTGAAAAACCTAAAGCTAATCCTTTACAAATACATATGATACATAAAATTGTACCGTTTATTCTTCCTCTTTTTATTACTAACTTACCTTGTCTCCTCTTCCTCCAGGAAAACCGAGAGGACCCTGGAGTCCTGGGCGACCACCGTCGCCCTTTGACCCCTATTGATTAGAAAATATCAATTAGTTGGAAAAATGAATGGACATCTGTGGCTAATTCAAATAGAAACTGCAGTTGCACAGAAGGTGTATCAGAGACAAGGTCAAAGTAACTATCCACATTCCTTACAGGTGCACACCATTCGAAATGTAAGATCTTAAAGGCAGGAGGTTGCACGATCTATTTCTGTCTCTATGCTGCTGTATATGAGTAGCGTACTTTCTTTTCATCCCTGGTAATCGTGGTTACAAATTGTTGGATCAAGTGGCCTGCTGCGTTATCACATTTTACGGTACTAAACCAATGCAGATGAAAGGTTGAAAATCTCTGTGGAGTCATGGTCTGGTGTGTGAGATCAGCTCTGGCAGTATCATGGTTTATGTTCAGTGCGGTTCTGCAACACTAAAACTTTAAAATGATGACGAGAGGCTCAGCCCTTTCATGTGGCTGTGCCTGCACAGGGTGCAATTTCCCACTTGCTGAGGAGTCCTCAGGAAATCAAAGGCAAAAAGGATGGGACCCAAGTGTAATGATTCATCCTTTACTTTTGTTCAGTGCGAGGATGGGGGGGGAAGGTGGCATTTATATATTAAATTGATAGACAGGAGAATTCTGGCTCTACTGTGAATATTTTTAGTTTTTTCCTCTTTCAAGTCATGCCTGAGGTGATTGACTAAACTATGAAACACCCAATGGATTGTTCCAGCTGAGTCACAGGAGTTATGAAGATCAGTATGGGTCCATATGGTGTGTGTTGCTCCCAGCAAAGGGTAGATGTGCTAGAAATTGAAATTGGTGTGGGAACATGGAATTAATTTAGGAATCTCATACCTTACTCATTATATATGGGATGTTGGTGTCACTGGCAAGGCCTGCATTTGTTGCCTATTCCTAATTCCCCTTGAACTGAGTCAGTTACAGGGTCATTTCAGAGCCACATTTAGGCCACACTAGATGACAATGGTAGATTTCCTTTCTTAGAGGGCACCAGCGAACCAATTGAGTTTTGAGCTATGTTTAAATTCCTGCAGCTGTAGTGGGGTTTGAACTCATAGCCCTAGAGCTTCAGCGCTGGCTACAGGATCACTAGTTTAGTGACATTACCATTGTACCACCATCTCAATTTATGAGCTGTGTATGTCTCTGGGTGTTTGTATGAGGATCCAGTCAATTTCAGCTTTGATATTCCACTCATCTCAGTGGCAGCATTTCTACCTGACAGTCACAGCGTCATGAATTTGAGTCCCACTCCAGAGACATGAGTACCCAATCTAGGGTGCCACTTCAGTGTTAAACTGAGGAAGTCCTGAACTATTGGAAGATACCAATTTAAATTGAGGTCCTGTCTGCGATATCAGTTGTATTCAAGATGGTGCCTGAGCGTGGTGACATTTTGGGAGCTATCTACAACAGATCCTCTTCTTACATGCCTTACAATCATTCTGCTCTTCAAAATCTCAATCGTAAGTCTATTGGAATTACAAACGCTGTGTCTTAAATTTACTTTCAGCTTTAAAGATTCTACGACCGACAAGGCTCAACAACCAATGCTAGAATTGCAAGCCCAGAGAAATTCAGGGCTTACTGGCTTCCCGCAAGCCCCACCTCCTCATGGAAACCTGGAATGGAACCCCGTCCACTGCAGGAACAGGACCTGACCATACGGTGACCCAACATCATGGAGTCCTGACCAGACTGACTGCAAAACCCCCGGAATGCTTATGAACGAGACTGTGTACAAGACCCCATGGGACGCACCCACTTACCTTGCCGTCGGTAGGTCCGCAAGCCCAGGGGCCTCCAGTCTCCAACAGGCCTGACCTTCCCAACTCATGGAAACCTGGAGCTAAGGCCAGAACAGCTCAGGAACAAGACCTGACCCTACAGTGACCCAATATCGAAGAGGCCCGAACAAACTGACCAGAAGTCTCCCTGGATAGGTCAAGACCATGACTGGTGCCCAGGACCCAATCAGGAGCACACACTGACTTTCCAGAGCAGGAGACTTCCCAAACCAACACCTGGGATTGACTAGGAGCAGCCACCTACCCTGGAAATGTGAGAGATGCACTTGACTCCAGATGAGGCTGAAACTTTGAGCTTACAAATCTCCCTTCCCACTACACTCCTGGCAAACATCCAAGCCATTGAGAACAAAATGGATAAACTTAAAGCTAGACTGACCTTCCAAAGGGTTTTGAGAGTCGGCTGTGTGCTCTGTTTTACAGAGACATAGCTCATTCCGGCTGTACCTGACTGTCCCTTACAACTTGACGGTTTCTCAGTTCACTGAATAGACTGCTGGTGTCCTCGGGCAAGGCAAGGGGCAGTGGGGTTTGCTTCCTAATCAATGCCTTCTGGTGCCTAGACATGGCAACCCTAGTGAGTTACTGCTCCCTGGACCTAAAGTATCTTAAAGTGCCGTCCCTGATACCTGCCATATGAGTTCATCTCCATTATCCTGACAGCGGTCTATATCCCACACCACGCAAAAGTGAAGAGTGCACTTGACAAAGTATACAACACTACAAAAAGTCTTGAGACGGAATACCCCGAGGCCTTGTTCGTCGCAGTCGGGACTTGAACTAGGCCAGCCTCAGAATGTGCGACCAAAATACCATCCAATGCGTGTCCTGTCCCACTGGACAGGTCCAAACATCCTTGACCATTGCTAAACACCATCAAAGATGCCTATTGTTTTATCACCCCGTTCGCATTTTGGAAAATCAGATCACAATGATGTGTTTATCCTCCCGGATTACAAGTAGAAATTAAAGCATGAGGACCCAGTACAGAAAGCAGTACAGTGTTGGTCTGTGATAACCGAAGAGGTTCTATGGGGCTGGCAATCGGTGGACAGGTCATATTAGAGAACTCAGCAGCCACCCAGACTAACCATACACACAACCACCATTTGTGGCAAGGCTTACACAACATAATGGAGTACAAACATAATCAAACAGAATTGCAGGAAACAGTACATCCCTACCCGACAAGCTCAATGCATTCTATGCTGGCAGCGAAATAATGTCACTTCTCCCAACAGCCTCCACTGTACTTGTACCCACGGTCACTGCCGCAGACATTAGATCTGCCTCCTTGAGAGCGTACCCATGGAAAGCGACTAGGGCAGATGGAGTCCCTGGCCGTGTACTCAGATCCTGTGTGGAACAGCAGGGCAGGAGTATTCACAGATATCTTTAACCTCTTCCTCCTATGATCTGAAACCCCCACTTGCTTCAGGAAGACCACCACCATCCCGGAAGCAAAGTAAAATCACGCAGCGTGCCTCAATGACTACTGCCTGGTGTCTCTGACCTCCATAACTATGAAGTGTTTCAACAGGTCAGTCAAGGATCAAGTTAACTCAAGCCTACCAAATTGCTTTGACCCTTTGCAATTCACCTACCGGCGCAAAAGGTCCACAGCAGATGCCATCTCCCTGGCCTCACGCTCATCCCTGGAACATGTGGATAACAAGGATACCCACGTCAGGCTCCTACTTATTGACGACAGCTCCACCTTCAACACCATAATCCCAAACTCATCCCTAAACTCCGAGACCAAAGTCGGGCTCCCCTCTTCTGTAATTAGATCCTCGAATTTCCGATCCATATACTGCAATCAGCAAGTATGGGCGACAACACACCCTCCGCCACAATCCTCAACACCGATGCCCTGCAAGGCCATATACTTATCCCCCTATTAGACTCCTTATACACTCACGACAGGTTGCCTAAATTCCACCTCAACTGGATCTATAAGTTTGCTGATGACACCACCATTGTAAATCAGATCTCAAACAACGATGCGACAGAATACGGGAAAGAGACTGAGTGCTTGGTGGCATGGTGTAAAGACAACAACCTCTCCATCAACATCAGCAAAATGAAGAAGCTGACCATTGCCTTCAGGAAGTGGAGTGAAGGGCATGTCCCTGTCTGTATCAATGGGGCTGAGGTGGAGACAGTTGAGAGCATCAAGGTCCCAGGAGTAATAATCACCAACAACCTGTCCAGGTCCATCCACGTCGACATGACAATCAAGAAAACACAACAATGCCTGTACTTCCTCAGGAGGCCAAGGAAATTGGCACGTCCACAAGGATTCTTACCAATTTTTACAGGTGTACCGTAGAAAGCTTCTGGCAACTGCTCTTCCCAAGACCACGAGAAACTACAGAGAGTTGTGAACACAGCCCAAACCATCACACAAACCAGCCTTTCATCTATTGACTCCATCTATACTTCCCACTGCCTCGGGAAAGCAACCAACATAATCAAAGACCCCTCCCACCCCAGTTATACTCTCTTCCACACTCTTCCGTCAGGCAGAAGATATAAAAGTTTGAATACACATACAAACACATTCAAGAACAACTTCTTCCCTGCTGTTATCAGACTTTTGAATGGACCTCTCATTCTGATCTCTCTCTCTGTCTTTCTGCACTTTCTCTGTGGCTATAACACTGTATTCTGCACTCTGTTTGTTACCCTGATGCATTTTGTATGCTACAATCTGCCTGTATAGCATGCAAAAAATCATTTTTCGCTGTATCTCGGTACATGTGACAACAATAAATCAATCAATATCAATCAATCATTTGAACTATTGAACACTTTAAACAAAAGATCGGGAATCTTCCTGGGTTTCCAGTTAATTTTTATATTCTAACCAACATGTATAAAGCAAATTATCACCTCCAAGTTACCTTCCAAGCCACAAAATGTCCAGTTGCTTGAATGCATCTGGGTTTAGATCTCAGAATATTTTCCCTACTGCACTATGATGTACCTGCAAGGATGACAGTGATACAAGATAGTAGCTCACCACCACCTTCTCAAGGGCAATTAGTGATGGGTAAAAATGCCAGTCTTGCCAGTGATGCTCACATTTCATAAAACAAGAATAATAAAATGATGTTAATTATCTTCTGTTTGTGTGCAAACTAGTGGCCATATTTGTCACAGTACAACAATGACTACTTTTCAAAAGTATGTTATTTCTCATCTTTTCCTATTAAATGATCAAAACGTTTGGCGACACTCAACCAAAAGCTATTTAGATGGTTTGTTGTTGGCCGAGGGCCCTCTCCTGGCAGTGTTGCAGGAGCATTCTTTGCTGTTTTTCTAAACTTCAAAGCACAAAAATTAAAGATGCCTCATAGATATAAATTTGAAATTTCAATGTCCTCCCATCGTATCTGATAGGAAATCCAGGAAAGGACAGAGATAAAAGGGAAGTGGAAACACAAGGGACATTTAGCAAGCAATCTTCTACCAATTCCTTAGCATAAATCTGCCATAAAATCATAGTTTTGGTGGTCATAAAGACCAATGTGATCAGTCTTACAACTTCATTTCAAAAGAATTTGCTGGCTTTACTTACAGGAGGGCCTGGTAAACCAGGGGGTCCAATGGGTCCTTGTTCTCCAGTGCTGCCCTGTGAAAAGCATTATATTAATGTTCATCACAGTGATAACATATGCTTTGCAAACACTACTTCTAATTGTGCACTTAGCTGGATAAATCTGGGGAAAAGTAATGGCTGAGTCTGATAAACAAAAGTGAAAGGATGCTGCCTGATCTTAGCACTCCATCTGTTTTTGGCCAGCAAGACAGCTCTTACTCTGACTGAAATGAGTTTTGCTAAGTTGCCAACTAATTTGTACCTCAACAAATGCCTTTCATAGCACTTAGATGGGTCTTGGAAGCTTCCATTCAAAACAGATGAGATTAAGGTCTTCAAAACACTGATAGATTTAAGAGCTGGGATCATGACATGCCATCCTTTCAATTGTACTGCATGAATAAGTAAGAGACAACATCGCTTGGTTGGCTGCACTTCAAGATGCCACTGACCATTTCTGCCGGATCTGGAATCTGTTTTCTTAAATGAAGTTTATATGCTCAGTCTCTTTATCACTTGTCAGCAGAGCCATGTCTTAATTTAAGGTTCCCTTCCCCTTTATATTAGGTCTATTTCAATGTTCGGCATTTTCAGCCTTCAGAGAGAGTTAAAATGATATTTAAAGCAAGAATAACAATATCACGTCCTGGTTAATTTTTGTATCTCATTCCTGAAACTGAGAACTCAATGCTTTGTCCTACAGAGCTGTTCATGCTCCAGAGCGTTCAGAAAGTGTTAGAAGAGTATTGTATTTTATAGATATCACAGGCAAGCCTTAGCCTGTCCACCTTTATGTGAGCTATCCAGCTTGGACTAGTGAATATCAGCTTAGTTTGTTTGCTGAAACCTTTCTCTCTTCCTTAGTAAAAGTACATTTGAAGTGTACTTTCTCAGCTGATTTCAGAGAAGGCACTAACTAACAGTGGGATCTGATCTTGTAGCTCAGTGCCAACTAGACACTTAACAAATGAGTCACGCAGGACCGTGATTTCCCTTACTTTCAAGGGAACGCAAATAATTCAGTTTCTCAAGCATTACTTATTGTTATGTAAGATTAATGACAGCCTTACGTCACATACTGCACAAGTTGAACGAAAGCAAAAACCATTAGAGGTGATACCAGTGTTACATTACTTACAGGAAGGCCTTGGTTTCCTTGTGGTCCCCTTTGTCCTGGGGTTCCTGGATCACCCTTAGGAAACAAACACCATAATTAAAAGATATACAGGACAACAGAAAACATTTCACAACCTTATCAGTTGGATTGAGATAGATATTGAAATTAATAATGGCTGTGTTTGAGAATTGCTATTGAAAAAGCCTTGACAACTTTCCCACAATGTATCCGATAGTGGGTGAAGTGTGTACTGTGTGCCAATTTTATTTAAGCACTATTTAACTTCATAGGTTTTGTTGAAGATTCAGCCAAGAAAATAGGAGCATGTTCTCCATCAAACCAGGTAATTGGAGAGTATCCAATGCATTCCTAAATTATGTCTGTTGGTGGTAGAATTAATGGGTGAGCAGCTTGTCTCTGACTTACTTTAGTAGTATTTGACTGGTCTAGTTGACTCCCATAATTTTGAATTTTAATCACCTTAAGAGTTTTAAAACCCAAAGTTGGTGTCACCAAACTAGCACTTGATTTTTTTCACCACTTTTCCTTTCGGCTTGTATCATGAATTGTGTGTTTTGGCTTTCAACTTAGGTTCATTCATATTAAAAAAATAGAACTGATAAGAGATGGACACTTTAGTAAACCACAGGATGACAACAAATATATGATGGTATTCATAATGTGATCTATAGCAATGGCTATAATGCATGCAATCGTATCAAACTACAATCCACGCTTGAGTACAAATTCAGTACAAATGAGATGAAATGTGAAATGCAGCTGAAATGTCAAAACGGAATTTGAGCTGATGTTTTGATTTCATCAAAGAGAATGGCATGATTCTAGGATTCATAAGGGATTCAAATATTTTGGGGAACAAATTGGATCTCTATTGAACATTCCCATCTCTATGCAATGCGATGTTTTTGCTTTTCCAAGAGGCCTACTTTGACTTAAAGAAGTGGATTCATTTGACAAAACTAAAACTATGCTTGAGCCACCTTGCAAACATATAGAAATAATTTACTCAGAGATAGTAGGAACTGTTGATGCTGGAGTCTGAGATAACAAGGTGTAGAGCTGGAGGAACACAGCAGGCCAGGCAGCATCAGAGGAGCAGGAAAGCTGACGTTTCGGGTCGGGACTCTTCTTCAGAAAATCATTTTCTGAAGAAGGGTCCTGACCCAAAAGGTCAGCTTTCCTGCTCCTCTCATGCTGCCTGGCCTGCTATGTTCCTCCAGCTCTACACCTTGTTATCTTATTATAGAAATAATTTGTCCAGACAGTGTCAAATCTCCCTGGACATATATGTATTGCAAGGGTTAATATGTACACTATTTAGATTTAATTCACAGCCTCAATCAATCACAGTTTTCTTTCTGATATTTGTTGATAGGATGTGGACATTGCTGCCAGCATTTATTGTCCACCACTAACAGTTAAGACTTGACGACATTGTCGTGGAGCTGGAATCACAACCTAAGCCAAACCAGATAAGGACGCAGATTTCCCTCCCTAAAAGACAGTACAATCATTACATGAGCACTATTATTTACAGATTTTTATTGATTTCAAATTTCACAAAAACGGCAGTCCTTCAGATCATCTGTTGACATGTTACATAGAATCCCTACAATGTGGAAGCAGGCCTTTTGGCCCATCGAGTCCACACCGACCTTCTGGAGAGCTGCCCACCCAGACCCACCCCCCTATCCTATCCCTGCATTTCCCACCCTAGACACTGTGGGCAATTAAGCATAGGCAATCTTGCTTATTTTCTGGGAGAAGTCCTGAGTGTTTTGGCAGGCAGTCACATGGTGAAAACCTGGAGTCACAAAGGTCAGATCTAGCAGGGGGTAGCAGATTTTTCCCACAATCTGGCAGCTGGTACGAGCCCACATCGTTTCCCACTTTTGAATTCAGTGTGATGGTGTGCCTAGGTAAGTTTTGACTCAATAAGCTTTGCATTGTTAATACAGTACCAAAATCACTTGGTGTCCATACGTTCCTGTTCCATTGCCATATTTGACAAGAGGCTAAATACTTTCTTTGACAATGGCTAATATAAATTTGTTAATCAGGTGAAAGCTCTCTAACAGTTAGGTTTGGAAGCAGATAAACCATGTAGAATAGAAGAGTTTAGCTTTTTAGCTGATATCAGTCAGGGTTGCAGTAAAGGTGCTTCAGTAGGCATTAGCCGTTTTGAATTAGACTGGCACAATAGGGATTTCCACTATCCAACACCTCCTATTGAAGCTGCTTGCGTGTTTGCTGCCCTTGCATGCATCACTAAGTAAAAACTCAATGGACACCAAGTGATTTCGGTACTGTATTAACAGCCCAAAGCTTATTGAGTCAAAACCTCCTCAAAATTCAGTGGGACTCCTAGTTAGGGGAAGAAAAACTTCTGCCCCGCACCTTCCCAACCAACAATCACCAAACCACGGACAGGATATTCTGCCTCAGAGAGCAGCTAGCCAATCAAAAGCTGTAAAGTACAACAGTACAACCATGGCCATTGCCAGTTCTACACTCAGGGCTTGAGGAGGAGTTCAGCGATAGATCAGAATTCTTAAACTTGAGAGTGTGTGGTTCAGCAATAAGGGCGGAGCAATGGTTTGAGAAACCGGGAGGGGGAAGGGGCGTGGGTGGGGGACGAGAACCTCAGGATTAAGACCTTTTCACGGCGAAGGGTTATTGTTGGGGGTTGGGGGGTGTTGTGGGATTGTTGCTGATGGGCCCAGGATACCAGTGAACAGGACACACCTGACCACCAGCAGGTCATGCAGGGAAACCAACTGGGTTAATTACTTGACATAGGACCTTCCTGCTGCCAGTTTAATCCCATTTGTTGCCTTTTTAAAAGTATCAACTAGCAGGCAGGTCAGCCCCACCTTTGGTAAATTTCAATGAGGGCAAGGGCTGAAATGGAGATGACAGAAACACCCTCTACTAAGATGCTCAACTGTCCTTTAACCCAACTGCAGGGGAGTGTTAAACTGAAGCCTTTGGATTGGAAATGAAGAAAATTGCCTGAACAAAGAAGACACATCTTTTTTTTTAAAGAGGTCAATCACACTGTAGCTCCATGCACATCCAAATGTTTGTCTGGAGAAACATACACAATAATAGAAACTATACTCACAGGTTCTCCTGGGGTCCCAGGTGGTCCCAATTCTCCTTTCGCACCAGGGTCACCCTGCAGTAGGAGCAATGCATACAATACACATGATTGGGAGTTTTACAATATACTAAACAACTGGAAAAATATATGAAGAACACAGCAAAAGAAGAAAGGTGTGAGTAATTGAACACAAGAACAGCACATGGGAGAGTAAATAAGTCACAAGGAGAGAAAGAAGAAGGATGAGAGGTGACTTGATAGATGTTTACAAGATGATGAGAGGGATAGAAAGAGTGGATAGTCAGAGACTTTTTCCCAGGGGGGAAATGACTATTACGAAGGGGCATAATTTTAAGATGATTGGAGGAAGGTATCGGGGAGATGTTAGAGGTAGGTTCTTTACACAGTGAGTGGTGGGTGTGTGGAATGCACTGCCGGCAGTGGTAGTGGAGTCAGAGATACTTTAGAGACTTTTAAACGACTCTTGGATAGGCACATGGATGGCAGTATAATGTAGGGTATACAGGGTAGTTTGATCTTAGTAGGATAATAGATCGGCACAACATTGTGAGGCAAAGGGCCTGCACTGTGCTGTACTGTTCTATGTTCTATGAAAGAATTAAATAGAAGGGAAGACAGAACTACATGAGGAAAATAGAACGGAAACCAAATGAAAGGCAGGGGAAACTAAATGAGTGCTAAAGTGAATTAATTGGAATGGGGAAAACTAACAGAAGTTTGTGAACTAAATGTGAAATAGACAAGTAGCCAAAAACAAAGGGAAAATTATACAATGGAGAAAAAGTTAAATAAGTTGGAGAGAGGAGCAAATGAAAGAGAGGAAATTAGCAGAAGAAAATGAAATAGTTGGGGGGGGTGCACAAGAATAAGCAAACTGAGAAACAAAGCCATTAGTGTCAAGGAAAGAACAAAAAGAAATTTAAATAAATTAGGGAGTGATACAAACTGAAAGAGAAATACATTTGAAGTGAAGCAAGAGGGAACAGAGTCACATTGATCCATTGCGGTACAAGTCTAACCTTCACCTCCTACTTCAGTCACCTGTCTGGAAGGTAATCACCTCAGGATGTTTGGCTACATTAAAGGAGATATATAAATGTAAATTGTTGTTATTTCCACTCCCATCACTAGGTAACTGCCTTTTCCAACCAACCTCAACAAAATCTTTGAGAATATATCTCTTCTACCACATCATTCTGCAGCACATTGATTTTTACATTAACTTTACTACTTTATGATCGAATTCGCATTTTGAATGCTTATTTCTTCCATCTGTACCTTTTCATTATAAAACTGCTGCTTCTAACTAGCCTTTTGCTTTTCTAATACCTTCTTGATTACACCTAAAACATAGATCATTGAACAGTACAGCACAGGAAGATGCCTTTCGGCTCTTGTCTGCACCATTCTAAACTAATCCCATTTTTTAATGTTATTCATTCACAGGATGAAGGTGTCACTGGCTGGGACAGCATTTATTGCCCATTACTAATTGCCCAGAGGGCAGCTGAGAGTCAACCACATTGCTGTGGGTCTGCCTGCCCATGGTCCATCCCTCTATTCCCTGCCAGTCGTGTGGCTGTCTAAATGCCTCTTAAATGTTGCGATCATTTTTACTTCTGCCAACTCCCTGGAAGCATGTTCTAGGTATCTACCACCGTCTGTGTAAAGAAAAAACTTACCTTGCACATCTCCTTTAAACTTCTCCCCTCTCACCTTAAACCCATGTCCCCTTGTATTTGTCACTTCCAACCTGGGAAACAGACTCCACCTATCCACCCTAGCCGTGCCTCACACAATTTTATATACTACTATCAGATCGCCCTCGCAGCTTCTGATGTTCCAGCAAAAACAATCCAAGTTTTCCAACTTCTCCTGATAGCTAATGCACTCCAATCCAGGCAACATCCTGGTGAACCTCTTTGGCACACTCTCCAAAGCCTTCAGACCAGAACTGCACACAATAGTCCACATGAGGCCGAGCTAAAGTTTTATACAGTTGCAACTTTTATACGTAATGCCCAACCACAAAAGCAAGCATGCCATAAGCCTTCTATACGGCCTTATCCATTTGTGTTGCCACTTGCAGGGGGCTATGGACTTGCACCCCAAGATTCCTCTGTATATCAATGATCATAAGAGACCTGCCATTTAATATATACTTTCCTCTTGCATTTGACCTCCCAAAATGCATCACCTCAACACTTTTCTGGATTAAACTTCATCTGTCATTTCTCTGCCCAACTTTTCAACTGATCTACATCTTGCTGTATCCTTTGACAACCTTCCTCACCATCCACAGAGATCCCAGCACTGATCCTTGCAGAACACCACTGGTCACAGTCCTCTAGTCAGAAAAAGCATCCCTCCACAACTACCTTCTTTCTTCTATGACCAAGCCAATTTGTATTCAACGTACCAACTCGCCATGGAACCAGCCTACTGCAACAAATGCTTTTGTAAAACCCATGTCGACAACATCCACTACCCTACCATCATCAGTCATCTTTGTTACTTCCTCCTTGACACCCTGCCTCCAGAATTTCTTGCCTACTTCCTCTAGTTTTGTTCAGTCTCCTAATGTCCAGTTTTGAGGAAAGCTTCAAAACTAAAATATTAACCTTTAATATCTATTCTTATCCAACTTGTGCATTTCAAATGTTTTCTGTTGTATTTCAGATTTCTGCCATTTACATCTTTAATTTTCTCAGACTAAGCAACACCTACCATAACATATATTTGAACAAAATTATAAGGAATGTCGATGCAAACAAAATCTTTGATAAACCAGAAAGAGCAAGACCAAAATCAACAAGTTGCATTTAAGATGCGTCAGAGCAACACTACCGAGACTGAACGAGCGCATGATTCTGTCAACTTCCAGTTTAAGTATGGCATCCCCTGTCCTTAAAAGAAATGTTTGCATCTCATCATATAGTTATCTCAAACAACCTCATAAATGACATGAATGGCCATTTTATCTTCAGGGTGCTGGGTCGTGGAAGGGGATCTATTGGGTAGGGAGGTAAAGAGAGTGCTGAGCCTCGTTGTTGGTAATGTTATGCTTTTTAATGCAAAAAAAATGTTGACTTTTTGCATTTTTAGGATTAACAGAAAGCTCTGCGCAATATCATCTCTACAGAGCCTTCTGGTAGGTGCTCACTAATATCAATGCTAATACAGGCAGAATATTTTCATATTTGAGTAGTAACCCTGTTACTCTAAATTAACTATTATATATTGTCCATCATCAACCTTCCTCCCCTGCCCTCCAGCAGTCAACATCATTGTAATCATCTAAGGCTTTAAAACTGCCACCCTATATAGGGTAGTTTCTGAGATACCATTTTTGCTTGTGCTGTCTCTTTTCCTGGTAGATGTATGATCTCTCACTGTGCACTGTCATCTTTCATGTCCCTATTATAACTTTCCTGGTCTGCGTCAATACCATTCTGATCACTGTCTCTCCAAATATAGCCCTCAGAATCTGAAAGTATATTGTCTTTTCTCTGAACATCCCAGGATCATCAATACATCGGAATTTGGACTCAACTCATGGCCTTGCATTCCGAATTCATTGTTTCTAATTGGAAATAAAAGTATAGAATACTTAATGCAGGAAGTTGGAAATTAATACATATAAATACAGAAAATGTTGGGTACATACAGCAACTCAGTAATTTTTGTTTGAATGGAATAAAGATGAACTGATGATCTAGGTAAACACACCTCACGAAATACTCATCAGCAGATTTACGATTCCCAAACAAAGCCTTAACTTGTCTCTTCTTTTTTGACATTGCATACCTGCTCTGTAGATCCAGGAACATTATTAAATTCTGTTATCTTATTCTAGCCAAAGCCTCAAAGATCTGTTCTAAAAACACTATATACAAGTTAGAAATCTAGAATGAAAACAAAAAAATGTTAGAAGACAGGTCAGACAGAATATATGGGAAGAGGAAAATAGAATGAATATTTCAGATCAATAACATCTTGTTGGATAACAGGAAATATTCTTCCTCTTCCTATATTGAAGCTGTCTGATCGGCTGCGTATTTTCTGAACGTTGTGTTTAAAAACAGATCATATCGATGCCTGAAAGTTTGGTATCCAGCAAGCTGTAACTTTATTTTTCATGCATCTGAAAAATAAAAACCAACCTTTTGCCCAATATGTCCTTTCTGGCCCGGTGATCCACGTAATCCCTTAAAAAAAGAGATATGATTAATTTTTCACAGGTTTAAATACTGGCCAATGCTGGCTCCTTCAATGAATAAATTAGTACTGTGAACATTTACAGTTCTGCTAAGGTTAATGACTATGATTCTATGGAAGAATCTATTTCAGCACATGTTTTTACAGGGAATTCAAGCATGCAAAAAGCGGCATTTGTATTTCCTGCAAACAAGGGGTAGTTGAAAGGATGGAAAAGTTATCAGAAATAAACAGGAATGTGCATTTGAGGTTGCAATCAGCGCAGCAGGCTTGAGGAGCTGAATAGTCCACTCCTGATCTGTATATTTAATAAACCTCTTCAAATCACAGTATCCATGAATGCATTATATCTGTTCACAATTCTGTCACCACTAATGGTAATTATACGTTTTTCAAATTTTTGTAAAGAGTGACTTACACTTGATTATGTCTCTCAGAGTGCTTCAATAAACTATTTTGGAAATGTTGCCACCAATTTTAGAGTTAAAAGCTAAATGATACACTGCAAAATATCTCAAAAAGCAATAGCATGAGTGGTCAGTGAACACTTTTAGGGTTTTGACTGAAAGATATTGCTTAAAATATTCACTTGGAGAGCCATCTCTTACTTTTCAACAAATATTAATATCCTCCTGAATCATGGAAGTGGTAAATTAGACCTCAACTGAACAAATCATCATAATAACGATAGTTTCAGAAATGCATTCAACCAGTAATGTAGATTACATGCTTGGGGTCTGTGCTGGGACTTAAACCCACGACTTTCTGACTCAGGTGAGACCATTCAAACAGCCTGGCAATGAGAAATTATTATAAGTAAAGAAATTATTCACACAGGTGATTAGTTTGTTACAGTAAAAATGCTTACAGGTAGACCAGGAGCCCCAGTTTCCCCCATTCGACCTGGTATTCCTGCATCTCCCTATAATAAAAATGTAAATGTAAAAATGTATTTGTGGAGAAAAAAATAATGAGCGTTACTCCAACAAGTTTGACCAATTTGACATTGATCTAAATGTTATTTATCTCGGACTAGGATACAGGGCGTATGGGCTGTATAATTCTGGAATCATTTTAGAGGATGGCATGCTCAGCTTGCCTGCCCTCTACCCATAAACTCTGCCACACAACTTCTGGCATTTCCCCAATAGTACTTAATAAGCAATGCATTTCTTACCCGGTTACATTCCCTGCTGTCGTATCCTAAACTGAAACTACTATTAAACTGATAGAAACCATTGGTGCCTAACTCCAATTAACCCCTGATCCAAAATCCAAGTATCAGGAGCACTTTCAGGCTTGCAGAGACAGGAATTTTTGTAACATTTAATTTGTGGCTGAGGAGTGGAAATTCAGGCCTCAATGGGTGGAATTTAAATGCCCAGCTACATTTTCTGGCAGTGCTCTTTTCAAATGCTCTTTCGGGGTAGCACGGTGGCTCAGTGGTTAGCACTGTCATCTCACAGCACCAGGGACCCTGCTTCAATTCTACCCTCGGGCAACTGTCTATGTGGAGTTTGCACATTCTCCCTGTATCTGTGTGAGTTTCCTTCGGGTGCTTCGGTTTCCTCCCACAGTCCAAAGATGTGCTGGTTAGGTGGAGTGGCCATGCTAAATTGCCCATAGTGTTCAGGGATGTGTAGATTAGGTGGGTTATAGCGGGGATGGGTCTGTGTGGGATGCTCTGATGGTCAGTGTGGACTTGTTGGGCCGAAAGGCCTGTTTCCACACTGTAGAGTTTCTAATAAGAACTGCTCTTCTATAAGAACGTAACTGATCATTCTGAGGTAAATTGCACTACTCTCACTACCTGTCAAACTACACAGCCATCTCCAAGAATATGGTTGGATATGCTCTAGTTCTGATGATATTTTGTACCCTAGTTGCAGAATGTGTGAGCTGATTGATAATTTTTTCTATTTTTCATTAATAACTAACTTTTCAAAATTAAATAGGCTTTGTATTTTTTTAAGAAGTTCATGATACTTCAGCTTCTATGATAATGCAATCTCAATCTCTATTTTGTTCCATGCCATTCTGTTTTTCAAGTGAGTTGATCGTTAACATTTTTCATTTCTTAGTTGGCTATCAGAATGTTAAAAATTCCTTAATGCAATTGGCTGTTGTGATAACTTGATGAGCTCACTGGGGCTTGATGTTACAATCCAATACACACAGAGAGAGGAAATTCATTACTCTCATTAGAAGTCTCAAGGTCATTCAGTCAGGATTTCTTCAATGTCACTGGTAAGTACCCTCGTTTCACTAATGAAAGCAAAATCCATGTTATTAACAATTTAACAATCATATTTAGCATCAACAATACTCTTATTGTTACCTTTTGACCTTCTGGTCCAGGATTCCCATCCCGTCCAGGATGACCAGTTATACCCTGAAGCAGAAATGACAAATTTTAAATCTGGATTTTTTTTTCCATCTCCCTCTTGAAGTCAGTGATGCCTTCACAACCTTCACTTCTATAGATATTCATCTCAGTGCCCATTATACATGTGTGAACCGGGACATGAAGACTACGCAATCTGTTGGAGTATGAGAGGCAAATAATGTTCTAACGTACACATACCTGCACACACTAAAGTCACTGGGTAATGGACCGGCAAAAACAACCTTGATGATTCCCACCTCTATTGCAAAGTTTCTTTGTAGTCATAAAAGGATGGGCCAAGCTGATGTCAGCTAAGGTTTCAGAGTAGATTTGTAGGCCAGCTAACTCAGCTGAGAGTTGGGAGCAAACCTAGAACTTTCCTGGCCAGCTACTAAGCGGGCAAACTCACTGAGTCAGTGGGAAAACACTGAGCTATTGCTTTGTTTTGAATTAATACCCTCTATACCCATGTAGAAGTTTCATTTCTAAGACTAAATTTTAGTCAGAAAGTAGAGGATCAACTTTTACAGCAGTTAACAATTTTAGAATTGATTGGCTCTTGGGATTAACACTAGACTATTAATCTAGGGACATTGGTAATGTTGTAGGGACCCCAATTTGAATCCCACCATGCCAGATGCTGCAACTTGAATTTAATTTTTAAAAAATTTGGATATAAGAGTCTGATGATGACCATGATCATTGTTGATGGTCAGAAAAATGCATCTGGTTCACTAATGTCCTTTAGGGAAGGTAGCTGCCATCCTTGCATGGTCTGGTCTACATGTGACTCCAGACTCACAGCAAAGTGGTTGACTCAACTGCCCTCTGAGCAATTAAGTATGGGAATAAATGCTGGTCTAGCTGTATGCCATGAATTTAAAAAATCCAGCCTCTCCCATCACTTCCCTATTGAAGTTGTTACATCAGAGAATGTTCCCACCATTTCAATCTCCAAACAAAGCACAAAAGATTCTTCTCTGCAGCCATAACATTGTATTCTTTGCTCTGTTCTATTAATGTAATGCACTTTGCATGGTATGATGTGTCTGTACTGCAGATTTTCACTATAACTGTGACAATAATAAATCAAATCAAAACAGGTTCTGTAAGTATTTTTAATAAATTTGTATTTATAAATAATGACCTCTACGGAAAACAGATTTTAATTTCTGCACACTGATTGAGTTAAATTTCATTAAATTCATCAAAAAAACCACATTTATACAAAGATATAGTATTTTATTCATTTTTTCACAGTTGACAAATAATATTACTAAGCAGCAGAATATATGCTGAATGTGTTTCTTTTATCTATAAAACCCACTTTGCTCTTTATCTTCAGAACCAAGTAACTCAACCCAATCTGTGTTTTAAATGACATCAACAAAATGGATCCTCAACTAAAACATTAAGTTCATCAGCATTCACGTTGTCATCAATGCTATCATTCCACCAAGAATCATTCTGTGCCATCAATGGCATTGGATGCTGAAAATTCCTTGAATAATTTTGTTAAGTCTCCAATTTGACTTTATCCTAGGCCTCTAGAATCCACTCAAATAGAATTACTGATGCAGAGCTAGTGTGCTACCTCACTTTGTGAATGTTTTCTCTCCCCCGATCATCCAGTCATTACACTTTTTTTTGTCCTTGCCAGCCTTGCTTAGAAAGACATCAAGTGGCTGAACAATGTTGTTTAGACCACTAAGAATCACTGTAGTATCAATTTTACGGTATCTAATTTTAACAGTGTCATCGACAATATGTGATCTCAATAATGTCACAGATGTGAAGAGATTCTCTTTATGTAATCCTTCTGGTTGCAAAAAGCAATCTTTCATCAGCTTCATTTTCATCTATCAGTTGTTTATTGTGAATTGGATGACTACTTGGAGGTTGCTATTTTGAGAGGGTTCTTCCTTTGAATATCACAACTGACTAAGGTTTCGTCCTGTTGGGCACACGTAACACCACAGTGCTGAATCTGCTCTCTTCATGGCCACTTTTCTTCACCAATGCTCATTTCTCTCTAAATTTACTTGCCAGTTAGCTGACTAGGACATCAAAATTCATATTCCCAATACAGGCTAATCTGCATCCAATCTTCTTTTAATGTATGATTACAATGTTGAAATGTGATAAGTTTGTTGTCAAGTTCTGCTGGAAAACACTCTGAGAACTGGCCTTCATAACAGTCAAAAAACTGTTTCTCTTCATGAACCTGTTACATTCTCCAGATGTGGAGGTGCCAGTGTTGGATTGGGGTGGACAAAGTCAGAAATCACATGACACCAGGTTATTGTCCAACAGGTTTATTTCAGACTGCTGCTCTGTTGTCAGGTGAAGGAGCAGCGCTCCAAAAGCTTGTGATTTCAAATAAACCTGTTGAACTATAATCTGGTATTGTGTGATTTCTGACACTACCCACTGTTAGCTTTCAAATACATGATGCTTAATTCTCATTTGTTTGAGTGCAAAGACTCCAATGATTCTCAAGCCCACTCTGGTCATTTGCAATTTTTTTTTGCAACTTTGTCTTCCAGTTGTCACAGGCTTGACTTTTCTACCTCCGCGCATCGATTTTTTCAGCATATGCCTGAGCTGTATAGCAAGCTTCCTCCAATCTTTAAGACTTGATTCTCAAAGCCTTGAATTCTCTAGCTACTGCTCAATTATCTGCCCACTCTTCAATCACAATGCCTTTAAGTTTGAACTGGGCTGTGTATCTATTGTTCGTTCTTGGGACCTTGTTGCCACAGAGCGCAGAATTGACAAGAACACAGCAGGCACCAGTGAAGTGGTACCCTTCGCATCACTTCTTGCCATGCACAGACACAATGAGTTGAACTACCACCTTTGATGGTGTAAAAAACTTTTACAGTCGATCGACCATTACTTGAGCATACATGGTACATATCTGATCCTATTTTATGTTGTTATCTTTCCATCTGGATATTCCTTTGTGGTGCGTATGTTCTCTTGTTGGGTGAATTGATCTAATGCTTGGAAGTCTCTGTTGAGCAGTTTGTCAGGTTTTCTGCCAGTTTCCTTTGATTTTCTCTTCCATTATGCTGGTTTCTGGTGGATACCAGTATGCCATTAACAAACAGAGCATATTATTCAGTAACGTTTGTAAGTAACTATTCCTACTGCTCCCCAAAGAAGCCTATATGATGTAACGATGATCTTCAGCATATCAAGACTTTGGGACCTACTATCATCTCATATTTGCCTTTTCTAATTTTAAACAAACACTCAGCTGGTATTCAATTCAGAACACACCAATGGTGTGAAAGCGGTGCTGATATTTCATTCAGAATTAGCATAGGGATTAGAAACCTAGAGTGTCATTGCAAGTTGTGAAATTCAAACTAATAAGTTTATTCATTTGTGGATTTGCACCAGAATAAAAATATACACTGATTCACAGATGTCCTTCAGGGAAGACAACAGTCTAAGCAATCCATCTGTTCTACATCACGTGTTGAACTGCCCAGTTCTGCTAATCTAGTCCAGCAAGTCATTAAAAAAAAGCAACTGAATAATGACCTTGTCAATGTTACCCACATCCTGAAAACCAGTTTGAAAAAGTGAAAACTGAACTCCACTTTGTGACAGATCATCACCCTGACAAGGTAGAGAGGCTCGCTTGTTGGGATCACTGTGATCTCCTAGCTCCTGGTAGGACCACCCATGATGGCAAGTTAATGGCTGGTAAACATCAAGCGCAAGCCAAAAAATCCTCAACAGCTGAACAGATGGAAGACTATTTCACCAGCTGGGAAGGTGCAAGAATACTGCAGTGCCAAAGTGTCTCTACCATCATGATTTGACACATTACTGAAATCTGATAGCCAATCCAACAAGACTGTATGGACAATGATAGCACCTCAAGGTTACATTAAACAAAGTCAGATGCAGACTTCCAAGCAGGATCTACTGTGATGCTAGAAAATTAGTATTCGGGACATCCTGTGTACCTGACAGTCCCTTGTTAAGAATCTGCATACAGATACATGAAGGTCATAGACACCTTTGAGATAAAGGCATCTATTGGCAGTAACATCTGTGACTGGGGAGGATACTCTCTTTGCATCTGAAATGGTCAGGGATCCAGAAAAGATGCCCTGAAAAAGAGAAGCTGTTCCTTCTTCTTTTTCCCTCCCAGCTGGGAACCACGCCCTGCAGAATCACCAACTGGTCAAAGAAGGAAAACTGTAAGTTTTGCAACTTGGAATCTTACAACACTGACAAATAATTATCAAATGACTTTTCAGGAAGAATTGCAATTATATCACATGATCTATTAAGCTTCCTATTTAATATTGCTGCCACCAGTGAGACCCACCATCCTGGAAACAGGGGTTAAAGGATCACACAGGAGGATACATCTTTTACTGAAAAGGCAAGACTGACAGTAAACTTTGAACCTGTGGGATTTTCCTTACCAACCATAAAAAGATTCACTGTCAGAACACCCCAATTGTAGAAATGAAAGCCTCATAACACATCACCCCCAGCCCTGCCATAACCATTACAGCACCCTGATTGAAACTAAAATCCCAACCCTTGACTCAGATGATGTTAAAGTCTTGATGAAGTCTTCCTTGCCACCCCAAAAGATGAAAAGATTGTCTTTCTGGGAGACCTTAATGATAGGGTTGGCTGTGACTTGGATGTCTGCATCAGAAACATTGGGAAAAAGTGTGTTGGCTAAAGTCAACGCATATGTTGTCCTCTTCCTGACAAATTATGCTCAGCATGGTCTCATTATAACAACATCCTCTTTCAAAAGAATGGCAAATATGAAACCACATGGAGTTATCCCAGATCAAAACATCGGCACCTCCTGCATTCTGTCACTTGTTTGGATCAAAGATCCAAGTGATTTCAATATTCCAATCCATGTGGGGAATGATGCTAGTTGCATAAATCATGGAACTGTTTGCTCTGTAATATATATCCACCTAGCTATAAGCCAATGCAAAGCTGTTTCATCTAATGGGTCCTCAACATGGAGCTGACAGGAAGTGACTGATGCAGTTGGTGGTAGTCAGCAGGAGATCTCCTTGCCCATGTTTGACCTGTTACCATGACACCTCATAGGAACTAGGGTCAATGTTGAGGACTCCTGGCAATGTTGAGGGGCTATGTCACAGTACCACTTGCTCCGGTTGGTCTGTCCCGAAACATACTCAAAGACGACGATGTAGTGAGTATGACCAAGTCATTGCTTGTCTAATGTGTTGGACAGCTCTTCCAATTTTGGCACAAGCTCCCAAGAGTTATTCATCAACCCAACAAAAGCATTTGACTCAGTAGATAATGAAGCTCTGTGGATTTTGCTTCAAATGTTATTCACAAAAAGTAGAAACAAGTATATGATCTAAATGGTGAGAGATTTCAGAGCATGCAGGTTAATACTTAGAACAAGTAATTAAAACGCTTATAGAATGTTATCATTCACTGCAAGGAGAATTGAACACACAAGCAGGAAAGTTATGCTTTAATTTTACAGGACATTGGTGAGAAAACATGTGCAATACTCTGTACAGGAATGATCTCTTTTATTTAAGAAAATAATGTTTTGTTAGAAGTTCAGGGAAAATTTTTTAGGCTAATACCTTAATGGGTGGGTTGCCTTATGAAAAAAGGTTGGGCAGGTTAGCTTTATATCAACTGGAGTATAGAAAAGTAAGACACACCCTGATTGAAACATATAGGATCCTGAGTCTTGCCCAGGTGCATGTAAAAAAAAATGTTTCCTCTTGTGGGAGAATCTCAAACTAGCGATTGCCCATTTAAGATTGAGATAAGGAGAAATCTTTCTCACAGAAGCTTGAGAGTCTTTGGAATTTTCTTTCACAAAAGTTGTGAAATCAGAGTCTTGAATACTTTTAAGGCAGAGGCAGAGAAACTCTTGATAAGCAAAGAAGTGAAAGGTTATCAGGGAAAGGTGGAAATATGGAACAATAAGATTAGTCATGATCTTTTTAAGTGGTGAAAGAAGCTCAAAGGGCTGGATAGCACACTCTTAGAAACATAGAAAATAGGTGCAGGAGCAGGCCATTCGGCTCCAAGAGCCTGCATCACCATTCAATATGTTCATAGCTGATCATGCAATTTCAGTACCTACTCCTGCTTTCTCTCCATACCTCTTGATCCCTTTAGCCACAAGAGCCACATCCAGCTCCCCCTTGAATATATCTAATGAACTGGCCCCAACAGTTTTCTGTGGGAGAGAATTCCACAGGTTCAAAACTCTTAGCGAAGAAATTCTTGCTCATCTCAGTCCTGAATGGCTTACCTCTTATTCCTAGACTGTGACCCCTAGTTCTGGACTTCCCTAACATCATGAACATTCTTCCCACATCTAGCCTGTCCAGTCCCATCAGGATTTTATATGTTTCTATGAAATCCCCTCTCATTTTTCTAAATTCCAGCGAGTACAGGCCCAGTCGATCCAGTCTTTCTTCATATATCAGTCCTACCATCCTGGGAATCAGTCTGGTGAACCTTCAGTCTAGGAGACCAAAGCTGCACACAATACTGAAGGTGTGGCCTCACCAAGGCCCTATATAACTGCAACAACACATCCCTGCTCCTCCACTCAAATCATCTAGCTATGAAGGTCAGCATGCCGCTAGCTTTCCTCACCACCTGCTGCACCTGCATGCCAACCTTCAGTGACTGCTCCACCATGTCACTCAGGTCTTATTGCACCTCACCTTTTCCTAAGCAGCCACTTTTCAGATCATAATCTGCCTTCCTGTTTTTGCCACCAAAGTGGAAAACCTCACATTTATCCACATTATATTGCATTTGCAAGGTATTTGCCCACTCAGCCATTCTGTCCAAGTCACCCTGCAGCCTCTTAGCAGTCTCCTCACAGGCCACTTTTTTTTTTAAATGAGGGATATTAGCTACCATCCTGTCCATTGGAATTCTTCCAGAGTCTATAGAATGCTGGAAAATGATCACCAATGTGTCCGCTATTTATAGGGCCATTTCCTTAAGTATTCTGGAATGTAAAGCTTCAGGCCCTGGGGACTTATTGGGTTTTAATCCACTCAATTTCTCCAATACCATTTCCAGACTAATGAGAATTTCCTTCAGTTCCTCCTTCATGCTTAACCCTCCATCCCCTAGCATTTCTGGAAGGTTATTTGTGTCCTCCTTGGTGAAGACCGGTTCAAAAGTAAATGTTCAACTGGTCTGTCATCTCTTTGTTGTCCATTATCAATTCACCTGATTCTAACTGCAAGGCACCTACATTTATCTTCACCAGTAATTTTCTCTTCACATATCTACAGAAGCTTTTGCAGTCAGTTTTTATGTTTTCTGCAAGCTTACTTTCATATTCTGTTTTCCCCTTTATGAATTAAACTCTTTGTCCTCTTCTGCTGAATTTAAAATTTCTCCCAGTCCTCAGGTTTGCTGCTTTTTCTGGCCAATTTATATGCCTGCTCATCGACTTTAACACAATCCCTAACCCTGTTAGCCATGGTTGAGCCACCTTCCCTGTTTTACTTTTTACCAGACAGGGATGTACAGTTATTGAAGTTCATCTATGTGTTCTTCAAGTATCTGCCATTGCCTGTCTTGCACTTTAATTGCATACTTGTAATGTTTGCAAATGTCACCCCCTTATTTAAGAAAGGAGCAAGGGAAAAGAAAGAGGTAACTACAGACCCGTCCATCTTACATCAGTAATAGAGAAAGTGCAAAAATGTATTGAAGGACATGATAAGTGAAAACTTGGATAAAAATGATCTGATTGGGCCTGGTCAGCATGGATTTTGCGAACAGAGAAGTTATTTGACAAACTTGTTAGAGGTTTTTGAGAATGTCACTGACAAAATTGATAAAAGTGTTGTAACATATTTGAATTTCCAGAAGACTTTTGATAAGATTCCCCTCAGGAGGCTGGTAAACAAAATTAAAACACATGGCATATGGGGTAATGTCCTGGTATAGACGAAGGATTGGCTAACAGACGTGGAACAGAGTAGGAATAAATGTAACAGACTGTGACTGACTCGTGGGGTATGCCAACCATCAGTGTTTGGATCTCACCTGTTCACAATAATACAATAATGAGTTTAGATATGGGGACTAATGTAATATTTACAAATTTGCAGCTTTTACAAAGCTAAGCAGAAATGTGCATCATGAGGAAGATGTAAAGTGTTTTCAGAAGCATTTGGACTGGCTCACTGATTACATAAAAAATAATGACAGATGAAATATAAAATAGAAAATGTAAAGCCATACACTTTGGTAGGACAAACAGGTATGTGATTATTTTTAAATGGCGAGAGGTTAGAAAATGTACATGCGCAAATGGACTTGAGTGGCTTTGTCAATAAGTCACTGAAGGCTAAGGTGCAGGTATGCAAGCTTTTTGGAAGACTGATAATTTTTTGTCTTTATCACAAGAGGATTTGAGTATAGGAACAAAGATGTCTTGGTTCAATTATATACGAGCTTGGTTAGACCACACCTGAAGTACTGCGTACTCAGGAAATGTATTATTACTATCAAAGGAGTGCAAAAAAAGTTCATCAGAATTGTTTCGAGGATGATAGGACTGTTCTATGAAGAGAGATTGGACAAACTGGGCCTGTATTCTCGAAAGTTTTGAAGAAAGAGAGGTGATCTCATTGAAAACTACAAAATACTCAAAGGGATAGACAGAGCAGATGTAGATAAGATAGTTTCTCCTGGGTTGTGAGTCTAGAACCAAACAGTACAATTTAAAACCAAGAGTGATTTAGGACTGAGATGAGGAGAACTTTTTTGTTATTGGTGGCGGTGAATCTTTGAAATTCTCTACACCAGAGGGTTGTGGCTGCTTAGTCTTCGAGTGTATTTTAATTTGAAGTTGACACATTTTTGATTATCAATAGCATAAAAGGTTATGGGAATAGTGTGGGTAAAATACACTGAAGTGTTTGATCAGCCATGATCATATTAAATGGTGACAGGTTCCATGTCTTGCTGTTACTCCTATAATCCCACGTTACTATCCAATTTGCTTCCATACAGTTTTGTTTTGCCAGCAGTTATTTTGTTGCTATGCCATTTCCCTTTACAAAAGCACGTTTTGAAATTTGAGGCTAAAAAACTCCATTATATTTCAAGGTCCAGATCATCATATTATTACACAATGTGTTGTTCTTTAAGCCCAGTTGCCTTTGTGACAAATCTAAACTGATCACTATAGACATACATGATCCACCATTTGTGAATGACTGCCTTGCTGTTGGTCACTTTGCACCAAATTTACAAGCCATTTCAATTCGGCAAACCAGGGACTTGGCCTATCCATGAACATTGCCAAAACAAAAAACTCACATCAACCTGGTCCTGATTACCAAACATTCCACCTCCCCAATAGGCTGAAAGAGAAACTCTGAAATATATCCAAAACTTTCCATAACTTGGCAGCCTATCTCTTAAAAGACCATGTTGATGAAGCGATTCAACATTAATGAGGTGTACCAGCTTAGTCATCCACAAACTATGGCAGCATGTTTTTAACAACAAGGACCTCAGCAAATCAATTATGATCCTTGTGTATAGAGCAGTTGTCATGGCTACACTCCTATATTCCAGTGAGAGATGAAATGTTATTACAGATACATAACAACAGTGGAGTAACTCTACTGGCAATACGTCTGTGCAGCCTCTAGAATGAACAGAAGGACTAACAAACAAACTCTAGTATTCTTCTTGACGCCAGCCCAACAAGCATTTGGGCAAAACTGCTGAAAATCAACAACGAAAGACTGGACACTGTGTCTGCACAACTGAAAAGTGTCTTCCTTACCAGGTCCTGTTTATCTAACTTTCAAATTGCCAAAATTCCAGCACAGAATGAGTAAGATGCTTCCAAAACACCTGTTTAGTTTTGAAGGGGTACTTACATAGTTTAGATTAGGCGAACTAAAGCAATTAAAAGTCTAAAATTAATCCCTTTAAATTATACAGTTTAAATAATGTTGGCATGACATGTTGTGGGTGCACAAGACATTGGTTAGGCCACTTTTGGAATACTGCATTCAATTCTGGTCTCCTTGCCATAGAAAAGATGGCTTTAAACTTGAAAGGGTTCAGAAAAGATTTATAAGGATGTTGCCAGGATTGGAGGGTTTGAGCTATAGGCAGAGGCTGAATAGGCCGGGACTATTTTCCCTGGAGCATCGAAGGCTGAGGGGTGACCTTATAGAGGTTTATAAAATCATGAGGGGCATGGATAGGGTGAATAGTCAAGGTCTTTTCCCCAAAGTAAGGGAGTCCAAAACTACAGGACATAGGTTGAAGCTGAGAGGGGAAAGAATTAAAAGGGACCTAAGGGGGCAATGTTTTCATGCAGAGGGTGGTATGTGTATGGAATGAACTGCCTAAGGAAATCATGGAGGCTGGTACAATTACAATATTTAGAAGGCATCTTTTTGAGTATATTAATAGAAAGGGTTTAGAGGGATATAGGTCAAATGCTGGCAAATGGAACTAGATTAATTTAGGATATCTGGTCGGCATGGACAAGTTGGACTTATTTCAATGCTGTACATCTCTATGAGTCTATAACTTGATGTTGGAGCTCCCAGCAACATCTATTCCAATTCATGTCGCTACATGACCTTTTTCTAGCAAAACAGATCAACTGGCTGCCTCTCGTACTAGATGTAAAATGGAGACGTGTGATTGGTTAAGCAGGTGACTTCTGTCCTCATTGTCACTCACCTCACCAATTCCCAGGTGACCATGAAACAAAGATATCAAACCTGCCCTTCATCAGGAGCTATGTCTCCCATTAAACTCAGATGAAAATGTCCATCTTTTCAGCTCCTACACTTCTTTTTCCTGAAGAAACTGTTGCTCATTTCAAGTTATTTCTTTACCTTGTTTAAAAAAAAAGGCAGTTCTGCCACCTGTAAAAGACAAGTCCTCCTTTGAGGTGTAACCCATCATCATACTTGCCATTGGCACACTGTGTTGTGGAACAATCTGCCCAAAATATAACTAGGAAGGGCTGGTGCATCAAGTCTATCTTCAACCCTGCCCTAGACAGTGATCTAGACTGGAGAAAAATCCATCCACTTGTGACTCTCAGTGCTATCTAGACAAGGAAGGTGCTAGGTTTGAGCTGTTATGCAAGGACGTAATCAGTGCCTGCCAGGGGTTTCCACAAATTTTCACAGTGCCTCTGGATCCAGGAAAAAAATAGACTTTTAGATTCTGCTTTTGATCACCATCTCTTAACACTAATAGCATGGACAGTGAGCAGAAAGACAAAAATTGGGCCTTCATTAATCTTCCAGAGTTTGATAACCTACTGTCACTCAGTTACATAGCTCAGATAAATAATAGTTACATCGTTTCCCACCCACGTGGATCCCATAAAGGGTTGAAGATCTTCAGAAAAAGAGTAGTAGCAAATAATTAAGTTATGATGGTCCGATAATGTTAATGTTGAACACTTACATGTTCGCCTTTAGGTCCAGGAGCACCATATGGTCCCCGAGGCCCCTCTGGACCCTAGGAAACAAAGAATGATTGTAAAAGAATTGAAGATATATTAAAGTTCAGCTATCTTAACAGTGAATAGTCTTTATTACCCAGGATGGAGGACTGAATGTTTGTAAACAATACATCTCAAAATTAATGGATAGATTAGTTTTTGTTGAAGATCCAGATAGTGATGCAGACCATGGAATGTTTAATATATGTTAATATTTGGAGATAAGGCAAATGTTTTTTTTTAAAGAATGTTCTGCATTATTATGGAATGTTGTGGATTATCTCAGCTGTTCCGAAATTTATCCAAGCTGATAAAATGTGAGCAGAGTTTTCAGAGCAGATTCTTGGATGTGGATTGGTCTGAAACCTACAAAGGGAGATAAAGCCCTTAAGAAAAAGATCTCTTTTCCACCTTTTGTGTTATTAGATGAATGTCAACTACGCAAGGAATTGCCTCAACAAAGAACTGCATAATTTTAATCATGTTGAGTTAACACAGCATGTCAAGATGTCTATTCTATTGAGTGTCCTCTTGATTTGTTCTTTGAATTCTGCTTTTTTTTTAATTTTTATCCATTATCTGTGCAAAGGTTATTCTTTTCCACTTTTCAGGAGTCAAAAGGAAAGAAAAATTTGCATTTATTTAGCATGCTTCACAATAATGATCAAAGAATATGCTTTTTATGTTAATTGAAGAATAAATTTTGGTCAGGATGACTTGAGGGATAACTTGCGTCAACTTCTTCAAAGTGAATTCCAAAGGATCTTTTACAACTAGCCAAGTAGGAAGAGGAAGTCTTGGTTTAATGTCTTATCCAAAAGATAGCACCTTTGACTGTGCAGCGCACCCTCAATGTTATACTGGAGTGGGAACCAAATGCGGAATCTTATGAATTCAGAAGCAAACATGCTGCCAACGGAACTACAGCTAACACACACACACACACACACACACACACACACACACACACACACACACA
>NC_063335.1:99229526-99233703 GCF_021869965.1 Rhincodon typus | reverse complement strand
ACACACACACACACACACACACACACACACACACACACACACACACAGTAGGAGTTCTCCTTCTAACTCATTAGACAGCAAATCAAACAAGTTTGCTATTCTTACTATCTGGGGATCCTTCTGAAATCTGTATTTTGGGTGATAATAGGATTGGACTTGACTCTGATGCTCCAGCAGCTAAATGACTTGACAACATTCAGCAGTGAACAAAAGCAAGATTTCCAGGAAAAGCCAATGATGTAACCCAATATATGGCAATGCCCCACAGAGCAGAAAGCAGGTGAGTAGAAGTTCATTTTAAAACCAAGTTTTTTAGTTTTATTTTTAAGTTGAGTTTGATTGCTACTTTTGTAGTCACTCCCTAGATATTGATTATTTTTCAGGATCCAATGAATTATTCATATGACTGTGAAGTATGTAAGCACTGACTCATAGACCAAAAAAGAGAGATGAATAAAAGCTTACTTTTGCACCTTTGGTGCCTGGTTCTCCACTTGCACCTCTTGGACCTTCTGGTCCCTGAAATATAGAAGACTGATTAATATTCTTTTAATCATTTAACATCTTTATTTACTGGTGTGGGCACTGGTAAGTGACCTATACTGCTTTCCAGGGCAGACTGTGTTTGTAAAAATGTTTCATTAACCAGTATGAAAAAAAAATGTTGTTTCTGATCATTTTGCTACTTTTTTCATCCTCACAGCTTATATTCACAGTGGACATGTCTTTGAAGAGCATCTGAGTATTCAGCTTCCTCAGTGAGTGAAGGGCGTGTGAAAAGTCCTTCTCAGATAGTCAAACCCACTCACTAATGTGTAAGCTGAGACCAATCATTGATGACTCTTCTTGGCTGTAAGACAATGAGATCTCATGGATCGGAAAATCAAGTATGCACCTAAACATCTTGTAGGAAGCCAGTGAATTGAGCAAAGGTGCTCTTCATCCAGCCTAGAAACACAGGAACAGGAGAAGGGGATTCAGCCCCTTGAAACTGTCCTGCAGCGATTCATTTTGATTATGGCTGGTCAACAATTTAACTTCATACACTCCATACGCTCCACCTAGTCAATAGATGCAAGCTATCTACTGTCTCACTTTCTGATTCAGTTAATGCTTGCAACACGTTACTGGAAATATATTTGAGAAATCAAGGATGACTCAAGCAGGGTCTCGATTATTGTGTCTTCATCTATATTCTCTTACGGTCTTAGGTTCTTGCCTCTGTAGTAGTTATGGAGAGACAAACTGAAATATAGATTACCATACATTAAAAATTTACACAAACATCAAATAATTGAACACTTACAGTAGGCCCTTGTGGTCCTGGAGGCCCTGGCAGGCCATTGAATCCTGGAACTCCCTGAATTAAAACAAAACATTTCAATTTTTGAAAGATGTGCTCTGAAAGTTAACTCTGAGACCAGATGTTATGCAATGCATGACATCCAAGAGTTAGAAAGCATTTCCCTGTTCTATTGCACTGTGTGAAGGTCAAATTGTGGTTTGTGAAAAAAATCTCAAAGTAGTCCACACTAGCTATTTAATAGCCAAAAATCAAGGAATTAATTAAGACTATAACAATCTGAGTAAAAAGTATGGGATTAAAACAGTCAATAACGTAGTCAATTCTAGCTGCCGATCACATTCAGCTAAAATTTAAATATTGCTAAAAGGTTACTCTGCAAACTGCAGGGCTTTACAATAAGACAACAGCAATGAACAAAAAGATTTTGAACTCAAAATTCTTCTAATTAGATTTGGGCAATTCGTAGTTCTGGATAATTTAGCAATAACATTTACCTTTTGATCTGATATCTATTACACAGGTTTAGCTTGGATGCCTAGAAATTGAGTCATGCAATGTTTTTTGTTTAGGGACCACTTTAAGTCATCAGCAAGATGTACAAGAATCGCATTGCTCCCCATGCCGGACAATGGCAAACAAGTGGAATCTTGTACCTATGCCAGAAAGTGAACATTAACCTATTTGTTTATGAAAATTAGAGATCTACTGCCTATTTTGGGTCCAACTGCATCATTGGATTGATCTGCTTTAGCTTTCCATTAGAGCTCTGAACTACAATCTCCTTGACCCCAGACTCTTCCCTCAAACTTCAATCTCCCTCTCCCAGACTGCAGTCCAAACCTTCAGTCTCTTTACCACCAGGTTCTGGCCCCTAACTCATTAACTCCTGTACCCGGACTCCAGCTGTAATCTTCCACCTTGCAATTCTGTCCCTGGACTTGTGATCTCTCTCTCTCTCCCCCTCAGATCTCCCTTTTTCACATGCTGCGACTGATCCTCCAACTCCTCCAATGTGCTCACACAGTGGGACACACTTACTTACGTCACACTATCCGCCCTCATTCTGCACCTGCCACCATCCACTTGAGCTCATCACTTAGTTTTGTGCTGATCAACTTTCTGATTGCATTACAGGAACTCCTCCTGCAGCCCCACCTCAATGAGAATGAGAACTCACTTCCAGTATTGAGCACTTGGGAGTACTTGGACCTCATTGTTTATGCACAGATGACAGCCCTGCAAATATGATGAGTGCAGCTATGCGAGCTTTTAAATTGCAAACCAATATAGTGATGATCAAACTTGACATCAATGACAATTTATTGCCAATAGGTTGTCTGAAAAACAGATCGAGAGAAACAGTTGAGGTTTCTGTCATAGAACAAAAATGCCCTGGTCGACACAGTGATTATGCAATGCCGATATGAATCAGTCAATGTTCGAAAAGTGCACACCTTGAATCTATGGCTGTAGTAGTTATAAGGAAAGTCTTTTGAACACAATTCTCTCAAAGATTAGATAAATCGTTCTTTCAATGTACAAAGGATATGTTTTGATATTAAGAATGTAGACTTTTTTAAAATGAGAAGCTTTCCTGAAGAGATTTTTTTTAAAATAGAGGCTGCAAGTCACAAAAGAATTATCCATAGAATCCCCAAAGTGTGGAAACAGACCACTCAGCCGAACAATGACTCTTCGAAGACCATATCACCCAGACTGACCACCCTTCACCCCATCCCTGTAACCCTGCGTTTCCCATAGCTAATCCACTTAACCCACACGTCCCTGGATACTACCCATTTGGTTCACTAATGTCCTTTAGGGAAGGAAACTGCCATCCTTACCTGGTCTGGCCTACATGTGACTCCAGACCCACAGCAATGTGGTTGACACTTAACTGTGCGCTGGGCAATTAGGGATGGGCAATAAATGCTGCCTGGCCAGCAACACCCTCATCTGGTGAATGAATAAAGGAATTTAGCATGGCTAAGCAACCTAACTTGCACATCTTTGGGCTGTGGGACGAAACCTAAGGGAAAGCTATGCAGACATGGGTACAATATGCAAACTCCACACAGTCGCCCGAAGCTGGGAATGAAGCGGGGACCCTGGTGCTGTGAGACAGCAGTGCTAACCACTGAGCCACCGCGCCGCCCTTAGTGATTAGCCTTCATTTTAAAAGTCCTCAGTTTGAATGTTGAGGACAGTAAGGGAGTTCAACTGTTTCAAAAGATTGAAAAAGAATTACTTAAGAGTAGAATTTAACAATGAATTAACAATGAGTTATTCAGCGGTGACTTCATCTTGTTTTGATGTCCTGTATGTAGGCCACAGTGATTCCTGAGGTGATGATATGACTTTTGAGGCAGAGTCAGATTTTTGTGACAAAACGGGTTGGCTTCAGAGCAAATAACCTATCCTACAAATCGCTAAAAAATTTGAAGGAAAATATCACAGACAGTGTTGAAGGCAGCACAGAGACGATAGAGGAACCAGAGAGGTGGAAAACAGCTGCAAAACAAAAGGTCTGGAAAGAATACACTCAGAACTAAATGAAATATTGGAATGTTTTCCATTGAAGTTAAGGTCTTTCATTTGAGGAAACCCCGTGCAGACCCGTCCCAGCCTCGGGGTGCAGCCCAGAGCATAATCCAAGCCTCGAGGTGAAGAACAGTGCAGACTCCCAGCCTCAAGGTGAAGAACAGTGCAGACTCCCAGTCTCAAGGTGAAGCCCAGCACAGACTACCAGTCTCAAGGTCAAGCCCAGCACAGACTCCCAGCCTCGAGGTGAAGCCCAGCGCAGGCTCCCAGCCTCGAGGTGAAGCCCAGTGCAGACTCCCAGTCTCGGGGTGAAGCCCAGTGCAGACTCCC
>NC_063335.1:99184001-99229516 GCF_021869965.1 Rhincodon typus | reverse complement strand
CCCAGTGCAGACTCCCAGTCTCGGGGTGAAGCCCAGTGCAGACTCCCAGCCTCGAGGTGAAGCCCAGTGCAGATTCCCAGTCTCGAGGTGAAGCCCTGTGCAGATTCCCAGTCTCAAGTTGAAGCCCAGTGCAGACTCCCAGTCTCAAGGTGAAGCCCAGTGCAGACTCCCAGTCTCGAGGTGAAGCACAGTGCAGACTCCCAGTCTCGAGGTGAAGCCCAGTGCAGAATCCCAGCCTCGGGGTGAAGCCCATGCAGACTCCCAGTGTCGGGATGAAGCCCAGCGCGGACACCCAGCCTCGAGGTGAATCCCAGTACTGACTCCCAGCCTTGAGGTGAGCCCAGTGCAGATTCCCAGTGTCAGGGTGAATCCCAGTGCAGACTCCCAGCCTCGAGGTGAAGCTCAGTGCAGACTCCCAGTGTCGGGATGAAGCCCAGTGCAGACTCCCAGCCTCAAGGTGAAGCCCAGTGCAGACTCCCAGCCTCGGGGTGAAGTCCAGTGCAGACTCCCAGTCTCGAGGTGAAGCCCAGTGCAGACTCCCAGTCTCGGGGTGAAGCCCAACATGGCCTTCCTGCTTTAGAAAGCCTGTAATGCTGAACTTTTACCTTTATTTCTTTATTTTTTTTCTAATTTATACTTTAGATTTTGTACCTAGGTATCTTTGTGCCTTGCTTTATAAGGACTGTAATGTTGATTTTTTAACTTTTTTTTTTTCATTTTTCTGATTTATACCTAAGATTTTGTACCTAGGTATCTTTGTACCTAAGATAGCGGCAGAAATGGTGACTTTGTACACTGTTTACTGCACTCACATATCCCTGTACTTGAGTACCTGAGACGATAAACACAAATCTAAGATTCATGTTTTTGAGATCATTGAAGGATGACTATGAAATGATGAACAACTGTATCTTCAGCCCCTGGAGAGACTGTTATTAACAAAGATTCAATGCCACTCACTTTGCTTCCTTTTTCACCAGATGCACCCGGGAAGCCTTTTGGTCCTCGGGAACCCTGTAAGATATAATCAGATCTCAGCATGAAAGAACACGAACAGAGTTTTAAGAAGGTCCAAAATTCTGGGATTACAACACCATTGAAATAAACGCATTTGTGTGAGATTTCCGTTCATTCCCCAAAAACCACTGATCACATGACAAATCCCAAGAAGGGAATAATTTTAATGTTTGTAAAACAAGAAGAACCGCGGATGCTGGAAATCAGAAACAGAAACAGAAATTGCTGGAAAACTCGGCAGGTCTGGCAGCATCTGTAGAGAGAAATCAGAGTTAACATTTCAGATCCAGTGACTCTTCTCTGAAGAAGGGAGACTGGACCCAAAATGTTAACTCTGAGTTCTCTGCACGGATGCTGCCAGACGTGCTGAGCTTTTTCCAGCAATTTTTGCCCTTGATTTGAATATTTGCATCAGACGATATCTTTAATATCCAGTTAGTGGAGTACATGTTAAATTGGAGTATCATTCTGTCTCTCTACTGGGAAAAGAAGTTGCTTTTGCTCTCAGCCGCCACGAGATATGCTGGACCTAATACAGTGACATACAGTACTGAAGTGACATAGAGATCCCTTGTCTTTCTGATTATGACAGGAAAACTCTTCCCTTTAATGCTTGCTTCAGCCTCCCTACACAGTTGGGTTTAAAACCATTTGAAAAATACATAAACCATTATGATGTGTTGATGGTGGGTGAGGTAGGATAAGTTTAGTCTGTGCTGCTCAAGTTGTGAAATGTGTACAGTGAGGGCTGAACCTGATGGTCATACTGGTGATCCCAGCCAGAAAGCCAAGGCCCGTCACTTACGAAAGCCCTGATGCAATTATTTGACCAACAGGCAATTGCCATCCTGGTATCAGAGTTTCCAACCATTTAAGGGGATAGATCCTGCCGCTAAGAGCTTCTGGTCCATTGGAGGGCTGACAATTCTATAGACCCATTAATGCCATCAAGAACAATGATCACTGCTTGGACTGTAGTCAAACTGTACTGAATGAATGGAGGTCAGGGTGTGGGGTTTCTCAGGCCTCAGGCAGATTGTGGAGCTAAATACCACCTTGACAACTTGTGTCAGGATTTTTCACCCATGGCAAAAAACAGAGTGAATAATTGATAAGGACAAATCAAGATTTCCCTCAAGTTCTTGATATACATTCCCACCATGGTTTCATATCCTGATTTAACAAGCTCTACACTCCCCCTCTAGATACAGGCACCCTGCTTTCCCTCAAAATTATCTCCTTTTTCATGCTGAACTGCTGTCTTAAACTGGGCTACTTTACTAGTCAAACAGAAATAAGTTGAGAAAAAGTCCGTGCAAGGCACTAACCAAATGAAGGCATAACATGCGAACAGTTGTATTGGAGTTTTAAAACAGTACTTTCATTGTTTTAACATGGATAGAAAAGAAGGTTAACTTCAAATATAAAAGACAAAGCTGTGCCCTCTCCCATACAACATGATTCAAAATCAGGGTTCAAAATATATAAGCCTAGAAATGTTAGTTGAGATGTTATTCTACAAAAGATTGAATCTATCTTAAATTCCTTGTCACCACATAACCGTTGACCCATTTAAAGTATTCCTTTTTACCACTTGAAAAAAATCAACATGTGCATATGATATTATAGATGATTTATTTGGCTTTGGTGTTTCTGGAGATGATTGGGAATATAAATTGTCTCTCAAAAAATTATTTATCAATATATACATTCTAAAAGATATTAAATGAAATCACATCAAATACATACCTCAGGTCCAGGAGTACCTGTAATACCTTGTGGCCCAGGGAAACCACGAATCCCCTTTGTTAAGAAACAACAACATAAATTAAGAACATAAGGACATTGGAATGGGAGGCAAGGGTAAACCATATAGTTCCTCAAGCTTGCTCTGCCTTTCAGTATGAGTGTGGCTGATCATCAGCATTAACCTCATTCTCCAGCCCTCTCCCAAAATCCCTCGATTTACCTTACTTTACAAACTCAAAATGTATCCCTAATGTTCACATGGATAAGGAGGACCACCAGTTCGATTGGGACAACACCAGGATCCTAGGACAGCCCAAACAGAGACAAGCACGGGATTCCTAGAGGCCTGATTCACCACCAAGAAGGCCATCAACAAACACATAAAACTAGACCCTATATATACACCACTGCGAAGGAAAACCAGAAATGAGGTAATCAAATCCAACAGACCCCAGAGTTAAATACCAGGAGGGAAAACTCAACTGCACTTCATCGGAGGCTGCACTGATGATGTTACCCAGCAGGGTAATGAAACGTCTGCTAACTAATGAACCAGCTCGGCGAGCAACCCAACCAAAGCATCAAAATATATCCATTTCCACCGTGAATGCATTCAATGATGCAGTATCTTTGGATAGAGAATTCGAAAAACTTTCACAATTATCTGTGTGAAGAACCTTCTCTTCATCTCAATCATAAGTGGTCAACACCCTATTTGGAAACTGTAAACCCAGCCAGGGGAATCAGATCTGACTTTCCAGTGTTTAATGTTGACACTGGGCAAGATCATTGGGGTGGGAATGAATGTGGTTTGGGCAGGTTAAATGCACATGAGAGAGAGGGAGGACAGAAAGGCATAAAACTCTGGGAAGAGTGGAATTACAGTCCCGTCACTTAAAGTTAAAAAGTAGGGACTTATAGTTGAGCTCTATTGTTTTATTTTTCTAAGAGTATTTGAACTTTGAATGTCATTCTGGCAGTTCTTCAAGCACACTTTCTTTTTAAAAAAGGCATAAAGTGATAAGTGATAATTAAGTTGGGATTGGAATCGAAGCTTCAGAGAGAAAAGTTTGACAAATAGAAACACAAGAACAGGAGTAGACCATTCAGACCTTCAAATCTAGGCTGCCACTCCACATGGCTGATCACCCATTTCAATACTTTATTCCTGCACTATTCCCATATCCTTTGATGTCATTAATAACTAGAAAACTATCAATCTTTTTTCTTGAATTTACTTATGGATAAACTACTATAGCCCTCTCAAGGAAGGAATTCCAATGATTCACCTTTCTCTTATTGAAGAAGCTCTTCCTCATTCAGTTCTCAATGGCTTGCCTTTTATTCTCAAATTGTTCACCTCGTTCTGGGACCCCACAGCCAGGGGAAACATTCTTTCCAGCATGTAATGTCTAACCCTTTAAGAATATTTCTAAGTTTCAATGAGATCATCTTTCAGTTTTGTAAACTGCAGACATTATAGTCCCAGTGACCTGTCCTCACAGGACAGTCCTACCATCCCATGAAATGGTCTGGTAATCCTGCAATAGAATCCGTCTTAATTGCACATTATACTCCAGGTTTGGTCGCACCTATATTCTACACAATTGAAACAAGATTTAATTGCTGCTTTACTCAAAAGGTTCTTAAATTGTCACCTTTTAGCCTGTCCAATAAAGGTGGGCTCTGTGTGAGGTTGGGGGAACGGGTTGCTGGTGGATAGGCTGTGGATAGGGGGATAACTCCAGTCAGCAACAGGGACAGTGATTTGTCTCCCTATTCTCACCTGATGTATAAAGTACCAGTGTCACAGAATCATTACAGTGCAGAAGGTAGCCACTTGGCTCATTGTGCCTGCACTGGTTCTGTTAATCTTAGAGTATTACATTTGCAAAAACGAGCTTTTTAAATCTTAAGTCAAACATAGACAAGTGTGTAAACTACACAGAAATGTGGCTTTATTCACATACCTTTGCACCCTCCTTTCCAGCCTCCCCAGGTGTACCTTTTTGACCTTTGTGGCCCTGAAAGCAGAAGGGTAATTAGTTTAAGAATCACTATTTCTGAGCAGTTGCAAGATGTGTTCTGCTGAGAAACCAAAATCTAGCCTCACTGAACAGTGGAAGACAGGGTTGATCCCATTATGTCTGCACTCTCAATGTAATTCATACTACTAGGACAGCAGAAACCAGGTAACACTTTACAACACAGGAGGAACAGTTGGTATAATTTGCTTCCCATGGTGAAGGAGCTGAAGAAGTGAAGACTGGCTGAAGAGTGACAGTGATCGAGGCTTGGACCGTGATGGTAATCCCTGCACAGAACGGTCCAGCAACACACGTGTGGATGGGAGAGCAGATACCTTAGGTAAGGGGGTTTGACTTTCCAAACTCTCATATCAAAGAGTGAAAACCCATTTCTGTCAGTAGAAAAGTAAAATCAAAATTTGTCAACACAACAAGAAGGCAAGTCTGGCCTTGAAGCATCAGTTGAGTTTAGTAGGCAATGTCCTTGCTTCTGAGTCAAGAAGTTTAGGCTTCTGGCACCACACAAGACACAATTTCAGTTGCAACTTCAGTGTGGAATTAAGACAGTGTTCCGTTCTTAGGTGATCATCTTTGGATGTCAAATAAACTGAAGCCCATTCTGAGGACTATTAAGGATTTTAGGGCACTACTCAATGGAGAGCAATAAGTCTTCCTGTACTCTATGCAACATGCCTCAGGCAGATGACAGAACCATTCCATGAGAATATTAAACAGCTGGAGAAGAGCTTGTAAGAGGATAAATTCTTAATGATTTATGGGCCAATTCTTGGAATCTTTCCTTATTGTGTTTTCTTATGTGACAGGTTGCAGGTCAAAAGTCCTCAATCATTGTATTTGTACATACTACAGTAACATAACGTAAATTAATTGTTGTTTACCTTAAACCCTAGTAGCCCAGGTGGCCCAGGAGGGCCTGCAGGACAGGACATTTTACACTGTGAAACAGAGCAAAGATTCTCCTGGTTATGATACACAAATTAACATTGGAATAGAAATTTTCAAAATCAAAAGTCCTTGTTCAAGTAATTAATTTACATTCCACGGCGAGGAGGTACATGGGTTAAATTCCCTTTTGTCATGCAACACTACGGTAAATAATCAGGTGTGAACATCATCCATTCCTCATCCATATTATAAATGTAAAATAGAGTAGCCCAACAGACTGGTAGATTGATGTACTGATCAACAGAGACTGATCCACTGACAGGCAAGGTGATTCACCAACAAATTGCTTGATTCAAACAACAAATAATGATCCAACTGAGCGATAAAGTGGTATTTGTGCTAGCTGCCTTAACATATGGATGAGACATGGCTCACAAAGGACTAAAGAATTCGATGGACTTTTATCACAGAAGCTGGTATCTATACATGTAACATTACAATCACAGGCATTTGCACGTCTAGTCAAGCTAAACAATTTGGATGCACTGATGCTGATTTTAAAGGGAGGAAATATCAGAGCAACCAATCATTGCACATAGGTAAGCTGCTCCAGGTTGGAAAAAAAGTCTGTTTTATGCCTATAATGCCATTTATGTCAAACAGAAACACTGCACAATTAAACTGACAGTATCCTTTGTTTGTTGATGTCATTTTAAAACCAGTGAGAAGCTTTTAACTTCAGATTTTCATTTTCATGGATCATATAGTACAGAAGAATTCAACGAATTTTTAAAGCAGTGATTAGTATCTGTGTAAGTACACTACAGTCACTAATCTATCTGGCCTCAAGTGAAGCCATTTCAGTTATTGCAGCATGCCATATTCCAAAGCACGGAGCTCAGTAAGATGCCGTCTGCAAGCTTAAGACCATTGGGACACATGCTGTTATATGGTGATGAAACATGAGCATATCTCTTGAAAGTACATCACATACTAGCTGTGAGATAACACAATGCTGCATCCACTGATTTACATCAGCCATTTTCATTTTAAAACTCATTTCCACCCTGACGATGTTCAATCTAATGATTGATCTTACTTGGAATGTTGACCAGTCCTGCTCCTCCAAGTGGTGCCTGATTCGCCATCTTTCATACCTTATTTTTGTTTCAAAATTCTTTTTGGCCAGGTAGTTGTCAGTTACATGTGAAAATTCATCGCTGTGGTCAAGATCTCCAAACTCAGATATTATAAATGCACACTTGTATTCATATCGAGGTAATGTGATGCATATGCAACCATAAGAATTGGGAACTAAAGGGAAATGATTATCAGGAGTGAGAAACAGCTGGAAGGAGAGAACATCATGTGGGTTCAAAACAACTCAAAATGAAGGCCTGGTATAAGTGGATGGTCATGAACAAGAATAGAAACCAATGCTGCACTTGGATGCGTAAAGGATCAAGGTGACTGGCACATTGAAAGCCATTTGCATAGATTGTTATTTTTGAATATGCTGCACACTTACCACAACACCTCCACTTCCATCTGTCCCTGGTGTACCGGGCAGGCCCTTTACCAAAGGAAACAAGCAACATTTAGCAACTTGCATTATAAATTCTTCTAAAAAGTTAAAACAGAATTATTTCCTGAAATGTTATTTCCATTGCGAATTGGATCCGTGAGTATTTTATATCTTACTGAAGTAGGTTTTATGCAAGCACTGAGACAGCATGAGGGATGGGGTAAAGAAGAAGCCTCTTAATTTTGGGATTTCACTCACACAATACTGTATATGTTTCTCAGTCACTCAGAAAATTAGATTTCCATTTGAAGGCCTTCTAAATTGAGAAACAAGCAGAAAACAAACAACTCAGAAGAAAGGTAAAAATGCAGCTAAGAAATGCAATGGGGGATTGTGCAAAGAGACAGGCAGTTAACGTAAAAGAAAATCCCAAAGTTGCGTGCGTAGTAGAAGGATGGTAACAGGTCCCAATTTGGGTCCAAATGGGGATTTACTCATTGCTGTTCACAAGATGTGGGCAATACTGGCTGAGTCTGCTCTGGACAAGGGTCATCGGACCCAAAACATTAACTCTGCTTTCCCTCCACAGATGCTGTCAGACCTGCTGAGTTTTCCCAACAATTTCTGTATACAGTTCTTTGTTTTCTTTTATTGCCTACCCCTAATTGCCCTGAGGAAGATGGATTGACTTCATGAACTACTGCAGTACTTGGTGCTGTTACAGGAGAGAGATCCTGGACTTTGATGCATACGTGGAAGCAACAGGCGTATCTGCGATATTAAAAGTAGATTGCATCTGTCTTTATCAAGGAAGCAGATGCTACCCATGATGACAAAGGAGGACATTTAGTCACTAATAGAGAGTTGAAAATTGATAAGGAGGAGTGATTAGTTAAGCTGTCAGAACTTAAAATAGACACTGAGATACAATTTGATGCACCCAAGGATATTGAACAAAATGAGAATGAAAGAGGAAATTGTGAAAGCATTGCCATAATTTTTCAGTCTTCATTAGACTCAGAAATGGTGCCAAAATACTGGACATTTTCAGAAACAGTTATTTAGAGTATTTAGACTTAAGAGTAATACATACAAATATGGGTTAATCAAGGGGAGGCTGATGTGGATTTCTTAACAGAAAGTCATGTTTAACTACTTTGCTGAAGTTTTTTGAAGAGGTAACAGAAAGGGTTGATGAAGGCAATATTGCTAATGTGATGTATCTGGATTTCCAAAGACAAGGCTAACTGGGGATGGGTAATTAATGTTAGCTCAGCCAGCAATGTGCACATGAATGATTTTTTAAAAAATACAGTACTGCAATACAGACCTTTGAGCAAAATTAGAGGACATGGATACAAAGGACAATATCAAAATAAATACAAAATTGGTTGAATGATCAGAAAATAATGGTGAACAGATATTGTTCAGGCTGGAGGAATATTTATAGTGGATTTTCTCAGAGGTGGATATTGGGATCCTTGCTTTTCCTGATACATGTAAATGTTATGGTGTACAAGAGGCAATGTTAAAGTTTGCAGAGGATATAAAATTTGCAATTACTGCAAAGTGTGAGAAGGACAGCAGAAAACTTCAAAAGGATGTTAATAAGTCAGTGGAATGGACAGCGAGGTTGCAGATGAAGTTCACTGTAGAGACATTTGAGGTGATATATTTTCATACAAAGAATACAGTATAAGATAAAGGGTACTATTCTAAAGAGTGTGCAGGGTCCAAGAGACCAAGGTGTACATGTACATAAGACTTTAAAGATTGTGAGACAGGGAAGAGACCAGTCAATAATGGATGCACTATCCTAGGATTTATTAATAGGGGCATCGAATACAAGAGCAAGGTGTCATGCAATACTTGCATAACACTCTAGTTAAACCTATGTACAGTTCTCTGTGCCAAATATCAAGAAATATGTGAACACACTGGAGAGAGTGCAGAAGAGAAGAGGTTTTCAAGAATTTTCAAGAGGTTTCAGGGTCAAGACACTTCTTTTATGAGTTGGAATGGAGACATACAGATTTTTCTACCCAGAAAGGAAAAGGCTAAGAAGACATTTGATAGAAGATTTCAAAATCATGTGGGATCTGGACAGAGTAGATACAGAGAAATTGTTCCCATTTGTAAAATGATTGAGAACAAAGGACACAAATTTAAACGTAAAGTGATTTGCAAACGAAACAACTGCAATGTGAGAAAAAAATATTTTCGCATGGTGAATAGTTAGTGTTTGGAATGCATTGTCTGGAAGTGTGGTGGAGGTGGATTCCTTCAAGACATCCAAGAGTATCTAAGATGATTTATTTGAATAGAAGTACTATGTGGGCTTACGTGGAAAGGGCAATGGAATGGCACTAAGTCACAATGTTCATTCCAAGAGTTGGTACAATCATGTTAAAACTGAATGGCCTTCCCAAGGCCCGCAGAAATTTTCTAATTGGGTGAAATGGAACCATTACAGAATGATCAATAGATATGTCATAGTCAACCTAGCAATGGAAATACCAGAAGACATAAACAAGAAAAAGATAATACTGAACTTACCTGTGGACCTGGAGGTCCAGGTGTGCCAGGTGCTCCTTTTGGTCCAGGGTCCCCCTAACATGTAAAAAAAAATAACAGCTCTAATTTTTTAGCCTCACAATCAATGAGAGAATCTCCATGCTGGAGTTTAGCAGTAATGCATGTGTTCAAACAACAGCATTCCGGTAAATGTCAATGCCTTATGGATGGTGTCCAAATTGAATAGATTGATAATCAGCTCCTCTTCTGTAGTAGTTAATAGATGAGAACAAAAGTCAACCTAGAAAGCGCAAGGAATGTAAATGTGAAAAAAGATCCATAATAATCTCCAGATGATGACTTAATATACTGAAAAAAGGAAAGAAAAAGGGTTACAATTATAAAGTCACTTTTCTGACCTCAGAATGTCTCACATAGATTTCTACACCCAATGAAGTACTTTTGAAGCATAGTCACTATTATTAGGCTGGTGTCTAACGTCCATTAGTAATGCCGTATTGAAACATTATTTATGAATTCATTTAAAGGATCAGCTTACAGGCTTTCCTGGAAGGCCAGGTTCTCCAGTGAGTCCAATCTCACCAGGTGGTCCCTGAAAAATGAACAGATGACAGACAATGAGGCTGCAGTCAATCAGACACATTTAATGTTCCTTTCAGATCAATGTGGTGGTACTTTATAAAAAAAAGCAAACGTAACTGATCAGTTGACAGTCTTTTTCCGATTCTGATGTGATGGGTGTCTCACTCGCCAGGTGGATAGCCTGCGAGAGGCCTTCAATGTCTCATTTAGAGAAGGTCCATGACCTTAATTGCAAGTCTGGTTTAACTCAACTTGCCAGCGATGGGTCTTCGGCAGGATCTAACATCCCAGGCGTAAAAATCCCAGACCCCAGAGCTGATGGATAAACAGTGACCGGCAGCTCTTCATTGCAGGCTCTGAAACCAGGTGGGCAGGATCAGCTATCAATAAAGTACCACAAGAGACCTACAGCAAAGATAAACCAGGCTGCAAGTGAATGAGGGCAGGGTATGGAGTTACAGGAGAAGGTGGAGATTGTCAGAGGCAAAAGCAGGAAATGACTGTTCCCCTTCGTGATGTCACATCCCTCAGTCAGACAAACGGCCTGATAATAATGTACTCCTGAGGACCCTTCAAGCAAACCCATGGGGGTTTGTTATCCTGCCACCTGGTATGATAAAATGCATTGGCGATGGCGGAATGAGACCCTGAAGTGGAGAGGAATAGCTTTAAGAGCCTCAATTGGTGGTGGGATAAGAAAGTCATCCATGGGCCTACTTGCCTTGAACTTAACTGAGGAAGAATCAGGGAGGCTCAGCCAATACTGCCCCACCTACTAAGTACACCCCATCTCAAAATGTTGCCTGTAATTTCCGTACTCTTACAAATTTCTGACAGGAAATCACTGGACCAAACAAGTGGAACTTGAATATAATTATTTCACATCCCGTGAAGCTACAGTCTGAGACTGCATTAGGAATGAACCAGTTTGAAGGTAAAGCTACAAGTGACACCACTTCATAGAATACAATCCACTTCTTATCCTCAGAGTGATAACATCTATACTAAACACAGCTTACCTACTCAGACAAACTGAATCTTTCAGTTTATTTTGAAACCCAGGCTACCACTGTACATATACAGTGTGCAGATAATTTTAACCAAACCAGGAAACAAATGGGTTCAAGTTGATCACCTATTTCATGAGCATAAATTGTAAGGAATAGGAACTATAGAAAGCTGCAAATTCCACCCAGTATACACAGTCCTTCATAGCTGATCTCCCGCCCAAAACTCCACTTTCCCGTCCAATCCTTTATTTCCCTCAAATATCTTGAATTTGGAAAATCTATTGATATCAATCTTAAATTGGCATAATGATGGAGCATTCCCAGCACACTGGGCTAGAGAATTGCTAAAACATGCACTCACTAAAGGTAACAGAGATAAAGGATAAAGGAAATCAGCCAGAGTGTCGACCAACCTTCTAAAACGAGTTAAAACGACCCTCCTATCAGTTTGTTCATGTAATTCTTAAGTACTAGTGAGGAGAATACAATTTCATTCATTGCTGATCCACCCAGAATGAAAATAACTTGCACAAGATCAATTCTGGCCTTGATTTTAAAGGGGAGCAGAGAGCATCTCAAGTTGCTACCCGCATGGCCCAAATAGCATTCTTCTGTAATATCAGGAACGTTCCATAATTCCACTTTCCTATCATCAAAGGAAAGTTTTAATAGCTACAATACTGAAGCTTCAATTTTCCCAATCCATAGTTCCTTTGGACCATGTTGTTAGTTGTTTGGGATCACTCCTTATTCTCTGTTCAAATCATCCATCAGGAATTATAATTAAGCCCATGCAAAGTCCTTACTTCCTTACCGGAGTTCCAGGTTTTGCAGGCCCCTGTTGAAAACGAAAAAAAAATAGGCTTTGTTAAGAGATAACACAGTGTAGAGCTGGATGAACACAGCAGGCCAAGCAGCATCATAGGAGCAGGAAGGCTGACGTTTCGGGCCTAGACCCTTCATCAGAAATGTTTGTTAAGAGTAATTCAAATTTTACTAACTTAATCATCAACTTTTTAACAAATAATTTCAATTGGATTTCCAGAAATATTTGAAATTGTATTGTATCAGGGATACAGAGTGTTAAAGTAATGTCATGTCAATTGATCTTTTCAGAAGCAGTCAGTTGATTATGTCCAGACAAGAAATTCACTCAACAAATTAAAGTGGTTTCTTGGGTCAAATGACATTTCCAGTACACTGTCTTTTTATCAGCTGTTGTAACATATATCATAAAAATCAGATTCCTGCTGAGACAACATCAACCATTTACAGAATATAATAATTCAGACATAGTCTGGATGCTAGGTTTATTGATTGTTACTGTACATTATATATACATAACTGATGTATTAAACTGATTCTTTGGTACTTTATACTAGGATGTCACATTCCATGATGTCATGTAACTGCCATAGATGTAAACTATGCTTGTCTGGACTAGAACCTATGCAATAACATATGCCCCTTTTAAAGAATGGGAACTGTTTTCCAATTACATGCACAAGGATGCATATAGATACATTTCCTCTGTATTTCTGATAAAGCTTTAATATGACTAGATCTAGCCTTCATACAGGTATAAAAACTTTCCTCTGTGGTGTGCTGTCTGTCATCGCAAATTAATGTGAATCATTTGTCAAAGAAATCTGGTTGTTGTCTGGCATGTTGTTTTCAGTTTGTGATCTGTCATTCTCTGTCACAGTCAGTTGACCAAATGCAGTTTGCATATATTACTTATTTCTTTGTCAGACTTGACCATTTCTCATTGCAATAACATATGAACTGGACCATACACAATTACATAGCATTTTTCATGAACCCATGTGTTTGTATGAAAATCTCAAACTCTTATGCTTTGTCCTGGTTTCAAGTTTGGAGAGGCGTAGTGGTAATGTCACTTGAATAGTAATCAAGAATCTCAAACTAATGCTCAGGGAACATGGGTTCAAATTCCAGTATGGCAGTTGGGAAAAATTTGAAATCAATAAAGAAATGGGGCTGACCTAGCCAGTTTTTTTCTATATCAGTGAACAATTTAAATAAATTTAGTATGACTGTCTGCATTCTCATTGATCAGGTTTCTGTACCATGATCTCCCTTCTTTCCAACAATATGTCATGTACTTGTGTTTGGGTGGTGAGATTCTGGATGGAAGAACTATGTGGATCCATCTTCCAATCATGAAACTGCATGTGAGTAAACTATTTTTAGGAATAGCATGATTTTTCAGTGTGAACAGTGTTTTCTGTGAACTGTTCGACTGAGGGTATTGAGATAATGTGGCGAACACTCCATTTTCTATACACATTTTGAAAGGGTACGCTACTGTACTGCGGACCACTGAAATGGGCAATTTGTCGAACCACACCAAACATAAAGATTATGGCAGTCAACACCCATTGGACTAGTGGCATCTTTGATTTGTCACATAAAAAGAAAGTACTTGGTGAAGTATTGAGCCAAGAAAATGCAATCATGTTCAATCATGTTTTTGAACATGGAAAATATCAATGGCGGTTTTGCACCATGGCTCACAGGCAATCTCACATGGGATTGCTGAGGGTGATGAATAGATGTTATGTTGCAGTCTAGAATCTTTGGTACTGCAACTGATTGGGTTGTTCCTTCATAGATTGTAACAATGTGTCATTTATACATCATTTATACCAATAATAGAAGGTCTTGCAGTATTTTCAGAGGAAGAGGGTTCTGGTATCCATAACAAGGTGCTATATTCTGTTAGGGGTACACCATTTGAATGGAGTTAACGTTTCAGCTTGTCTGGTTGCATACATGTGGTGTATCAAATTAATAACATATGATTGATTCTTCTTCACATGCAACTGTGAAGCATTTTGTTGCACTTTGGCTTTCATTGGGCAGTTAGATTTCTTGAATATTTTACCCTAAGGGCCTTTTGTAGAAGATAGCTTAACTATATCACAAAATGACAGTCAATCAATTGATGGATGAGACAAGTCTTTTACTGAATTAGATGATGGCTACAATAGTTGTTGCAGACTGAAGCATCTGAAGATGTTGCAGACCAGCTAAAATTGTTTTAAACTTATGCCCTTTATCTAGCAATGTATCAATAGTATATTTTTGGATTAGTCTAGCTGTGCTTTGCCGGGGAATTAATGGGTGTAGATGCAACAACCAGTTCCATAAGCCTTTCACTTAAGTTCGTTTGGTGAAATCGCGTTCTGTACTTTAGTGTCAATGCCTGCCAATGAATTGGCTGATTGTTTTATCTGGCTATAGTTGACTTGATCTTCTAAATCTCTAGAAAATCATGTCAGGCTGTTTTGTGATCATCATTACTGGACGATTTGACTCCTAATGATCTATCTTTTCCAAAACATTTAAGAGTTAGGACTATTGTCTTTATTTATAAACTGTTTGCTTATCCAGGAAATAAAGTTGCTGTTTGTTTAAAAAGCTGAAACTCTAAGGAACTTTGGTTGACTTCAATCTTAACTGTAATTTTTAAAATGGCAGTATAAAAATCTATAGCACAGCATAAAGTCTTTTTTTATAAAAATTATTGTTGCTTCGTCTCGCTTTTTCTGATGTTGCTGCTTTACAATTACAGAATTATGCATGTAGGTGGAGTTCATGCCATGAAAGCATGTGATCGTATCACACATAGACATAGCAAGAACTGCCGATGCTGGAGTCGGAGATATCACAGTGTGGAGCTGGAGGAACACAGCATGCCAGGCAGCATCAGAGGAGCAGGAAAGTTGACGTTGGCTAGCACGAGGGGACATAGCTTTAAATTGAGGAGTGATAGATATAGGACAGATGTCAGAGGTAGGTTCTTTACTCAGAGAGTAATAAGGGCGTGGAATGCCCTGCCTGCAACAGTGGTAGACTCGCCAACTTTAAGGGCATTTAAATGGTCATTGGATAAACATATGGATGATAATGGAATAGTTTAGGTTAGATGGGCTTCAGATTGGTTTCACAGGTCGGCGCAACATCGAGGGCCGAAGTGCCTGTACTGCGCTGTAATGTTCTATGTTCTATGTTCAGAAAACGAAGAAGGGTCCTGACCCAAAACGTCAACTTTCCTGTTCCTCTTATGCTGCCTGGCATGCTGTGTTCCTCCAGCTCCACACGGTAGTATCACACATGCCTTTTTCTTCTTTTGTGCTGTTTCTGGCAAGCAAAACAAGGAAGTGACATTCACGCTATATAGTACCTGGCAATGGCAATCTTCAACAAGAGCGAATCTAACCATCATCCCTTGACAGTTAACTGAATCCCCACTATCAACATCTTGACCAGAAGCTAAACTGGACAGATAAACTTGACAGATAAATATATTGGCTGCAAGAACAAGTCAGAAGCTTTGACTTTTGCAGCGAATCCTACTGCAAAGCCATCACTTCATCAATAAATCATTAACATTCTCTGGGTAGCGACAGCTTTAAAAGTAGTTTGACAGAATTAAAAATTGTTTGTGTTTTTGTATGAAATACTGATGTCAATTACTGTTCATGAGCCTTCTGTTAAATTATCACACTCAGAACCCCAGCTGCATAAAGGCAAAACAAGTACAAAAACTTTAAATTCAAAGTATAATTACAAAAGTTAATACTTACTGGTGGACCTTCTGGACCAGGCATGCCAGGAGGGCCCTTAAAAGGAAACAGATTATTAGAAAATTATCATATTATGCATGACTGAGCTCATTTACAGTAATCACAGGTTTATTCAATAAAGCAAACCCTGTCTCTTATATTTCCTCTGGCTGACTTGGAACAAGCAATTCAGTCTAACATTGCTGCCAGTGTTATACTTGAAAGGGCAACTCAACATGATTTATTTCTTCTTTCTTAGAAGTCCTTCACTGCATCACTGTAAAGTGGCAGGAACTCTGTATTGAAACTGTCTGTGTTTAAAAGCCATTGACATGCCAGTATTTGTAGACAAAAGAAAAGCTTCACCCAACCTCATCACAAACTGTTCCACGATTCCTGTTCTGCACCAATTTTGCTTCAAACTCTCATGAGTTTAAATCTGTCCACTTTCAATATGTAATATCTTTTAAAATCAGAGCAGCAGGTTAGAGCTCCAGACATTTGTAGACATATGCTATAGGGTCTGAGGGAAGCATTGCTAGGCAGGTAAAGCAAGTACACTCACCACAGTCTCACCAGATCAAAGGACTGCTCTCTCATTAGAGAGTGATGACTGATGGTAGTTTAATCTGAGGGTCACCACACCATAGGTGAGGGGAGAGGTTGAGAAGGAGAATCCTTCATGGTAACCTCAGCCATTGCAGGATTTGAACCTAGGCTGCATCACAGACCAGCTGAACAGCCAGCTGAGCTAAATCAGCTCCTCTAGGCAGAGAAGAGTATGGGGAGACATGTATTGGTGGGAGGGGTGAAAGTGAAGACTGAGTGATGCTGATGAGTGTAGCAAGGGGAAATAAAAGGAAATCTGAGAGCGGCACTTATGAGCTTTGGAGAAGAGGACACACCAAGTTTAACATCAGTGAAAGAGCTTTGGAAAGCTCTGCCTCCAATGTAGCGGAAGCAGAGTTCCTGAATATTTTTAAGGCAGAGGTAAATAGATTCTTGATGAGCATGAGGGTGGAAAGGGAAGTCAGGGCTTTGGTGGGAACGTTAAGTTGTCAGATCGGCCATGATCATATTGAATGGTGGAACAGACTTGAGGGAAGCAAGTGGCCTACTCCTGCCTCTAATTCATACGTCCATAAGTTTTCAGGAATACAAGAGGGGGAAATCTAAAACCAGCACAGGTGAGTAAAGGGAAAGTGGAAACCTTAGGTGTGTGCTGTGAAGTGGCGGAGCTTGGGAAGTGGAACATAACTTGAAGGCTGAAATGGGGTGAAGAGAGCAAAGGAGATGCTGAAGGAGGTATTTTGGGGGCCATACAGGCAGAAAACATGTTAGAGAGCTTGTATAAACTGAAGCAATGTTGAATGAGTTGAGAATCACGATTTTTGTCTAACGCAAGGGAAGAGTGTATAATAAAAATCAGAATTTTAATGTTCCTAATGTAAAAATTTAACATTTCCTAGGGACAGTGTGACCCTTACATTTTTCAAGCCCGAGAGAGAAAAGTATAGTATGAAGGAGGAGTCCAATGAGGGGTGAATCCACAATCAGCTCCAGGTTATCAAAAGAATGGACAAAACTATGAAAGTGAGAGCTCCCTTGAGATTTCTGGACAGGAACATATATTTGTGAAATTTACAGTCAGTATTTAACTTCCCTGTGCTGCAATAACTCAAAATCAGAGACAGAATATAATACCCAATGAAAATTTGCTGCCCACAGCCTTGAATAAATCCAGCAAGGTTGGGAAAGACACCTTCTTTTGCCATTCAACATTTTGTTTTCTTCTCTGAAAAAGCATGAACTATAAGTGGCAGTAAAAGATTATCCATCGAAGAAAGATATTAAAGAAATTTTAAGGTAAGTAATGAATTGCCGAATAACAAAGATAGTTGTTTTCAACTGAGAAACTGAATTTTGATTTTCAAGATTATAAAGCTAAATTCCCCTGAATATATCACACAGTCTACGATAAAAACTGTTAAGGTAAAGAAACGTTAACTCATCTCGGTAATTAAGGTGCAATATCCTTAATTTTGATTTTAACACTTGTGCTTCTGGTCAGACATTGATATTTCACTTATTGTCCCAATAGGTGAAGAAGTGTTGGATGTACATATAGCATAAGTTAGAAGCCTATGTTCCACTGCATTTTACTTCTCCATGCATTAAAGTGAATTTTAGTTACATTTGTTAGGAATCGACCATTTGACTAAACTTGTTGGCCGGCTTTTACTGGTTTACCAGATTAGCATGCGTGCTTTTGCAGTCTGAATCATTTTACAAACTAATAATGTCTTGGAATGTCCTGGTGGAGGGAGATATTTCAAATCTCATGTAAACCAAGGGGACACTGAATGAGAAATCAAGAGATTTTATCACGGGGGCAAGTATTTCACACAATTGGATGGGGGGTGTGGTGTGGTGAGAAAACCCAGGAGGGGTCATTGTGGAAGAATTTTTTTCAGGACTAAGATAAACATTCATTAGAAAAGTTGTCATTTTCCTGTTTTTGGCTCATCTGCGAGTTCTGTTAAGTTCCACTGATTTAGTAACTCATCACTAAAGATTAAAATTGTTTTGGGATCCAAAAGACACTGCCTTAGATATTTTAGTATAGATCTTGCTTGTTTAACTTTAAGTGTTTGACATCCAAATTAAGATCAAATCAGAAAATGAATCAGATGAACCTTAGACTCCAAACCAGCACAGTATTAAGACTCTTTACTTAAAATCTGATTCCACATTGAAATTAAGGCAGTTGGCAAATAAAAATTGCATCCCACTTTTGTATATTTTTATTTTCTGCAAATTACCTCCTGAAAGTATTTCACGATTTGGTGACTAATGAAAACATTTGAGAAATATTAAATTATAAATCTCTTTTCTGCAAGAAAACAAGAATTAATGCTTTTTCCAACAAACACTTCGCTGAAAAACAGGCCTGCAATGCAATGGTACTCAAATGTACTCAATCAGTTAGTATTGAATAACCTGAGAAGAAATAACAGAGAAAGTTAATGACAATAATGCTGTTGATGTGGTCTACATGGATTTTGAAAGGGTATTCAATACAGTGCCACACAACAGACCTATAGGTAAAGATAAAGCTCAAAGGGAAGTAGCAAAAGGAATTGACTGAAGGATAGGAAACAAGCAGTTTTGGTTAAATAGTTATTTTGAGGACTGGAGGAAGATTTGTAGTGGAGCTCTCCAGAGCCAGATTTGAGACTTTTCCTATTTGTGGTATCTTTCAATAATCTAGATCTTAGTGTGCAGGGATTAATTTCCAAGTTTGAAAATTATGCAGAGCTTAAAAGCATTGTGAATCACGAGGAGGACAATATAATGACAAAAGGACATTGACAGATTGGTGGAATTGACAGATGGGTGCCATATGGGTTCAATGCAGAGAAGTGGCAAGTGATACATTTTGGTAGAACGAACATGCAGATGTGGCAGAAAATAAAGGTCATTATTGTGAAACAGGGGTTCACAACTTGGGGTTCATGATCCCAGTGGGGTTAGAAGTTAACACTTTGGGTCACAAGATCTGAGCCAGTAATGACCAAATTACATCATTAGTGCTCCTTCTCCAAATACCCTCATGCTCACAGCTCTCAATGAGGGGTCACAACAATTTTCAAGCCTCAAAATGGAGTTACAATGGATACAAAAAAGGAAGCACTTGTTTAATGGTGTGCAGGAACAGAAAAACCTGGGTGTATATGTGTATGAGTCACTAAAGTTGGCAAGAAGTTAGCATTCACAGTTAATAAGGCATACAGTATCCTCGACATTATTAATACAGGCATAGAATATAGGTCAAGAAAGATATGTTGAACTTAGATAATGTGGTAGTACACAATTTAGGAGGGGAGTAAATACAATGAGGAGAGTACAGCAGTTTATGACATTGGTTCCAGAGACAAGAAATTTCAGTGATAAAGATAGGTTAGATATGTTGGGTTGTCTACAGTAGACAGAAGGCTAAGAGAGATTTGATAGAAGCTTTCAAAATCATGAGGGAGCTGAATGGAGTGGACAGGAAGAAATTTTTCCCTTCCATAAAAGGAACGAGAATGAGGTGGCTCAGATTTGAAGTAGTTGACAGAAAAAAAAGCAAATGTGCTGGAGAAGAAAAACAACAGTTTAGTTTTTAAGCTCTGGAGCACACTGAACAACAAAGAACAATATAGCACAGGAACACGCCCTTCAGCCCTCCAAGACTGCACCGACATATTTTGCCCTTCCATACTAAAACTGTCTTCACTTACAGGATCCGTATCCCTCTGTTCCCTTCTTATTCATGTATTTACCCAGGTGCTTCTTGAATGCAGCTATTGTGTCTGCTTCCACCGCCTCCTCCGACAGAGCGTTCCAGGCACTCACCACCCTTTGTATGAAAAACCTGCCTCACACATCTCTTTTTAACATCCTCCCTGCACCTTGAACGTGTGCCCACTAGCAATTGACCCCTCCACCCTGGGTAAAAGCCTCAAAATTTCCACTCTAATCATGCCATTCACAGTCATTCTACTGCCTGGAAGTGTGGCGGAGGCAGATTAAATTGCGTCATTCAAGAAGGCATTAGATGAGTATAAAGAAATACATTTTGCAAGGTTATGGGGAAAGGCAGGAGAAGGGCACAAGTTGCTTAGACAGTCAGTCAGATACGATGGGCTAAACAACTTCCTTCTACGAAGTAAAAATTCTACAATGCTGTGATCATGTTAAGGAAGGGCAGGGATATATGATGTAGGACATCTGTTTAATGAATTTTGTGAAATTTTAACAAAGAGCAAGCTTTATATTTAAAGTACACAATTCATTCTTTCTACCCATCCTCTAAAAAAAGTTATAACTTTATTAGATAGTGCTGCCTAGCCTTGTAAATTCATACAATGTATGGTGGATGTTCAATTCTAAATGTTCTGAAGAAGGGTCACTTGACTCAAAATGTTACCTCTGATTTCTCTTGATGCTTCAATTGATGCTGCCAATTTCTGCTTTTGTTTCTGATTTCCAGCATCCGCAGTTTTTTTGGGTTCTTTTTTATTTTGTTCAATTCTAAATGTTAGTCAAAGCCAAATATAGCTTACTGTGGTGTTACATGTGTTCTTAGTTGTCGCAGAAAGCAACCTTATGCTGTCAATTAGCAGCTTTTGCTCATGGGAGCTTTTTGCTATAATCTTTACCAGTCACCTTGACAATCATTCATAATTTTCTTCTGATAGAGGCAAAGATTGAACCTGAAGCTTTACAAACTATCGTAAAGGTCAGTCTGTCAAATGGGACAAACAATTTCCCTGGACGGCAAGATTACGATATAATGAAAGAAAGACGGGAGCTACTTTAATTTTTGAATGAGTGAAAGGGAAACTCATTACGTTGAAATTAATGTCTTGTATCAGTTACTTATAGGTTCCCTTACTGGCAATTTTTTTCCAATTAAAACAAATCTTACATTGTTCACTTTGTTCTCCTCCTAATTTTCTAAAATGATATTACATGAGACAAAGAAGAACAGTCAGCAGATCAGTTTCCAGATCATGGGTATTTGGTGATGTCATTGAATGCATGATGCCAATTACTAGTTGAATTTAACCATAATTCTTACTTTCCCTCCTACTGCTTTCCTATTCTTAGCAATTCTGCTGTGAAGAGGCATGTTGGTATCCCAGAACCACTTCATATGCACAGGAGTGGAGAAAATTAGAGGGCCATTTATCTCAGGTTCATCTCCCTGGTCAGTGAAGAACAAAGTTAGAAGAAGTTTGGGAGGATGAATTAAAAGCCTGAAGAAACAACTAAGGACAATAAAAAGATCTGAGACAACTGGAGGTTTGCAAAACTGACTCTAGAAATACATCCACTATTCCTCAAAAAAGTCTAATCCTTTCCTACATCAGTGCTGTTAAGTTGCTGAAATAGGTGCACAGCTACATTTTTAAAGTTCATTACATTTACTTGTGCTGATGAATACCATAGTCAAATTTTACAGGCAGGAAGGTATGAAGTTCTTCCTCCCCCACCAAAACCTGCCATGCTCCAAATTCCAGCCGCCATTTAAAACTGTGCCCAGACAACATTTCACCTCTGAACCTCAGGACCAACGGTGGACATTGCATTCTGGCCTTTACCCAAGCCTGGAGATAGCAGAAAAGAAGCAGGTCAGCCCTGAATTTTAGTGACTGGTCTCTAGAATTGATCCTGCCACGTATGTGTAAGTGCAGGGTCAACTTGCTCCCTAGGCACAACAGACCATCCCAACCGATATGATGGAGATGGCTGTGGCATTCAGTGAAAGTGACTGCTTTGATTTCCATGTCAAGATTTCTCAAAGTCTAACTTTCTCAACACATTTGATAAAATTGGAAACTGAACATTAATGATGGCAGTTGTGGCATTTCTAAGACATTTACCAAGCTATATAAGTCCGCCTTAACTGGCAACTCACCTATGCTTTGCGAGAAGCTAGACAAAACCATAAAAGATACAGCAAACTGCTCCCGATATTGTGAAAAGCCTTGCTGTGCTTCTTATCCAATTCTGCCCCAAATCTAGCCATAGCCCATGTTGCTCAGTTCCCTATAACAGTACACCTATTAAGCCACTTCTTCATCTTTTCTGCATCATTGGAAATAGTCCTAGAAACTCAAGTCTCTCCAGACAACTGTAGTTTCCCATTCCTGTTCAAACCCTCACTAATTCCATGCTTTCTATGGTTTTGATGCCCTTCTCAACACGCCAAACTTTGTGAGCATTTTAATTATTTTCAAGTGGAGGAGTCCATTATAAGAGAAATGAAAAAAGTCATGCTTCTCTCTCTTAACCATGATTCAACGATTCTGTATTGGAAAATTCATTGCATGAATGTTAAAAGAGAACAGGGTTAGATTCAGCAATGATGCAACTCCTTCACCATGAGAGTTAATGCCTAAACTCAGACATGAAGAGCTGTCAGTGGGGAGAAGTTAGCGAAAGACTGCTGATAACTGTAGAACCATACCCAGGCATCAGTGAGTATCTTCAGAAGTCTGGAGCTAGACTGAAAGGGTGGTTAAATCAGAATTCCTCATGGCAATTAATAAAAAAACAAATTGGATATGTAACCTCTGGGCCAAGAGCTGAAACGTTGGATTAAGCTGGATCGCTCGTTTTCAGCCAAGAGTGACCCAATGGGTGGAATGGTCTCTTCCCATGCTGTAAACATTTCTGTGGTTCTTTGTTTCTATGTTCCTGTGCCTCTATATGTTTCTAAGCCTTATAAAACTTACCAGAGTAAATTTTCTGTGTCAGTTTTCCAGGCCCATACATGGCGTGCATTTCAAAAAATCACATACCTCCAGAGCAAGCTTTTCCACCCATTAAAATTTACCATCTGCTGTCTGTCTACACCTGTGGTGCAGAGAATCTCCCACTGTCTTTAATATTTGAAGGATGTGAAATGCCTTGGGATGTTCAGCCACATTAAAGGTGTTTTGTGAGTGTAAGTTATTGCTGTGGTATTTCTAGGTCCAAATATCATTCCAGTTTCCGGGCTTTATTGAACATTAAAACTTTACAGGAACATATTTTTGCTCGCTTTAATTGATAACAGGCAAATATACATTTGGAAGGCTGGCATACAGTCTCAATTTGAGATTGGTAGGCTGCTTCCCAAAATTGAGTGCTGAGAATTTTCACGGGACACCTGCAAATAAATTATTTGTGCCTCCCACAGCATGAGTTCAATAGTAGCCTGAAGATCATCAGCTTCCTCATTAAAAAAAACTGCAGATCAGCATCTGGTGAAAGAGCAAATTGCGGCAACATGCTGCTGTAATTGTTAATTAGCTTAGCTTCTGGCCACTTTGGGTAAGATGAAAAAGGAGAATTTTCATTTGCTCCCCTGTTGAGATTATCAATTAAATTTTAGGCTGTTACACCAAGGGAGTGATGCAGAATAACCACAGGGGCCTAAATAATGAAACTTCTTTGTGTCTGTCTTCTGACTAATTTTCAGTCTGAAGGTATGGTGAAGTGAGCAGTGTTCAAATATCTAGCACACTGGCGAAGTGTCTTAAGTGCTGTGCTGCAAGAAACGGGGTGAGTTGATGCTCTGCAGCATAGAGTTCCAAAGACAGCAAGAAAAAGATGGGATCCCAAGTTAGCAAAACTTGACCTGACCTAAACGAGTACATAAATACATGGGATGTCATTGATGAAACCTTGGAGCAAATAATGCTTGAAATTTCCTGACCTGAAAGCATGTTAATAAGCATCACAGTAACAGGAGAAGGAACAGATGTTGTGGCGTCAATGTGGAATTCTAAACATGTTTAGATATTGCAACATCAGGAGCAACATAACCCTTCTTCGACTATTCCACTCAATCCTCTTCAGCTCCAGATTTTAAATCTGAATGATGAATGAAGGGCCATTTCCTCTCCAGGATCAAGAGGAGATGCTGTTGCCTGGGACTGGCAGTACCAGGAAGTTTGGTGTAGAATGGTGGCATGGAACATAGGGGTGGGATGACATCTTGATTGGGTGGTCTTCAATACACATTCCCGAATGAGATGAGCTCCCACCACTTCCTTCCTTCTTGACTTTGTTCATGTAGGACTCTAAAAATAGCCTGACTACCTACGCCAGCCATATTTTGGCACGGGCAACATATTATTAGGGTCAATTGAGCCTTTATCAAGTCAATTGATATTTAATTATTTATTTGCATTTTGTGGATGGGCTGCTCTCTATATTGTGGCATCAGTGCAGGGGTGGGTTGAAAAGTGGTGAGGCAGGCATCCAGCCTTTTTTACATGCCTTCACGCTGAATAAGTGTCCATCTGGGACGTGTAATATCCAGCCCTATATTCCATATTTACTCAATTTTCTGTCTATCCTAAATTAAGATGGTGGTCCAATTTACTTCTGCAGGTCCAGCACTGAATAGTGAGGGGCTGATGGCACTTCTGAAATAGTAAACACATATTTAACTTCATCACTTTTCCCAGAGTAAAGTCAGAGTTTTGTCTGATTAACACTATTCCACTACGACAATGTGATAGCCATTGAGCACATGGCCCCTTCGCTGAAATCTTCTTCTCCTTAGCTCATTGTACTACTAACTTTAGGCAATGGCCTAGTGATATTATTGCTGGACTGTTAATCCAGAGACCCAGATAATGTTCTGGGGACCTGCGTTTGAATCCCGCCATGGCAGATGGTGGAATTTGACTTCAATAAAAAATCTGGAATTAAAAATCTAATGATGATCATGAATCCATTGTCGATTGTTGGAAAAACCCATCTGGTTCACTAATGCCCTTATGGAAGGAAACTGCCATCCTTACCTGGTCTGGCCTACATATGGCTCCAGACCCACAGCAATGTGGTTGACTCTTTACTGCCCTCTGGGCAATCAGCGATGGGCGATAAATGCTGCCTAGACAGCGACGCCCTCATCCCGTGATTGAATAAAGAAAAAAAATTACTTCCCTGATTGAACTCCTCACAGAATGATATTTTATTGCAGGCTGTTAAAGAGTTAATTCGCATCAAATAGCAAATTAAAGTTCTGTCCATTGCGAATTAAATCAACAATGGGCTCTGTCTGTGGAAGTTCCAAATTTTTTAATCCTCATCAGTATAATATTTAATGGCATTATGGTGAGGCACTTGTTTGGAATGGTGTGAAAAATATGTTACAAATCAGATTTCCATCTGTCTCTCCATTCTATCTCTCCTTGAGACAATTCTTGTTGTCATTCATTGTAGCAAGAAGCACAATATTCTATGTAACTCTGTTAATCTGTTTTTAATGAAATATTATGAAATGAAGGCAGAAATCATTAAGCAAGGTAAGCTACCAGGACAATTACACTCAATAACGCTCAATAACTCCACATTCAGTCTCTAGTTCAATTTTGTCAATTCATGTGATTGCAAATTTTTTTAATAAGGCTACACATGCTGCAGATGCCACCATTAAGTGGCACAAAAGTGTGTGAAGAGGCACTTTATGTCATTGCTAAGCGACCAGCCTCAAAGATGGAGCTTCTGCAAGTTCTGAGGAAATCATTTCAGCTGGAAATTGCTGCCTAAGGCTTGAGGAGCCTTGAGATGTTCACTGTGCTGTTCCTGCTGCTTCATACTGGGAGTTAAAAATTTTCAGAAAGTACATTACAACACAAGGGATTCCTCTCTTATCAGGAAATAGGGCTTGCAATTTGAATATTTTCGATGGAATGTGTAATGCTGACATTTAAGTGCTCCAAAAAGAGCAAATTTCAGAGTTCCCATTCTTCTCATTGTGGTGTATCCACATTGCCCCTCCCTCACTGCACTCTTCCCACAACTCCCCCCACCTCACCACCTGATACCGTGCCCTGGGTGCAGGTCGGCTACTGCGTCTGGGGCCAATGTGTCAATGCTTCTGTGGACCATCACAAGTTTTGTCACAGCCCATTTCTGTGTGTTCAGGAAGGCAATATTATGTTCTGACAATCACAACAGTCTTATCATTTTTCTTACTTAAGTATCAGAGAAGGTTGATTAAGGTGCAAGTGAAGTTCCATTTACATGGACTTTCAAAAAGACATTTGATAAAGTGCAACAGGATATCTTTCCAGCAACGTGAAGTTCCTGGAACAGGAGAGTCAATTGCAGCATGAATACAAAGCTGGACAAGTGGCAGGAAACTGAGAATGGAAGTGACTGTTATTTTTTCAGACTAGTGGAGCATGTCGGCAGATTCCCGTGGGTCAGCATTAGAACTAATTGTAGAGACCGTATCTTTTTTATTTTTCCCCATTTTTGATTTTGGAGTGAAGTAGAAAAATGACTATTTTAAAAGCAAGGATTATAGAAAAGATTGCTGTGTTTATTGCAAGGCAAGTGACTAATACTTGTAAGTGATATTTACACTGCTGTTTGTTCAAGCAGTGGGGAAGTCCAGTCACAGATGAACTGGAGCCAAGAAATGTGCATGAATAAAGATTAGGCCAGCAACAACTGGCTGATTCCTCTGGGGAATGTTGATCAGTTTTGATTACAAAAGCTTTCTGCCTGCCAACAGTATGCAATTGGTTCATATGTAGCTAAACAGCTTATGGATACCAATGCTTGGTGAGAAGCCGCTGGACCTCCAGAATGGAAGGAGCTGTTCTTTCTTTGTATCTTGAGCCTGAAGAAAGCTGATTTATTTCCCTCAATAGTTGCTGTGGTTTTTAACCAGTAAGTGTTTAACCAATATTATCCCATTGTTTAAGAAGGGTAGTGGGGATAATTTCCAAGCCTGTGAGTCTCAAGTCAGTGGTAGGGAAACTTTTGGGAAAAGATTCTCAGGGACAAGATCTACACGCATTTAGAAGCAAATGGACTTATTAGCGATAGACAGCATGGTTTTGTGAGGAGAGATTATGCCTCACTAAGTTGATTGAGTTTCTTGAGGAGGTGACAGATATGATTGATGAAGGAAAAGTGGTTGATATTGTTTACACGGACGTCAGTAAAGCCTTTGACAAGGTCCCTCATGGCAGACTGCTACAAAAGATGAAGTCACATTGTATCACAGATGAGCTGGGAATATGGATATAGAACTGGCTTCGTCATAGGAGACAGAGGGTGATGGTGGAAGGATGCTTTTCAGAACAGAGGGTTGTGACTAGTGGTGTTCCACAGGGATCAGTGCTGGGACCTCTTGTTCATGGAGGATTGCCAGAGAATACAGCAAGATATAGATCAGTGGGAGGCATGGGTGGAAAAATAGCAGATGGAGTTTAATCTGGACAAATGTGAGGTGATGCATTTTGGAAGGTCAAGTACGGGTGGAATTTATACAGTGAATGGCAGAATACTTAGGAATAGTGATGTGCAGAGGGATCTGGGTGTGCAGGTGCAGAGATCACTGAAGATAGCAGTGCAGATAGATAAGGTAAAGAAAAACGTTTATGGCATGCTTGCCTTCATTGGAAGGATATAAGAATAGAAAAGTTATGCTGAAGCTTTATAGAACTTTAGTTAGGCCACAGTTGGAATATTGCACACAGTTCTGGTCACCATACTACCAGAAGGATGTGGATGCTTTGGACAAGGTACAGAAAAGATTTACCAGGATGTCGCCTGGTATGGGGGAATTTTAGCTATGAAAAAAGATAGACTGGGTTTGTTTTCACTGGAATGCAGGAGGTTAAGGAGTGGCCTGATAGAAGTTCATAAGATTTTGAATGGCATGAATAGAATGGAAAGTATGGGGCTTTTTCCAAGGGTGGAGGGATCAATTACTAGAGACACAGGTTCAAGGTGTTAGGGGGGAGTTTAAAAGAGATATACAAGGCAAGTTTTTCATACAAAGGGTGGTAAGTGCCTGGAACATGTTGCCAGAGAAGGTGGTGGAAGCAGACACAATAGCAGCATTCAAGAAACAACTTGGACGAATACATGAATAGGAAGGGAATAGAGGGATACAAATCCTGTAAGTGAAGACAGTTTTAGTATGGAAGAGTAAAATGTGATGATGGAGGCTTAGAGGGCCAAAGGGCCTGTTCCTGTGCTGTATTTTTTTTTGGTCTTTGTTCTAAGTCAGAAACTTTATAAATGTGAACAAGTCACACTTTGCTTCCAGAAAACATGTAAATTTTTTTGAGAAGGAAGGTCAAATAGCATCAAGTCCTGAAAAGCATCTCAGTGACTCCTGTAGATAGGGACTATCAAATACATTCCTAGTCTTTCCCTCCTCTCATGACACCAATATTTTCTGATGAGTCTAATTGATATCCCAGGCCCCTTTTAAATCCCTTCCAACTCCAATATAATTGGAAGAGATTTTCCTTCTGCTGAGAGTCTAAGGTGAAGACTTGCTGATGATTAAGTGGGCCTGGTCACCATGTTTCTCATCACAATGGCCTGCATTATATCCTGGTTCATATAATGGGAGCAGCTATATTATGGACCCTTTCCCCATATCTAAATCTTTGAAGGTAGACATTTCTGTGTTGATTCCACAAATAAGCCAAGTACACATTCTGTAGTCAACATTCAAAGAACACCATTGAGTGAAAATTACTTTCCATTTGAATTTTATGTAGGAGCCAAAATAAAAGCATCTTTCAAAAATGCAGACCTTGATTTTTTTTTAAAAATCACTTACCACGCGACCTTCGGGACCCATTGGTCCAATTGGTCCTGGTCTTCCCTAAGGGAAAAACACAACAATGATAAATTATTCCCTGAGAAAATGAATGAAATCAAGGTAGATGTTCAAGATCTATTATACATAACTACAGAAAGGCTGGGTTTAAAAAAGCAAGCCTCAATAGAGAGGGCACAGAGACAAACAGGCAGGCAAAATGTTTTTGGAAAAGGTAGGTTAAAGGGTTGCTATGAGTTTTAATTTGAATGCAGTGAAAGGAGCAAAGCAGAAGACAGACAATCTTTGTAGCAGAATGTTTGCAGCCCAAAAAGACAAGACAAGAGTTTTATTCAGTATTGAACAAAACATTTTTGTGAAAACAAAAAAAAATTTGAGAAGAATAGACTCATGTGTATTTTTTCATGGGATTTGGGTATTGCCAACAAAGCTATTGCCAATTTATTGCCAATTCCTAATTTGCCACTGAATTAAGTGCATACAAAGCATTTTCAAGGATTATTAAATGTCAACTTCATTGCTATGTCTTGAGTCACATGAAGGCATATGAAATAAGCCCGCAGAGTTCCTAGAAATGAGAATACTATTGATAAGGTTGAACTTGAGCTTTTCAAGAGTATTTAAGAGGAAAGAAGTCATTTTTAGGATATGAAGAAACCAAGCATCTCTTAATAATGGAAGAAAACCAAAGTCCATTGTACATAAGAGGACATTGTGAGTTAAGGATATCAAAATGGCAAAGAAGGATTCATCATGTAGTTATCAAGGGAAAGAAATTATGTACTGCTCAATTTGTTAAGTTTTGTGAAGAAACTGTGAGGAAGAAATGAATGGAATCCATTTACCCAGTACAAAGAAAACTCAACAGGTAACTATGTAAGAACAACAACAATAAGAGTTCCAGGAAAGATATCTGGTACTTACATTTATTCCAGGAAGGCCTGGCTTTCCTGGTTGTCCTGTGAATCCAACATCACCGCGCTCTCCTTTCTGACCCTGCATTGGACCAAATAGAAATTTACTTAAGTCGGCCATTGTTACTGGTTGAATATCCCCATGAACATGTGCAGCCTATGTATCTGACTGGTAACAGAATTACCAGTGTTTCTTCAAACTGTGACCTATGGAATTTAGATGATGGTTTTGCAAACAAAGGAATAGAATGAACATTTCAATTTAAGAAACAAAATGGAGACTAGAGGGCTAAGTGAGGGCATTAATTCATTGATTTGTTTTATAGATGTTATATCCCTGAAATATTGACTGATGTCCTTTTCTCTCCACAGATCCATCGAGTATTTCTAACATTTCTATTTGTATTTCTGATTTTTTGGCATCAGCAATTTTTGCTTTTGTTTTACAGATGCATCAACCCAAATGGGATTATCCATAATATATGAATGGTATCTTGTCTGTATATATATTATTTTTATCCTGATTCTTTCTGTAATTGTCATGTTTACTATACTGTGAGCAAGGCCACAGGGGATTCATTGGCATAAAAATCAAACAGGATGGATTTTTTAATCAGGTTGTGCTGTTTAAAATGTCTCTATCATTCCATCAATACTTAAGAGGAAGAACACGAAGCCAGCCGAAAACTGGATATCTTACTGTTTGCTCTGCATTTTTATTTTACTTACTGGCACTGATGTCTTCTTTGTATAACAAAGAGCTGACCCCATGTGGGACAATAGCAGGGTAAGAAATCAAAAGTTCTATATCGTGTAAAACAGTACTTTAATGATTTTAGATTAGACAAATGCTAAGTGCAGCAGGCTTGAAATGAGCAAGTGACCTGTGGTTATCAAAGCTCTCGAATACTGAGGTGTGCCATTCCTCACATCTGCAGTAACACTCAAAACATACAGGTTGGCAAGCAAAATCATGTCTTCCAAAAGCCTCCCAAATGCCCAAGAAAATTCAATCACAGGGACAACAATTGGACAAAAGTTGTCCTTTCCTCCTCCCCTATTGAGATTGGATGGAATTGGTGAGGAGCTACCCCTCTCGTCACAGGCTGGTTCCCTCTCATGTTTGCAGCAAATAGTCTCATGGTCAGCAAGGCTACCATGCTGGCATGAGGATGCAAGGCCATGAAGAGATTGGATTAGTGATACCAGAGTGGTGTAGGGGGAACATGCTGGGGTAGAAGGGTAAGGAAGCAACGCCATGGAGAGGGTGAGGCAGCCAGATGTGCAAAGGGGGGAAAGAGGCTGAAAAGGTGAATTATGGACTGCAAAGGGGACGACAGAAGCTTTTTTAAAAGTTATTCCCAGGAAAGGGGTATGACTGGTTAGGTCAACATTTATTACCCATCTCTAGTTGCCCTTGAGAAAGTGGTGGTGAGCTGCATCCTTGTAAGTATTCCCACAATGTTGTTTGGAAGAAAATTCCAAGATTTTGACCCAGAGACACTGAAGCAACAGCAATACATTTCCAAATAAGGATGATGATTGACTTGGAGGGGAACTTGCAGGTGGTGGTGTTCTCACATATCTGCTGCCCTTGTCCTTCTAGATGGAAGTGGTCATAGGTTTAGAAACTGCTGTCTAAGGAGCTTTGGTGAATTTCTTCAGATGGTACACGCTGCTGCTCCTGAGCATTCGTAGAGATAGTGAATGTTGTGGATGTGACGCCAATGAAGTGAGCTGCTTTGTCCGGGATGGTGTCAAGCTTCTTGAGTGCTTTTGGAATTGTAGTCATCAAGGCAAAGGGGGACTGCAATTTTTAAACTTTTCAACAAAGAAATACTCAGCTAACTGGGGATCAGGAAAACTTGAACAACTATATTAATGAATTTCTTCTGAATGAATGTCGAGTCTCTAACTTAAGGTTGCAGACATTCAGGAGTTACTATGTGGGGGGGAATAGTAGTTGATATTAATGTAATGAACACTACATAAATTGAATCATTTAGTTTTAGCTTGATTTCATTTGGATTTACATGTAGGCATTATAACATTTTAAAGTATCATGCATACTAGGAATTTTTAAAATTCTGCTTCTGTGTGACTCCAAATACCTCGGGGCTGGGTCCATTACAATTTCAAAATTCCCTGTTTTTCAGTTCAGGCCGAGGTGGTTGAGGTGAGATCAAGGGTTGCCAGGCCCTGAGAAAATACATATGCGTGAAGCCAAAACACAAGTTGGCATACCAATGCTATAATACTGTACCTAACCAAACAATCAATATGTTATTTTACTCATTTAATAAAAAAAAAACCCTGGCGACTACAAAAACTGTTAGAATTTCAGTCGTTACTGGTTTTTAGACAACTAGATTTGAGATACTGTCTCCATTTTGGATGGCATAAAATGAACAAGATAGATCTTGATCTCTTTTTCTAGCAACCTCTCTGTTCCTCCAGAGCTAGAAAATTAGGGCAAGGAGTTTAATGAGTTGAACTTTTAAACTGGATTGCTCATGGACCAAAATGGAGTGGGGAATGAACTCTTGTTAAATTCACCTGTAAAATAAATTGTATTGATTGTGAGACATATAAAAGGACAAGATATTCAAAATGTTTGCTGAAATTATTTGATCTGTTTTGGAGGGGTTATTTATGCCAGTCAGTGATGTATTCCTGCATCAACAGTTTCTCTTAGGATCTGCTTCTTCAATATGATCAGGTTTTGCAGCTTTAGTCCATCTTTCATTAATTACATGATCACTCTTGTTATAAAACTTCACACAGTTGATAGAACTGAGCAACCTCTTAAAACAAATGACACTTACGGGAAGGCCTGGTTTACCAGGAGGGCCTGCTTGTCCCTGTAGGAATGAAATTAAACACAATCAATTTTACAGTGATGCAAATATATTTCTTTCATATTTTAATTATTTTCAGGAATTAATTTTGCATCCAAATGAAAAAAAATGTTAGCCATGTAGAATACTTTCCCAAAATCAATCACCCAGTGCCAACACCAAACATTCTTCAATCAGTCAAGTGAAAGGATGTGAGGAAATTGACATGAAACATGATCATCTCAGAAACTGATTTGAAGGTGGCTGCCTCTGTAATGCAACTAAATCAATTCTCCATTGAAATTTGCTTTCCTGTTCCAAACACATTGTGACAATGGCACATTCGTCCTCCTTATATTCTCCCAATTCAATTTTCTTTCAGGCCTCAAAACTTGTATTTTTATGTTTTTAAAGACCAAGCTTGATATCATAAGGTTGGTGTTCATTGACTTACCTAGCCTTCTCCCCCACTGCTCATTATTTTTGATATTGCACTAATGGGCTTTGATCTTTCGGTTTTTCAATCAAAGGACATTACAGTTGGTCAATTTGAGATATATGGTGATGTCAGACCTAAGACTTTCAATAGCCCACTTTTTTTCATGTTCACAGGTGCTCAAGGCAGACAATCATTGGCTAATTCATGCAACGGGAATTATAAGCTACATTCTCATTGCATATATTGACATTTTTCCTGGCTTTACATCCAGCTTGGAGATTTGATCAGATTATTTTATACCAGGTATTGTAGAACTTGCAGTTAAAGGGCCAGATCTATAGTAAAGCCAGGTGTTTGACTATATCATACTGTCTTGTTATCAGAGGAAATGGGTCCTATCCATTTATACTGAGCTCAACAAAGCGTATGTGCAAAGTGCTTCAGTTTGATCTCAAACCTGATTGCATAGTCCAAATTGCAGCTCCAGAAAGTAATGGATAATTATTTAGTCTTTTGCAATTAATACATTTATAGCCTTACATCAAGTCCGGTTTTTCCATCCCGCCCAGCCGGTCCCGCAACCCCTGGAGATCCTGAAGAACCTGGTGATCCAGGTGGACCTGGCAATCCTGGTGGACCAGGAGGACCTGGTAGTCCTACTTTTCCAAAGTCAGGTCTCGGACCCCTGAATACAAAATCAGGCTAAATGAAAGGAAAGAAAAGATCATAATTAATAAAAGCCTATGTTTTTAGAAGTTAGGGCACCTCTAAAATCTACCACAGCAAATATGCCATAATTCCATAGAAAGTCCTATAGTTGCTGGCCTACTTATAGGAAATGGGGAACACTGAACTTGAAGAAATGTTAAAATGTCCTGACTCCAATTAGTTTTGCACTAATTCCATTTGAGACTTTAAAATTGCCTGGAGAATTTCATCCTTAACTCTTTAAGGGCACATGAGCCTCACAGTGTTTCAATCAGAAAGAATTCATTAAAGCAAACAAATTTCAACATAATTCTTGAGCAGAATTCTTCTGATGTTTAAGATAACAAAAATAGAAAGTAGGATTAATACACAGTTTTTAAGGACTAAATTATATTAATTTGTTGCTCATTGTTCACTGTGATATTGTTTAACGACATTCCAGTTGAAACAAACTAAATGCCACATAACATTTTTTCCAAGCAACTACTGATCAATCTTTTTTCCTCAATTTCTACTATGCATGATACGCAGCAATTTTGTTATTTCCAATAATTTCAAGACAGCAAGAGAGAAGACTTCAGCAGTAGAAACAACCTACAGGTTTTAATCAGTATGCTAATGAAATGCATCATTTAAGAATTAAGGGAAATTGTAATCTTCATTTCGATTTTCTTCTGACAATAGATGATGGGGTTCAACAAAGCATTCACCTCTCACAAAAAGTGCTCTGTAATTTTATACGATGGAGAATACACAATAATTGAGCAGGCTTTTGACACGTTTCTTCAAACAGATCAACCACTTCATTTCAAATCTTTCATTGAGTTTACAGATTAGCATGCATCTACTTAAAGAGACAGTACCTCATCTTTTTGGGGTCTTTTCTCGGGCATCAACATTGAAAATTGCATCACTTAAACCAACTGCAAACTCCCCACGGAGTTAGGGAACATTTTGCATTGTGCTGTATTTCTGTATGTGTCCATACATGTGAATGATTGTGGAGGCCTCTCTGCATTCACAGGCAGTACCTACGGCTGTATTTTATTTTGCTGCATGTAAGGTTTCATATCGTGTGCTTATCCGCATCTAACTGCAGTTGTCTGTGTGATTTCCTCCCTGGATGACATTTCATACGATTTGTCTGTGAATTGAGGTACATTTGTATCAGTGTATTTCCTCAATTTCTAAATGCATGCATTTCTCTGAGCATCTCTGTTTAAAAGGGCAATATTAATTCCCACAAATTGGTGTTAGGGAGAAGTAAAAGGGCAAAATTTTAAAAATCTCAGATCTGCCTCCAACAAAGCTCATTCCAACCATTTCCAGGTTTACTGGAGGTAGAAAAGAGTTTGGGACCCACCCACTTCCAGGGTTTTTAAATCTTTGTCTCTGGGTTTCCTTCCCAACATCGCCACCTTCCCTTTAGTGAATCTTAACTCTCTCACTAATTGCTAACTTTTCATTCTGTTGCATGGTAACCAGTTGTCCTCACATCTCTAGGGAGGAACACATTGTTGTTCTCTGTCAAAACTCCTGGAGCTCTTCCTCTATCATGAAGAATTCTAAGTAAAATAGGTTCAGGTAAAATAACATCAGTATTATTACTGTCTTCTCAGAATTGAAGCTAATATTGCTTCAAAATAGCAAATGAACAATGAAATGTGAAGTTTTACTCTCCTCCCATTGTATATTGGTTAATGTGTTTCATTTAAAAGTGAAAGGCATGATATTTTTCTGCAATTGGTAACTATTTTTCTTAATTAGGACGAACTTTCAAAGAGATGGATACAAGAGATACTGTCTCCTCAATCCAAACTACTTTAGAATGTAATGACAATTCCACAGCACATGCAAGCAACTAAATGAACTAGTTCTAAGAGGATTGTACCAAAAAAATTGCATGCATTCTATTCTATGGATGCATGCATAAATCATGATGCAACAAGAACTACATTTAAAGCTCACTAAGTCTAACAACTATTGATATTACCAACCACATCCATTAGAATTAATACCTCGGAATTAGGGATAATTCTCTCAGAGGAAAGAAAATTGGAAAAGTTGTTAGCACCTTTTTAACAGTGCCAAACATGTTTACTTCTTAGAATAAAAATGAAGAAAGTTTGCTAAGTATAGTTGTGAAGTCAGAAAGTCCGAACAATCAGCCATTTTGTGATGATTCTCCTATTCGAAGAGTTGCTTCATTGCCTTCAATTCCTAACATCTGCTATTTATACTAATGCAAAGTTTTAAAAGTGAAATTTAACACATCAATGTTACAGATAACCTTCGTCCCTGGAGGTGTATTTCAGACAACACAAGTGTCTCATGTGTCTTCTTTTTTTAAACTGTATTCATGAGATATAGGCATCACTAACTAAGCCAGCATTTATTGTCTATCTCTAACTACCCAGAGGACAGTTAAGAGTCAACCACATTGTTGTGGGTCTGGAGTCACATGTAGGCCAGATCAGGAAATGATGGTAGATTTCCAAGTGAAACAGATGGGATTTTTAAGTAATTAACAGTGTATACATGGTTGCCATTAGACCAGTATCTTTTCCCATGTTTATTTTGTTGAATTCAAATTTCACCATAGTGGGATTTGAACCCATTGCTAGTCCAATGACATTACAAGTACATTGCCGTCTCCCTCATAATAAAGTTCAAGGCTTTAGACATGAAGGCCAGCTGAAGTTTGAAAGAAGATAAATGGTTTGGTCACATTAATACATAAGCAGGTCTCTGCTTTGAGAATTTGATTGTTTCTCTATTTATTTGGGGCAGGAGGTTGAAATTGACTTTTCAAGATCATCTCTAGACATATTGGGTGTCAGTCATAAAGTGTGGTCAGGACTTGCATACAAGGATGGGGGCAGGTTAATTTCTTTAAAGGATACAGATGAACAGCAACTTGTGATCTTGATTTTTAATATTAGTGCACAAATTTAGGCAATTACTTTCACAGTTAGCTATTGTGTAATTAGAACTCAGGTTTGCCAGCCCAGTACCACATCATTTAATGGATTAATTCCAGAACTTGGTTCATCTACTTATGCAAAGCATGGTTTCATGAAACAAAACTAATCTGAGAGCTGCCAAATCGAGAATAGACTAAAACAATAGAATACTGGGTGTATAAGCTAGATGCTAATCTTGGCTGCTTGCCTTGTTCCAACTCAAAACTACCTCTTTTTTAACCAAACAAATTCTCTCCCTTTCTGTCTTGTGGTACTTATGTTGATGAAGGTACCGTTCCACTGGTAACATCACAAAATTGCACCTCAACTAAGTGCTCACACTTAACATTAGGCTGAACAATGAGCAGCAGATTTTTGATTAGGTCTCCACAGCTGTGCAACTGAGCTTTTCCCTGCTCTCAAGATCTTCAAAAGTTGTCACAGATCAGTTTCAAGTTTAAGATGAAGATGAATATTACTGCCATCATTTTGTTTGATTTCTGATAACATTAGCACCATCACTGGTCTACCCAGACCTGTTAAATGCCTTCTCTTTATCCCCTTAGTAATGCTGACCACATGGGATGAATCAGCATATTTAGCACTGAGCATTGCCAAAGTGCAAAAGTTGTGATATTTGATTTGCAATGTATTCCCATGGTGTGCATCTCATTACAATCTGCCAAACTTCATTTGATCCATGTATTTTACACCCAACTCCATCTGAAAGGGAGAAATCATAAAGCTAGTGAAGAGATGGCACAATGGATTACCATTCAATATCCTATAAGTTATTTACTTTCTTGGTGAACTAAAGGATGTTAATAGTTGTGGCATCACCTTTGATCTCCCTGCTTAGATGAGCTAATTTAGTGTAGTCTGGTGATCAAACATGCAACCTTCCAATGCTATCCAGGTCATCAGATAATATAGTTACAGCTGAGAAATTACAGTCCCTTTCTTACACTCATATTGAGTTCCTCCTTCGTGGATATCATTCAGCAGTGGGAAAGAATTCAGACTCATTCATGCCTGAGTTAGTTTGCCAAAATGAACTTTCATTTGTCAAGATAAATCATATTGCAATTAATTAAAAATGAGCATGTTGATGCAAAGTATCCTTTCGAAGTAAGAGTTCTTCACTTTCAAACACATATCCATTCCCTTAAATGGAGGAGATCTGTCTTCCCAATGGATCGACAGATTGACCCATACCAGGTCAAGAAGTTCTCAAGAACAAAAACAGAAGTTGCTGGAAAAGCTCAGCAGGTCTGGCAGCATCTGTGAAGAAAAAATCAGAGTTAACATTTCAGGTCTGGTGAACCTTCCTTTGAGGAACTTCTGTTTTTGTTCTTGATTTACAGCATCCACAGTTCTTTCAGTTTTTAAGAAGTTCTCAGCTTGGATTCCCAGTTTGTTCTATGCTAGCTAAATAATCTCCTCTGCACTATGATTCCCACTGCTAACTGTGGTTCAGCAACAAAGTTGGAGCCAATATCTACATAGATGTTAACGTTAAGATCAGGCTGTGATGCTTCCTTACTTTGTTTGCATAACAGAAATACTTAAATTTATCTAGTCTCTTTTAGTTACATTCCTAAGTTCCTACAGCAAAAAAGTGCTTTTGAAATATAGTCAGTGACATTCACTGTTGCAGTAAAGGAAAGATCCTATTGAAGAAGTACCACAGAACCACTAACTCCTTTAAAAATGTAATCCAACATAAATCAATGGCTTCAGGAAATGAGCAGATAATGCAAAGAAGAAAGTACAAAGTGTCGGTGGAGGGAGAGGGGGGTGGAATTGTGACGGAGGTAGTGAAGGCAAGTAAAACAAAAACAGTGGGAAAAACATTGCTGCTGGAAAAAAACAATCAATCCATCAGGCTCACTGAATCATACAATAATAACAGTGCAGAATCAAATGTATGGGGCAGAGGCAGGAAAGTGGAATTGAGGAGCTAGTATATTATGTATAGAGGACTGGCTAACTAGTGGAAGACAGAGAATTGGGATAAATAGTGTACTACCAGGATGGCAACCTTTAGCTAAGGGTTTCCCACAGGGGTGAGTGCTGGGTTTACAATTATCTACAATACATATTAATGACTTGGATGAAGGCAATGAATGAACTAAAGCCAACTTTGCAGATGACACAAAAATAGGTGGAAAGGCAAATGGTGAGGCTAACACAAAGAGTCTGCAAAGGATATAGTTTGGTTAAACAATTGGGCAAAAACTTGGCAGATGCAATATAGGAGATTATGCATTTTGGAAGGAAGAATAGAGGAGCTAAATATAATTTAAACAAAGAAAGACTGTAAAAGCTACAGAAGAGGGATTTGGGACTCCTGATGCTATAATCACAAGAAGCTAGTATCCAAATTCAGTGGGTAATAGGCAAGTCAAATGGAATGTTGGGTTTTATGTAAAAGAGAATGGAGCATAAATGTATGGAGGTTTTACTATAACTATACAGGCACCAGTCAAGTGATAGCTGGAACACGGTGCACAATTTCAGACGCCTTATCTGAATCGAGGTGTACAGGTATTGGGGTGGTAGTACAGAGGTGGTTTACTAGGTTGACACCCAATATGGAGGGTTTAAGTTGGCTGGGTCTCTACACATTTGAGTTTAGAAGAATGAGAGGTCAATTATCAGGAGGCACAGATCTAAGGTGATTGGTCCAAGGAATAGAAGAGACATGAGGAAAACCTTTTTCAACCAGAAGGTGGTGACCGCCTGGAATTCGCTGCCCATATTATTGGTTGAGGCAGAAACCCTCAATTTCAAAAGGAGCCTAGTTATGTGCCTGAGGCTCTGTAACTTACAAGGCTATAAACCAACTTCTGGTAAGTGGAACGAGAATATTCAGCTAGTTAGCTCAGTTGATGTAGACATGATGGGCTGAATGGTCTTTTTCTCTGTTGTAACTTTTTGATGTTTCTACATTTCAAAAGCAATTTATTGTCTCTAAATCACTTTTTTTAAAGACCTGAAGATGCTGAACAAAATCATATTCTTCCTCTGTATACAATGATGGAGATTGGTATCTGAATGGTGGGAGATGTGGTGTACCCCAGAAGATGTGCAACAGGACCCTTCAGATATTCCAAAGCAAATGGATGACCAAACCCACTTCACACACCTGCCAACCTACCCTCCTCACCCATCTATCCACCAGTCACTCTACCCATCTTCCACCTTACCTCACCCACTCTATTTCCATACCTACTTGCCTTACCCACCCTCTCCCTAAAACACTTACCTACATACTTACCTCTCTCTGTGGAACTTTTGAAAGAAACTTTGGGACATTTAGACCCTCTATTTCAAAAATACAGAAAGTGGTTTTGTAAATATAGGATGTATCTTCTGCATTATTTCTCCACATTACTTCCCCTAAGCATTCCTGGCTAAATTGGTTTTGAAGGATGATTCAACAGAGCATCACTCAGGAGAAATCAGAGGAAGCTATGTGTGTATTTCTTTTTCCTGATCGGTGTCAGAAATAGGGTTTCCAATCCCAATCGGGCTGTCTGGAACAATGTGTGATTGCTTTTGCTGTTTTCCTAACTTTATAATGTCATTTCTATGTGTGACAAATTTAAAATATTGTGGTAAATTCAAAAACTAATACTTGTTTTAAGGTTAAGGGATGTGGAGGATACAAAATTATTCTGATGTGCATAAAGGTATGGAATTGCTAACAGTGCCCTCGATGGATCACAGAAACAATGACTAATTCAAAGAACTGCCAGTTTTGGATAGGAGGCAGGATTTTCACCCCCAGATGCGTGAGTACAGAGGCAGGTTGGCAAGAAACCTGGCCCTGCTTGCAAGCCTGAGGCAGCGAAGACTTGGCCAGCCACCTGGATGCTACCTCTCGGTAATATACACAGTAGGGAGGAGAGCCTAGGGCAACCACCTATGGCCACTGGTACTCCGATTCACAATGACAGTCTGGCTGCTAAAGGGATTTTTACTAAGTTAGCAATTTAACAAGTTTGGAGCGAGGGCTCCTCTAGATAGAAGTAGAAGTGTACAAACATGTATATTGGTTGAGAATAGGGTACTGCTCATGACAGAATATCTACACATTGTCAAGCGTGAAGCATGGTTGCTTAGGTTGGATGGTGCCCATAAAACAGTCAGTGCCTGCAAGAAGACGGGAGAAATGAATCTGTGCTTTCACTTTATTTACTGGCTGACACCATGGAAGCATTGATAACCTTTTATTTTCTTGAACATTTTACTCTCCTTTCCATTACTTCCTCAAGGGGCTGTCTCCTTGCCAGGATACATTTCATCGAGTGGTTCGACTGGGATCTTGATTTATCTTGCAGTACATCAACCAGCTAAGTCACCAGGACTAGATAACAGCAATCACAACATTTAGATCCTGCCCATTGATTATTTGTCACAGAGATGGAAACTCCAAAGTACAATCTGAAGAAAAATACTTTCACGAGGGTAAAGTATTGACTGACTGCTCGGTATTAACTCAATATGTTCGCTAAGTGATTATAACTTAGTTGCATAGAAACAGTACCAATCAACTTTAAATATTGTGCTCATAATAATTCTTCATGCAGGTAAAAAAAAGTTCTGTAAGCGAAACTTTAATGAACTGAATCATAATAAGAATCATCATATTAATCAATCTGCATATTAACAAATATTATATTCATACGCAGACACAAATCAACAATGCAAGGTTACATCTTCTCTGATAAGTTAAACATAGCTTATGACTTAACACACAAAGAGCAGACAAAAGCTAGAGTAAAAGCTAGAGAGATGAGTCCTATTGACATAGATATATTGCAAAAAAAAGGAAGCCTTTTGAAAAAAAACATTCTATTTGCTGCAGAAAGGTATATAAATATAGATTGGATTTACCCCTGAATTTGACCATCTCAGATTGTGTACTCTCCCTCAGCCTCCTCTACTCCTGGAGGTGGAGACGCACACTGAGCTACGGCTCTCTTTAAAGTTGCTTCTTTGGTTGTAATTGTTTCCATTTACAACACATTGTCAAACACATATTTTCTACAGAAAAAGTGGCACAATGGACAAGATATAGATCACCAGAGATTGAGCCTTTACAGGGTCTATGGCATGACTGACTACCTCACCCTAGAAATCACTCTACACATGGTGGCCTAGAAAGTAGCTAGGCTACTGAAGAATACAGGCCATTGTGTTGAGTCTAAAACAATTCCAACATTTTACAAGAAACTTTTAATGCCTCCACTCTGTCTGAAAGAAATAATTGAACATAAAATTTCATAACACACATTTTTCTTCTGGTGGAATAAAATAGTGGGAAATGTTTGTAATTTGAAAACTGCAAGCTCCATCTTAATATAACGCATTTTGTTTTGTCCTTGTGAATTTTTGTGAACCCCGAATTAATTGGATGAAAATTGAAACAAACATGTTTCTGTGATCATGAGAAAGGGGAAATGGGCAAATGAAAAAGGTAAACTAAGTAGAAATATAAAACAAACTCAAAGATAGCTAAGCGGTAGATACAAATGCAAATAGCAGAAAGATAGGCATGGAGCAGGGTGAAAAAAATCAACAAATTGAGGAAATAATGAATTACAAGAAAAAAAAACAGCTGAAGCAAGAAAGTTAACATAGAACATAGAACAGTACAGCACAGTACAGGCCCTTCGGCCCACGATGTTGTGTCGATCTATTATCCTACTCTAAGATCAAACTAACCTGCATACCCTTCATTTTACTATCATCCATACGCCTATCCAAGAGTCACTTAAATGTCTCTAATGTATCTGACTCTACTACCACCACCGGCAGTGCATTCCATGCACCCATCACTCTCTGTGTAAAGAACCTACCTCTGACATCTCCCCTATACCTTCCGCCAATCACCTTAAAATTATGGCCCCTCATGATAGTCATTTCCACCCTGGGAAAAAGTCTCTGGCTATCCACTCTATCTGTGCCTCTTATCATCTTTGACACCTCTATTAAGTTACCTCTCATCCTTCTTGAGGCTATCAAATTGAAAGAGAAGGCATACAAAGTGGCCAAAAACAGCATGAAACTAGAAGATTGGGAAAACTTTAAAGGTCAACAGAAAGCCACAAAAAGAGCTATAAAGAAAAGTAAGATAGAACATGAGAAAAAACTAGCACAGAATATAAAGACAGATAGCAAAAGTTTCTATAAATATAGAAACCGAAAAAGAGTGGCTAAAGTAAACGTTGGCCCTTTAGAGGATGAGAAGGGAAATTTAGTTATGGGATATGATGAAATGGCCGAGGCATTGAACAGGTATTTTGTATCGGTCTTCACAGTGGAGGACACTAATAACATGCCAGTAATTGACAAAGAGACGAAGGTAGGTGAGGACCTGGAAACACTCATTATTATGGAAGAGGTAGTGTTGGGCAAGCTAATGGAGCTAAGGATTGATAAGTCTCCTGGCCCTGATGGAATGCATCCCAGGGTACTAAAAGAGACGGCGGGAGAAATAGTACGTGCACTGGTGGTAATTTTCCAAAATTCGCTGGACTCTGGGGCAGTCCCAGTTTCCAGATTGGAAAACAGCAAATGTGACGCCACTGTTTAAAAAGGGAAGTAGACAAAAGATGGGGAATTATAGACCAGTTAGCTTAACCTCTGTAGTGGGGAAGATGCTTGAGTCTATTATCAAGGAAGAAATAGCAAGGCATCTTGATAGAAATTGTCCCATTGGGCAGACGCAGCATGGGTTCATGAAGGGCAGGTCATGCTTGACAAATCTTTTGGAATTCTATGAAGAAATTACGAGCAAGGTGGACAATGGGGACCCAGTGGATGTGGTGTACCTAGATTTCCAAAAGGCTTTTGACAAGGTGCCGCACAAGAGGCTACTGCATAAGATAAGGATGCATGGCATTAAGGGTAAAGTATTAGCATGGATAGAGGATTGGTTGACTAACAGGAAGCAAAGAGTGGGGATAAATGAGTGCTATTCTAGCTGGCAGTCAGTGACTAGTGGTGTGCCTCAGGGATCGGTGTTGGGACCACAATTATTTACAATTTATATAGATGATTTGGAGTTGGAGACAACATGTAGGGTGTCAAAGTTTGCAGATGACACTAAGATGAGTGGCAGAGCAAAGTGTGCAGAGGACTGTGAAACTTTGCAGAGGAACATAGATACATTGAGTGAGTGGGCAAAGGTCTGGCAGATGGAATACAATGTAAGTAAATGTGAAGTCATACATTTTGGTAGGAGTAATAGTAAAAAGGATTATTACTTGAATGGTAAAAAGTTGCAGCATGCTGCTATGCAGAGAGACCTGGGTGTCCTTGTGCATGAATCACAGAAGGTAGGTTTGCAGGTACAACAAGTAATTAGGAAGGTAAATGGAATTTTGTCCTTCATTGCTAAAGGGATTGAGATTAAAAGCAGAGAGCTTATGTTGCAGCTGTACAAGGTGCTGGTGAGGCCACGCCTGGAGTACTGTGTGCAGTTTTGGTCTCCTTACTTGAGAAAGGATGTATTGGCAATGGAGGGAGTGCAAAGGAGGTTCACTAGGTTGATTCCGGAGTTGAGGGGGTTGGCTTATGAGGAGAGACTGAGTAGATTGGGATTATATTCATTGGAATTCAGAAGATTGAGGGGGGATCTTATAGAAACATATAAAATTATGAAGGGAATAGATAAGATAGAAGTAGAGAGGATGTTTCCACTGGCAGGTGAAACTAGGACAAGAGGGCATAACCTCAAGATTAAAGGGAGCAGATTTAGAACTGAATTGAGAAGGAACTTCTTCACCCAGAGGGTTGTTAATCTATGGAATTCCTTGCCCAGTGGAGGAGTTGACGCTACTTCAGTAATCGTTTTTAAAGATAAGGTAGATTTTTTTTGAACAATAAAGGAATTAAGGGATACGGTGAGAAGGCGTGTAAGTGGATCTGAGTCCACGAAAAGATCAGCCATGATCTTATTGAATGGTGGAGCAGGCTCGAAGGGCCGGACGGCCTACTCCTGCTCCTAGCTCTTATGTTCTTCGGTCCAATGAGAAAAGCCCTAGCTCCCTCAACTTTTCCTCATAAAACCTGCCCTCCATTCCAGGCAGCATCCTGGTAAATCTCCTCTGCACCCTCTCTAAAGCTTCCATATCCTTCCTATAATGAGGTGACCAGAACTGAACACAATATTCCAAGTGTGGTCTAATCAGGGCTTTTTAGAGCTGCAGCATAGCCTCGCAGCTCTTAAACTCAATCCCCCTGCCAATGAAAGGCAACACACCATATGCCTTCTTAACAACCCTATCAACTTGAACAGACGTGAAAGAATAAAGTCCAAAAGGCAATAAAGGAAAATAGAGACAATGGGGAGAACAGGAGACCAACAGGTGGAGCAGAGCTACAATGAATAAGACAGACTAAGAACTTCACTGAAAAGATGAGACTTATGATTGTGAGATAACAAGGTGTAGAGCTGGATGAACACAGCAGGCCAAGCAGCATCAGAGGAGCAGGAAAGCTGACGTTTCGGGCCTAGACCCTTCTTCAGAAAAGGGTCTCTTTTCTGAAGAAGG
>NC_063335.1:99118451-99183601 GCF_021869965.1 Rhincodon typus | reverse complement strand
AAAGAATAGACCTTCAAGAAAGCTGTCCAAAATCACCCACATCAACGTTTTGGGCTTAGCCCCTTCTTCAGGAAATTTTCTGAAGAAGGGTCTAGGCCGGAAACGTCAGCCTTCCTGCTCCTCTGATGCTGCTTGGCCTGCTGTGTTCATCCAGCTCTACACCTGTTATCTCAGATTCTCCAGCATCTGCAGTTCCTACTATCCCTGAACCAATCCTAGATCCAATGTGTTTACACTCTCTGATGGATGTTAAACATCTTGGAGCACTATTGAAAGAAATGTTTCTTCTGGTGTGAAGGGTACTGAATAAAGGCAAACTCATTGCCTTTTTATTGAAATAATTTTTAAACAGAAGGTGAGAGGTTAGGGCATTGTGTATCCTTTGTTTGTAACTATTGGTCAAGAGAAAAGCTTGTTCTGTATTAGGTTAAGTCACCAAATTAAATAAATTATGAATGCACTAATCTAAAAGAACTAGTCAGCAATCCACAGAGAGCAAGAAGATATTAGTGACGGAGTTCCATTCACTAAATGTCCTGGGAAAATAGGAATAAGTGCAACATCTGCAGTTATACACAACATGGGGGTGATTAGTGCAGGTACACCATAAATAAGTCATGGGCTTGGAGCAAGACAATGACTGCCTAACAGATAACAAGCTTTTGGTTGTATCTATCCCAGCATACTATCCATAAATGCACACCAACAAAATTTCTAAACTATGATTTTATTTTAGAAGCTGTATAGAAGTGAGCACATTCTTATAAGCCACCAGAAATTACAGAAATGTAATCTGGAAACATTAGCACATTTTTCTGTAGACACTAGAAGACACTGTTGTGTTCTTGCACTGATTCCAGACCAGACAGGTAGTTTATCCTTAAGACAGTTACATGATATCACAATATGTGATGATCTCAGCACAATGGAATCAGCTTAGCGGGTTGTGTCAGTCAGTTATGTGCATGTACGTACATTAACATAGAATCTCCACAGTGAGGAACGAGGGCATTCGGCCCATCGAATCTGCACCAACCCTCCAAAAAGCTTCATACCCTATCCCAATAACCCATGCAATTAGCATGGTTAACCCGTCTAGCTTGCACATCCCTGGACACTTTAGCATGGCCAGTCCACCAACCGTGCACTTCTTTGGATTATGGAAGGAAACTAGACCACCCGAAGGAAACCTACACAGCCACAGGGAGAACATGCAAACTCCTCCCATACAGTCACCTAAGACTAGAATTGAACCAAAGTTCCTGGCGCTGTGAGGCAGCAGTACCGCCTGAATCAGCAAGAACAAAAACTAGACCATGTATTATAGCAATGTAAATGGAGCTAGTGTCATTAATAAACTTCAAGGCAGTTCATTCAGCAAGAGTCTGATCTTTGTGATATATATACAATGTGAGCTAACATATATGGTAGCACACAGGCAGCATTATAGTGTCAGTGGTGTTAAACCCAAAAGAAACCAAATCAGGCACAGCCAGATACCAAATACAAGATCACCTCATTAATTGAGAATTAAAGGTCATTTGCTTATACTTGGCAAACACAGTCTCTGCCTCAGGGATGAAGTCAGAGAAATTTGAAATATTCTTTTCTGTCATTTGTGAACAAAACATTTCCCATGTCTTTTCTTCCGTTTATCCTCGTCATTATGTAAAATATATGTAGTCATGCTACTACAGGAATCCTGGGTACACTGCAATCTAGCCTTTTCATGGCTGGTTTTTATGCTTACGTATCTTTTCATATTTTATTTCATAATTAAACATTATGTTATGTTTATTAATAAAAAGTCTCTCCAGAATCACAGAAGTCTAATGCATTCTTGTGTGATAACATTATACTTACTACACAATACTGGAGACCAAAAGACTGTTGGTAAAGTTGCCAAAGTGAAAATGTACAGTTTCACCAAGAATCCCTCCTGTTTATTTCTGGTGTGAGACAAAATTAAAAATAATAAAGTAAATGCTCAGAAATTATATACAATTATGTTTCACAAAAATAGAGAAAAGCTTGCCATTAGACAAGAAATATTTTTGTCATATACAATTTGATAATTAATTATTAATACAGGAGTTGATTGCAAGGGAAACAATTTAGAAAATAACTATTTTTCAGAAGGCTAGAAGAAAAGCAATTGGAAGCATTTTGGTATTTGCACCATCATGATATACAGACAAGTTGTTTGAGTTTCATTTATACCAGGACTGCAAACAGAAGAATATGCTTGTCAAATACTTTTCATAAAGGAATGCCACATTAATGCTATTTATATCAGCAATTCTATTTTACAAAAATGAAACTGTATGGATCAGTCAGATCCTGATTTACAATAGAGCACAAGACTCCATTTTTTTCACGACTGTTACCTCTTGTTAGAGCATGGGGAATTGCTGAATGGAACAGTGTGAATTCTCAAGCTTCTGCTTCCAGATGGCGCAAGCTCAAAGATCAACTATTTTTATGTGAGAGAGAAGGATTAAGTGGCACAGTACACAAGAAGTAAGTCCTTAAATGTTCACCATTGAGTCATTATCTCAAAAGCATCATTGGAAGCAATATACTTGTCTTGCTCTCTGTCACTGGTACAGTAGGGCAGAAAGATGGGAATTTATTTGTCACCACTGGAAGGTAGATATTTTCAAAAGTCACAGTCACCTTAATTAGGTTTTTACATCTCCTGCTGCATAGCTATGCTCAACATCTGTTCATTATAATCAAAAGAACAAAATTTGTTTTATGGAACTATTAAGCATCATACACAGTGCCAAACAGTGGGTTATTTATTAATGGCTTTGCTCTCTTTCATGAGGTTAAGTTAACTCAACTTAATGATAATTCTGTATCTTACTGCTGCCATCTACTGTCCTGGGGTGTAACTGACAACCAGCAATCCATCATTTTCATCTGTCAAATCAATCTGACGAATCAGAGCTGCATGCACTCGAGGCCGTTAAACTTTTGCTGAGATTCATGGAGGAATATTCTCAATCCTGCAGAGACTGGTTTGTTGGACAAACTGGGAGCAAAACAAACAATTCTCACTTTGTGAACAGCATCCCTCAAGTTTCTGAGTGTGCTGTTGGACAGCTATTTATTATCATCAATTAAGGGCACACAGGGGCAGTCAAGTGAAATTGAGATCCAAACATATCAGATGCTCAGCAGCAGACTTCCAGCAGTAAATTGGGGTGGGCTGGCAAGAAAATCTCCTTTAATTCCCATACCTTGGCATGTTAGTACCAGAGAGTTACAGGATGGATGGGATCTACCTCAACACAGATCACCTGGCAGTTGTGACCATGCTCACTTTTAACAACTGAAGAAGTCTTCAGAGGACACCACCATCTAATATTGCCAGTGTAATCTCTTGCTTACAGTGGCAGTGCTGTCTCTCCCTATGGCACTGCTGAATTACACAGCCTTGAGCTCGCTGTACAGCCTCACCGTGTGTTCAGCTTGGCTGCTAATTGGAATTGGAAGTGGCTTCTGGAGCTGGCCTTTTAATTGGGAAGACAGCAAAAATGGGTACCATTTGGGTTGGGTCCCTCATACATGTCCAACACTCAAGAATCTTCTACCAAGAAGACCCTCCCCTCTCAATCCCTATAATTTTATGCAATATTCCCAATGGAACCTGACCTAGAGTGGAGATGTAACATAGAAAACAAACAGGTTTGAGTCAGGTGAAGTGAGGGTAAAAGTTTGATCAATTTGTTCCCTGAATCAAGCACATCTCCAATCTGCCCATTTCTGCTTTTAGTGGATATTTGAAGGTGAATGGGGCAAACCAACTACTCCAAAAGCCTGGGTTCAAGCCTTAATTAAACGTAGTCTGGAAGCCAATTTATCATTCTGTTTTTCAGTTGAACAATTGCTTGCTGGTTTGCCTGAACATTAGAAGGTAAGATTCGAGCTCTGAGTGCCTTTACACCCACCTGCTGGATCCAACTCTCCATGATTGGACACTTTCCCTGAAAACGAGCAACAATTTATCCTTATATTGTGCCTTTAATATGATGAAACATCACAAGGTGTCTCTATCTCAACGACCCTTCTAACAACACAGAGGCCTCTGGAAATAAAAGTTCTGCAGTGCAAGAGTGAATCCCAAGGCTTGGACAACTCAAGACTTTCTGACTGATCTGCTTCCTGTGCTCAAAGCAAGTAGAAACCTCTCCAAGCAAGACTCTATACGCCTGAAATTTCACTTCTAACTCCCGCTAGCCTTTTTGTACCAGTGAAATATTATACCTTTTAGTGACTTACTTCTCTGGATTCCCAAATTTGTTCACAACTCCATTACCCCTTGGCCTCACTTCATTAAGATTTGTCTTTCCCAGATCCAAAATGGTGGACTTCAGGCTTCCTTGCCTTGGATTGCATCTCCCATAGACAACTAAATGAATAGATCATTCTATGTCTTTTGTAAAACTTCCTGCTGCAATTTACATACATTGGTGTACCTAATTTAGTCATGGTAACCTCACGTACAATTGTCTATTCCTAAGCTAAGTCTTTAGTGCTTTTTTTCTGAAAGAAAAAGCCACAAATTTTGAGAAACACAACTTGTCTCCAGTCTGAAAACATTTCTTTAATCCCTATTCCCCCACATTCCAACCAATTACATATCCACGTAATAAAGTCTCAATTGCTGTGTGTTTTTCTTTGCCCATAAACTCTGTGCAGAATCCTATTCTGGGTATCCCTGTAGGCAACACCTATAGACTCACGCCTCCATGTTAATATATCCATTAACCAGACAGTAGAGGGTTAACTGGACGGACCCTGGTTTTTCAATGATATAACCCTCTATTTTTGTCTAAAATGAAATGAAATGCACCAGTTGGTAAAAGCTAACTTTCCACCACGTCTGAAAGAAAGGTAAATGGCAGGTTCCCTCAATCACCGACACAGGCAGGGAACTGCATTGAGAGCCACAAACAGGCTGTTCATGAAAGTCTGCCTTCTCGTGGGAAGGAGGCAAGTGAAATCTTGGCAGAAACAGCAATTGTTCTTTTCTTCAAAAAGTAAAATGAACAAAGAAACGGTCCAGAAGCTAACTAGATTACGAAACTAAACGACAATAGGAAAACCCGATTGACTGACATTTTCACTTTAAAACAATAACTTGATTCAATTTTTATGGGGATCCACTTGAAGAGTCGCTTGTGACACAGAAACAGGCCGTTCACCCTGGTCAGTCTTTATGGTCCCCCACCTTCCACCCAAACAAATACTCCAAACTATATTGATCTGCCCTGTTCCCCTACCCTTTTATCCCTGCTTCCTTCATCCGCCTACACCATCTAAGTTCATCCCTGACAGAGTTTATGAGTTGATCTAAAATTCGTCCACAAAGAAGACTAACTTCATACCGAATATTAAGTTGCATGGTTTGATGTGATTAAATTTTTAAACGTCAGTTTATGGCGGCGTTAGTTTAAAATAAATGGGAATCAAAAGTCATTCCATTTCAAACACTAATTCGATAGACTGTTACAGAATTCCAACTCGGCGAGGGCTCCCTCTCTCCTGGTTTAAATCACACTGATTATTTACAGTGTTCACCTACATTCGCGGAATCCTTTGCTATTTCACATTATAAGATTATTCGGTTTTATCTGGTGTCTTTTTCTTCCAAACGTACACTAAATTAATTTCATCTCTGAATGCGCCCTGTGAAATTTATGGATTAAAAACCCGTAAACTTTTAAACAGCTTTTCAGGAAATCAATGACGACCGAAGACTAAATTCTAAAAAATAACGCGACGTTAAATTGGTTTTAGAAAGTAGTCTTTATTTAGCTCAATTGCTGTTAAATTACAAATATATTCATTGCGTTAAAAATTGAAAATCCACTCTGTGCTGCAGCTGACAATCATTTGCAATTCCTACCTTGATCCATGGGACAATTCCAAGCCCATTTTTTCGTCTCAAATTAGAAACCAGGCAAGCGATTACAGAAAGCGAAGACAATGTTTCTAGAAGTGACTCATTTGAACGGTGCACGGAGGCAGAAGGATTGCAGTGTCTGAAGTACACTGGAGATGAAGGTGCGCTGGACTGGCCCTTGGCAAAGGTGGGATTTGCACCATCCCAGTTTCATAAGAGACTTGGCTGGCTCCAACTTTTCTCAATAAACTCTCCCTCCTCTGTCCCATCACGGTGAGTACAAAGGTAGTCGAGGGAAGGTTTTAATTTGGCTGCCTTTTATGGTTCATAGCCACGGTTGTAAAACAGATTCTTCATCAAACTCTCTAACCCTGTTTAATGTATAGAAGTTTGCATTTGATCAAGACTAGTGGGGGAATAAGATTTAAATAATTGATGCGTGCTGAGGAATATAAATGGAAGCACAATTAGTTTTGAATAATTTCCTATAAGTGGGATGAACCAAACTGAATTGAAAGAAAGACTTACATTTATGTAGGGTCTTTTGCCACCTCAAAGGGTCCCAAGTTGCCCTCCAACCAATTGAAGTGCAGTCATTGTTGAAATGTCAGGAAAAAGCAACCACCTAAAATTTGTCATTCTGAAGCCAGACAGCTATGAGAAGTAGGCAGAAAACCATACCTGGACCCAAACCATTTCAACCAGGTGCTCCTACCAATTACCAGCTGAACCCTTAAAAGCCCAGTTCAGTGTTGTACAGAGTGATAGAGAATCTTGGGGATTGCCTTCTTGAGAGTCCAGACTTGGGAATAAAGCAAAGGCTGTGTTCTATCAGAAGCACCATTGAGGTGCAAAAGGGTGAGCAGATTTAATGAGGCTGCTTACAGCATTTACAAGCTTATGCAGAAACACTTCAGGCTCCGTCATCCTAGCTCCACATGATGTGGATGTGGGAGAGGCCCCTTCCATAAGGTAACATCCATACTGTATAGGCCCAGGAATGTCGGCCCAGATTTGACAGAAGATAAACTCCACATTGGAGTACCACATAATAATGCCGAGCAACAGTAGCAGGAACTCTCAGTTGTACATACTCCTGAGCCAGAGAGCTCCACAAGTCATTGCATTGACTGTCAAAAAGGTAATGACTCCTACCTGATACCCCAGCTGAAAGGCCGCATGGATAGTATAGGTAAAGCAGCTTTCCTGACTAAGATAGATTTACTAAAAGGAACTGGCAGACTGCCTCTGTGAATAAAGCTTTTACATTCACCTACCCTGGCATGTTTTACAGTATTGAGACATGTGATTTGATTCCAAAATGCCCCATTCACCTTTCACAGATGGAAGAACCAGGTTGTAGTGGGCTTTTCTAATTGTGTCTTCTATCTCGATAATCTCCAAGTGTACAGCAACACCTGGGAAATGCACTTGGAGGAACAAGAGGTCCTTTTCTGAAAGTACAGCCAGCTGACTTGGTGGTCAATCAATCCGACAAAGCTGTTGCCTGATGTTGTTGACTTCCTCGCCGAGCTGGCTTGTTTTGGTTCAGACGTTTCATCAAACAAAACGTATAGAATTGGACCGCATATACAAACCTATACAGATCAAAACCAGAAATGGTAGTACTCTCCATCACAGACCGGACGGTATAAATTCCAAACAGAGTAGAATAACATCGCTTCATTGGAGGCTCCACTGATGACGTCACCCAGCATGGTGATGAAACGTTTGAACAAAAACAAGCCAGCTCAGCGAGCAAGTCAACACCTCATCTACAACCCGAGCTACAGATCTTTGCCAAAACTTTCAAGATGTTGCCTGCTAAGGCCCAAGTTACCTATCTAGGATATGTAGTTGGCAAAGGACAAACAATGCCTAGGGTCAGAAATGTACAAATGTAAAGTCATTCTCCATTCCACAGCAAAATGGAAAATCGGGAAGTTCTTGGGACTGTGGAGATTCTGCTCCAAGTTTGACCCAAAATTCATTTTCATGTTATTTTCCTGGAGGACAAATCTTAGATACAGAAACCATTTGGGTACTTCTCCAAAAATCTAAACAAGTACCAGAAATAGTTATCAATAGTAAAGAAGGAAACCTTCAGTTTATTACTAGCTTTCAAACACTTTGGAATATATTTCAAAATGAATAAGGAGAGACTACTGTCTATACTAACCGTAGGCTATGATCTTTTGTGGAAAGGTTTAAACCCAAGACTACTAGGTTATTCCACTGAAGTTTGTTTCTTCAACCGTACCACCTAAAAATCACTCACAAATGTAATTGTGGATGCCCTATCCAAAAGAGACCCAGTTCGGAGAATGATGAATGAACATGTGTGGGCACATGCGCACGTGTGTGTGCGTGTGTGTGTTTGTGTGTGTGAATAAACCTCATTTCATTCATTGTGTGGTGGATGTATCATGATGACAGACATAACCCTGGATTATTTAGGAACAGATTGAATTTATAATTACATCATGTGCGTTTGAAAAGAGGACATACAGCCTCTTGTGGCACAGTGGTAGCGTCCCTCACCCCTAGATTGGGAGGCCCAGGTTCAAGTCCAACCTGCTCCAGAGGCATGTAGTAACATCTCTCAACGGGTCAATTAGAAAAATAGGCTAAATTTTAAAAAAACAAATTGTAATAGGATCCATAAAGTGACACCTTTGTCAGTGTTACCTTGCCTACATTAAAAGCATTGCTGACCAAATTGGAGCTGCCATCAATTTAATCTTCAGCAACTGCCCTCCTCTCCCTATGTACTATACTCCTGTCACCAGCATGACTTACTACCACTTGAGAACTTGGCCAGATTGTATTGAGAGATTCTGCATCTAAATGATTGAGAAAGGTCTGTATTCTAAACTATTTATTCTAAGTTGTACATTTTACACTAGAGATGAAAATAGTACACAACAACTATATAATCGCTTTATGAAAAATCACCAAGTAACAAGATACACTCACAATGTCGCAAGCTCTTAGTTGCTTAGGACTGTGGCCAATCTTAGAACATAGAACTGTACAGCACAGTACAGGCCCTTCAGCCCACAATGTTGTGCCAACCTATTATCCTACTCTAAGATCAATCTACCCTGCATACCTTACACTTTACTATCATCCATTTGCCTATCCAAGAGTCGCTTAAATGTCCCTAATGTATCTGACTCCACTACCACCGCCGGCAGCGCATTCCACGCACCCACCACTCTCTGTGTGAAGAACCTACCTCTGACATCTCCCCTATACCTTCCTCCAATCACCTTAAAATTATGCCCCCTCATAATAATCATTTCTGCTCTGGGGAAAAGCCTCTGGACATGAATCTAGGCAATCTCTCACTGACTGTTGCTGACTGGTTGCAGAATTCTTTCACCACACTGAAGACTGTTCCACTTTGATTTTCACACATCACCATTTGCTTGAAGCATGTGCAGTGTGTTTGCCACATAAACTGTTGGCACATGCTGCACGTGAGACATTGACGTGGCAGAGTGCCACACAACTATATGTCTACCCTTTTTAACTGTTCAGTATTCTCCATCATCACAACCTGCCTGCCTCTTCCTCTTGTGCTAAAATGCAATGCAAGCTGATTGGGCTGGCAGCCTGTAAATGCTAAATGCTAATGTGCTAATGAAATAATCTGATGCGCACAGAGATCAGCAGCCCATGAACCAGTGTTGAAATTAGTGAGTGTACGCTAAGAATGCAATATAGAGAATATAGAGATTGTCAGCTACAAGCACAAAGTGAGTGAGCACCAAGAAAGCAAGCTAAGAGCCATAAAATGCACTCTGTTTGTGAGATGCATATGTGTCCCTGTGTGCTTGCTGGCCTGACAGAACCATACAAGTGTTAGCTGTCATTTAGCTCCAATGTAAAGTGTTGAAGAGCTGAAGTTAGGTGATGAAACAAAGTATAACACCTCCAAGTTTTCAGATGACACAAAGCTGGGTGGGTTGGATCCAACGAGGGGAGGCAATGGCTTCGTGGTATTATCACTGGACTATTAATCCAGCAGTAATGTTCTGGAGAGCTGCGTTTGAATCCTACTATGGCAGATGGAATTAAAAGTTTAATGATAACAGTGAAACTGCTGTCGATTGTCAGGGAAAGGCCCATCTGGTTCACTATGGTCCTTTAGGGAAGGGAACTGCTATTCTTACCGGCTCTGGCCTACATGTGACTCCAGACCTACAATGTGGTGGACTCTCAACTGCCCTCTGGATAATTAGGGATGGACAATGAATGTTGGCCTAGTTTGAATGAAAAAAAAATGATGCTTCAGTGTGATTTGGGCAAGTTGAGTGAGGGGGCAAATATATAGTGGATGAAATGTCATTGGAGAACTGTGAGGTTATACACTTTGTAGCAATAACAAGATGGAAGATTATTATCTGAATGCTAATAAATTGGGGAGGTGCAACAAGACCTGGGTGTCCCTGTACACTAGTTTCTGAAAGTAAGCAGACAGATGCAATTGGCAGTCAAGGTGGAAAACATATTGTTGGCTTTCATAGCAAGGGGATTCAAATACAGGAGCAGCGAAGTCTAGCTGCAATTATACATGCCATTGGTGTGATCACACTTGGAGTAAAGTAAGCAGTTTTGGTCTCCTTATCTGAGGAATGATATTCTGGCTATGGAGGGAGTTCAATAAAGGTTTACCAGACTGATTCCTAAGATAGCAGGAGTGGCCTATGAAGAAAGACTGGATCAGTTAGGACTATATGCACCAGAGTTTAGAAGAATGGGGAAGGGATCTCAAGGTAACTTATAAAATTCTAACAGGACTAGACAAAGCAAACACAGGAGGAATGTTCCCAGTGACTGGGGAGTCCAGAGTCAGGAGTCACAGTCTATGCATTCCATGTAGGCCATTTAGGACTGATATGAGGAGAAATTTCATCACCCTAAGAGTGACGACCCTGTGGAATTCTCCACCACAGAAGGTGGCTGAGATCAAAACATTGAATATTATCAAGAAGGAGTTAGGTATTGTTCTTGGGGCTAAAGGGATCAAAGGGAATGGGAAGAAAGTGGGAACAGGGTACTGAGTTGCATTGTCAGCCAAAACCATATTGAATAGCAGAGCAAGTATGAAGGGCCATATAACTTAGTCCTGCTGGTGTTTTCTTTGTTTCTACTTTTTTGCATGTTAGTTCATCCAAGACAGGTATAACAACTGGTGAGGCTGGTGGTTTTTCAATGCCAATTTGCATGTACAAAGGATCAAAGAGGTTGCTGGCCATACAGCATGCAGGGATGTTGTGTGGAAGCAACTGAAAAATGGCCAGGACGTGCATTTGGTGAGTTGCAGCCTCCAGTTAGCCACTCTGATTTACATGTTGGGAATTTGCACCCTTTAGTACCTTCGAGAAGGACAGGAGAATTGGAAGTGGCATATACATTAGGTGAGCTGGAGTCTTAATAAGATGCCATTGTATGGAAATAAAGTAATCACCGCTCAACGGCAAAATTCAGAAGTCACCATTTAAATCTTAAGCAGAAAATCAGAATAGATTTTCCTCATATCAAAAACAAGATTTATTTTTTCACTTTCCCTATATTTTCCCACCTTTCTTGCTCGTGCCACACCAGGGGAAAGCGAGTTCCATCCTTAGTGTTTGCAGTTATTACTCTTTGAATCTTTCTGCAACCTCGGGAGTTAGCACACCTATAGAGGACACAAAAAATCCTAAAGTTTAGGTCCATAATTTATTGCACCCTTCAGGCTATGCAGTTACAAAAACAAAGACCCTAACAGTTGATTCAAGTGGATACTACTAGCATTTGAGTACAGCTTAAGGCAATATGACAGCACTAATTTACCTAATGGCACATATATATTGCATCACAAAATTGGTCGTTTTACATCCTACAGCACTGAAAAATCTCTAGCCTAAAGAGTAGAAGTTCAAAACTTAGGCAGGATTGGGGGTGGGGATGGTGGAGTGTTGTGGGTTGTAGTGGTCCTCTTGGGGTAAGCCAGACATTTATTTGAACTGTTTTATTTACTGTAGGTTCTACAACTTACCAGCAGGTGGCATGCTACTGCAAACATTGCATAGAACTCGTGTTCTACCTTATCATTCAGACGTAAATAAACGTTACTACTTCTACAAAACTGGAGATGCTTTCCAATTTTATCACTTTTGAAGTGAGTGATTTGTTGGTTGGTGCTGCTGGATATTAATGAATTAAAAGAAAAACTGTGAACCACACACATTATCCATTTTATTGGGTGTTTTTTTTTAGGAATTTTGTGTTGGTGATGTAGTAAACATAATGAAACTTTTTTGTGTTTACTTTTTATAGCAGAATCGTTAAAACATTCTAAAAGATTTGATTGGCTGTGCTACAAGTAATGACCAGAGGAAATCTTCATCCTATGTTTTATTTATTAAAGACAAATTATTCTTAGGTGCCATATTTATAGGAATATACGTGTGTTCTGGGCTCTTTGCAGACTGTGAAATTTGATTTTAATAACAATTTAAAATTAAAAGCCAGCCTAATGTAGTTATTTCAACCACTCAGTTGTTGTTAAAAAAAAACCTACCTGGTTCATTAATGTCCTTTAGGGAAGGAAATCCATGAAACTTATTGGGCCTGACCTACATGTGGCTTTAGACCTACCGAAATGTGGTTGACTCTTAACTGCCCTCTAGACAATAAATGCTGGGTCAGTCAGAAATTGCCACATCCAATGAATTAATAAAATACAGGGTATTTTGCAATTTCAACTCTTGCCCTCTCCCTAAACATATTATTATGTGTTCCACTATTAAACTATTTATAACTACTTGCTTTACAAATATTTTTCCATTTGTGTATATACAAGAATTTCACATTCTCCCAATTTTATGTGAGAAAATGTTTTTCAGAATTCAATGCTAAACAGCTTCATTTAATTTCTAACGTTATGTTACCTTGCTCTGGATTTTCCAACAAGGGGGAAACGTTGTTCCTGACATATTTTCTGAATTTCTTTCATTATTTTCATCTTTTTTGATTGTTTCTGGACCTCCTTTTCAATAAGGCACATCACCCAAGTTTACCCAATATCTATAACAGTGAAGGCCCCTCATCAGAATAACAATTTGCCTTTATATAGCATATGTAAAGTAGTTAAATCGTCCGTGCTTCACAGGAACATTATTAAACAAAGTTTGATGGGAAGCCACATAAAGAATGTTAAGACAGATGACCAAAAGCTTAGTCAAAGTTTGAATTTGAATTTTAAATTAGGCAAATGAGTAAGACAAGCATTGGGAGGGAATTCCAGACCTTAAGGCCTCAGCAAAAAGAATGATGCTGCAGCAGCCAGAATTGGAGAAGCATTAACACCCCAAAAGATTTCAAGGCTGGAAGAGATTACAGAGACAGAGAGAGGCAAGGCCATGTGGCGATTTGAAAACAGGGATGAGTATCATTCGATAGAGATCCAGCAATGTACTGAATGGCCTCTTTCTGTGCTGTTTTCACGTTACTATACGCCATAACACAATGTTCCAAAAAACTGAGGACAACGCTGCAAATAATATCAGGATTCTGAACTGTGGTTATTCTTGTAGTCTAGGTAAATATAGCAACAATGTTATATACAGCAAGATCCCATAAACAATAATGACACAAATGATCATACACTGTGCTTCAATGATATTATCCAGGATATAAAAGACAGCAAGGAGGCTCTTCTGCTTTCCTTTCCGCACCTGTTGAATTCTCTGCCATGGTAAGTGGTTGAGGCCAAAACATTGAATATTTTTAAGAAGGTTTTAGACTTATTGGGTATTTATAAGGGCTAAAGGGATCAAAGAGTGTAGGGAGAAAATGGGAACAAAGATGGATGATCAATTGTGATCATGGAGTCATAGGGAGCCCATCAGGTCTGCACCAGGCAAAATCAAGCACTTAGCTTTTCTGATCCCGTTTTCTTCATGTTGAATGGTGGAGCAGAATTGAAGGGCCAAATGGCCAAACCCTGCTCCAATTTTCAATGTTTATACAGTTATTCCTTCACATCCTTTGCAAGCTAAATCTCTGCATACTGAAGTGAGAGTACTGCAATATGTATTCAACATGAACCTCAACTCTCAGGTGCAAAAACGGCAGAATAACATCATGAGTTTGCTAACCTCTTCCTGCTCTGCTCTTAAGATCCAGGCCTGCCTGAGGACTATTGTTATTTTATACAACGATTGTCTGGGAAGATATACTGACAACAAATACCTCTTCAGTTTGTTAGATTTTAATATAAATATTCAAGTGTGAGGTAAAATATCTAAAAATGGGACCTAAAAAATAAATATGCCTGGACAATTGGACAAACTTGCAAAAATAACTTATCAGTGTAAACAAACATTGCAGCCCTTATTAAGTTAAAGCAAGCCAATATAGATATTCACAAAAGGAAATATCTATCTATTTTTCTTAAAGGGAAAGAGAAGGAAAATTAGAAAATAATTATAACAATGAAATTGAATGAAACCGGAATCAAACAACAGAAAGAAAAATAGAAAGTCAAAAGGGAGACAGACAGAATAAATTAGCAAATATATCGAAATTGCTTGAGGCAACAGAAGTTCCTATGATACCACGGGAAAGCCTTTTCCATTCAGCTATTGGTCTCTATGTGCGGCTGCAGTCAGAAGTCACACCACTAAAGGCAAAAAGGCAGTGAGGTAGCAACATTAGTCCAAAGTATGGCCCCTGTGGAGTGTGCAGTAATGATTCCCAAAAAGAAAACAAAGAACTGCGGATGCTGGAAATCAGAAACACAAACGGAATTCGTTGCAAAAACTCACAGGTCTAGCAGCATCTTTGCAAGCAAAGCAGAATTAGAGTTTCGGATCCAGTCACCTTTCTGAAGTGTTCTGAAGAAGCGCCACTGGACCCAAAATGATAACTGTGCTTTGTCTCCAAAGACGCTGCCAGGCTGAGTTTTCCCAGCAATTTGTGCCAATGTGATTCCCAGCCTGTCTGTGGAAAGCTTCCTCTGCCACAGGAGTGCATTATGGAGCCATCCTGCCTGGTTGCCCACCACTTTCCCAGCTCTCTCTCACTTCCAAGTTCATCACACAAGGGTGGGAAAATTCATTCCTACATGTCAGTGGTGCTAATAACAATAGTGAATGTCATTGTGGTATATTTCACCCCTTCCTTCACTGCAAATGTATGGGGGTCAGTAGCTTGCATGGCTGCTTTGTATTACAGCGTGATACTAACAATCTGGGTTCAATTCCCACACTGGTTGAGGCCACCATGAAGGTCCTGCCTTCTCAACCTTACCCCTTGCCTGAGGTGTGGTGATCCTCAGGTTAAACTTCCCACCAGTCATTATCTCTCCCGCTATGAGGGAATGGGATTATGGCGATTTTATTTCTACGAGTCCAAATTATATATATAATAGCAATGACTGTGCCAATGCTGTAAGCCAAGGTAGTTATTCCAATACACTTATGTAGGTAAAGTGCTTTCTCGTACTTTTGGTTCCGCAAGCACTTACCTGCTAATAATCAGGTAATTCTAATTCCAGAGACAGGCAGAGAGAAAGTTACAGGCAGACACAGAGCCGTCCATTTGTTTTGCCTTTACCTGTAATGAACGTCGCACGGGCCTAAGTGGTTCTTTACAATGATGCACCAGAATTTGAGATGAAAGCAGAAAATTCTGAAGTTGCAGTCAGGTCACATAGCAAGATTCAAGTGGAGACTTGTGTTGCTGGGCAAAACCAATGATAGAAATGCGGAGAACAATTCTATAAGACTTGTCAAAACAGAGATGAAACAAGAGCAGCTGAAAGAATTGAGTTGAAAACAACAAACAAAAGGCTAACTACTCGTACAAAGTGGTCACTGAAACATAAGCATCAAGTCAAGCCCAGCGTCTGTGCAGAGAAATGTCAAGTTAATGTTTCAGGCATAACACTTCATCAAAACTTGCAAAGTGTTGATAAAGGGTTATGCCTGAAATGTTAACTTGTCACTTCTTTGCTTAGATACTTGATGACTTGCTATGTTTTCTATTTTACTTTGAGATTTCCAACATTTCCATATTTTGTATTTTGTGAGCAGCCTCTGAATAGAGTTTTACAGAGTTGGAAGCGATGATAGGTGCTGGATGTAAAGATCATCTCAGTCCTGACAAGCCTTTCATACTTTGATTCCATCTCCACTTCAGCCACTCGCTTTAAGCTCATGACATCCACCGTCCACTTATTCCATCCTTTCCCCATTTAAGCAAAACTCCAGAGCCCACACTTGTTAATAACCTCAGAAGTCTGTTTTACTTTTTGAATTTCTTGTTACTAAATAAAAAGCCATCCGTGAACCATCTATCTTTGCCAGTTGCAATGTATTCCCACCCTAATTTTCAAATATATTGCCACAGCTGTCTATCCCCTGCCTTCCTTATCTCACAATTTTCTTTCCTGCATCCCTGGCTCAACATCAGTTTCTTCCTCCTCCTTATCCATCTGCTGTATGTTTGCTTCCACACTTCTACAGCTCTCTACATAATGTTCAACATTTCCCTCTGCTTGCCTTGAATAATAAGAAAACATAAGCACCGATTTCTTCTCCCTTGGCTATTGGCCTTATGTTGGCATTCCTTTATTCCTTGAAAACACTTCAATTGATGTCCGCCAGAAAATCTTTAGAATGACAATTGACAGTACAACTGCACTTTAAATGAATAAGCCTGTATTGGCAAGCAGAACACTGTGTTTCCACTAATGGTGCATCTATAGCAGTTTGTGATGCTGATTAATCAGCATCTTGCACTAGTTAGAATATTGAAAGGCAAGCAGTCGTCTCTAACCGGCATTAATCCCATCATAAAGATAATCAGTCTGGGAGCTTTCCTCATGGGACTGACAAGGAAGAGGCCTGAGATTAGAGTCTCATTACATTTTATAACAACCTACATATTCATCATTTAAGGGAGCAACTCAGCTGAGGCACAGTGGGGTGTGATCATCCCCACCCTGAGTGACAAGGATAATGATCAGCATAGTAAATTCACCATGTTGTGGAACAGGCTGGAGAGGAGAATCCAAATATCAAGTTCTTACTGTCAAGAAAAAATCTTGCAATTAATTGTTCCCTTCATTGATGGTGAGATCAAGTTCTCTCAGCGTCAGGTGGCAAGAAACCTACTTGTGTACATTTGCATCTCATTGATTACACAAATTACCCTACTTAGCTCCCTGTCTCTATTCATTTCAACCCTTTTGTGAAACTGAGCACTTCAAAGACTCAAGAGTTAAAACTGCACCTTTTGAGTTGGGTCCTTTGCCTCAGTTCTGGTTGAGTTTATGGCTGTACCAGTCATCTTCCTTCTCTTCATTTCAGAGTGGGCCGCATCAGCTGCAACAGAAACTCCATGGTCATTAAGCATTGTCAGTCCTTGGACTCTCTAACTACACAACTGGGCAACAGTAATGCATCAGCCTCACAATATGAGGTTGCTCATTCTGGTGCAGAATCAGGCAACACTTATTCTCCCACCAGTAGATTTTATGGATAGCGGTAGCCAGCAGTTTCTGGCTTAGAGGTAGACCTTTAATGCAAAGGGAAAGATAAACAGCTTGTGGTAGTGGAAATCAGCAAAGGAGACATATAACAGCCAGGTAGCGAGGGACATTTCGCTGTATGTCACACTTCTAAATCAGCAACAGAGGGACAGCATTTGCCAGAAGCTTATGCAGAAATGATAAGTGCATATGCTCGAGCAGAAAGGAAATGTGCTCAGCAGGGCAAGTGCGAAGTCCAGTTAATGAAGGGGTGCTTCCAGAGTCAGTCAGGGCTGGAGCAAGTTTATTCGGGAGGAGTATTGGCTGTGGTCAGTTAGACAGTTGATGCTATGAAAATTCAGGGATCCATGTGCCCTTGCAGTCCGTCCTTGCAGTCAGGTAGAAGTGCAGATGTCACAGGTCCGTTCTTCAGGCTCTCATTGTAAACTCAGTCATCAGTTAGTTGGGGAGGGTGAGGCGTGCTTGGGAAGTGGGAAGGACTATGTAGGATCACATATCACATATAATCCAGGGGACCTTGACGGGCCAGTCCATGGAGTCAATGCTGTGGGTTGATCCTGCCTGAGGAGTAGCCTTGCCGTATTTGGTTGCTAAGGGAATACTCAGTGATAGGAGGCCCTGACAAAGAGATGGGGGGGAACTGATAGTATATTGGTGAGGACTGTACAGTCTCAAACTGGGGGAGGGGATGCGTCAAGGTAAGTCATTGTCAAACGAGCCTTGATTTGGAAGGGTGCAAGGCCAGCAAGGGCATCGATACCTTAGGAGCCAGGCATTCTGAGGGTAAAGATGGTGCATTTGTGGTGATGTGAAGGGGCTGCAAAATGGAAACTAGGAGATCGCACCTGGAGAACTGTGTGCAGTTTTGGCCATTCAGCTATTTGAGCCTTCTTTGTCATTCAATATGATTTTGGTTGATCATTGATTGATCATCGATACCATAACTCTGCTTTCTCCCCACGTCTCTCAATGCCTTTAAAATCTAAAAAAAAGTTTGTCTCTTTTTGAAGGGATTCATTGAGGTGAAAGTTGACTCTATTGGGTCCCAAAGTTTAAATTTAAAATGTTCATCCTCCTATTTAAATCTCTACATGGCCTTGCTCCTTCAAGCTTAAATAAATTGAGCAATGGTGTGTCAGGTAAAAATTACCTTCACAAAATCCCAGTGCCCATTTTGGAAATAGTATGTAAGTTTGCAGAGATAACCTTGGAATAATAGTTCTTGATTCTTAGCCTATAAATAATTGTACATTCATGTTAAAATGTTTAATACCTCTATTGAATAGTGGTTAAAGAAATTTAATTCAAAGGTGTTAAGTTTTTAACTGGTATTTCTAGAGTGTCACTTCCCAACAAATCATACCCATTATTTATTCATTCAGAAATTAATGCCAGTACATTGCTTGTTCATTAAAACCCATGTATACATGAATAATTAACAATAATAAGAAAAGAGTACACAATAAGAACTTGAAGAAAGTAAGTCGAGATGATGAGCAATGTGTTGCAGTGCCATTTTACAAGTTATCTTTTGATACAGTGGCAGAAGTGGAGAGGTTACTGGACTGTAAACATGACATATTAGTTAGCCTGAAGTTTTTCCAATGCTGTCAGCTATAGGAATGTGTGCTCACTATGCCCATTTAAGTCATTGTTTGTGGGATCATAAAATGATTAGTTTAAAACTTTTCGTTCTGCTAAACAAGGATATTTTGTGAAGGAAGCCTAGTTGAAGGAGAGCCATTCAGTCATCTGTGTCTTGAGTATCTCAAACATGATGGCTCAAATACTGTTTATAGTAACAGGCTGACTGAAGAGCTTTTGTGGACCACATAACCATGCTAACAGAATCATTGGGCATGATTGAGGAACTCAATGTATCTTCCATACACAGTGAGTGGTCTGAAATGAAAACATGATGGATGTAGATTTAGCCAAGGTTTTCAAAAGGGAATTGGATAGGCACATGAAGAGATAAAAATTGGATGGCTACAGTTAAAGGGCAGGGAAATGGGACTAGCTGAATTGTTGTTGCAGAGAGCAACAAGGAAATTATGGAATGAATGACTCCCTTCTGTACTGTAACTATTTTGTGATTCTATTTTACAATGGACAAAGAAAGGGTCACTGTTTTTGGCCTTTTCTTGCTTTATGAACACTGTTTACACAAGCAGTTGTTTTCTCTTTGCTAATTATAAATTAATAGGTTATTGATTCACTTTCTGAAATTGTCACGAGTTCCTATTTTGTTGACAAAACAGGGGTTGGCCACTTAAATTGAACACTTCAGTGAATTCATCAATGGAATGCCAGAACTAGTAAACATTCTTGTCAATGTGATACACTACTGCAAAGTATATGTGCCAAGTTTGCACAGTGGGTATACATTTCTGGGAAATATGGATTGTCCAATTTGTCTGTCCAGCAAGCAAGGCTTCCTGCCAGAAGGACACAATCATAATGTTCTGTGGTAGTGTGCAGATCCACATCTGAAAAAAAAAATAGTACATTTTACTGAACAGAGTAATAATCAAAAACAGCAAGTCAGACTGTTAAAAATGCAAAATAGACAAAACAGAGGGCTGTCTGCAAGCTTTGAACTGAAACTATAACTAGCAAATCAGGATATAATAGAGGGTTACCGTTCACTGGAAACTGAACTGGACTAGCCATATAAATACAATGGCTGCAAGAGCAGTTCTGAGGCTAGGAATCTTGCAATGAATAACCCCGCAAAGCCTGTCCGCCATCTGCAAAGCACAAGTTGGGAGTATGTGGAATATTCCCCACTTTCCTGGATGGGTATAATCAAATAACACTCAGGAAGCTTGGCACTATCCCAGACAAAGCAGCTGACTTGATTGGCATTATGGGGAGACAAGGGCCTCATAGTATTATTGCTGGACTGTTAATCCAGAGATAGCAAGAACTGCAGATACTGGAGTCAGAGTCAACACAGTGTGGAGCTGGAGGAACACAGCAAGTCAGGCAACATCAGAGAAGCAGGAAAGTTGATGTTTTGGATTGAGGCCCTTCATCCGAACTGGCTGTTCTGATAAAGGGTCCCAACCCAAAACATCGACTTTCCTGTTCCCCTGATGCCCTGACCTGCTAGGTTCCTCAGGCTCCACACTGTGTTGACTGTTAATCCAGAGACTCAGGTAATGTTCTGGGGACCCAGGTTGGAATCCCACCATGGCAAATTTTTAAAAAAAGTATGGGATTAAGAGTCTAATGACGATCACAAAACCATTGATAATTGTTGCAGAAAAAAACCCATCAAGTTCAATAATGTCCTTAACTGGTCTGGCCTACGTGCGACTCCAGATACTCAACCAAGTTGTCGACTCAACTGCCCTCTGCAATTAGGGATAGATAATTAAAGCTGACATAGCCAGTGACACCCTCATCCTGTGAATGAGTTTTTAAAAAATGCACAAACGTGCACTCCTTTCACCACCAATGCTCATTAGCAGCAAAGCTTGTACTATATACAAGCTGCACTGCAGAAATTCATCCAGGATCCTTCGAAAACATTTTCAAATCCATGACTATTACCTGCAAGAGCAAATGCATCAGATGCATGGGATCATCAGCACTTGCAAGTTCCTCCAGACACTCACCATCCTGACTTAGAAATGGCACTATTCCTTCAGTATCATTGGGTCAAAATCATAGAACTCCCTCCCTAATAGCAGTGTGGGATTGACTGCAGCAGTTCAAGAAAACACCTCTTCCGCCTTCTCACAGGGAAATGAGATGGTCAATAAATGTTGTCCCAGCCAGCAACAACCTCATCCTTTGAAAGATAGAGGAAAAAATCGAAGCAGGAGCAGCCTCTTTAGCCCTTCAATTTTGCACAGCTATTCTATAACATCATGACTGATTGGCTCCAGGCCTCAATTGCTTCATCGTGCTAGCTCCTCATAGCACTCAGCTCCCCAGTATTTCAAAAATCTAACCACCTTTTCTTTAAATGTTTTCGGTGATCTAGCCTCTGCAACTTGCTGAAGTTGAAAATTACAGACAATCACAGAAACCCTACAGGTATTGGAAGCAGGCCATTTGGTCCATCAACTCCACACTAACTGTCCAAAGAGCATCCTACCTAGACATATTCCCTGCCGAATGCCTGTAACCCAGCATTTCCCATGGCTAATCCACCGAACCTTCACATCCCTTGGACACTAGGGGCAATTTTGCATGGCCAATCCACATAACCTGCACATCTTTCAACTGTGTTGAGGAGACCAGAGCACCCAGAGGAAATCCACACAGACCACGGGGAGAAATGTGCAAACTTCGCACAGACTGTCGCCTGAGGGTGGAATCAAACCCGGGTCCCTGGAAGTGTGAGGTAGCAGTGCTAACCATTGTGCTACCATGTAATCCATCGCTGTCTGAGAGAAGAAATTCCTTCACATCTGAGTCTTAAAGGGGTAAACCCTTATGCTGGAATTATTTTGAAGATATAGAAACAGAAATTATAAAGAGGAATAAATAGACGTAGGTGTATTTGGAGTTTCAGAAGGCATTTGATAAGGTGCCATATCATTAGGGATCCTGTAAGACTATGTCCCATACAGTTCTTAGGCCTGTGTGTATTGGTACTTCTTTTTAAAGGACCTCACATCAGTGGACCCTACTGGTTTCCCTTAACAGGTCAAGATACTTATCCCGCCCACACTGAGTGTGGTCCCAGTCACTTGTTTTCGAATTGTGTACTTGCAATTTCTGTCATGATGGAATGTTATAGTGTACGTTCCTCTGCCTGTGGCTTTCAGCCTCTCCTCTACATGCTACTGAAGCCCTGACCATTCAGATCCCATCTCTGGTAGGTGGTCCCATGAACCCTATAGATTTTGCACCTCTCTAGGCTTTCACCCAACCTATCTACATGAGCCTGCACCTGCTCACCTTCCTCCCCCCCACCCCCCCCACCCCCCCCCCCCCCCCAACCAATGGCACATGAGATGACCAGTATGTTTGCCACATAAGCTGTTGGCACAAGTGTGACATTTACTTGTACACTGCTGTACAGCAAAATGTCTGTCCCATGGACTTGTGACTGCAGAGCAGCAAGGCAGGCTGTTGTGGATATCTGACTGTGCAGATTGGTAAGGCAAAGTATGGATGTGACTCACTATGTGAGCAAGTGCTAAGTTAGTGGACACTAAGTAAAGCAAGCATGCAGACGTGAGATATAGCCTGGTCCAATCTGTGATCTGGTGCCTATGGAAGTGCGTAAATTGTCCTTACAGCAGCCTTTCAATGCTTGTTGCTGGTGTGCTGTGCTATGCAGATCGGTGTTTCCTGAGCATTGTGCAAGTGGATAACAGGGCTACCCTAATGGTCATAAAAGATCAGCAAATATCAAGTGCTAATGTCCACATACAAAGGGCTATGTGTGGCTGGTGTCCCCGGATTGTGCCATGAGATTCTGTTTGGTGCTGAGTGACTTGGAGGCTCCTCAAAGCCAGCAGCGAGCTGAAATTATTGTGAATTCTTGAAGTCCAACTTGTTCAACACATCTGGTAGATTGGAAGCTGGATATTAATGATGTGAGTTGCATCAGTAACATGGCATTTAACAAGCTACAATCCACCTTAATTGGCAACACTGCTGCACAGCAAGAAACATGCTTTGCTGCTCAGCAAATGCATGCAAGATGCAACAAGTTGCTCTTGATGTTGGTCTCACCAGACCCTCACCCAATTCTGCCAAAAATTGTACTATTATCTACGTCAAACTCCAAAAAGATTCCACCTGTAAGGTCACCTTGGAATGGAATGGAATTCTGAGATCAAAAGTGGCATTTGACAAAAAATGGAAACAAGAACAAACTTAAGGTGGCAAGGGTATGGAATTGCATAAAGGCTTGTGACAGATGTTAAAAATAATGATATCAGTCTTCTTAATGTTGAGCTACTTTCCATTCACTTGTGGGATATGGGCATTGCTGACTGGCCAGCATTTTTCTTTTTATTCATTCATGGGATGAGGGTGTCACTGGCAAGGCAGCATTTACTGTCCATCCCTAATTGCCCAGAGTCAACCACATTGTTGTAGGTCTGAAGTCACATGTAGGCCAGGCCAGGTAAGGATGACAGTTTCCTTCCCTAAAGGACATTAGTGAACCAGATGGGCTTTTTCCTGACAATTGATTCATGGTCATCATTAGACTCTTAATTCCAGATTTTGTCTTTTTTTTTATTGAATTCAAATTCCACCACCTGCCATGGCAGGATTTGAACCTGGGCTTCCAGAACATTATCTGGGTCTCTGGATTAATAGTCCAGCAATAATACCACTAGGCCATTGCCTCCCCTTCTATGGCTTGTGCTCCTTTGCTGGAAAAGTTCTGAAAAAGGGTCACTAAACTCAAAAACTTTTCTGTCCACAGATGCTGCCAGACCTGCTGAGTTTCCCCAGCAATTTCTGCTTTTGTTAACAAAAATCCTACCGAGCTCACTGAGGGAAAGGAAACATTTTAACTATTTACACATTAGAAACCTTTCAGAATCTCAAATTTCTTGATTACATCTATCTTTCATCTTCTCAAATCGAAATCTTAACTATGATTTCAGAAAACTATATATTTTTCAGTTTCTAATGTAATTCTAGCAGATCTTTTAATGTCTCTAAAATGCTTCCTAAATAAAGTCCCTAGCATTTTATGCAATACTGCAGCTGCAGCCGATCTAATGTTTTGTACAAATTTAACAGAAGTTATTTAGCACATTCATTACTTTTTCTACCAGGGTTCCCAGCTTCAAAGATTTTTTTTATTCACAGTTGCTGCACATCTTTCCTGTCCCTCCATGCTGTCATGAACTTCAAAATTTAGATCTCTTGCTTCCAATATTCTCTATCCAAAAGTATAAAACCACATATTTATTGAACAGAATAAAAACAGAAAGAACTGACTCGAAACGTTAACTCTGATTTCTCTCCACAGATGCTGCTGGACCTGCTGAGTTTTCCAGCAATTTCTATTTATGTCTATTTATTGAACTATTTCTACTCCCTAACCATCATGTCTTACAATCGAAGGCTTTCACATCACAGTTTGCTTTGCTTTTTGGGAATGTCAAAATCACATTTCTCTTGTCCATTTATATAACTGAAAAAGAGATTGCAGTACAGAACCTTATTTCCATCTTTACCTTCCTGCACTTCTTCCTCCCACATATTGTGCAAACACTCATATTTTTCTATGAATCTGGTACACCTCAGGCACCTTCATCAATAGTTCCTGCGTGTCCTATAATTTCATGGCTGCTCCACAACCACCCTTTTGTGGTTGGGTAGTATTTCCAGTTCCTTTACTATCCCAATGTTTGGCCGCATCAGCAGCCACACAATGGACTGTCATTCCATGCCACTCCCAAAACCATCTTAGACACATGTCTCCATTGGCTAATATGCATTCCTACTGGGAATCGAGGAACCCTACCCTTAGACTCAATAGCTAGATCCTACTCTTATCACTGAGTCACCCCTTCCAGTTTGAAAACCAGGCTGATCGATCAGGGCAATTTACACAACATGACCGACTATTCTGAAGGCTCCTGCATCTACCAGAAGGCAATCCATTCTCCACATTCACCATAAGTTACAGGGCAGAGGTAACCAGAATGGCCACAATCCCTTGATGTCTAGGACAGTGGCATGGGGCAGCTTCTATACCTTCCAGGCTGTGAATGCAGCTTACCCAGTTGGGACCTTTACTCTGCCATTTCTCTCTACAATTCCTGCACCTCAAAGCTTCCATTATCCAGGTAGTTATACTTTCCAGTCATGTCCTTCTCCCCCTTTGGGAACTTCTTCTACTCTCATTTAAAGTGTCTCATTGTTCACAGTTGTGATTGCACTGGAAAGTGTGGAGATGACATTTCCCAGGATGTTGTCTGAAGTGGAAAGTTTTAGCTTTGAAGAGAGATTGGACAGTTGTTTTCCTTGGAGTAGAGGAGGTTGAGAGTTGACATGATTGAGATGCGTAAAATTATGGGGGGCACATACAGGGTAGGCAGGAAGAAAGATATCCCCTTGGTGGAGGATCAATGACCTGGTGGCATAATTTAACATAAGTGGCAAGAGATTTAGAGGAGATGTGAGGAATAACTTTTTCACCGAGCAGCTGGTGGGAATCTGGAACTTACTGCCTGTAAGGGTGGTAAAGCAGAAACCCTGATAACATTTAAGTAGTATTTGGATGAGCACTTGTGGTGCCAAGGCACACAAAGCAATAGGTCAAGTTCTGAAAAATGGGATTCAAATAGTTAGGTGGTTGTTTTTGACCAATGTGGACTGGATGGGATGAAGGGCCATTTTCTGTACCGTAGACCTTAATGACTCTATGAGTATGACCTTGAATATGATATATCACCTGAGTCTTTGATATACCATCAACCAGGTAGACTTTTCCACCTTTGGCATTCAGGTTGACTCTTGTGTCCACACATCAGCCCTAGCCATCAGGTTCTTTCTCTGGAAGATTGTTTTGACACATCTCAGTTAAGAGATATTTTCTTAACTACGTATTTAGTCACTAACTCGTCAATTCCAGGTTTGGTCATTTCCCTACCTTCTGGCTAGCTCACCAAATGCTGTAGGCTATTTTTATTCAATGCCAATTCCCTATTTGGTTAAAGGTTTACTCTGGGTATCAATGACTCAAAACCTGGAATTTTTCCAAACAATAATACCTATATTGACTGTTAGTTACATTATGTACACAGTACAATAATACTCAGCCTATTTGGTTTCCCCAAGAGACAGACAGACAAATTGGTGGTTGGTCTGCCTTCTGCCGTTCTTCTGATTAATATCTGACTAAGTTATCTCCTTCCTTCAACTTCAGCAGCAATTGCCCCTTTTGGCAATAATGACCCTGAACTCAAGGAGGATTGTGCTGAAGCAAGTCTCTGCTCCCTGTTTCTTTGTTTAAAATTTGCCTTTGAACTGAAAGACTTTCTAGGCTATTTCAGGGGTGAGTTAAGAGTCAATCCACAATACAGATCCACAGAATTATTAGGGTGTATCAGTAGGCCATTTGGCCCATCATGCTAGCACTGACTTTATGAACTAGTCTAGCTTTATTATCATGTGCCATCACCATGGATCTGGAGTCAGATGTAAACCAGATCAGGTAAGGACAACTGATTTTCTTCTCGAAAGAACATGAGTGATCCAAATGGGTTTTTACAGAAACAAATTGATGATCATGGTCAGTATTACTGAGACTAGCTTTTAATTGCATACTTTCTTAACTGAATTTAAAATTCACCAACTGCCAACTCTTGGTGACTGCATATTGGTCACATTTTCTCTCTTGTTCCTCAAGCTCAGTCAACCTTTGCAAAAAGCTTTGTAGAAAGTATTGGTAAGGTCCCTCCTTGAACAAAAAACACAGGCCAGCTGAATATAATCTCTGTAAACAGGGAAACAGGTTCAAAGTCGGGAGGATTTACCAAAGGTGAACTTTGAACTAAAATGTCGGCTTATGTAAACAGAGTGTTGCGACTAACTGCAGACGATTCAAAAGGAATCTATAAGGTAAAGGGGGAGACACTTTATGACTGTGTGTAAAGAACAGTTCGCCTATTAGGTGATGCACACTATAGTCTCTGACCTTTCCCAGTACTCGTTTTGTTTTATTAATGTTTTCAGGATAATAGGCAGTTACTGGTAGGTACAGAAGATCAAGGATCATGGTGGTTTGTTGAAACTGATTGTGACATGTTTCATGGATGAGCTGTTCATAACAACATAAGAAACAGGAGCTGAAGTTGGCCGTTCGTTCCTTCAAGCCTGCTCAGCCGTTCAATAAGATCATGGCTGATTTGCCGCAGAACTCAACTCCTCTTTCAGGCTGGCTCACCATAGCCCTCAACTTTACATTTTTTGTTTGACTATCCATTTGAATGTTTGGATAATTCAATCCATGGTATGTGCATGAGAATATATTTAGTACAATCACTCAACTATTAAATGTCCAATCTGAGCTGCAAATGTAGAAGGCTGAAGATCGTGAACATCCCCCTCTTCGTGATTTGTTATTTTCTAAATTATTAAAAGTTCAATCTGTTTCTCTTTTCCATCTTGGCTGTAAGCAGCCACCCACGTTAATTAGTACTGTCATATAGCACAGAACGAATGAGGTAATGGTTGGTTAAGATTATAACTGCAGTGAGCTTTAAGGTGAAAAGGCAGACCAGACCTGGTTAAGAAACTGAAATGTGTGAAATTGATTTGTATGTTTTGCAAATGCTTTGTTACAAAAACCATAAAAAATAAAATGTTGACAGAAGAATATTAGCTCTGATTTTGCTTTCTCAATACAGACTAATGTTCATCTGTTTGCTGCCGTTGAAAGATGTATTGGTAGCCCAATTTGATATGATGTGATTAACCCTGAAATTTGGAATGCTGTGCTGGATGGGACTGGAGGCTAGTGGCACTCTCCATATTCCTAAAGGAGCAGGGACCAGCAGTTGAAGAATTTTGCTTATTTGTCCACAATTTACATTTTCTTAGTTTGTACAAAACATCAAGGCTCATATGCATCGGTGTAAGTCAGCAAAATTACTGAAAAGCAAATCCATCAGGAATGAAAGGGTAAGTTTTGTTTCTGTAAACCATTATTATTGGCAAAATATATTCTTCATGAGTCTCCCAGCTCCTCGTCCCATCCATCTCTCTCCTCCACACTACCTTCTTTCCCTAGTTATCTTGAATCCCTGTCTCCTCTTCCCTTTCTTCTCCAGTTCTGCAAATTCATTATCAATCTCACCTCTATGTCCCCCAGCACCCCATTTCCTCTTCTCCTGAATTTTCCCTCTCCCTCTGTGCCTCCAACTTCTCTGGCTCTCCTGGGTCCAGCCAACCACCCCTAGGGCTCTGGATACTCAATCCACATTAGTCCATGTTGGCAGGATTGAAGAGTTGAGGAGGAGTCAGCAGAGGTTGGGTGCCAGGTGAATGTTCGATTCCAGCCTTAGGTTCTCCCCATGTCGGCGTGGGTTTCCTTCAGGTGCTCCGGTTTCCTCCCAGAGTCCAAAGATGTGCAGGTTATGTGGATTGGCAATGCTTAATTGTCCATAGTGTCCAGGGATGTGCAGGCTAGTTGGCTTAGCCATGGGAAATGCAGGGTTACTTGAATAGGGTGAAGGGGGTGGTCTGGCTGGGATGCACTTCAGAGGGACTGAATGGTCTCTATCTGCACTGTAGGGATTCTATGATTCTATGAATGGCCTGTGGAGGAGCTATGGAACTGGAGGATGGAGTAAGAGTTGCTGAGGGGAGCTGGGATGAACTAGGAATAGATGGTTTGGAAAAACAAACAAACCAACAGGGGGAGAGGAGCCAAAGGAACTGGGAGAGTCTGTGGAGCCAAAGATTAGCAGCTGACAGGTAATCCCAGGAACTTGAGCAAGCCTGAATCAGGTTAGTTGAGGATGTAGGGATAGCAGGTGCGTGGAAGACCTGGTCTGTGGAAACAGCTTAGGAAGTTGAGCTGGGCAAATAGAACTACAATCATAAGAGAAATAACTGCATGGTTTTGTGAAAGAGAAATCATGCTTGACAATTATATTAGAGTCCTTCAGGATGTGACAAACAAGACAGATAAAGGGCTAAAGGGGAATGTGATATCATTGAATTTCTAAAAGACAAACAGGAATTGTCAGAGTCAGCTCTAAGCTCTGCAGTCATGTCACATTCAGTCATCAATGGTGGTGGAGAATTAAACACCCATGGGAGGAGGCTCCCCAGATATCCCCACCCTCAGTAATGGGGGAGCCCAGTACTAGGCTAATGGATTTGCAACAATCTTCAGCCAGAAGTGTTGAGTGAATGACCTATCTCAGACACCTCCAGAGGTCAGCAGTATGATTGATGTCAGTTTTCAGCCAATTCAATTTTTTACATGTGATACCAAGAAACAGGCGAGCAACAGTGTACCATAAAGGCTATGGGCCCTGACAACATTCTGGTTTGTACCCCATAACTTGCTGTACCTACAGCCAAGCTGTTCCAGTACTGCTACAACACTAGGGAATGATTAGTTCAGTTTTATGAGAGAGACACCAACAGCTCAAGTTCAATTCCCATACTGGTTGAGGTCATCCTGAAAGTCCTGTGTTCTCTACTTCTCACCTCACCTGAGGCTTAAAACTGGACAAATCTAACCCATCAGGACATTCTCAATCATCAGTAGAGTAATTGAGGGGGTTATCAACAAGACAATGAAGCATTTGTTGAGCAAGAAGCTATTCATTAACTCAGATCTACCAAGGCTGCTCAGCTCCTGACCTCATTGCAATCTTAGTCCAATCATGGACTATAAAATTTAGAGGTGTGGTCAGAGTGGATGCCTTTGAAAGCAAGGCTGCATTTGACTGAGTATGGCACCAAGGATGACATCATGCCACCAGCAAAACTAGAGTCAGTGGGAATTAGGGACAAAACTCTGCTGTACAGAGTCATATCTGGCACATAGGAAAATGATTATGGTTGTTAAGAGTTCAGTTATCTCAGCTCCAGGACATCTCTGCAGGACTTCCTCAAGGTAACATAGGCCCAAACATCTTCAGCTGTTTCATCAATGACCTTCCCTCCATCGTAAGTTCAAAACTGGGGATGTTTGCTGACGAATGCACAATGTTCAGCACCATTCATGGCTCCTCTCAGGTACTGTAACAGTCTATGTCCAAATGCAGCAGAACCCAGACAATATCCAGGTTCGGGCTGACAAGTGACAAGTAACATTCATGCCACACAAGTTCCAGGCAATGATCATCTCCAATAAGAGAGAATCTAAACATTGGTCCTTGACATTCAATGGTATTACCATCATTGAATCTCCCCTTGTGTGTTACCAATGACCAGAAATTGAAATGGACTAGCCATATAAATACTGAGTGCACAACAGCAGGTCAGAGGTTGTGAATCCTGTGGCAAGTAACTTATCTCTTGACCCACCAAAGCCTGTCCATAATCTACAAGACACAAGTTAGGAGTGTGATATAATACCTGGATAAGTGCAGCTCCAAAAAACACTCAAGAAGCTAGACACCATCCAGGACAAAGCAGGCCCCTTGACTGGCACCACACCCACAAATGTTCATTCTGTCTACTATATGTAGTATTGCACCATCTATGAAATGCATTGCAGAAATTCTCCCAGGCTCCTTTGACAACACTTTTCAAACTCACGACAACTACCATCTTGAAAGAACAAGGACAGCAGATACAAGGGACATCATATCTGCATGTTCCCCTCCAAGCTACCAACCATCCTGGCTTGGAATTATGTTGCCAATCCTTCACCATCATTGGGCAAAAATCCTCAAACTCCCACCGAACAGTAATGTGGGTGTAGCTACATCAAACAGACTCAAATCCCTCTGTACTACAACAATTGGCAACCTCTCGCCATTTGATTAATTTTCAGCTTTTCTATTATTCTTGCCAAAGTGGACAACTTTATATTTTCACACATTATACTCCATCTCCCTATATCCCTTTTCAGACTCTGTATGTATGGATAGCCACATCCATGAGTTCATTTAAAACATTACATATAAGAAGGTACAACATGAAAGGTCATTGCACTAGATAAGAGTTTATGGTCAAGTAAAAGCAAAATACTGCGGATGCTGGAAATCTTAAGGAAGCACAGAGAATGCCAGAGAAACTCAGCAGATCTGGCAGCATCTATAGAGAATCTGGTATGACCTTTCATCTGAAGAGTTTATGTTGCTGGGATATGTTTCAGCACAGATAGAGGATTGGCGAACAGGAAACCAAGAGTTGGGATAAATACATAAATATCAGGTTGGCAAACTGTAACAAATGGATTGTCACAAGGTATGTTATTTATGCTGCATACTCATGACTTAGATGAAGGGACCAACTGTGTTATAGCTCAATTTGCTGATAATACAAAGCAAGCTGTCAGGTTACAGAGTCTGAAAAGGAATATAGGGAGATGGAGTATAATGTGTGAAAATGTAAAGTTGTCCACTTTGGCAAGAATAATAGAAAAGCTGAAAATTAATCAAATGGCAAGAGGTTGCCAAGTGTTGTTGTAGTGAGGGATTTGAGTGTTTTGTAACATCAATCACAAAATGTTTGTTCTAGCAAGTACAAACTTGCAAGTGATTAGGAAGGCCAATAGATGTTGGCTTTTATATCAAGAGGAATGGAGTTTCAAAGTGAAGAAATTGTGCTACAAATTTGTTGGCATTGGTGAGACTCCAGCTAGATTTCTGTGCAAAGTTCTGGTCTCCTTACTTAAGAAGTGATAAGACCAGCATTGGAAGCAGATCATGAAGGTTTACTGGGCTGATTCCTGGGATGAAAGATTTTCTTATGAAGAAAGGTTGAGCAGATTGGGCTCACATGTATTCAAATTTAGAAGAATGAGAGATTGAAGTATGCAAAATTCTGAAGGGGTTGATAGAGTGAAGTGGTGAGATGTTGTTTCCCCATGTGGAGGCATTGAGAATTAGAGATTACAGTTTTAAAATGAGTCTCTGATTTAAGATGGAAACTGGGAGGAATTTTTTTTTTCTCTCAGTGGGCTGTTAGTCTTGGAAATTCTCTTTCCCAAAGACCAGCGGAGGTTGGGTAATTTAATCAAGACTGAGTTGGACATATTTTGATTGACAAGCGAGTCAACAGTTCTTGGGGGAGTGTGTCAGAGGGATGCAGGCAGGAAAGGGGAGCTAAGAAACAATCAGATCGGCTAGGATCTCTGAATGGTAAAGCAGACTTGGTGGGCTGAGTGGCCTACTCCAATTTCTATATCTTATAATCTGTGAAGAAGGAGAAGTCAGGGAATCTTGTGTATTTGGGAATCTGGAGGAGTAAGGGAAGCCAGTGGAATCAGAAAAATCAGGAAAAAAAATCAGGAAGTTTCGGGGAAGAGACAATGCTACTATTACTGGAGGAGCAGAATCTGGCTGCTTTTAAAACAGCTGCATGAGCATAAAAAGTATTTCAATGTTGATACAGTATTAAACATTAAGATAAATTGCTTGGAGTATTCAAAATTAGTTTTAAAAACTTGCCTGCCATTGAGCTATAAACTGACCTAAATAGTTGTCCTTTCATCAGGGGACATGGTTACATCAACAGTACATCAAATGGGAAGATACTACTACTTGTTCTGACGTGACGTCCTGGAAGAGAAAGTTGTCACTGTAGATCACAGAAACGTTAAGAACAGATTTTGTTTTTGTGCAGTCAATACCGAATGCTGACACTTTGCACTTACAGGAAAGTTCAGACATTATGTTCAACATCAGCTTAAAGTGTTGAAAATTATGTCTTTTGTGCAAGAAAGATTACAGAACAATGGCAAGAGAGAATATTGATAAAAGACAGAATTGTTGCACAGCTTTGCATCTGTGACATTGTAATCTTGGCAAAGGAAGATGTTGGAACTGCTTCACAAAGAATAGAAAAGTCTCTCAGGGAGAATAATTGCGTAAAGCCTCTAATCGGGTTCAGGGATCTCAATGTTCTTAGTAATTCAAATGATCGCTTCTCGCAGCCCAGTGCTGAGTTTGCTGTTGAGTGGCTGTACATCTAAGCCCAAGTTTGTGTGAGGCTAGCACCATTTATAGCACGTCTAGATGCCTAGATTGCATTTCTTCGAGGGGATGTGCAGCTGTCTGAAATAGTTAAGAGGGAGTTCAGGAGTAGAAAGAAGAAGCAGAACTTATGGAATACATCAGAGCGCATCCGTCGCCAAACTTTTCCAGTTCAGCACTGGGTACATTGCTGCAGAAGGTGGAGAGAAGAGTGGTCAGTATAAATGTGATTGGAGCAAATTGCCATCATCTTAATGCCATCAGTCAGGTTTGGGGGACTTGGTAACAGTGCCACAAAGTATTCAATAACCTCACATGAGTGTTCAAGTTTACTGAATGCATCTTGAAATGCAAACTTCATCTTACAAACAGCCTTGTAACTGCTCCATTCATCACACATACCTGCTACACACTTTACACATCTACCAACATTCTCGATCCAGTATGACCCACACTCAAAATCTATTGCCTCACTTCATTATAGTGTAACTTCCACAAACCCTCACACTCCCATCTCATAGCTTGCACATGCTACCAGCTACTCAGCTGTGGAAGGCACATCAGCCCAGATGTTGAACCACACTTACTGAATGAAATGCTATGGCTTTTCCAATTGGTGGTAAGAATGGCATCCAATCAGGTGGAATGGAGGTATGCCAGAATACCACTACTCTACTGTCTCCACCAGAATTACTTCAGGCCAGCAATGTCAGTGATTGAACTCTCCATCACACCACCAACAGAGGTATTTACAAAGATAATTAATGACCACTTGAGATTCTGATCCCATGCGGCTGGTTCCAGTTCAGATATTATTCCAAGGCAGACAGGTCTGTCGCTATGTCAGGTGATCTGTGCAGTCAACTTGTGCTTTCTGGGACTAGGGGTGTAGTGTAGCGGTGGCAGGGGAGGGAAGGAGGGGGTTGGTTGTCCCTTGTTCTAAGGTACTCTGTGCCTGACCATTTGATTTGGTAATCAGTATAGGATGCTGAAGATGAGAACAAAACCCTCTTGCCCTTGCTGCTGACTTCCTTACACTCTTCTCACCATCACCCTCGCCATTTCTTACCAGTGGCTTGGATTGTTCATTGAGCCTGCATCTCCAGTAGGTCTCATTCTGACAGGAGCCCCACTACCTCCACAGTGACTCTCCCATTCAAATGAGCTACCAGCCACTGATAGGTCCGCAGTTGTTACAGACAGCATTTGACCCCTACCACCTCCCTAGAACAGTTGAAGCCTGGGCAAGTCCATTGCTGGCTGCTTAACTGGTAGACCATCCTGTTGGAGACAAAATAGGTCTCTCCCTCGCTTTCCAGCCAGTTGATTGGATTTCTGATGCTTCCAGGAAAAAAAAACTGACACATTTTCTTCTTTCATTCAGGACATGGTAGCTCATAAGGGAAGGCAGCAGAATGAAGCAGCAGGGAACAGGCATAGCTGCATATCTTAACCTTCATGGAGAAGCAATTCCTTTAGTGCATTGATTAGTGAGTCCATGACAAAGCCTGTGACCAGCAGATTGATTGAATCCATAGAGAGCGGCTGGTATATTTCAGCCCTCTCACCTGTCTTCAGTATATATTTCACCTTTTCCTAGCTACTACTAGTTCTGATAAAATGTCACAGGAACGGACACATTGACTCTGCTTTCTCTCCACAGTTGCTTTTAGATCCGCTGAGCTTCTCCAGCTATTTTTCATTCCATCAGCCTTCCTGCTGCAACCTGTGTGGTAGCTTTCTGTGTTTTTGCACAAGTATCCCCAAGTCCCTTCGTGTTGCAGCTTTCTGCAGCTCTTCTCCATCAAAATAATACTGCGTTGTGTTGTTTTCCCTTCCAAAGTGAACAAAATTATCCCACATTAGACTCCATTACCTGCCTTTCTCTCCTCAGCCTGGCTGTCACCCATGCCCTGTCTGCTCATTCAGTCTTTCGCTGTGGTGTGATGACCCCACTGAATGTGCTGTCCATGATAATCTCAGCATTGCGGGTGCTCCACCATGATTCTACCCATACCTCCAGCTTCGAAATACGAATAGTAGAGTAGGTGCAGCTAGGCACATTTCCTGCAAACATAGTGGCCAGGAACACTGGATGTGTCCATACCTTCCCAAAAAGTGCAAGTGGAGCTTATCACAGATGAGACTTCTGCTGCCGTGGCTTCCCTTTAGATTAAGCTCATTAAAACAGACTAATTGCACTGAGGTCCATTTTTTTTTCAATCTATATATTCTCACTACAGTTATTTTGAATAAACTAATAGATTAATGCAGTTTAATTACTACAATGTAGAAATACTCACCCGACCCTACTCTGGCTGCATCATAATTTAAAGCTAGTTAAAGTCACCCTCTACCAATACTATTTCACTGAGTTCTGCATTCTCTTCACACACTGCTTTATACCGAGTTCACTGCCTTATACTAGCACTGCTTTATACTAGGTTCGTTGCTCTTTTATTACTTTGTTCTATCCTGATTCACCATACTCCTCTCAAATTGCTTTATATTATGTATACTGTTCTCATGTCATGCTGCTTTACATCAAGTTCACCACTTTCCTCTTGCACTGCGACATATTGAGTATATATACACTTTTGGTACTGAACAGCATACATACTCCTGAAATCATGGGTGCTGCGGACCCAATAATACAACCTCAGATTTATAATGACCACGATTCAATCAAATTTTGAATCGTGTTGAGGATTCAAATTTTGGAATGCACTGAGGCCAGATTTTATCTTTCAGGCTGTGAGGACACCATAGTGACCAATGCTGAAATATTGAGCAAGACCTGAGTATTTAATAGATCGGGCAGCACGGTGGCTCAGTGGTTAGCACTGCTGCTTCACAGTACTAGGGACCTGGGTTCAATTCCACCCTCAGTTGACTGTCTGTGTGGAGTTTGCACATTCTCCCTGTGTCTATGTGGGTTTCCTCCAGGTGCTCTGGTTTCCTCCCACAGTCCAAAGATGTGCAGGTTAAGTGGATTGGCCATGCTAAATTGCCTGTAGTGTTCAGGGATGTGTAGATTAGGTAGGGGATGAGTCTGGGTGGGATGCTCTGAGGGTCAGTGTGGACTTGTTGGGCCAGAGGGCCTGTTTCCACACTGTAGGAATACTAAGAATGTGCTGACCTAAAAGATATCCTCAGCTTTTGATGAAATGGACCTGGACATAAGAAGCCTCCATGCAAGGGCTAGGCTGGGGAATGGAACATACAACTGAGTTCTGTTTACACAGGATGCAGCAGTCACTCATTTTCCATTTTGCATTATTGATCAATACCTTGATGCCACACATTGCAAAATTTTCACTGTTATGTTAAAAATGTTAAACATGCAGCTTGTCAGACAAGGTTAATTAGATTGAGTTCTGAATTGGTATAACTAGTATTGTTCCTTGGAGGGAAATAATTATCAGTTTTACGCTGGGCTCTCCCGATCTCTCTTGACTTGTGTGTAGTGAAGAAAGGCAATTATCATAAGCAGGCTCTTGACGTTTAACCAATGTTTTGTGACTTTTCTGTGATATGATTGCGTTAGTAGCCCAGAAGGCCTACAATTGTTTTTCCATTTTAGTTTACGTGAGATACACATTGCTTCATGTACATTTTTATGGTGACACCACATTGCCAGTGAGTTTTGAAAAATCTCATGTTAATATTGCATTTTATCAATGATACCTGTATCTGTTCATTGAAAACCATCAACTTAGTTCAATGCTCCTTCTCTTCTCGCATTAATTATTGTTTTAGTCATTTTTTTCAACTTTTCATCCAAATCGCTGTTAATAATTACTTCAAATTAATCTTCCAAGATAATCCATTCTTTCTTTGGAATATGCATTGAAATCTGACCTTGATTGATAGAAATGAAGGATTTAATTTTTCCAATCCTGTAGTGAAAGGCTTGGAGTTTCTGGGGCTCTTAGGGGCAAGGTGAGAGGGGTTGGTGGATGGGCAGCATGTTGTTAAATTGGTGGCGAAATGTCAGAATGGATCCCATATTTCTTCACACTTCTACCCAAACTTCCTAGGTGTGATTAGGTAAATGGGAAGGAGATAAAAAAAACCCTGCTAACTTTAGGCCAGTTAGCCTAATATCTATCATTGGCAAAATGATAGAATGTATTGTAAAGGATGTAAAACCAGAGCATTTAGAAATACATAGTATGATCAAGCCGAGTCAATATGGTATTATGAACAAGAAATCATGTCAGACAAACTTACTAGAATTCTTTGAGGAAACAAGCAGGATAGATAAAGGGAAGCAGTGGTTGTAATATTTTTTGGATTTTTAGAAGGCGTTTGATAAGGTACCACAATTAGACAACTTCATAACAGCCCATGTTGTTGGAGGTAATATATTAACATAGATAGAGGATTGGCTAACTAATAGAAGACAGAGAATTGAGATAAGGGGGTATTTTCAGGATGGGGAACCCATAACTGTTGGAGAGTCAAATGCATTGTCACACCTGTCCTGTGACCCATCTAAGTTTATTAGACTGTGTAATTTAAAATATCCGCCATCACACCAGTGTTCAGTGCTGAGAAGGACAGATTTTTAATGATTAAGGGAATCACGGGTTCTGGCAAGAAGGCAGTAAACTGGAGTTCAGGATTATTGGATCAGCCATGATCTAATTGAATGGCGGAGCACACTTGAGGGAATGAATGGTCAAGTTCTGCTTCCACTTCTTAAGAGATCTTGACTGTGCACGCTGGTGCTGGGAAGCAATTGCAATTATTAATCAGATGGTGAAAAAAGATTTTGCAGCAGTTTTACCATTTCCCAGGGACACAGGGGATCCATACAGTGCCAACTTCTCAAAGGAGGCAAAATCTCAACAGCAAATGCTTGCTGAAATGTCCAGTCATTAAAACTTACTGAATTACAATCAGGGCAGGCTCAGATCGCAGCAACGAAAGCTGAATCTGTAATTAAGTCAGCCAGCTAGGCCTCATAGAATACGAGTTCCCTGATTGGGGCTGTTAATCTGGTCTAATCAAGGAGACCTGGCTGATGTAAAAAAGGAGTGTCAGAGATGCTGACACTCTGGTACCTGACACAAAATGAGGCAATACTAGAGTCAAAGGATGTTCATGTGTAAATAAAGGGTGCCTTGGGGACAGAGACTGACCTCTGTGGAGTTATTTTAGAGCCATTATGCCATCAAGGCTCTGAAGCTAAATGGGTGCTCTGCTCTCAGAGATTGCCTCCTCCAGCGAGACCAACAGCAGGATAGAGAGTGCATTCACCAAATGGAAAAGGGGAGCAGTCGGCTGAGATGCCCCAGCAGCATGAATCTGAAATGGAACAGAGGTGAGGAGAGCAGTTTCCTCCATGGGCATGATGACAGGACACAGCATTTCCCCAGAGTCTCCCAACTTGGCTATTTGGAATCTATTCCTCCTACAATAAGAGAAATATACAGAGTCACACTTGTCCTGTGACCCATCAAGGTTGGTTACTCTGTGTCTCTGAAAAAATCCACCATCATGCCACTCAGAGGCTCGTGCTAAGTGGCTGTTCACTTTTTTCACTACAATGGGCATTCTGTGATCGTCCGAACATTGGTCCTTGGTCATTCATTATGCATAGGTTAGCCACCTTGCTTTGCATTTCACAGGAGCACCATAAAAGTCATGAAAGACCTTGCCATCGTGCATTGCCACTCGCCGTGTCAGACCTCACAAGACCATTGAGTCACTTCTGGAACTGCACCCCATGCTCAAGCAAACTTCCTGAGGCTTCTGGCTTGTTCAGCTACCTTCAATAGGGACAGATCCTCACTCTATTCCTTCAATATTTGCAGAAATACGGAATTGATTGAAACATTGAGTTTCCTCTCACTGCAGTTATTGCTGCACAGCTGGTGTATGTTATCTCTTTTCCTCTGCCTTCTACTTATGCAGCCTGTATGAAGGTTGAAGTCTGGCTTTTAAGCATGATCCTGGGAAATGACTATATGGCTATCCGAGATGTGTAGTAGATTAGGTGGGTTATAGGGGGATGGGTCTGGATGCGATGCTCTGAGGGTCAGAGTGGACTTGTTGGGCCAAAGGGCCTGTTTCCACACTGTAGGGATTCTATATATATATTATTGGCTGGCAACAGGAAGCAACAGGATTCTAATTGGCTAAATATTGGAAGAGTGCCAATGAAGTTTTGCCATCTACCTGTGAATGTTCCTCGTATTGGGATGTTGACTCATTTGGTAAATTAAAGTATCCATTGATTGTGATTGTAAGGATCCTGATGTAAATGGAAGTCAGTAATCAATTTCATTGATCAATTACACAGAGTGTAACCAACAAGCTCAGAGCCAGATGTTCCATCATTTTCTCTTAAAATGCAACTTGGGCCTAAAATAAAGTACCTCAATTGGTCTGAAATGTTTCTGATTGTTCAGCAACCGACACTAGTCGGTATTTTATTTTCTTTGTAGTTGGCAAACTTACATATATTAGTATTCCAAAGATGTTGACATTTTCAGCGAGAAGCATCGTGATTCAATATCCTTTCCTGTCCCCGGATTTTCTAGATTACTTAGTTACTTCATACGTGTAAACAAAGAATATTTTAGCTATCAAAGCAAATATTTAAATTCTGTATATTTGAAGTCCCACTAACAAAACTAAAACATAAATCAAAAAATCTTGTTTCAGAAGTCAAAATCTTGTCCAAATGCAACAAGATCTTGATGAAATACAGACCTAGGCTGAGAAGTGACAAGGAACATTTGTACCACACAAGTTCTAGGCAATCAGCATCTCAAAAAGAAAAAATCCAATTATCTCCCCATGACATTCAATAGCTTTACCATTGTTGAATCCTGCACTATCAATACCCTGGGAGTCATCACTGAAGCTGAACTATATCAGCCATGTAAACATTGTGGCTAAAGGAGCAGGTCAGAAGCTTGGAAACCTGTGGTGAGTATCTCACTCCCTGACTTCTCAAACTTTGTCCACAAGGCACAAGTCAGGATGGTGATGGATACAGTTTCAGTTTATTAAGCATCTCCTATTTTAAAAATTCACACTTGTCAACCGTGTATTCAACCACCAACAGCCTAAGCTGTAAAGTTCTGTCCTTTTATACAGTAGCGTCTCTACCGCTTTTTTCATTAAAACTTTGGTCAAATGTTTGTTACCTGCCCATTTATCATTTGCCTTTATATTTCCTAATGTGTCTCAGTATCAAATATGGCCAGAGCTTAACCCTCAAATGTTTTAACAGGTTATACATGCAAGTTGTTGTTGTAATATATCTAATTATCTTTGAGAGGTGAAAAGTGACAAGAACTGCTGTACACATTCCATTTAGCAAATTACTACAACTTGGGTTCATTTTTAAACATGGACCGTATTATTGTGTAATAGTGCAAACACGAAACACATGAAAGTTTTGGTTCATAAAAATGCTGCAAAGTTATATAAATTAGTGTTGTGTCCCCTGTATTTTATGATTCGAAAACATTCACAACTGAAATTTCTAATTCAATTCTACGAGCAACAAAAAGAAGTCAGTAATTAATCTATTATCCTTCATTTTGGTTCATGCTCAGGTCTGAAATAGGTAAGAAACCGGACAAACTGGTTCTTCAGGAAAAGATACCTAACCAAATACAACATTCCTTTTAGGTCAAGGTATTGTTACAAATATAGGGTACATTAGTCCTATTTTTCAGAGCACAATATTTAATTTTGGAATTTAAATGTAGGGCAAATGGAAAGGCTTGGTTAAGACACTGATATGCATCTGACTTAAATACAAATCAAAACAAGGTTTATGTTGATTACATCTAAAGAATAATTTGTGTTTACTTTACAAGGTCAAAGTTAGAAGTGTAAAAACTTATCAAGGAATGATCCAATCTGAACATCTTGGTAGAGCCTGTATACTGTAGTTTCAACAAAGGAAGTTAATGGCTTGCAATTCTAGGAAAGAGACTGGTAAAACTCCATTTGAGGTATAAATTGTTCATATGAGTCACAAGTAAAAATAATTTATTTAAATTTCAATGAAAGCAAAATACCGTGGATGCTGGAAATCTGAAAACAGAGACAGAAACTACTGAAGAAACTCAGCAGGTCTGACACATCTTTGGAGAGAGAATAGTGTTAATGTTGCGAGTTTGATATCACTCCATTAGACCGGAAGTGTCAACTTTGCTTTTTCTCTCCACAGATGCTACCAAATGTGCTGAGTTTCTTCAGCATTTTCTGTTTTCATTTCTAATTCATAAATTTGGTTGGAATATCTCAAGAACAACACATGGTCATCGAGATGGACTCTGAGTTAGAAGCTTCCATTGCATAATTTATCTGGGTGTTTCTCACAAAATCATAGAATCCCTACAGGGTGAAAGTAGGCCATTTGGCCCATTGAGTCCACACTGACCCTCAAAAGAGCACCCCACCCAGCCCTACCCCAACCCTGCATTTCCCATGCCTAACCCCCCTGACCTACATATCCCTGGACACTACAGGCAATTTAGCATGGCCAATCCACTTAGCCTGCATATCTTTGAACTGTGGGAGCAAACCGGAGCACCAGGAGGAAACCCCCACAGACACAGGGAGAATATGCCAACTCCACAGAGACAGTCAAGGGTGGAATTGAACCTGGGCCCCTGCCGCTGTGAGGTAGCAGTGCTAAATGCTGCTGACAGAAGTCGGTTGTCGTTTTGGTCTTGTGTAGGCCGCAGCTCAGTGACTTAGGGGAGCAAAATGAAATAAATGTTAGTCGGATGTATACCCCAAGCAGAGAAAATATAAACCATAAAGGTTCATCATATGTCGAAGGGAACTAGTTTGTAATTTGTGAAGGGGGACAGAAGCTGGAAGAGCTCCCTTGTTTGAAGCTATAGGAAGAAACATATAGTTGATGGGTTAATGTGAAAAGAGCTGTACAGAAATGGTGGGAGCAGACTAGGGGGAAATTAAAAACTTGATATAATGCCCAAATTTGAGAAAACAAACTAAAAAGCCCATAATTGTGAGGTTCTTGAAGAAAAATTGGAGGATCAGTTAGCCAAAAGCTAAGGGAATGATCCCTGTGAAATTTCATACTTTGGAACATTGCATACTGAACAGAAACTAAAGTGAATTTTGGAGAATCATGGTATGTATTTAGGAAAGCAAGAGGACCTTCAAAGTTTTCTAAGTTAAGTGAGATATTGAGGGTAAGGGAGGAACGGAGTAAAAAGCAGAACTGAGTTTATAGATTATAGATTGTAGAATCATAGATCATAGAATCCCTAAAACGTGGAAACAGGCCCTTCAGCCCAACAAATCCGCCCCGATCCTCAGATCATCCCACCCAGACCCATCCCTCATAACCCACCTAATCTACACATCCCTGAACACTATGGGCAATTTAGCTTGGCCAAGCCAATTACCCTGCACATCTCTGGACTGTGGGAGGAAACTGGAGCACCCGGAGGAAACCCACGCAGACAGGGAGAATGTGCAAACTTCACACAGACAGTTGCCTGAGGGTGAAAATAGCATTTTATTTCATAAATTATAGTGTTAAGTTAGCAGCACACTTTAATTGTTTTACATATTCAATAAAGTTTGCTTTTGTATAAAAATGCAAAATCTTGCGGAGTAATTTATTTAGGCTAATTGGGTATTCAAAATCTTTTAAAACTTTAATGGTACCGACTTGTTCTGTAATAGAATGCATTCAGTCTATCCCTTGCTCCCTTCTCATTGACAATTTCACAATTTTTTTAAAGCATCTCCTGTCAAAGCACTTGAGCTACAAGTCGGTGCCATTTATGTTAGCATTTGTGTCCATACTGCACCAGACCTGGAGTTGGGGTAATTATGCCTGTTGTGGAATCGAAAGTAGTGTACCTGCCATTGTTGCCTCTACCTCACCATCCTGTGGGTTACCCCACCCACTGCTTGCACCCCACCCCACCCCCATTGTAGCACTGACTGTATACTGGCTGTCCCACTTCTTGGAAACATTGAAAATAGCAACAGGAGTACACAATTTTGCCTTTCAAGCCTCACCCCCTATGCAATATGATCATGGCTGATCATCCAACTCAGTAACCTGTTCCTGCTTTTTCCCCACACCCTTTAGTCCTCAGAACTATATCTGACTTTTTCTTGCAAACATTTAATGTTTTGGTCTCAACTGCTTTCTGCGGTAGATAATTCCACAGGCTTACCACTCCTTGGATAAAGACACTTTTCCTCATCTCAGTTCCAAATTACTTTCCCCATATTCTGAGGCTGTGACCCTTGGTTCTGGACTCCCCATTCCGCAGGATCATCCTACCCACATCTACCCTGCCCAGTCCTGTTAGAATTTTATAGGTTTCTATGAGATTCCCCCTCGTTCTTCTGTCCTCCAGTGAATGTACTCCTAAATGATCCAGTCTGTCCTTATACATCAGTCCGGCAACATAGGAATTGGTCTGGTAAACTTTTGTTGCACTCCTTCTGTGGCCAGAACATTCTTCCTTAAATACAGAGACCAAAATTGCACTCAGCAACCAGACATGGTCTCACCAAGGCCTTGTACAATTACAAGATTACAATTACAATCACGAGATTACATCCCTGCACCTTGTTGCTCCCTTACCATCCAGCCCCTCAACTCCGTGCAAATATCCCTTGCTGCTGCTCAGCCTCTCACTTCTCCCCCTACTGTCTCAGAAACTGCAACTGCAAGAGCTGGAAAACACTGCACCCCATACCACCACTCCCCATCCCCTCCAGTTGCATGGCAAACATCTCTATGAAAGTTAGCTACGTATTCAATTCAGCTTTCTCGTTGTTCAATGCAATCGGTTAGATTTATATTTTACTGCCATGTGTAATTGAGTACAGGAAGACAGGTGTGCAGTGAAAAGTGAACAAAGTCGCCATTCTCCAGCACCATCTTGGTATATAAATGACAGGATTTAAAACAGAAACAGAAATAAAAGAAACAGCCAAAAGAAAAGGAAGCGTCTAGATCACTTCCCTGCCTCCGACATGCGTCCTCACTGTCAGGAAAACAAAGCTATTAAGTCCATTCCTCAGTCTGTGAACCCTCAGGTACCCTGAGACACACATGCCACATCAGCTGGAATGCCACCACCTCTGGCATCAGGTACCACGGCCTGGAGCCACACTGTAGCCACTGGAACCATGTCACCATTTTTCATCGCCATCTTGCCTCCACTGATGTCGTTCGTGCTGGACAAATTTCAGCAACGCAGCTGCCACTGAAGCAACCGGGTCCCGAACTGGGCTCAAACTCGGCGCTGGGCCTACCACATTGAAGCAACCAGTGCCTCGTTCTGGCTTACGTTGCTGCTGCTGCCACCTCCTGGGACTGCCATTTCAACAAAGAAACCTGTCGCTGCTGACCACCACCCACCCCACCCCACTATTGACATTGTGGGAAGGGGACCGCTCTTGCTGTTTCTGACACTCTGGAAAGGGGGACCTCTCCTGCTGGAAAAGGAAAGAAAAAGAACAAAAGTAAAAAGAAGATGGGCAGAGGGAAATGGACGAGCCCTGAGCTCAGGGTCTGGGCCCAAATGGTGCTGCTCTGCTGCGGCCATCTTAGAATGATCTTGGTTTGTCATCTCTTTACATTTTCTTCAATGCTGATCAATTAGTGGTACTATTAGAATTTTGTAGCAATGAAGAGAGATAATTAGTAATTGTGATCAGGAATTGATAGTTTCCTCTCATACTGCAACTCTGAATATGTCTTCAGCTGGCCAATCTTTCCTTCCAGTTGTCTCAAACTGACCAGCGAACAATTAGCCAGTTATAACATCAGATAATAGCATTTGATCAGTCAACTCTTGTTCTGCCCTTGAGGCTGATAGTATTTATATTATTTCAATTCTGGATGTGCTAGACTTGTTTCCTCTCCAATAATTTACCTAATGACAATAGTCACAATACCTCGATGCAACCATGTGTAGCGTCTATCCTTATCCAATTATAAAGACTAGCCAACACCAGTATTTATAAAACTGACATTGGGGGCCCTCTTGTAGCACGGTGGAAGTGTCCCTACCCCTGGACTGGGAGGCCTGGGTTCAAGTCAGGAACAGGTTGATTAGAAAAATCAGTTAAATAAATAAAACTTTCAATTATTTTGCCTTCTCGTTTGGCCTACTCAGTATCAATAATTTTACAATTGTAATTCAGGTGGATAAGAGTGCCCCATTGAACAGCATTGAACAGTATTCCATTGTTATATTTAGAATTTTGCACTTTCTCGAGGCCCTATAGTCTGTGCACTTGATTCCATTCTGTTTTGGCAGTTAATGTGACATATCTGGAAGAAAAATATACACCTGATGGTTTGACTGTGTATTGCACAGTTGCTGGTTGACCTGCGTGTTTCCAAATTTTGTTTTATTTTTTATTTAAGTATTCCAATTTTTCTTAGTAAAAGAGAGAGAATTCCATTTTTTTGTAGTGAAACAGAGAACTAACATTTGAACAGTGCATGATTTCAGTACAATCAGAGTACATACTGCATTTTAGAGCCAATATACGACAGAATCAAATATGGGTCTGAGCAATGTGGGCTGTGTGTGGCAGAACCAGATGAAAAGTTTGACGAGACCCATCTCAACATCAAAATCATCTCACTCCATCTTTTATACTTTTCACAAGTGACATAGTGAGATTCTCGACAGGCAGTTGTGAGGTGTGTCAATTGATGGGGATTAAGGCTTGCTAAACACCGTGTTAATGTCAGACATGGAGTCATACAGTCGTCCAGCATGGAAACAGACCCTTTGGTCTAACCAGTCCATGCTGTACATAACCCCAAACTAAGCTAGCCTCACCTGCCTGCTCCTGGCTTATATCACTCCAAACCTTTCCTATTCGTGTACATATCTAAACGACTTTTAAAAGTTACAACTGTACCCGCATCTACAACTTCCTCAGGAAGTTCATTCCACACGAGAACCAGCCTCTGTGAGAAATTTTGCCCCTCATGTCATTTTTTAAATGTCTGTCCGCTCACCTTAAAAATATGCCCCGTAGACTTGAAATCCCCCATCCTAGGGAAAAGACACTTCCCATTAACCCTATCTCTATCCCATTTGATTTTATAAACCTCTATAAAGTCAGCTCTCAACTTCTATACTCTAGTGAAAAAAGTCCCAGCCTACCCGGCCTTGCTTTATAACTCATCTTGCTGTATGGTCAACTTCACACCTTCGCCATGTGCCAGCAGCTTACATGGCAATGCAGAGTGGGGGGAACGAAAAGTAAATAAACAGTTATACTTGAAAATGAACGTAAATCAAACGCAGCCTCTCAAACTAATCAAGGAAATGGGCTATGGTTGGGTGTCCAGATGACGTGATTCTCGGTCAGGGGGTCTGTGTCTCTGCAATCCACTGAGTGGATCATGGTTACTTTGCTGACTCCCTGGTGCTAAGTCTGAGAGTTAGGGTAATACTTTGAAAAACTCAACGCAACTCTGATTAAAGCAAATACATATAAGTCCCTGTTCACATTTTTGGCTTCGCTGTTGTGGGGAAATAAGTCAGCCAAATTGCCCAAACAACAGTGAGATAAATGGTCAGATGCTCTGCCACAGTGATGGAGTGAATATTCAATGTGAGCCAGCATTTTGGCCCGTCAGCAGCACAAGACGTAGAAGGGGAGGCAATGGCCTAGTGGTATTATCGAGGGACTGTTAATCTGGAGACCAGACAACATTCTGGGGACCCGGGTTCAAAACCTGTCATGGCAGATGGTGGAATTTGAATTCAATAAATATCTGGAATTAAGGGTCTGATGATGATGATGATCATGAATCCATTGCTGATTGTTGGGGCAAAACCCATCTGGTTCACTAATGTCCTTTAAGGAAGGAAACTGCCATCCTTACCTGGTCTGGCCTACATGTGTCTCCAGACCCACATCAAAGTTGTTGACTCTTAACTACCTTCTGTGCAATTAGGGATGGACAATAAATACTACCTAGCCAGCAATGCCCTCATCCCGTGAATGAATGAAGGAGCAGAAATAGGCCACGCTTCACCATTTAATACAAGGATAGCTGATTTCAACCTTCAACTACACCTTGTTGCCTGTTTCATACACTCCTTGTTCTCCCAAGACACCAAATGTCTGTCTAATCCAGACTTAAATATACTCAATGATGAAGCATCCACAAATCCAGCAATGGTACTGAATATGTATGCGCCAGGATTTGCCATGTCCCTAACTGAGCTGTTCCAGCATAGCTACAACACTAGTTAGCACAGTGGGGTGGGTGACTAGCTTAGGTTGCAGCATGATGCCAACAGTGTGGGTTCAATTCTTGTATCATCTGAGGTCACCATGAAAGATTTGCCTTCGCTACCTCACCCCTTGCCTGAGGTATGGTGACCCTCAGGTTAAACGCACCATCAATCATGCCTCTCTCTCATGAGAGAGAGGAGCTATGATAACTTTATTTAATTCTTTTTAAATACACTGTAACATTTAAAAGAGTAAAGAAATTTGAGCGCGCTTGTATAGAATAAAGAATTGAATAAGTCAATATGCTGACGCAGCAAGCTAAAAAGCTTGCAAAAATTGAACAGAATTTTGATGAGATCATTGCTGAACTATTGTGTCGTGAAGGCTCATGAAATTCAACTCTGGGAGGAGTATTTTTGTTTTAATCTTTCATTGGAAGTAGATATCACTGGCTAATATATCACATTATTTGCCCATCCCTAATTGGACTTGAGAAGGTAGTGGTGAGCTGTTTTCCTGAACTGCTGCAGTCCCTTGTGTGGAGGTAGACCAACTGTTAGGGAGGGAGTTCCATGATATTGACCCAGTGACACTGAAGGAATTGCAATATATTTCCAAGTCAGGATAGTCAACACATTGGAGGGGATCTTGAACATGTTGGTGTTTCCATGTATCTGCTGCCTTTGTCCTTCTGGACAGTATTCTTTGTAGGATTGTAAAGTGCTCTCTAAGGAGCTGTGAAGAATTTCTGAAGTGGGGATGTGTAGATGGCAAACATTGCTGCTGATGAACATTGGTGGTGGAGGGAATGGATACTTGTTGATGTGGTGCCAATCAAAGATGGGTGCTTTGTCCTGGGTGGTGTCAAGCTTCCTGAGTGTTGTTGGAGCAAAATCCATGCAGAGTATTCCATTACACTTCTGATGTGTGCCTTGTAGATAGCGCACAGGCTTTGAGTTGAAATGATGTCAGGAACTGAGTGGCCCTGGTGGAAGTTGATCTGAGTATTAGGGAGAAGGTTATTGCTATGTAAGTGCTGCTTAATAGTGCTGTTAAAGACACCTTCAATTACACTACAGTTACAACATTTAAAAGACTTTTGAACAGGTATATGAATAGGAAAGGTTTAGAGGAATATAGGCCAAATGCAGGCAAGCAGGACTAGATTAACTTGTGCAATTTGATCGGCATGTAAAGTTAGACCAAAGGGTCTGTTTCTGTGCTGTATGACTCTACAAAGATTAGCCTGATGGGGTGGTAATTGGCCAAGTTGTATTTGTGCTGTTTTTGTGTACAAGACATATACGGGCAATGTTATACATTGTTGGGTAAGTTTAACCTGATGGTCACCATACCTCAGGGAAAGGGTGAGGTTGCGAAAGCAGGACCGTCATAGTGACCTTAGCTGGTAAAGGAATTGAACCCAAAGTGCTGACATCACACTGCATCTCAAACCAGTTGTCTAGTCACCTGAGTTAACTGGCACCTACTTACAAGCGTCACACCTGTTACACAATATTCTGCTATTTTTATTCTTACAAGTAGAGTGAATAACTTCACACTTCCCTGCATACTCCATCAGGAGTGTGATGGAGCTCTCCCCACTTCCCTGTATGAGTGCAGTTTCAGGAATACTCAAGAAACTCGACATTGTGCGGGACAAAGCGGCTGCTTGATTGGCACCACATCCACAAACTCCCATTACCTCCACCATCAACACTAAGAAGTAGCAGCATGTATTAGAGATATTCACCAAGGTGCCTGCATTCCAAACCTATCTGGAAGGACAAGGACAACAAGACACATGGGAACATCATCGCTTGCAAGTTCCCCATGAAGCCATACATGATCTTGTTTAGGAACGTATGCTACTGGGTCAACATTCTGGAAATCCGTCCTTAATATGGACTGCGGAGGACCAAGTCGGGAGCTCACCACCCCGTGCTCAACGGCAACTACGTGCGGGCATTAAACGCCGGCCCCAGAGGAGCCCACATTCCTCGAATCAATAAAACAAATAAAAACAGAACACTCTTTCCCTCTGTGTGAACGGCCGAATGCAGGATGGGTGCAGTTGCTAAGCTCTTGCTCTGTGTGTATTATTCGGAGGAACGCCGGCACACTGCGGTCGGTGGGTCAGGGAGCAGAGCCACCGAGGAGTCGCAGGCAGAGGGCAGGAGAAGCAGAGAACTCCGGGTGTTGATGCAGTTGGCCCCTCTCTCCTTCACTTTCCTCATTATTTTGGATGCCGTGTTTTAGTTGTTGCTGTGACTGACGTGACGTCAGCAACCCAGAAGAGATTTCCTTCACAACAGATCTCCAGTACCTAGAGAGACAGAGCCAGGGTATTGGTAACAGAGAGAGAGAGACTGATTCTGAGGAAGGCAACATGGGAAACATTTTATATTCTGGAAAGAAACAAAAAAGATGAGCACGGCAACAGAAACATTGTCCAACTAAGAGTGAAATAATAAAAGGAGAGCAAATCTTTCCTTTGGAAGGGACGACAAGAAAAAAACATCCTGCAGATCTCTGGAAACAGGTAGGAGGCAATGATTGTGATTTTCTACTGGTACAGTAGAGATTTCTTCCACGTGTTCACAGGGAAAATTGTATCCATGTCGTTACATAAGTTGACACAATACGGAGAAGATCGACGGTTGAGTGAAGTTGGCAAAATGCGTAGTGTCATGTCACTTGAAGGATAATTTGGGAAACATTGTAAATGGTTTAGCGGGAGCAAGCATGTATTGTAGTGGAATAATGAATTCAGAGTAACCTGGGGGCTGGCTGTGTTTGCAGTCGGTGGCGTTGTTTTACTGCGGGTTGCAACATTACACCGGGAGCAACTGGAGGCGACAATGTAGGCGACTTAACAGTGTGTCAGACAGCAAAACGGATAAACAGCAAGGTTGTACAATACTACACAGCCAATCGACTTTTAAGCGTTTTAACCCATCAATGTGTGTCTGTTTGCTGTTCCAGAGATACAAGGCAATCCGAAAGCTCAGTCGTGGTAAAAACAAGTCGTTTGAGTAAAGTCACATTTTATTCCGTAGTACGTGTCTTTTATGTAAAGTTATACATTGAACGCATCTTGGCAGTGTGAGGTATTAATGTGTTTTTTTTTAATAACCTGGGTTGAGACTGTAAGTTAAAATGTAGAGGGACCCAGTGAGCTTTCGACAGAGAAAAAAGATTGAGGTTCGATATCATCGTCTCGCTGTGTGATTGCTTTAGATTTTTTTCTTCTGTATTACCTGGTATTGTTATTCCATCGTGGCTTGTCCGTTGATATTGAAGCCTGATTTAGAAAGAAATAGAAGTTCCATTTACATTGAAATGCATCACAGCATCAGGAGTGATGCCTATGATATCATTCAGACCACGTACCGTGCCTTTAATATTTGCGTGTACCCTTTCGATCTTATCTGCCTCACGCATAGTACACTGCCCCGTGATTGTTTAACGAAATACATGTTGACCATTAACTTGTCAGTTTGTGCCTATGTTTATATATGTACAAAAATGCAATGTCTATTAGTTTATATATCAATACGTATAGAGAATGTTCAGATATCTAATGTCTGTGTACATGTGTATGTATATATGCTTATGTGCATTTATAAACATTTATGTCACTACATCTATATACACAGTACAAATGTGTATATGCACCTATTCCTCTGTGGACACATGGGTTTGTGAATAAGCATATGCGTACATGGATGCATACATGTGCATATACCTGTTATTGGCATGTATGTAGATCTTCATGCATATGAATAAGGAAAGAAAAGGTTTTTATATATCTATATATACATGAATATGAAAATGTGATATTAGCTAAATACATCTGTGTTCATATATGCGATGTATATGTGTGTATGTGAAATATACATATGTACACATCTTTGTATACAAATGTGTATATGCATTTATATTTGTGTATGTGTGTACATATGCATTCTGTTTACGCATGTGTGCACGTATTTGCAGACATCTCTATGTCAGTGCATTTGTATACATTAAGTATATACATAAGTAAGATTTTCTCTGTGACAATTCAGGGTGAGAATTCTGATTGCAGCATTGGGATTAGCCTTATTTCTGCACTCATTATTATCTGCAAAGCAATAAGAATAGCACAAAATAGTAACTCAAAGCAACTTAACTAGAGTGTTGTTTGCTTTCATAATTTCATTGGGACATACTTGTATTTAACCAAAACACAAGCCCATTTTTATTTCTTGCTGTTAATGGAATCTATGGAATTCATTGCCACAGAAGGCAGTGGAGGCCGTGTCATTGAGTGTATTCAAGACAGAGATAGATAGGTTTTTGATTGTCAAAAAGATCAAGGGTTACGGAGAGAAAACAGGAGATTGGGGTTGAGAAAGTTATCGGCCATGCAGAGCAAACTCAATGGGCTGAATGGCCTAAATTCTGCTCCTGTGTCCTATGGTTTTATGGTCTGATCTCTTCATGTTTGGAAGTAGTAAGCAATGTGCACATATATACATCTTGGTTTCTTTCAAATGGATAAGAGAAAAAAGTGTTTTCTCCCTTCCTCCCTCAACTCTGTACCCCTCCCCTGCTCAACCTACCTTCACTCTATGACATTAAGGCAAGGCAGCCATTCTGAATCCACACTGAGCTTATTCAAGTGTAACATTGCAGTTCAGGAGTTCCATCCCACTTTGGGCAATGGTGTGATAAAACTTGATAAGTTCATTAACATTAATTCATTGTAAGAGAAATTAGACTCAGACCAATACATTTCCAAAGTTGCGCAATATTACTTTATGATATATCTTTCGAGGCAAATTACTCCAACACTATTACCACTATTTGACAATAGGGTACAAAACGGCTTTTTTTTTACTTGAGATTTTCTCGAGGGTTACATTTTGGTTTTCATGGCCTCCTTTTTGACTTCTCAGACACTCCCTTTTATCAGTTGAGCCAGTAATGCAGTAACATTACCTACAGCGTTCATTTTTTTTGAAGGTTTCTTTCTTTGAGTAGACAATGTAGTGCAAAAATCAAAGTCTTGAATCATTAAATAACATATTTTGTTAATCTATGGAAAGAAGTCTGTCACAAGACACAATATTCAAAAAAAAAACAGAATTTTTTGGAAAACTCAGCAGGCCTGGCAGCATTTATGGAAGAAAAGCAGAGTTAATGTTTCAGGTCAAGTGATCCTTCTTCAGAACCAATTTCAGTCAGGAAAGGGTTGGTATATATGCTGATGATGGGGTATGGGGTGCGGGGAGGAGTAAACAGTAGGTGAAGATGGAGCTAGTGATACAGAATGACAATTGCGCGAACAAAAGAATGGGAAAAGGTCAGCATGAGGGATCACACACTGCTAATGCGACCATTTGTGGCTGACAGTGGGTTGTTGTAAAGCAGTCCATGTGAGGACAATGTCTGGTGTATGGGGGTTCAGGAAATGACATGGGAGAAGTTGCCCTAAAATTATTGAACTTGATAGCGAGTCCAGAAGGCTGCAGTGTTCCCAAGCAGAAAATGAGATTCTATTCTTCCAGTTTACACTGAGCCTCACTGGAGCACAGTGACAAGCCTGAGACAGAAATGTTGGCCAGGGAACGTGGTGGTGTATTGAAGTGGCAGGCAAAGGGTTATTTTTGCGAACAGAATGTAGGTGTTCTGCAAAGTGATTGCCCAGTCTGCATTTCGTCTCCCCAATTTCGAGGCTTTTCGAGGGTAAGTTGGTCTGCCATCTCAGTGTATTGAGAACCTTGTCTGACAAGCCTGTGATCATCTAAATTCTAATTTTGGACTGTTATTTCAATTTTCTTAGTCCAGTAGTCTTAATTAGATAATCTAATAATTCAGTTTTTTTTGGGATTTAAGTTTCCAGCTTGTGGTTTTTCTTTTTCTTAATTTAAATTATTGCATATCTTACGCAGAAAAAAAATGTCATATTGTCAGGAAAGTGTTTTCTGATAGCAAGTAAATTTGGAATGGCAAGTTCTGTAGTTGTGCTGCAATGTATTTCTTACAGTTCAAGTGGACGTAATATGAAAATTTCTCACTCTAAGCGCTGTGCTTAGCTGCTGTTCTATCAGTTCGCCATGATAGCAACTCCCTGTAGGGAAAGACAAAAACTACATTGTTATGTGAGCCTTTGAAAACAAATCTTAAATTGGTGGCACCCATCAATCTGTCGGGTTCAAATACCATACATTGTGTGATGTGTGTTAGAACTTTCTGGATTAAGTGTCAAGGGAGGAATGGGTACCTCAGAACGTCTCTGATTACATTTTCATATTTTTCATACAATATCAATTTCTCCTCGGTATCATCTATATAATCAGAGAAAGAAAGTTGTGACTTTATGGAGCACCTTTCATGACCAGCAAATGTTGCAAAGCATGTTTCAGACAAAAAAATTAAAGTTGTCTACACTAAGGTAATGTATGAAATGAGGCAGCCAATTTGTATGCATCAAGCTCCCACAAACAGTATGAAACCAAATGACCAGATGATCAAGAGATAACAAGGTGTAGAGCTGGATGAACACAGCAAGCCAAGCAGCATCAGAGGAGCAGGAAAGCTGATGTTTCATAGACCTGCTGTGCTCATCCAGCTGTATACCTTGTTATCTCGGATTCTCCAGCATCTGCAGTTCCTACTATCGCTGACCAGATGATCAACTTTTGAGATGTTCATTTAAGGATCAACTTTTTTGGAATGATATCAGAAAAATCTTGCCTCCTCTTTGAATATAGTCAAGGGATCTTTTAATCAGTACAAGCGTGTAGACATCTCAATTACACTCGCAACAGTGTAGTACTGTTCTATATTACACTATATGTCAACCTAGATTTTTTGCTCATCTCTCTGGAGAACTGAGGACCTTCTGATAGTATGACCCCTAGATCATGTCTGTTGTGGTAGAGAATAGAGTCCAAATCACAGGCCCCTTTTTATGTTCCGTCTAAGGTATGTTACTGTGCAATTATTTGGAATGTTGTTCACACTGTAATTGATAGCAAGCTCGAAATACTAGGAATAGTAGATGTTCCCCAAAGTAAGAAGACTGGAAAGAGAGGGGCAATCAAAGCCAGATCCCCATGGTACGCTGAGCTTCAGAAAGTGAGAGTGCACATGAAAGGTCAAGAGTTATGGGTTGAGGAAGATCCCCAATCACTGGTACGCCTGTGAGGAGAGGCGAGGACAGGCTTGAACTGGATGAAAGTGATGGGACCTGTGGACTGTCTAGCAGCCGACCCGGGATGGAGATTGTAATTTGAGAATGCGCAAATCAACGTATTCCTGTTTCCATACTAATCACAAATGGGGACTTCAGTTGACTTGCCTTCCCTCTATGCTATGAGTTTAGTTGTATTGCCCAGCTAACAGACGGCTGCAATCAGATAACTCTGTCCTGACTGGTGGCAGTGTTGGGCTTTGGAAGTTTGCTTTTGCTGTGCAGCTTTCTGAGCAGTTGTGTGGCTTTTATGGAGCCTATTTCTTTTTATTCAGAAAGACAGTGGCATATTCAAAAGGAGTACCAACTTCAAGCTCTGTGCAATGAACCAGCAGAAACAATAAAACCCAGATGATGCATTTTTTTCATATATAGTTCCAGGTCTCTCAGGCATTTCACTGCTGAACCAAATGACAATGAGAAATCACTGCTGAATCAAGTGACAATGAGAAAACACTATTCATTTATTTGTAACTTTCTACACCTGATAACCAAATTCAGTAACCGTCGTCAGTTTGTCAAATTGAATGAGACAATTTCTCTTTTTTGATTGTGTGTTTTTTTTATTGCCTGTTCTGGAGGTGGGGTGTTTGTTGGGTGAAGGTAAACATCCATTGCAGATTGGACTGTACGTTGGTATTAGAGAGGATGCAGAATCGATTACGACGATGAATCTTGAGATGAGACATTTCCACAATACAGGTTAGAGAAGCTGAGGTTGTTCTCCTTGGAGAAGAGATTATATAAAGGTGCAAAAGTGATAGGGATCTGGACAGAGCAAACAGAGGAAAAGCTGTTCCCATTGTAGCAGGGTGAGAACTGGAGGACTCTGATTTAATGTGACTGACAATAAAATAAATCATGACATGAAGAAAAGACTCAAAAGGGAATTTGATGATGATTTGAAGAGGAAAAAGAAAGACTTCTAATGCACAATGTGGCTCCTGAAAATCTGAAAGAAGTCCTTTAGAAAATGTCTAGAAGAGTTTTTGAATGGTGGAGGGGAGGGGTCATGGGGTGGGAAAATTATTTTGATGCCAGAACAGGACAGGGTTGTGTAGAGTTATGACATTGTGGCTAAGCTACAAATGGGTGTTATGTTCAGGTGAAGATATGTCGAACCATTTTACTGAATGAGGATGTTGTTGCTTGTGGAGCTCTGCTGTGGTAGTAAACTGAGCTCAGCAGTGAGAATGGTTGGAAAGGAGAGAAAGTAGGAGTAGGGACTGGATCGGCAATATATGGGAGACAGAAGGGTTGAATACTGTACTGTGCATTAACTGCATGAATAAAACAGTTAATCAAAACTAAAATCCAACCAGAAGCATTTTCTCTTGACTTGCCAAGGGACATGCACGAATGTGGGAGATCTTTGGGGATAATCCAAATGATTGTCTGTTTGTAGTTGACGAGGAAGAGTTCACTTCACTGCATAATAATAAACAAAGATGGTTATCTAAGAACTTTTTCTGCCTTTAATCTTGCAATATAATTTTACATGTCAAATTTGAGACATTTTTGTGGGCTAATTATGGAAAAATGAAGTTGGAGTATCATGCAATCGTAGGTGAGCTAAGTCCTTCTGAGGTCACAACATTATTTTGATGAAGAAGAAAGAGAAAATAGCATTCTTGCATGTTCTTCTATTGGAGGTTTTCAGATCAAGTTGGTGTGGCATTAAAGATGTTCGATTTAGTGCACCTTTGTATCAGAGCAGTGACTCAGATAGATGTGAATTATGAGGTGTGCAGGAACCTGTCAGCTGTTTTGCTCCAGCAATGTTACAGCACTGATACTATGCTATTGTTAGCGACACCACACTGCTGAATTAATACGTCAGAGACAGCACTGTCAGGACTGTGTTACAAGCTTGTAACACGTTGGAGTATTGAGATGACTGTCAATGCCATTTTAAACTCAAGTTACGTGAATCCTGAGGAACACATTCTTTGGAATATGAAGTAACACCAAAATGTTTATTCTTTGCTCTAGGTGCTAATTTTAGTGAAGCAAAAGCTGAAATGTGGGTGGGGAGCACTATTTTGCACTCGATAGTTATTAGCTGTCTCCCATGTTTAATGCCTAATTTCTCGGTCTTTTTGGCTGGTAGTCACCACCAGGCAACTCCTGCAGCTGCCAACTGAGTTCAAATTCATTCAATCATTTGAGTGTTTAATCCTAATTGACACCTTAACACAGGATCAGGGGTGCTGTGTTGTCACACTCGCTGTCTTTTAGATGTGACGGTGCATCTACCAGTTGGGGTCAGAGATACCATGGCACAATTGCACAGTGAGGAGAAGACTTCTCTCCATACTTCAACAACATTTTTTTTTTGGAGGTATGCCCAGTGTTCCCAAAAGTAGGGCGTCTGTTCTTTTAATTAGAAAATTCCTGAAGCCAGGCGATGGCCTCCTTGTTACCAAGATGGCGGCAGAGTAAGTCGCGTAAACTGGAGCTTGTCCGCTCCAACTCCTTTTTCTTTTGTTTATCTTTCTCTCCGATTTTCCTTACTTACCACTTGAACTCGGATGGTATTGGTGGCGGATCTCACGGACCTTGAGGAAGCCCGTCTTGGAGGAGAGTAGGCCCAGTGCAGACCTTGAGCATTCGCAAAACTGAAGCCATGGAAGCAGTGGTGGCAACAGAGCATGGCAGCGGCTGGTGTGCGAGCCCGGATGGCGGGAGTGGTGATTGTCAGTGATGGATGGCAGCAGCGGTGATCGTCAGTGGAGGATGGCAGCAGCGGTGATCGACAGTGGAGGATGGCAGCAGCGGTGGTCAGCGACAAGGCAGCAGTGACGAATGATAGCAGCGATGGCGATGCGGCTCTTGGGGCCAAAGCATTGCAAGCAGTGGCAAAGCCTGCCATGCCTGAGTGGGTTTTCGCCCAGTGCAGGTGAAAGCATGCCTGACGTGGGGGGAGAAAATGCCCTCTTGGGGAAGGCCAGCTTACAGCATTTGCAGGCCCATGGCTCAAGAAAGAACTGCAACGTTTGACGTTTTAACTTTATTTCTTTTTTTCTCTACTTCTTTACTAAGCAGACTGTAGAGCTGAACTTCTTAACTTATTTCTTGATTTCTGTATTTCTGTAAGTGAGATTTTGTACCTGGGTACTTTGTACTTAAGATGGCGCTGTGTGTGGCGACTGTACGCTTTTCACTGTACTCTTGTACCGCATACTTGAGTACACGTGACAATGAAAACCTAAATTTAAATCTAAATCTAAATCCTTATTTGCTGAATTTAAGCTGGTTATTTAACCAGTTAGCTCCCTATGGGAGACAGTTGTTGGTTATGTGCAGCATTGTGTGTATCTTTGCACAAGTGTAGTAGAGTTTGTATGAAGGTCCAATGGTGAATGCTGCCCAGGGGCCCTAGCCCAATCTGAAACTCTTGCTGTGATAGCTCAAGATAATCAATGAGGAGCATGAAAGGGAAAGGCGTTAGAGAATGATCATTCCTGGACTTTAGGAAGAAAAGGTTTGAAGGTTAAATATCCTACTTTTCCTTTGAACAGTTTAATGTTTAGCCTTCAGTCAGTACCACTAAAAATAGATCAACTTTAATTCTTCAAATTACTGCAGGGCAGCCTTGATGTGTGCACGTTGATGACTACGTTTGCTATGTAACAACAATGAATCACTTTGAGACAATTCATTGTACACAAAGCACTTTGGGGCATCCTGTACGGGACATTGGTGAGGCCACTGTTGGAGTACTGTACTCAGTTCTGGTCTCCCTGCTATAGGAAAGATGTCATTAATATTGAAAGGGTTCAGAAAAGATTTATAAGGATGTTGCCAGGGTTGGAGGGTTTGCGCTATAGGGAGAGGCTGAATAGGCTGGGGCTATTTTCCTTGGAGCTTCGGAGGCTGAGGGGTGACCTTATAGAGTTTATAAAATCATGAGGGGCATGGATAGGGGAAATAGACAAGGTGTTTTTCCCCAGGGTGGGGGAGTCCAAAACTAGAGGGCAAAGTTTTGAGGTGAGAGGGGAAAGATTTGAAAGGGATCTAAGGGGCAATATTTTTACACAGAGGTTGGTGCGTGTGCGGAATGAGCTGCCAGAGGAAGTGGTGGAAGCTGGTACAATTACAACATTTAAAAGGCATCTGGATGGGATATGAATAGGAAGGGTTTAGAGGGGTATAGGCCAAATGCTGGCAAACAGAATTAGACTTTTTAGGTTATCTGATAGGCGTGGACGAGATGGACCGAAGGGTTTGTTTCTGTGCTATATATCTTTCTGACTCTAGATTTAAAAACCCATTCTCCAGTTGTAGAACCCTGGTTGTTCAACTTTCTTTAGGATTATGATATATTTATAGATACTTTATTGACATGCAGTACCTCGGATTGCTGACCCTTTGGTATTGTCTGAGTGTGATAGATGAGGGCAGGAATATCACGAGCATTAATGCTAACAACCTGTGAAGATGTCACCCTCTAAATTTCACACTTTTCTGGATGTCCTTTCAGCTTTGTGCTTCACTGACTGCTATTGTAGAGAGATGTTTGCTCGGTGGTGACCGTACTACCTCCTCGAGCACTTCCATAGAACCAGCCTCTGCTTAGGGGTTACCAGAAATAGGGCCATTGGTGGAGAAAGAGTTGGGAGCGTATTAAAGAGAGTGAGAGAGAGAGAGAGTTGGAGCTTGCAGTGGTATGGAACTGGATTGAAATAGAGTCACTGTATACATGTGGGAAAGGAGTTGGGGCTCAGAGGTGGTGAGATGGCATTGTTGGAGGTTTAATGGAGATCAAGAGGCCAGAGACGAGAATTTTCACTGGAGGAAGGACAAAGGAGGTTCTTGTGCAAAGAGCTGTGAGACTAAAAGAACAAAAGAGAAGTACGGCGCAGGTACAGGCCCTTCGGCCCTCCAAGCCTGTGCTGATCATCATGCACTGACTAAACTAAAAACAAACCTTCTGCTCTTATTCGGTCCATATCCCTCTATTCCCTCCCTATTCATTTAACCATCCAAATGCCTGTTAAATTGTCGCCAATGCCCCTGCATCCACCACCTCCTCTGGTAGTTCATTCCAGGCTCCTACCACTCTCTGCGTGAAAAACTTTCCTCACACATCTCCCTTAAACTTTTGCCCTCTCACCTCGAACCTGTGCCCACTTGTAATTGAAACTTCAATCCTGGGAAGAAGCCTCTGACTATCCACCCTATCTAACCCTCTCATAACTTTGTAGACTCCCATCAGGTCTCATCTCAGCTGCCGTCTTTCCAGTGAAAACAATCCTAGTCTTTCTAACCTTTCCTCATGGCCAATGCCCTCGACACTGGGCAAATCCTGGTGAACCTTCTCTGCACTTTCTCCAAAGATTCCATGTCCTTCTGGTAATGTGGTGACCAAAACTGAACACAATAATCCAAATGCAGCCTAACAAGGGTTTTATATAGCTGCAACATGTTTTGCCAACTCTTATAGTCTGTGCTCCTGGCCGATGTAGGCAAGCATGCCATATGGGTTCTTAATCAATTTGGCCACCTGTGTTGCCACTTTTAGGGATCTATGGACCTGCATGCCCTGATCCACCTGTATGTTAATGTTCCTAAGGGTTCTGCCATTAACTATATACTTCACAACTAAATTTGATCCTACAAAATGCATCACCTCACATTTGTCTGGATTAAGCTCCAGCTGCCATTTCTGTGCCCAAGCCGCCAATCTATCTATATCCTGTTGTATCCTTTCACAATCGTTGGCACTGTTAGCAACTCCACCAATCTTCATGTCATCTGCAAACTTACTAATCAGACCACCCACATTTTCCTCCAGATCATTTGTACATTCTACAAACAACAGAGGACCTAAGAGTAGTCCCTGTAGGACACCACTAGTTACTGATTTCCATTCTGAAAAACACCCTTCCAATGCTACCCTCTGTCTTCTATGACTAAACCAGTTTTGTATCCATCTAGCCAGCCCGCCCTGAATCCCATGTGAATTTAGTTTTTGCACCAATCTGCCATGTGGGACTTTATCAAATGCCTTACTAAAGTCCATATAAACTACATCCACAGCTCTTCCCTCATCAATTATCTTTGTCATCTCTTCAAAAAATTCGATCAGTTTAGTGAGACATGACCTTCCCCATATGAAACCATGCTGCCTGTCGCTAACTAGTCCATTTTCTTCCAAATATGCATATATCTTGTTCCTGAGTATCTTTTCAGAGAGCTTCCCCACCACAGATGTCAGACTCACCGGCCTATCATTTCCTGGATATCTCTGCTTCCTTTCTTAAACAAGGGAACAACATTGGCTAATCTCCAGTCCTCTGGAACCTGTGGTCAAAGAGGATGTGAAGATATCTGCTAATGTCCCAGCTATTTCTTCCCTTGCCTCTTGCAGTAACCTGGGATAGATCCCATATGGCCCTGGGGACTTGTCTAACTTAATGCAATTTAGGATACCCAAAACTTCCTCCTTGAATATACTGATATTCTCCAGAGTGTTCACACACTCATCCCTGACCTCAACATCAGTCATGACCTTCTCCTCGGTGAACACTGATACAAAGTATTTATTAACGATCTCTCCCACTTCCTGTGGTTCCACACATAACTTCCCTCCTTTGTCCTTGAGGGGGCCTACTCTTTTCCTTGCTACTCTCTTTCTTCAAATATATGCATAAAACGCCTTGGGATTCTCCTTGACCCTGTTTGCTAAAGACATTTCATGGCCCCTTTTAGCCTTCCTAATTCTGCATTAAAATTCCTTCCTAATTTCTCTATAATCCTCAAGGGCTTTGTTAGTTTGTAGCTGCCTAGACCTAATGTATGCTTCCTTTTTCCTTTTGACTAAGTTTACTGTTTCCCTTGTCATTCATGGTTCCTGGATCCTGCAATTCCCGTCCTTCAGTTTTGCAGGGACATGCATGTCCTGCACTTTAATCAACTGGTCTTTAAAAGCCTCCCACATGCCAGGTGTAGATTTGCCCTCAAATAACTGCTCCAAATCCACATGCCCCAGTTCTTGTCTATTTTGGATGTAATTGGCCCTTGCCCAATTAAACACCCTCACCCGAGGGCCATTTTTGTCCTTGTCCCTGATTACTCAAAATCTTATGGAGTTATGGTCACGAAGCCCGAAATGCTCTCCTACTGGAACATTGATCACCTGTCCTGGCTCATTCCCTAATACCAAGTCTAGTATGGCCTCCTCTCTGACTGATTGTCAATGTACTGTCTCAAAATGCCCTCCTGGATACATGTAACAATTTGCTCTCCATCTGAGCCCGTTGGATGTTTCGTGATAAATGCAGACCTCTTCTTGAAAACTGGTGGACAATTAAAAATGTGGAAGAATTACTCCAAACACACGAACAGCTGATAAAATGGACACTGGCCTCGGTGCATGCACGTATGGGGCCAGTGATGTCAGTTGGTCATGCCAGACCTCCGTGCATGTGTTGATGATGTCACCACATTCCATGTGCAGTGAAATCAGTACCAGAGCAAATACGGACTGCAACTGCTCTATTTCATTTCACTTAATTTTAATTACTTTTAAGAAAATGATGCCCAATACCCTGCGTCGGTAGTTTCCCATGCTCCCTTCTAACTCCTCTATTAAGGCTGAAGCGAGAGCACATGTCACAGTACGTTTTAGTCCCTTGTGCCATTTATATCATTCCCTTTTGGTGCTTGTTTTTCCTCGTTGCTAAATATTTGAATTAGGTACCTGACCAATTGCAGTCCCCCAGTAAATACTCTCTCCTCTGTTGCCTTTTTGACTAAGTTTTGGGATTATTACTCTTCCTGACGTACTCAAGAATGAATGTCTGGGACACTACCAAAAATAATGGCGAAGTTTACCAATTCGTTTGGAAAACTTTCAGTTACCATCATTATAAAAGCTTCCATTGCTTCGGAATGACACAGCTTCCTCTTAAACAATTTGCATCACCTAAAGGTGGTGCTTGAATCATTTACAACCTTAAGCGACTAACAGGAGAAATAGACTCTACAACAATCCACAGCTTCAACAGTAGGGAATACTCAAAGTGCAAGTGGATGATTCATCTCAGCCTTCTCTTGAGGTCTCCAGCATTGCAGATACCAGACTTCAACTAATTTTATTCACTCCGTGGGATATGAAGAAATAACCTGAAGGCAGTGGATAGCACGAAGATTGTGGCCCTGACAATATTCTGGCAATGGTATTGAAGCACTTGTGTTCCAGAACTGTGAATGAATGATTTTACTCTCACATGTATCTAGGAAGATACAATGAAAAGTGTTTTGTCACCACAATCCGGTGCCATTTTGAGTTACAAAAGGAATAAAAAGAAATTACTTAAAGTCGAGTTCATCTTCTGTTCAAATTGGGATCTCAAGCACAGCTCCAGGGCTTCTGCAAGGTGTTTCAGACCTCAAAGAGTCCCCACTCTGGGCGTGACAGTGATGATACTGATGCCCCAGGAGACCCCAGCTCCACTGCTGCCACTGCCTGAGCGACACTGCCAAAAGTCCCTGCACCAGCCCTACCACAGCCAGGAGACCCCGCTCCAGGCATTGCCATGGCCGCCAGGAGACCCGATCCACGTCACTGACACTGCGGCCGCTATCCGCTGACACCACTCTGGCCTCGAAAGTGAAGAGAGAAAAGAAAAAGAAGGAAGATGAAAAGGAGAGAGACAAGAGACTGTTACCGGTCTGGAGTGCACAGGCTCAGGAGCCCGAGCACTACCTATTGTGCCAACGCTGCCCTCTTGAAAACCAGCTGCCCTCAGACAAACTATTCCAGTACAGCTACAACAAGGCATTTAAACGGCAATGAGCAGTGTTGCCCAGATATGTCCTGTCCTCAAAAAAGTAGGACAGATCCAATCCAGGCAATTACTACTTTGCCAGTCTACTTTCTACTATCTGCAAAGTGATGGAAGGGGTCATCGATGTGTTATCAAGTGACCCATGCTCAGCAACAACCTGCCCACTGATGTTCAGCTTGGTCTCCCAGGGTCACCTGGTTCCTAACCTCATTACAGCCTTGGTCTAAATGTAGGCAAAGGAGCTGAAGTGCAGAGGTGCACATCAAGGCTGCATTTAATTGTGTGTGGCATCAAGGAGCTCAAGGGAAAATGATGTGAATAGGTAATGGTGAAAAGATCTGCTGATTGGAGTCATGTCCAGAAACAGGAATATTGGTTGTGCCTGTTGGAGGTTGAGCACATCACTGCTCCAGCACATTTCTGCATGAGTTCCTCAGCTGCCTCCTATTATCAAACGGTAAGAGGTGGGGATATTTGCTAATGATTGCGCAATGTTCTGCACCATTTGTGACTCCTCAGTTATTGAAACAGGCTATGTCCATATGCAGCAAAACCTGAGCAATATCTGGGCTTGGGTTGAAAGGAGGCAAGTAACATTCGAGCTACACAAAAGTCAGGCAGTGACCACCACCAAGAGAGTCCTAACCACCAGCCTTTGACATTGGCTGAATCTCTCACTGTCAATATCCTGGGGGTTACCATTGACCAGGAAGTGTGCTGGACAAGCCGTATAAATGCTGTGGCCACACGGGCCAGTCGGCGATGAGGAATCTTGCGATGGCTAACTCGCTTCTTGACTCCCTAAGCTTGGTTCACTTTCTACAATGCATAAGTTAGGAATGTGATGGATACTCCCCAATTTCCTGAATGAGACATCAGTGGCCAAGTGGCCCTCCGTTGCATTGTTTGATTCTCGGATTCTGTTCTTAAAGGATGGTTGAATGTGTTCCCGGTCTCCAGGTTTCCTGCTGCAGTTGTTAAGGAGGTAATCACTGACAACCCAGGCTGACTCTGTCTGCAGTACTAACCTGCTATTTCCATCTGAGTCAAAGCAACTTCTACCACAGCACAAAACAGCTTACGACTTGTACGAATTTGCTGATCCCCCATGCCATCGTGCCACTATAATACAGTTAATCAGTAATTAGGACTGAAGAGTGAAATGCTCACACAGGAATGTGTAAACATGTTGTGCCATAAGCTTGGTAATTAGATCCAAAATAATCGACCTTTTTTCAAAAGAATGTGTTGGGATAGCAATGTTACAAGAGACTGTTGTCATGACTGAGCTGCAAGGCAGACAAGGAGGAATTCAGGCTTCTGCTGAGTTTGCAAAGTTCAGCCAGGACACATCAAGCACTTTCCGTGCGAATTTCAATTTAGCTGTTCGGAATGGGCTGGGAGGTGGGGAAAGGATTGGCGTTGGGGCAGGAATGGGTATATGTAGAATCAGGAGGCAAGATGCAGGGTGGAGAGTCCACCATGTTCTGTTTGTTTGAAATGTTGCACTAGTTTAACAGTATGCAGTAACTGTAAAGATTACTACACACATACGTGCATAGAAGATATATTGGTAGACACCCCAATATCTATAACTTCAGGACAAGGAGAAGGTTGAGAATATGACAATAAAATGTCCTGGTCTCAATTTTAAACCTTCTTATGTTCCCTAACTGGCAGGAGTGGTTTGGAGGAGGTGGGGTCATCATGGTATTAAAATATCAAGATCAGAAACTTAAACAAAGTTGCTGGAAAAGCTCAGCAGGTCCGGCAGCATCTGTGGAGGAGAAAACAG